>NW_028301604.1:11875000-12500000 GCF_987345545.1 Pholcus phalangioides
GTTTAGCTATGAAAAAAATTATGCAAATTTATTCAATCATTTGTAGAAGTTATTTTTCATTTTTAGCCATCCGGTATTGTGAAAAATGTCGTCACATAAAACCAGATCGAGCTCATCATTGTTCCGTCTGTGGTCTGTAAGTGGGGTTATTCATATTATATATAGGGTGACTCAAATTTTATCTATTTGATTTGAAATGTATAATTATATTTTGTGTTTAATCATTAACACAGCAACAATATGAAACTTGCAACATTAAATTGAGAGATGATGATGTTTTCATGTCCCGGAAAGAGATTTTTCTAGATGTTATGCCAATGCAAACCTTTGACAAAAAAAGTTAGTTGTCTCCTCCGGGAATTAAATTCAGGTCCTCTTGCCTGCTGGGCAAGCACACTTGCTTAACATGCAAGAGGATCAGGGTTGGTAATCTGATTGTTTGGTTACTAATTAATAAATTCCACCAGGTATTCTACCCACAGAATTGGTTAAGTTGGCCTTCGTGAGCATGGACGGACTACTACTACTAAACCACAAATGCATCTCATCCATATTCCTCTATGGCAGCATTTCTCAACCTATGATCCGCGACAATGGTGTAGGTGGTCCACTGGCAGACTTGATAATTTAGTTCTAACTGGATGGAAAATTATTCAGTTGTTATAATTGATATTATAGTAATATCCATATGGATTCACAAATAAAAATTGTACCTTCATACTTAAGTTCATCAAGGAAAATACAGAAAATTGTGGTCCTGAATAGGGGATATCACTAATTTGCAGCCCAAAAATGCAATTTATGACAAATTTTCCAATTACTGTGGGAAACGGGTTAATGGTGGGGGAAATAGAGGGTTTCTACAAATTGCAGTAAACAAAAATTTGACAGAAGAAAACATTCAAATGGCCAGATTACTGTAAAATTCAGGACGTTGCCAATTGTCTTTAAAAACGTTGCCATAAGTCAGCAAAATCCCCAATTATAGTTAAAATTGCTGAAAAATTGAGAAAAACCAGTTTAACTCGACAATGTGAGATGTGAATATTTGTATTTATCCCCAAAATTATAAGTTATAAAAATCCTGTTTATTAACAATTTTAGTGAACAATATAAATTTAAACAAACACCATTAAAAAATGGGACAAATGTATAAAAAGAAACTCAGAACAACTAAAAACACAGAAATGTCCTGTAATACGAGATACAATCAGTCCATCAGATTGTTTCAGACATTTTACTGGTCCTTGGGTTCAGAAAGGTTGAGAAACACTACTCGATGGAATTTCTAATGAATGTATATGTTGTGAACCTAACGTTAAGTATGTCTCTGTAATACTTGTTATAGTGCTGTCATCTGCTATCTATTTTTCAAACTATGAGTGAAGTTTATTGGTTGACTATTTGTACTGTTGTGGCCCTGTTACTCTCTGTGGGGAAGCATAGAATGACTGTGTGATGCTTCACAAATGAATGAAATCGCATATGACTGAGAGATGAAAAAAAAAAAAATTTCCAAGCTACGCCATGCAATTGAAATATCCTTATACCTGAAATTTAATTTTTGCTAAGTTATAAATGAGTGAAAATTCAGTATTAGGCTTTTCTGCCTTGGAGCAATAATAGCCATTGCTCTATTGGAAGAACTATCTACCAATTTTTTTATGCATAGTTGCTGGGATTTATTATACTTGCAAAAGAGCTGTGGTTTCTGATATTTATATATATATATATTTAGAAAGTTGGGGGGGGGGGTGAGTTACTTTGCTGGCATTGAAATTAATCCCAAAAGAAATTGAAATTAAAAATGTCAGGCTAATTCCACAATATAATTACAGACCTGCCAACTCTCCCGATTTAGGCGGGAGACTCCGGATTTTTCATCCTTCCTCCCACTCTCCGGATTTGTTAAAATTTCTCCGGTTTTTGGCAGAAAATTAGATTTTACGCGAGCTTTCACGTTGCCGTGGCGTCAATGATTACCGTCGTCGTTAGGGAAAACACCCATAGATGACAGCCGTAATCATTTCCATCGAGCAGCCTTAAAAAAGTCTCTGTGACTGCATTTAAGCAACTGGCAAAGACGCGACTTCGTTTTCGTAGCGTTTATCGGCAATAATTTATCAGGGGCATGACCTTGGTTGCCAAAATTCCTGTATAATCGTTATTGTATTCCATTAACAGCCGTGCGGTAAACACGTTTCTTCGTTGGCAGCTTTGTAATTTGAGTTTTTTTTAAATTGTTTCTTCCGATTAAGCGTGTTCAGAAAGAAAATATAAAACTTTAAGCTATAATAAAGCTAAAATGTAAAGCTTTTAAGAGTTCATATACCCAAGATAGAATCACTGATAGCATTCACAAAAGAAAACATACTTTATGAACAGTATGTAGATGTGATTTCTCTATTCGGCACGGAAAGACTGACATAGAATTATATTCTGCTCAGGGGCAATACAGAACCTGCCTTGTGTGGGGGGAGGGGGGATGTAACTTTTTCTTAATTGATTAATTTTTTTTTTCTCAATTTTTTTTTTTTGTGATATTTTTTTTTGATCCAGTCTGTGAGTGTCGGGGGGGGGGGGGTGTCCCCCCTCGGGAGAATCCCCGGATTTCTGGATTTCAAAAGTTGGCACGTCTGTAATTACTACCAAGCCATTTTCACATGACCTGTGCTGTGTAAACAAGAGTGTGATCATTGTGAGATAAGAATGTACTCTCACCAAACAGTTGTCATAATGTTAACAACAGTATAGAGTTCTCTAAAATGTCAGGAAAAGTCTTTATGTCTATAGTTCTCATCACAGGAATCAATGAGCCAAGTACAAACCAAAAGAAACAGCTTCACACTGTCATGCCTCCTTCACCAAACTTTGCTTCAAATGCAATACAGTTATTTAAGTAACATTTTCCCAGCATTCCTCCACACCTACACTTACCTATCATTGTGCCAAATAGTTCGTGATCGACACTCCATATCACCATTGTACATCACTCCATTGATATATATTGAGCTTTACATCAGTAAAAGCAATGCTTGGCATTAGTAACAATTTGTGTCATCCATGAAAACCAACAGTTTAGAGGTCAGTAACAGGATTCATTACGTGTATGTACTTATACATACTTATACTTTATATATGAATGTAGGAAATTTTTTTTTGCTGAAATCAGTGTTATGGACCAGTTTAAAAAATTTATATCTTTTGTTAATTTTTGGCAAATGCTTGGTAATGTATTTTTAAATTTTTTTCAGATGTGTTCTAAAAATGGATCATCATTGTCCTTGGTAAGTAACTTGTACTCTGTTCAAATTCAATTTTTTTTTAAATATTATATCAATAAAACATGCAATGTTTTGGTTAAAAAAAATTAAGAGCATAATATGACCTTTTTCCAATAAAAAAATTAATGACTTCTTGTAACCTTCTGCTTTCTTTTATAACCTGACTTCAGCTTAACTTTGAAGATTTCTTTTTGAAAAATCCCTTATTTCAATGGAATGCTGAAACTGATAAGTAAAGATTATAAGTTATCAGAATATGAAGAAGTTGAAATGATCATGCTGGCTTTATAAGGGTGATTTGAATTTGTAAATTGGTTCTAATAAATGGTTTGTCGAATTTCAATGGTTTGGCTTGAAAATATGTGACTGAATAGCCTAATATGAATAATTCTCTTCCATAAAATATCATTAAAAAAATAATTTATATTCATTTAAAGTTCTCAACTCTTCACTTGGTTACCCATTTTAATTTCTATATTGCATTTCTACTGTATTATGTGATTTTACATATTGTCAATTTTAAGATGTAAGTATAAGTGTCCTGAGAACATTTTAATCCATTTAATTAACTACAGAACTGTAACATTGTTATAGTTATTAATATAATGCAATCACATAATAACATTGTTAACTATAAAACTGTAGCAATGATAAAAATTAACATACTTATCTGAATCTAGCATGCACCATGTCTTTCTGCTGGGGGAAATTTTTTTCTTAACAGTGAAACAACATTTGTTATTGTTGTAGAGATATTTATCATTATATCTTTTTAAATCTTGTTTAGTTTGCCTCTTAATCTTATGTTGAACTCCCCTTCATACAATGATATCTTCTATGATAAATCCCTCTATAACAGTATTTTTCAACAGATTTCAACATCACTACAATATCTTTCTATTTTTGCTTGAAATCACCTTTATGTTTTATTGTGCTAATGCCAGAGTTGGGTTTTGACATGGCACGTGTCAGAAACTGATTAAAACCATCAAAAACCTAAATTAATGCTTTTGGATAATGTTTTGAACACAATAGGTATATAACATGACGAGAAACTTATGTTTTTGCATATTAAAATGTTTTATATTTAAACACAAATTTATTACAATAATTAAAGCAAAATTATAATTTGCAATTTAAAATTTTTCGACACATAAAGAGTCTATATTGGTTACATGTGTTCAATTTACTAAGCCAAAATGAGCTGTTTATTCAGAAAATTTGGATAGGAGATCAGGGTTAGGTTTTTGACCTAAGAAGCCAACTCAATATTAAAACAGTCAAAAACTTATTGCCAATGTTGTTGAATATATTTTTTTAATCTAACAGATGTGTTAAATAACAAAAAACTTATGCAGATTAAAGTGTTTTATGTTCTTAATTATGTAATTACTGAGTATAAAATATCTATTTTGATATTTTAAACTTTCTGATCTGCCCAAAATTTTATTCCTTATTAAAAATTCTTGTGTGGCATCTGTTAATATACTAATTGAAGTCATTTATTCTCATGTAAATTTATTTTAGCTTAGGTTGTATAAATTCAAAGTTTTAAAGAGTATTTTCAATCAAAGCAGAGCTGGCAGGACTTGATACACAAAGCATTGTTTTGTACATATAAGTATATAACTTCAATTAGGAAAACCTAGCATTATAGTGCACCAACCTCTCTATGAGTATAAAAACAAGCCTGCCGTTCCGAATCAGCAATAAATTGTAGGTCTCAGTCTAATTAGCTCTCGTGTGCAGAAAATGACCAGGGTGCGACAAAAATGATCAAACCATAGCATTATGAATGTTAGTAAATGTACCATATTCTAGTCAAACTTAGTCATTTTTAGTTTTGCACTAAGAATAAGTTACAGGAGTTTCTTAAGCATCATATGCAATCAGCATTGTCATATTAAAAGACATTTTAGTCCTACAATTTAGTATGTACTTTGATTGCTAGTTATATTCTGATGTTATTGCACACAAAGGTTATAAGTTTGGGTGGTTATCTACATAATTTAATAACAGAAATCCACATTACATATGTTGTGTAAAAGACTTTTTAAACACCTATCTGTTATGAAAATAGTGCAGCAGATGGTTTATATCGATACACATATATAAGCAGTTGAAGAAATTTTGGAAAGTCGAGAATCATCTTGAATTGAAGGATATCAGATAGTTTCATAGTTTTTCCTTCAGCTTTTATGTTATGCTCTATTCAAATTGCATATTTTACCGGAAAAAATTCACATATATTGTCCAAAATAATTCTGTCGAGAGCAGAAAATTATTTTACAATCATATTAAGTATTTATTCTTTGTATAACATAGTGATTTTAAACATTACATGCAATCAGTGTGAGTATTTTCAATGGAAATTTTTGTATTGAAAAACAGTGTTTGAGGTTTTTGACATGACATTTTAAACCGTCAAAAACTGAAAAACCTGCCAACCCTGCCCAATATGAATATTGTTCCAATCTGTTTATGACACAATTTCGTGCAAAAATTCAATTATTTAATATAACATCTTGTATAAGCCTATTTGTGCTGCTGGTCTCATATAAAAAAATAAGGGTGTTACATACATGTAGCACTGGTTCATGTCCAAAAATAATATGGGTCTCGAAAAAATTATTGATTTTAACCGATTTTATCCTTTTATCTGGAATATACTTATAGAAGTCTAACTGCATACTATGCCACGGTTTCCATCTGATACAATTCAATTTTCATCTGTTTCAATTAAAGTATTTTTATTTATTGAGTGTTTTTCACTTTATATTTCTATATAGGGTTAATAATTGTGTGTCCTTCACAAACTATAAGTTCTTCATCCTCTTCCTTGGATATGCACTGTTGTATTGCTTGTTTATTGCTGCTACTTCTGCCCAATACTTTGTCACGTTCTGGACTGTAAGTTATTTCTTTTATAAATAATAAGAATTTCATGAACATTCACAAAATAAATTTTGTGAATGTTCTTGAAATTCTTGACCTGCATTGCTTTTTACTTAATAATAACTGTTAAATCAAAACCAATTACAAAATGAACGACTCTAAATTTATATGCTAATAAAACCTGAATTTTTTTTCCCAGACACATAATAATATTTGTTTAATAATATGTAATACATCGATCCCAAACAAGAACCTAATTTAATTAAGCTTTAATAAAAATAATACAAGAAAGAGTAAACAACAAAACTGTCTGCCTGTGATTGCCATTTGCTGCGGCATTATCATTCTGCAACTCCTAATGACACATTCCAATTCTCTACACTGTTGCCATTCGGTGAATGCTAAACTAATAACATCCTCAACAGTATTTGTAACTATAACTTTTTTCTTTTTTTTTTAATTTTAATCACTTGCGTATTTTTTGTGTAATATTGCGTTAACAGCAATATGGAGAAAATGCACACTAGTGCCCTTTCATTGAGTTGTGATATTGGATTTTGGGATTCAAATAATTTTACAGCCAGCAAACCAGTTGTTAAATTGGTTGTACTTGCACATACATTAAGTGGTTGCTCAGGTACCCACTTTAGAAAGAAACCCTGATTATACAGATGTCATTTTAATAACCAGTTTGCTAAACTCAGTGAAAAATTATGTATCTGTTCTACCAAATCATTGCAAACCAGCTGAATCCCACCACTGGTTATATCAAAAATGACCTTACAAATAAAAAATATGAAAAATTTTTCCTTCCCCCACTTATGATTCACCCGACAGGGTGATTGAAAACTCAACATACAAACTTTTAGGGGAGATAGAAAAAACAAAACAGAATCGCATAAGAATGTATGACTGGAAACTCCAACCTGATCAGCTGAAGGATAAGCAACGATGCAGAAATGACAAGACAATAATGGGTGGAAAAACACTCTATTTAGCGATAGTTTACATGAGAGGACAGTACGTGTACACTTCAAGTTTCACAACAAGTGCTCAAAGTTCTTACCATCCACGTCGCAAGAATCTCTATCGCAGCTGCAAATGTCTGTGAAATGCCAGGTATTTTTGAAAGGGTTTGACAATCAATGCATCACCATTGTGAAGCATGCAAAACTGTGGATGATCAGAACTTTGATCACTTATCATGAAACTTTAAGTATACACATGCTGTCCTCATGTAAAGTATCACTAAATAAAGAGTTTTCCCACCCCTTATTGGCTTATTTCTTCATCTTTGTTTATCCTTCACCTGATCAGATTCAGGTCTCCTGTCATACATTCCTATGTGATTCTGTTTTGTTTTTGTGTTTCCTACCTCCCCTAAAAGTTTGTACGTTGATCTTTGAATCACCCTGTATACATTCATTTTTTTGAAAGAGTAGATCACCTTTTTGCCCAAGAATATTAAGAAGTCACCAATGAATAAGGGAAATACATAAAAAATACACAAACTCCTAATACATTTCGACACACAATGGGTGTTGTCTTCAGAGGAAAAAATATTTAACAACTTAATCACACTGACTAGATTTGGTATCCAATCCAAGTGGGATTCTCAGTCATGCTAAGTAGTTAAATATTTTTTCCTCTGAAGACGACGCCCATTGTGTGTTGAAATGCATTAGGACATTGTGTACTTTTCATGTATTTGCCTTATTTGTTGGTGACTTCTCGATATTCATTTTTTTCATTCTAATCATTATTTGCAGATTTGTAAATCAAAATAACAGAGAAAAGTTATATTTCTGTCTTTTCTCCAGTTTCTTAAACATAAACCAAGATTCTATTTTTTTGATAGCTTTATGCAGTAGGGGTGGGAGCTGTGTAATGCATTTCACTAAGTTAACCCTTTATTAGAGGGGTCTGGGAGGTTAACAATAGGCTTAGGTCAGGTTTTTTTAGTCCCAGACCACGTATGTGGGTTAGTTAATGGTAATAATAACAGTATAGATGAGGAATTACCCACCTTTGACTTGGATGGCTTCTTGATTGACACTAAAATTACAGGCAAATTAAAATGTGTGCTAATAAATGCCAGGAGCTTGAGAAATAAAGATATTTTTAGAAACTGTAATAGCTTTGGACCGACAGAGTTTTCAATAGAGAAAATTATATTCAATGTATGGGGGTGTTGCATGGGGTTATTAAATCTTCAACGATATTCAAGTGGAAGATTTGGAAGTCCTAAATCTTCTAAAAAATGTATGTGCAAGCAAAGCACCAGGACCAGATGATATCTATCCTAGAGTCCTCAGGAAATGTGCTAATGAATTGTTGGAGCCAGTCGCACAGATTTACAGCAGTAGTGTTGCTGAAGGTACCATCCCAACGGATTGGGAGCTGGTTAATATGGTTCCAATATTTAAAAAGTGTAGTAGAGAAGCTGCATCCAATTATCGTCCAGTGAGTTTGATGAGATCCCTTTCAAAAATTTTGTAAATTATTACCAAAAGGCAATTAGTAAAGTGAATAGATGAGAATAATGTATTATAGGAAAATCAGCATGGGTTCAGGAGAGGGAGTCATGTGTAACTAACCTCCTTTGCTTCTATGATCACGTGACTAAGGCTTTGAGTAAGGGCAAAAATGTAGATGTTGTTTACCTTGATTTCCAGAAGGCATTCGAAGAGGTCCAACATGGTAAACTCTTGAAGCATTTATGCATGAGATTGGGATTGGGGGCAACTTGCTGAATTGAATAGAATTGTGGTTAAGAGATAGATCACAACAGGTTATGGTGAATGTGGAATTCCCTGATTGAGGACAGGCGTCACAAGTAGAGTCCCTCAAGGAAATGTCCTTGGCCACATAATTTTTTCACTTTTTTTATCAATAAACTCGATGAGGGTATTGATGGAATTGTTAGCAAATCTGCAGATGATGTGAAGCTAATGGGAGGTAGTCTGGAATCAAAGTGATAGGGAGTTGCTCCAGACGAACTTGAACAGGATTGTAGCATGGGCAAATGAATGGAACATGACGTTTAGCATTGACAAGTGAATGGTCACTCATTTTGGTTCGAACAATCCACGTTTCATTTGCGAGTTGAATGGTATCACTATCCCAAATGCAACTAGGGTCACTGATTTGGGTATTCCCATTGATGAGTAGCTTTGGTTTTCTGAACAGTGGTCAAAAAATCAAATAGAATGCTCAGTTTCATTTTCAAAAAAAGTCTCTTAGTGTTCTTCTAAAGTCATTCTTCTGCTTTTACGAGACTTGGTTTGTCCAGCACTACAGTATGCCATAAGGTTTTGGGGACCATACCTACTGCGGGACAAAAACTAGAGGGGTGCAGAGAAGAGCTACGTGTGCTCTTGTTGGCACACAAGGCTTGAGCTATGAAGAAAGACTCGATTTCTTAAATATTTTTACATTCGGTGAATGTGTATGTCGGGGGATATGATCAAAGTGTTAAAAATTTTCAACGGGATGGATAGGATGGACCAGGAATTAATTATAATACATTTTCAATTGCCTGCTTTGACAAGCATACTACACCCCGGGGGTGTAGTAAATTCTAACACATTATGAGAAAAAATGAAATAATTATATAAATGTTTGGTTGGTCATTTTAGTTCTAAAAACAAAAATAATTAATTGTTAATTAGCACAAAAGATTAATTAACTTGGTTCTTTTAAAGTACCATCAGTATTATATGCTTACAATAAAAATTTTAAAAAATACCAATTCAAATATATTGAATCGGTATTTTGTGGTAACGGTATTGGTATTGTGAACATCAATTATCCGAACATCAATTTTCCAAACAACTCAGTCAATCGAACACCTTTTCAACCTAACTCATTTTCAGTTTTCTATAGTCAGTGATGCTTAATACAGTTGGTATTTTCTTGAAACTTGAATCTTGTCATCTCCCAACTCAATAGCTTCGTTCTATTGTACAATAATCCACTTCCAAACAATTCTACATACTGTAGCTGTGAGCTATAGATGTAAACAATGGCGGATCTGGGTACAGTGTGTGTAGTTATAAACAATTAACAAGCAAACAAACTCGTGAATAGGAGCAGATTTAACCGCCATCTTTTTTCTCGTCTACGAATTCATCTTAATCCTGTGGATGTACCTTAATGAAAGGGAAGCGAGGGTCTTCTTGACAACAAAACAGTTCTTATCACAGTTTTGTCGGAAGGGGGGGGGGAGTATCTTTCCTAGCTTGCTTAAAAACAAATGTTTTCAATCTTTCTTTAGCTTTAGTAGTGTCAATTCGTCTTTTTCAAGTGCAGAATGGCAAAAAACAAAAACTCATTGTTTTAAACATAGAAAAAAAAGTGGAAATTGTGAAATGATTGAAAGCGAGTGTGGTGGAAACTTGCAGCTGAATACTGACTAGGTGTGGCAACCATCAGTGATTCTTAAAAAAAATTGCAATAAAATAAAAAAATTTGCAGCCAGTTTGAAAACAGCAGATGGACTAAAGTCTCATGGAGTTCTTTTTAGGAAGTTATGCCCGCATTTTTTCATGGTTAATGCAAGCACTGAAGACAATCAAAATGCTTAGATATGCTTGAAGAACTCCCTGTATTCCAGTCCTGTCATGAAAACGATTTGCCTCAGTGGTTGAAAATTGATATTAACGATCTGGGATATCATTTTTTGGATGACTGAGAAATAATTATGAAAGTGAATGATCAAATTGATCAGGATGACTGTGAAAGTGATGACGATGAACCAATGGCAGATGTGATAATGCCCATTGAGGTAGAACAGCGTCTCACAAAATGTCTCGTTAGAATTGCGGCCTAATGCTGACCCAATTCAATTTTTTATGTTGAAACTATTATGGGATAAGACTGCAAAATGTTGTATGAGCAAGTTTAAGCAATTAAAGATAGATTCATTTTTTTTAATGGTTTGATGCCGTTATTTACCATGCACATACTTGTTTTACCATATAATTTTTCCTTTACCATTTTTTCTTTTGTGATACACTGTTTTTTTTTCTTTTGCTTTTCAGAATAAGTCGGTTAAATTTAATTATTTCAAGGTTTTTGTTGCTGAATTTCAATTATTCCTTTGCGTTATCAAATTAGTTTCGAAATTGATTTTCAGAATTTTTCACTTTTTCGAACACCCTTCGGTCCCAATGTGTTCAGATAATCGATGTTCTACTGTATTTGTTTTATCACAAAAACAGTCATGATTTGTTTTATACATTTGTTAGGAACACTTTGTGAAGTGCATTATTAAAATTAACAGTTGTTGCATTAAACAATTTTACAGGAGCAAATTATCTAACTGAATTTTATTAACATATTTAAAAACTTGTCTCCCTCTTGTGCTGTCATATGGTAATTATAAAGTAGTTATACTGCCTTTATACTTAAAAATATCAACACCGTACAACATGTGTAAGATATTACAGAGTTATAATAAAGTGATACTTCAAAGTACTATCAGTAGTCAAAGATTTAAAGAGAAAAAATAAAACCAATAAAAACCAAAATGAGACATTATTCTTATTAGTTTTCTTTATATTAACCAGGGCTGTGAAGTAATCCCAGGTGTCAGGTCACCATGGCGACTAGAAAATTTTTATTGATGCCTGAAATTTTCTAAATGTCGATGCTAAATTGGAGTCTAAGGGCTACACAAAATTTTCTGATTTCATTATGCTACATCTTTTAACATCGGAAAAGTTAAAAAAAACATTAAGACCTTTTTTTAAAGCAAAACTTCATGCTCCGCTCCAAAGAAATTTGGCTGGCACCTAAAATTTTTTTTTGATTTATCAAGCCCTGATATTAACCAAATCAAATATACGGGGTTCGTGTCAAACAGTGGGTATAGCATTTTAATGGCAAACCGTTGTTTTGAGAGAGGTATATTTAAAATTAGAAAAAGTTTCCAAATAAAGTGTAGTACAAATTAGAAAAAGTTTCCAAATAAAGTGTAGTACAAATTAAAAAAAGTTTCCAAATAAAGTGTAGTACAAATTAGAAAAAGTTTCCAAATAAAGTGTAGTACTCGGATACATCATTCATGTTTCAAGCGGTTGTACAGTGATTAAAATAAGAAAATTAACTTTTTATACAGTCCCTGTGTGCCGAAAACCCAATTAGAAAGTTGCTGCCCTGTCTCTCTTTATGCCAACAAAAAAATTCTATATTTCTAAGTGCAGTATTCATTGAGATATTCAAATTTGAAGAATGGAGTGAATTTGAGACAAAAAAAAAAACAGCTTTAAATGCGGAAAAACTCTTTTACCAGCATTTAACACTGTTTTTTCTCAAATTTCCTGTTTTCCGAATTTGAATACATCAGTGAATAAAAGAGTTGATTAACTTTGCCCAAGAATATTAAGAAGACACCAACGAATAAGGCAAATACACGAAAATAAAAAGTCCTAATGCATTTCAACACCAGTGGGTGCCGTCTTCAGACGAAAATTTATCCACTAGTCACACTGACCGAGTTTCCCACTTGGGTTGAATACCAAATCTTAGCGCTCGGTTGCTCAGCGGAAGAAGTACGTCTGTTCATTTCAAACGTCATGGTCAGAATGAAGCTGTGAGCCTGCGTGAGATACTAATGCTTGACTTAAATCACTGCTGGCAAGAAGGCCATAGATTCAAATTTCAAGAAGTGAGAGTTTTTCACAAAGTCAAGTCCACAGTTTATTTAGATTTCTACGAAGGCACATATATTTGGGCCTTCAAAAATACACTTGTTAACGATAATAAATCTACACCCCCGATCGCAACACCATGGCTTAAATTCATTTGGAGTGGGAATTATAAGAAAATTCGAATCGACCAATCGGATAACACTATTCCGCAAGTGTCCAATCAGGGCACTGCATTAGTATCTCACGCAGGCTCACGGCTTCATTCTGACCACGACGTTTGAAGTGAACAGACGTACTTCTTCCACTGAGCAACCGAGCGTTAAGATTTGGTATTCACCCCAAGTGGGAAACTCTGTCAGCGTGACTAGTGGTTATATTTTCCTCTCAAGACGGCACCCATTGGTGTTGAAATGCATTAGGACTTTTTATTTTCGTGTATTTGCCTTATTCGTTGGTGTCTTCTTAATATCAGTGAATATTGCACTTAGAAACATGGAATTTCTTTTGTTGGCATCAGGGGAGACAGGGAAACAACTAATTGGGTTTTGGGGCACACATAGACTCTATAGAAAGTTAGTTTTTATTTAAATAATTATACAACCCCTTGAAACATGAATGACAAATCTTAGTACTACATGTTATTTGGGAACTTTTTCTAATAGAAAGTATACCTCTAGGATCAACGATTCACCATAAAAATGCCATACTCACTGTTTGCTATGCACCCTGTATTAAACCAATAAGGCATTCAACCTGGGAAATCAAAATAAATGTTTAAGCTCTACTAAGTACATATTATCCAAGATTGGTTTTATGTTTCAGATGAATATTGTTTGATTCAAGTTTGATATTGCTTCAAGTTGGTTAAATTATCATAAATTTTTCTTTTCCATTCTTTCCAGAATGATGGGCTTGGCAGATTTCATATATTATTTTTATTTTTTGTATCTGTGATGTTTGCTATTAGTTTGGTTTCCTTGTTTGTTTATCATTGCTATCTGGTTTCTGTGAACAGATCTACTCTTGGTATGTAACTTAATTCATAACTTAATTTTCATGCATTTTAATTTTTACACTTGTAGACTTTCAGTAAATATAATTTTGACAACAAACAGTTTTGCCATTTCTTTGTATTTATTTTTTCATTAACAAGAAAAATATATTTAATAGATATTCCACATGTTTATTAAGCACAAACTCTATGTTCACTATTTAGGATAAATAAAAATGTTCTTTGCCACATCACAGGATACTGAATGGGCACAAAACATAATGTATTATGGCAAGTGAACAAAATGTAAAAGACAGTAATCCTTATCAACAACAAGCAATTGTTGATTATGCTGGATTATGCAAGTTTTGCAGCACCTTGAAATCATTTTGTGTCTTCTGAATCATTATGATTTTAAATGAATATATATACAGAGTTATTGCTACTTCAAAAAATTAACTTCTTGTATGAACTCATTAAATTACTATTTGCATTGCAGCCATGTTACAGCCGTTAACATTTTAGAAATATATATGTTATGTATATATAATACATCCATTAAGATCTAAATAACACCTATCTAAGATTCTATTAATGAGTAAAAATATATATAGCCATGACATATATTTCGTTCATTCAATTTTGATTTCATAGAATCAAGGTCCATTAAATTGAGTGTTCTTTTATGTTTGTGAAATACGGTTGCAATATAAGAGAGCCACAAAAAACTCAAACAATAGATTATTTTACAATATTGATGTAATTTGAAATTTTAAAAAAGCGAGGAACAGTAAAATTATGCAAATCGGACATTTGTGGTAAATATCTGGTTTTCTTGTGACTGTTTAGATTTGATTGATTGATTTAGAAGATTTTTTTTGATTCAGAATTAAGATTCATTAAATTTGCTTTGTTCTGGCATAAAAAATATGTTAAAAAATTCATATATTTATGTTATGCTGCTAGAATGTCTAAGACAAGAAAGTTGAGTGGCGAAACATGATTTACACAAATTTGTGTTGATCAGTTACCATTCTTTTCAGACAAAGTAAATGGATATTTTCACTAATTTTAATTATTTCTTGTGATCCCCTACAGTAACAACTGGGGGATCTAAATATTGATAAATAAGTTAAATATGTTACTTTTTATTTTTATTATATTTCATTTGAATGGACTATATTATTTTCGATGGAAGAATATTGACTTACACAATCTGCAGCTAGGTAGAATGATTATTCTGGGCTAAAAAGCTTCTGCTATTTTGTAGCAAATTTCAGCTCTAAACATCCTATTGCATTTGCTGTAGACAGAAGCAGAGTCGATATGATCACCTAAGCTGTTTAGAGACAACTCTCCTCCAGATCATCATTCTCCCTGAACTATTGATTTTATTGGCTGAATGTGACATTTTTTTACCTTTTTCGAGTATTTCTTTTAATAACCGATTCATATTTTACAGAATCATTTCGACACCCAATATTCAGAACTGGCCCTGACAAAGATGGTTTTAGCATGGGTATGAGTTCAAATTTCATTGAAGTTTTTGGTGAAAACAAGATAAAATGGTTTCTTCCAGTATATTCTAGGTAAATCTTTTTTGCGTGAGGAGTACATTTCAACATTTTTCAAAATTTTATGGTGTACTGATTTGTTTCCTAGTCCTGCATGCATTCGTTATATCCTTTTTGTTTTTATTTGAATACGCTGGTTCACCACCACATTTACAATACTATGAAACACTTTACAAGCTAAAAATATATAAAAGTTTCTCCAGGGAATCATATTAAACACCATATAACAAATATACTCACATTATGTTTGGTTTATATACAAATAAAGCAAAGATTAAGAGTTGCTTACAGTTGGGTTGGGCTTTGACATTAAAGAACAACGTTATGAATATTACATACTCTTATAAATAAAGCAAATAATTTTAAGTAATTGTTTTAAATATAAAATGAAAAAATATGTAATCTTATTTGATTGCTTATGATGCCTACATTTGCTTAAAATAGAATAATTGCTTTAAAGATAGTGAGATGGATGAGTTTTTGTAGCTTGTCATTAAAAATAATCTTTTTTTATGACTATGAAATGTCCCATACAGACTGACTATTTTTGTCAATATGGGAAAAAAATTATTTGAGTTTATTCTAAAAGTAGATTAAAACAAATTAAGAGTGGGGGAAAATTTAAAAATTCAGATTTATCAGACATTTCTGCAAATTTATGAACTATGATATCTGTGGATACTGATCAGGAAATTTTTAACATGAAACTTACAATACTAGAGCTTTTTTTTATAAATTCCATAATTATTTTATATGTACTGGTATATCTTTTTAATAAAATATATATTTTTAAAAGCCTAGGTGATGGGATTGTATTTCCTACCCGCACGCAAGCAGGCAGCTCATATAATTCCATGGGTAGTACAGCTCAGCCAAGGTTTGAACGTGCTTGTATTTTCTTCTTAATAGATAGTATTTTACCAGGCTGTTTATAAAATAGTGTGTTCAGAATTTAAGTAATTTGTTCTTTTTGCTTGTTCAAAAACAACATTGATGAATAAAAAAAATATTAATTTGGTGTAGACTAGAGATTTCCACATTGCATGACATACTAAAACTTATTGCTAAAATTATCTATGACATCCCTTACAGTACAGGGTGTTCGTAAACTGAGAGAAATGTGTGATGTCACTCTCCGCTATTCATATATATCCCCTTGCATAAGGGGACAGGGGGTTCAATTTCCTGCAGAGGCATGTGAATTTTCTTTCTGAAACTCATCTTCATCTCCACTTGGTATCCAGCCTATTATACTTTGTTCATAAACTGTTTAGAAAGAATTGGAGAGGTGATAGTGCCTATCAAGATGAACAGTATTTACAAAGGAGCCTATGGTTGCAATCCACTCCAAGTGTCAGAAAAGCAAAACTCACGGAAACACATCCAAAAAGCACAAGTCCTCTATTCAGACATCAATGACATCTCACTAAACATTGAAAAGACACCCTTGGAGGTCACTTTGAACTTCTCCTTCGAGTCTTTCACTGATATGATCAGGATCATGCATCTTATCATTTCATTACATCTTTTTTACCACTGTTGGTACTTTAACATTGACAATTTATTGCACACTTCTGACATTGAGTGTATTGCAACCATAGGTGCCATTGTAAACATTGTTCATCTTGAGATGGGTACTATCACCCCCTCTAATTTTTTCTAAACAGTTTTTGAACACCCTATATATTGAAAATTCAATTTTATATTTTACTATACATTGTGTCTCATAAGATGCTATGAAATAATGTTCAACTGTGTAATATCGCATGATCTTTGCAAGATGATCTCTTTTGATGACAAGTTGTGTTGAACATGTAGCTAAACCAATTTAGTCAAACTAGTTTTTTCTTTTAATGTTGTGCATTTTTCAAATTCTTCTGGAAAAACAGGATGCACACCAGTTGATGAAAATTGATCTAATCCATGTTTTCATGGTGGTAACGGTTTTTTAGAGCTCACAAGCTTAGCCCCAAAAAGTTTTGTATTTTTTTTTATTAAATGAATAAACAAAGCTATCTTATCTTTTTGGTTTTCTGGGTTGCATTAAAAAAGAAGAAACTGTTGTGGACCAAATTCACAATGCACATGATTGCTAATTAAAGCATTTTGAGGCCAAATTAAATATTCCAAGATTTAAAATGAGAAAAGAATGAGCAAAGCTCTCTTTTTCCCCTTTTGTTTAGTGGCAAAATATACTTGAAATCTACTCAAGACAGTATAAGTATAGTGAAATCTCTCTCTCTCGATACTCTGTGGACCAAGAAAAAAATATTGTGGTAGAGGGATTACCATTATATCGAGAGGCCGTAGTTTAACATTAGAGTAGTATTTCCAAACAAGACTTGAAAAAATATTATTGTAGAGAGATTTTTTTTTGTTATACTGAGTATTGTTATAGAGAGGTTTCACTGTATTTCAGAACAATATTTATATAAGTTTGAAAGTGCTTGTTGGACAGCATCAATCTGATCTAGGCTGCAGGTTGGATACCCTTGATCTAAACCAGAGTTTGCCAACTGGTGTTCTTCAGAACCCTAGGTTGTGCAAGAGCTTTTTTTTTAGGTGGGCCATGGTATCAAAAGCTGTAAAATTTTTATTAGATTTGCATAATAGATATCTGTGTTAACGAAATATTCACTTTGGTTTAAGTTCCATAAAACAGTCTTGTAACCAAGGGTTCTATGTGAACTAAAAAATTGTTAACCTCATCATCATTCCTAATCTCATCATACTTACTAACATTTCACAATTGTCACTGGAAAATAAATGTATTATATACAGTGAAACCTTGATATAACGATATTCTGCAGACCAAGAAAAATATTATAGAGGGGTTATCATTATATTGAGAGGTAACAATTATCATTTAGGTGCCATCAAATTTATGCTGTTAGCATCTGTTCTGAATTAGCGTTATTAGTACTGTGATAAAATGTATTTATAAGTATATTGTTTTCTGCAAAAAATGCTAAGTTAATAGTTGATAAGAGAGAGGGTAAAATTCAGTTGTTTCACTTTGTAAAAGTAGTTTCCTGCCAAGACATTTGTGTATTACACAGAAAATACCTTCACTGCTACTTCATTAACACTTACGGATGGTAGATCGTGCAAAATACTGATGCTGTTACACACCTTTGAAAAAACAAACACTGGCAAAGAATTAAAAAATGTATTGAAGGTGATTTTGAGTGAAATAGAGAGATTGTCACTGTAGCAGTTTCGAAATATCGTTAAAAAATATTGTTAAAGAGGGATTTATTAACCGTTTAAAGGCCGAACTATAAAAAAAATCACTTATTGTTTTGAAATTTGGAATTCGAGGTCCTTTTGCATGTCTATACATAAATCAACTTTGAAATTTGAAGAAAAAAAAGTTTTTCTTTGTTTTCCACGATGTTCCATTAATCTAACATTGGCACTTAAGGAGAGGTGAAAGCAGAAACTGGTGTCACCTATATTCTCACGATTTTTCATTTCTGGAGTAGTTATCACACGAAAGTTTCTATTTTCTACCACAAATTCAAATTCGCAATACATACAGATTTTTTTAACATGAAAATGTGTGCAGAAAATTCAATTTTTTTTTCTAATGTCCATGATAAAAGAAGGAAAACGTGATCGACACGTTTGTCACATTGAAAGCATTTAATGTTTTTCGGCAAACAGCACTCCGTCCATGTATTGCATACACAATATAATGACCATCAGATGACCTGGTATCTTTTTTCAGTTGACAATGTGGACCTGGATGAATAATTAAGCCCTCCTTCATTCATAGAAGGTTCATTGTCACTTCTCTTCCGAATTCCAAATGCGAAATAAGATCCACTTCTCACAACTATGAATTTTCCAACGTGCTATAATGGTCATATGACAAATCTTTTCCAATGGAATCCAGAGCTGAAGTTTTGATCGGATTCTAAGAATTTTTTTTTATCCCATGCAATGGCTTTTTTCAGAATTTCTCAAAACTGTCTGTTAAGCTCAGTCTAGCTTAACTATCAGTTAAGCTCTATGATGAACCTTCTTACAGGGTTGGGTTTTTGACATCAAAAATATGACAAGCATCAAAAACTGGTTTAAACTGTCATAAACTCAAAAACCTGAATAAATACTTTTGGCTATTGTTTTGAACACAACAGGTATATAACATGATGAACAACTTACCTTTTTGCATATTGCAATGCTTTATTTTTAAACACTAATTTATTACAACAATTAAAACAAAATACCTATTTGCAATTTTGAAATTTTCGACAAAGAATCTAGAACAGATAATACATAATTTTTTGGTTTATTTTATCTAAACTATTGATTATTTTTGTTCAATTTACTAAGTCAAATAGAGCTGTTTATTCAAAATATGTGTAATATCCCTTTAAGACCGAGCTCGATCGATCATGCGAGTGAAATACTTAACAAACATTCATGTTTTCAAAAATTTCTCAGTCTTACAGGAATCAGGGTTAGGTTTTGACCTAAGAAACACAGTATTGATACAGTGAAAAACTTATTGTCAATGTTGTCAAATAGTTTTTTTTGAACCTGATAAATATATTAAATAAAAAAACACTTACTTTTGGGTAGATTAAAATGTATTATATTTTGAATTATAATAACTGTGTATAAAATATATTTCGATATTTTAAATTTTCTGATCTGCCCAAAATTTTATTCCATATTAAAAGTTTTCGCTCAGCATCTGTCAATTCACTAATTTAACCTCACCTAAAAATTTCTTAGCTTAAGTTGTATAAATTCAGTGTTAAAAGTATTTTTGTTTTTTTCAATCAAAGCAGAGCTGGCAGGACTTGATATATCCAAAGCATTGTTTTGCACGTTTAGATACAGCTTCAATTAGAAAATCATTGCATTATGTAAATGCCAGTAAATATACCATATCATAGTAAAACTTATTCTTTCTTTTGCACTAAGAATAAGTTGCAAAAGTTTCTTAAGCACCATATACAAGCCAGCACTCCAAATTAAAAGACATTTTAGTACTGAAATTTAGTATTTTGATTGCTAGATATATATTCTAATGTTATACATAATACGGGCATTGTTTTAAGTATCAGTGATTATCTAGATGATTTAATAACAGAAATCAGCACATTGCATATACAGTCAAACCTCGTTAGTGCGTCACCCAGTTAACACGTCACTCTGCTTATCAGGTCACTGTTTGGAAGTCAAAATTGTCCTGAGGCAGGAATTGGCACAGCTATAGCTTACTCCGTTTAACGAGTCACTCCGCCTACTAAATCATATTTTTGCTCTCCCAAGAGTGACTCATTAATGAGGTTTGACTGTATATGGTGTAAAAGATATTTTTAAATACCTATGTGTTGGGAAAATATATTGTAAAGTTTCTCATACGCACTAAATCATCAGCAAAGAAAAATTAATATATTTAAATCATCTTTAGATGGGGAGAGAAAAAAATATAAAGGGTTTGCAAGCTGGATTTGAACTTTGGTCCTTTGGGTTATAGTCTGATATACTACTACCTACACCAATTTAGCGGAGAGAATTTTGCCTAAAGCTATTTTGTACCAAAAGTTTATATTATCTGTAGAAAATGTCGTAAAATTTTCACCTTTCATAATGTATTAATTCCTTCATCATTCACTACTACTAACCATGGAATTTTGATTTTTTTTTCCTTGCACAAACTAAAATGAACAGCCTTTATATGGCATAAAGCGTGTCATTCTATCACAATCAATTTCAGTTGTCATCATAGCGAAGCCTTATGAAAACATGGAAAGCACAGGATCGTACAATATTATGGTAATGCAAATTATCATGAAACAAGAAGTGACGTGATTGGCTAAACAGGGCTTTCTACTGAAGAAAATCATACAATACTAGAATAGCAATGCACTTCCAAGCCACAGGATTTCATTCATGATCCTTTCTCTAGGCTTCATTGAATAACTAAATGGTTTGTTGCACCACGTGATGCTGTATACAGCATAATTATTCCAATCTTTCAGTCCTTGAGAATCATATGGAAGAGTTAAAAACTTTCTATAGCCAAGGCTTTTCCTATCTAAAACTAAATGTCAAATTCAATAATAACATAATAAACTTTACATCAAATTTTTGACAATGAAAATGACTGAAGGCTTTGTATTTATGGAACCTATGTAAAAATATACAGGGTCAGTTATGTTTTCTAATAATGTTTGCTGTTTGCTGCAGTAACTAATGTCTTTTTTACATTTTTATCTCTGCTAGCGATAGCCCAGAAAAGAAGATAGAAATCAGTCCATTAAGTCTGTAAGATAATTAATTGAATTTATTAATTGGTTAATTAGTTTTAATTAACTAATAATTGATTATTACTAATCTTTTAAATAACATACAATTCATGCAGTTTGGTCTAATTGTTTGTTGATGACTTGTTGTCTTATGAACAAGTTAACTTTAACAAGACGCCAGGCTCTCAACTCGTATAAATTTCATTCACCGGGACCTGTTCTCAAAAAGATTGAGAACCATTGGTATACAACATAATCTATCATTACATCTAGATAGTAAGTAAATAAATTATTTTTTAATTTTTCAGATTTTAAATTCCATTTTCAAACCTTTATATTTTTTTTTGCAGTTCAGAAATCAATACTTTCCCTCAGCGCATTCTCGATGATGACACTGATGGCTTATTGAATCAGCAACAGTGTTGGACTGCTGATGAGGTCTACGATGATGTTCAAGGTTCATTGCATTCAAAATTTGTTTTTAGTAGCTGACTTTTTTATGAATGAAATTTTGATTTTTTTTTTTCTATCATGTGTGGCTTGACAAATGTTTGAAAACTTTCAACTTAGAATTAAATTTCTTAATTATGTTTTAGAGGGAATTTGAAAAAATAAATAAACATCATAGTTTTTGCAAAAACTAAAAACTTAGTTTAACAGGGTTATTTCCTACTATTTAGAGTAAAAGAAAATCATTTGCGTATAGTTGAAAAGTTTTTGATTTCTTTTCCTCCGAGCAAAATTTTAAGGCAGATTGTTCTTTGTGTAACTTTTTTTTTTCTAAATAAATTTTCAATAGACTGACACACACTATACTGACACAAAACATTTTTTTTGAGAGAGAGATTTTCTGAAAAAACTGACAGTTTTAAGACATTGCTGCTGTTTTATGTAAGTAGGCCTATTCATAAAACCATACTCAGAATCCTTCCAAATTTTGATAATCTCGTGGCAGAAATCTTTTTTTTCGTAGATCATTTGTCCCATATACAATTGATACTAATGGTTAATATTGGAGGAGGGAGGGGCATATAGTTTGATCATTTCAAAAGACCTGCATTTCATTATTATAATGCACCAGTGATTTTATATGTACATTGACTTGATTAGACCAAATCTTACAATTTAAATCTGATTTCAAAGAACATCTGCCCACAAACCCAGATTTGAATCTAACATTTTTAATTCAGAAGTTTGTGTGCTAACCAGCTGTTGTCACATGTGCCACTGATAGCTGTTAAGTACAGTAGAGTCTTGATAATCCGAGGTGGATAGGGACCGAGGCCATCTTGAATTATCAGAAAACTCAAATTATCTAAAAAACAATTAAAAAAAAAAAATACTTTAAATGTTAGTTTTATTCAAAAAAGCAGTACTTTCATACTTACTGTATTTCTAATTCTTGAATAAAATATACATGCCATACGATGTGTTCCAAGAAATGAATAATGTAAAAAGAACAAAAAGAGATGAGTCAGTGATTGAGAAGAATTGGGGATGGGATTGATGGTGAATAATGCTGAGACACTGATAGCTCTCAATTGCCCTTTTCCAATGATTTTACATAAGCAATTGGGAGACAATGCCATGTTCACCATTACGAAAAAAATGGTCAAACTTGTTCTTTCTCAGCAATCCCCCCAGCTTAAAGTTAAAATGGTCTACGTTCATTCAAGGAATATTTTATTACACCAGTTACACATTATATGGCTGGGAGCAGCCTAGTCCCTTTCAAACTGAAATTACTGTACAATTAGTATGTGCTACATAGTATTCCTGGAAAAAAATTAAAAAGTCGGGTTGTTGGAAGAAAAACAAAAGATAAAGAAAGAGGGTTTCCACAAGAAGGAAATTAAAAATTTTTCAGTGCCTCCGATTATCTGAAAACTCAAACTTTCAGAGCTTGGATTTTCGAGGCTCTACTGTAGCAAGAAAAGGGGGGGGGAAGGTATTTTAGATTTTTGAATATGCTTATATTATACAGTAGTTTTTAGAATTAAATTAGAACAGATTAAAAATTGGATGAGATTTACAAGTTTTGTCATATGCTAAGTAAGCATGTAATATGCCCATGTAACGAATGTTTATTATATACAAAAATATACAGGGTGTGGCATTTTACTGGCGAACCGCTGATCCTAGTGTGGTATACTTCCAATTAGAAGTTTCCAAATAGCGTATAGCACTCAGATATGTCATTCATGTTTCAAGGGGTCATATAGTTATTAGAATAGAAAAATTATTTTTTTTATAAAGTCCCCCCCCCCCTCCCCGTGTGCCCAAAATCCAATTGGAAAGTTGATGCCCTGTCTCTCTTGATGCCAACAAAAAAATTCCACGTTTCTAAGTGCAATATTCACTGAGATATTCAAATTCGAAAAAAGGAGGAAAGTTGAGAAAAAACAGCTCTAAATGCAGAAAAAACGTTTTACCCTGCATTTAACGCTGTTTTTCCCCAAATTTCCTTCAGTTTTTGAATTTGAATATATCACTGAATATTGCACTTAGAAACATGGGATTTTTTTAGTTGGCACCAGGAGAGACCAGGCAACAACTTTCTAATTGGGTTTTGGAGCACACAGTGACTGACTAAAATAAAAAAAAAAATTAACTTTTTATAAACTATACAACCCCTTAAAACATGAATGACATGTTATTACATACTACATGTTATTTGGAACCTTCTTCTAATTGGAAGTATGCCTCTAGGATCAACAGTTTGCCAGTAAAATGCCATACCTTCTGTTTGCTCAGCACCCTGCATACACACAGGGTGCATTGGTAACAGGGCATATGACATTTTACTGGTGAACTGTTGGTCTCAGAGACATACTTTCAATTAGAAAAAGTATCCAAATAATATGTAGTATTCAAATCTGTAATTCATAATGCAAGGGGTTGTATTAAACTAAAAATGTTATATACCTGATGCCAACAAAAAAATTTCATGTTTCTAATTGTATTATTTGCTGAGATATTCAAATTTAAAAAAAAATGGAGGAAAGGTGGGGAAAAAACATTAAATATGGGTAAAACAGTTTATACCATATGAAAGGTTTTTATTTTAATGGCTATACAACTCTTTGCAACATGAATGACATATTTGAATACTACACATTATTTGGATACATTTTCTAATTGGAAGTATGCTTCTAGGATCAATGACTTGCCAGTAAAATGTCATTTGCCTTGTTACCTATGCACCCTGTATACATTGTGACAAGATTAAAGAGATAATTTTCAAAGTAAAAAAACACAAAATTAAATGTATGAAAAAATGTTGAGATAGTTTAGAACCTATGCAAGGACCATCATCAGGGGAACCCCCTACATAGTTTGAAAAAGTAGACATTTCTGAAGGATGGCTAAGCCTAATTGCATTAAAAATTGCCAACTCCATGCCTGCTCTTGTTCTCCAATGCCTTCTTTCTGAAAAACATGTCCAATATAAACATATTGGATATGTTTTTTAAACAACAGGCATTGGAGAACATAACAAAAGTCATTAAATTATGGTAAACTTATTTTAGTTATGATTTCTGTTAAAATAAATTTAAAGAATCTTACCTCTCACATTTTAGCATAGGAAACAGTGTGATATATCAGATATGCACCTGGTAACACCATTCTTGATGACATTATATTTAATAGAACTATGATCGACCTATGGCATGTGCAACTGCACGCTGTAAAATTTCACATGGGGCTCAAAAATGTCACAAGTGAAAAAAAACTGAATAGTAAAGCATAGAGGGGTGAAATTGAAAATAGCAAGATTTGACATTTTTCTCCTCCTTGCTTCAATGGTGCAGTTCCAAACATTGGCAGATAATACTATTGTGTACATATGAAGGATATTTTCAGTTCTAGATGGCATAAACTCCATGTAGATGACAAAAGTGAAATTTCACATTGTCACCATTCAAAGCAAAAAAATTGGCTGGCAAGTTAAGAGTGAAAGTGAGATTCAAAACTCCTATAATTTGGTGATAGAAGTACTGTAGACTGGTTTGCATGGTCATATCAAGGACCTAGATTCAATTCTATAACTGCAGCAGACTAATTGGTGAACAGCTGAAGATGGGGTTTCTCAGTTGGTTTATTGTGGTTTTTCACTTTCAAAAGCATGAATGCAAACTGGTCTGGTTCAAAAAGGCTCTCAAAGAGCAAGCAGACCCAAAACACAAAACTTGCAAAACACCAAATTCAGTTTTTCCCCCTTCTTTTACAATGCCAGTTTGGTAGATGGTAGCACTTAAAACATGTAAAACCCATACTTCAGATATAGCATATACACTCAATAAAGTACTATTGTTAAAAATTTCTCATTGAGTTTGCACAGTACATGTGCTGTTTGTTGTAGTCAGATCACGAAGCTATGATGTATTATGCCACTATAGTGGCAAACCCAACTCGTTAACTGTAGTAAATTATAGTATAGTGATATGGCTGAAGTTAGTGTGTGGTGAAGTAGTGTGTAGTTGAAATCGCTAGAACCTGTGGAGTGGTATACCATAGTACAAAGAACCTCCAAAGAGAACCCACATTCTGATTGATACCCAGTCTGTCATAAACTGTGATATTGTCCAAGGCGAGAAGAAAATATGCTCTTTGACACAAATATAACAAATGTAGTTTCACATGAAAGCTTCTTCATGATAATCTTTTAGACTTGAAATCAATAGGCTTTCTGGATATATTATGCCAAGGTGAACAGGAAAAAAGTAATTTCTCTTGACTGGGAAACAAACCCAGGACCTCTTGCATACCAGACAAGTGCACTGACCATTATACCATAGAGAGATGATCCTTTTTTTCCTTAAAACATTCACAGTAGCACTTGCTGAGTAGAAACATTGCAATCTCTTTTTAACTTCAGCTAATGTTTGGAAAGGAAAAAAAAGCAATAATATTGAAGCCTTCTCCGTGGCATAACTGGGAGGTACGTCACAAAATGAGTTGTATAAATGAAAAGTTAGGAAAATAATGCCTTTTCTTTTTCATTTATATATCATTATTATTCATTTATATTTTCATTATTATCTCTTTGCCCGGGAATGCAGAAAGTTATTGCATAACTTAGAAAATCATATATAATTGAGAGGGTGTATACGCGAGAGATTACTGTATCATTTCTGGAATGCTTGGAATGCTAAATAACTTCTTTTTTTTTTTTGAAATTCACAATGCCAAGTACTAAAATAGCTATGCTTGACGTTTCAAATTTAATATTTTTTTCAGTCTTATAACTATGTTTAATCATTGAAATTTATGATGAAATCTCTTGCCTAATGTCTACAAAAAGTTTTTCAGAAACTTACACTTTTTGTTTGCTTCTATTGTGAGTAAATGTCTCATTTGGTTGTTTCCATTTTTTGGTTTCTTGTTTAGTTATTTTTGCTGCAAATCAATTTTATTTTCAAGACAATATTTTTTTTAAATTTTGTTTTGTAAAAATAATGCTATTGTAGAAAAGTTTTTTAATTTTTGCTTGAATTTTTGGATTTACAAATAAAAACAAGAACAGCAGCCATAGGACGATGATAATACTGTATAGTAATTTGTAATGTTATTGACTTTTTGGTCCAAAAGTGAACTTTGATATTCAGTATCTATGAGATAATGTAATCATAATTTTTTTTAACAATTTGGTTTTTCCTCTAATTTAAACACATCATTTATTCAAATCTTGTAATTTTTAATAAAAATCCCAAAGTTTTTCATGCACCAGTCTCTTAAAATAACTGGGTTTTTTTTCATTTAAAGCAGATGCTGTTTAAAACAAAGAAAAAATTCATTGTGTGTGAAACGAAGAAATATACATACACAAAGATTTGTTTTAATTTTGTACAAAAAATAAATTGCTCTCAACAGTTAGGCAAAATGAAAAGACAAACCTATTCATTATATCTAAAATTTTTGGAAATCTAAGTATTATCAACGACTGTTTTTTTCCCACATTTATTGTAAATGGAAATATTTATATACAGTATACACATATATAAAGCTTAAAACGCAATTTTAAAAAGTTATATACTTGGATGCACAACCAAACCTCATTAATGTGAAACTTTATAATACTGACCATGTCTTTTGTTCCGTTGAATAAAAATAGAGCATTTTGGTAATTTATAAATTTAACAAAATTTTAATACTTAACACAAAGTTTTTTGGACCTGGAAAAGAAAGCTTTACATGTTTGAATGAAGTGAATATGTAATCCTTTTCCTGACACACAATAAAGAAGAAAACCAGTAAAGGCAAATAACTAGGAGAAACCATAAATTTCCTAACATTTTTTTTTAAATACTATGGGCGTTGTCTTCAGAGGATATCAGGGCAGCTCATATAGAGGGCATGGGGGTGCACACCTTGATAGAAAATTTGATTCATTTAACTCCTAGAATGAATTTGACACCAATTCAATGTATATTAATCAAATGAATTTGATAAAAATTAAGAAATATTTTTGAAAGCACTTAATTTAAAAGGAAAAGGTGGAATTGTGGAATGGTGTGAAAAAAGAAGTAATTTTAAAGGATTTTAAAAAGTGCAGCATAAGAGCAAAAACATGGATGGTACTGAGGATGATGCAATTTATGATAAGAGTGACTCAGATGGTGATAATGAACTAGTTGATATAGCTGATTGTAATGAGGAAGATGAGAGTGATGAAGAATTTACTGGCTTTTATAATGGATTAAAAAATAAAAAAAATATTCTTTTTTGTATCTTAAAATATCTGATGAAAACCTTTTCCCAAATTTTAAGCCCAAAACATCATAGGGTTCCTTATACATGTTAAAATATGGTACTTTTACCTTTTTAGTTCTTAATTCACTGGCTTAGTTCATTAGATTAGGGCTGCCAAGATCAATGTCCACTTTGTAATGGAAGCTGACAGGTGCTACAGCCCTTGAGACCCGATATGAAAACGTGTTTTTTCCACATTTTTTCATACTATAAATTTACTATGGGTGGGGCTCTATATGAATAATTCTGGTGACCCACCAAAGACACCAGCTCAAGGGATTAAGACCTGTTTGTTCCCTGCAAGTTCTCTTTAAACTACAATTACTGGCATTCGCAAGAAAAATGAAATTAAATGCATTCTTGGTTAAACAACCAGATAGAGAAGGATCTGGAAAAATTCTATCATCTTAGATTATCAGGAACCTTGAAATTTTGAGACTTTACTGTATACGGTTTCAAAAAATGAAAAATATATATAATTTATGAAAATTTTCATTATTATTTAAAATAAAATCATTAAAGTGATCAAAAGTATTGCATAGCTTAGAATAGAATCAATTTATTATCAATGACAAACTTATATTGCACTTTATTAAAAAAAATAATTATCACTCAATTGTTCTAGAAAAGACTTCAGTTTGATATTGAAAACTGGGTTGATAGAAATTGAGTGATTCTGAACACAGCATTATGTGCATAGAAGAATTCTAACAATTTCTGCAGTAGAAATGTATAATATCTACAGAGTGGTCCAAAATTTTACTGACAAAATAATATGGGTAATATCACATATAAAAAAACCACTTTTTTCCCATGTTTTGTTGTTGAACACATGATTGCAAACCACTTATTCAGTCAGAGAAATAGTACAGTAACATATGCAGGCCAAACAGAGAAAAGAAGGCAACTCAATAATTTATAGGTAAATTCTAAGATTCAAATTAGTATCAAATGCTGTTTCACTGTTGTAAATTCCTGGGGTAGACTTAATCTTGACAAGTTTTAAACAGCTGGCTGATGCAAAAATAAATTTAGGAAAGTAAAAAAATTCAACTGCCCTTGTGGGGAATTGAACCCACATGTCATATCACTTGCTGGGTGAGCACTCTAGACCAGTGGTTCTCAACCTTTGGAAGTCCGTGGCCCGGTTTCATTTATTTTTGTAAGTGGATGCCTCGGTCAAACACATGATTAACGGAAAATGAATGGAGGGAAAAAGAAACGGCAGATCAGTCGCGGCCCGGTATGAATGATGTCACGGCCCTGCGGTTGAGAAACACTGCTCTAGACCACTAGAATACAAAGGCAATAAACATCAGTCTTCACTTAAAGCTTGTGTCCACTTAAAGGAGCTGTACATGGATGGTTGGACCTAACTCGTACCAGAGCTCACAATACTGACATTTCCACTAAATGGAGACTTATGCAAGGATGATATTACACTCTACTATCCGTACGAAGGTTTTTAACAGCTGGCTGATGTGAAGATAAATTTAGGAAAGAAAGAAAGAAAATGCAAAGTTTTTCATGTGTGCGTGTGCACACAAGCTCTAAGTAAAGATTGAGATTCGTTGCCTTTGTAGTCTAGTGGTGCACAGTAAGAGGGCGTGGGTTCAATTTCCCTGCTAGGGCAGTTGAATTTTCTTTCTTTTCCTAAATTCATCCTCGCATCAGCCAGCTGTTAAAAACCTTCATATGGAAAGCGGAGAGTGACATCATCCTTGGATAGAGTTAATCTTGTCTAACAGAAATTCTCATGAAAAGGATCTTCCATGCTTTACCATTATAAGCACTTTTCTCTTTTACCATATTTCCCCACCTTAGCCAGAATATAGCAAGGGAGATGAGCAGGCTGGGAAATTCGAGTCACAGATTACTGAAAATTCTTAAATATCTTTATTCTGTAACAGTCGATTGAAGTAGCTGATTTGAACCTTGTCTTTTCTCTGGATTTTAGGACTCTTTGCATTTTGTGAACTACATTGAGAGTGTGAATTTCATGTGAGACCATGTTCACACTGGCATGATATTGCAAGTGTCGCCACATGTAACTCAATGCGGATTGGTTGAAAACCTGAATTTCAATTTTTTTAACCAATCCACATCAAGTTGCATGCTGCAACACTTGCCATTGTGAAACCCAACGTTATTTGCTTTTGCTATCATAAATCTTCGTTTTGTAAACTGGTTTTGTGTGATAAGTTGCAAATGTCAGATACAAAGTATATTCATTCTCATAGATTAGATGAATTCTCATAGAATAGAAAAATTATTAGATTTCAAAGTATTTTTGTATTCTTTGATCATGTATTTAGGATTTGAATTTAAAAAAAAAAAATGAATTGTATTGCAACATAAAAATATTGTAATACAAGAGAGACAATATTTCTTAAAGAAAAAATAAAAACAAGCAAAACGCACTACCTTTATTTCATATTAGGCCGGTGATAATTAGGTTAAAGCAATAAGTAAATGCTTAATTTTCATTATTATTGGATTCCTAGACAAAACACATTTGCTAGGAAAAGCTATTTATATTTCATTCAGATTCATTTATTTATTCAGTATTTGATTTAGATTGATGTCAGTCTTCCCAATTTATCACTTGATTCTCGTGTAACCTCAGTTTTCCCAACATGCTGGGTATGGACTAGACTCCAACATTCAAGAAGCTGGTGTTTCCTAATTTTTAGGATGTGCCCGCTAATTCAAGATAATGCAGTATTTTTTTTTTGGACTGAATAAGTTGGTTGGGACCCTTAATTATGCAGCAAAAATTGTCTATGTGTACTGTAACTAAGGCCATCTCAACAAGTTTTAGGCTCCTTAAAAAATCAGTTTACAATTTTATTATCACACATATAAAATATTTTTAAATCTCCAATAACAGTGGCCCACCCATTAAATTGCCACTGGCTGTCATCCCCTCTTATTTTGTTGGGAGAGTTGATGACTATCCTTTGCATAATACAGAGGATTTTCACATTGGAAATGAGCAATTTTTCAGTGTAATTTGGAAAAGTAATCTCTTTTTACAGTTATTTTCTTTCAGTTTATTGACGTAGTCATAATTTCTAGAGATTTTAATGGTACCTTAATTGAATATTTTTATCTCACTGCATGAATACTACCACTTCCTTATTGCTATATATTGATGCAATCTGTTGCATTTTAATACTGTATATGTTCAAAACATTTGGTACTAGTGCAACTATAAATAGATGGTTTGCGATACGGTGAATTCTTGGGTGTTTTTTAAGCATTTATTTACTCTGAGTAATTGTCCTTCCACAGCTTCAAGGTCGAGTATTGCTTCAGACATCAAGCTTTTGCCTTAGTAACAGCATCACATTCTTCAGCTGCGAACTCTCCTCTTTCCTTTTTTGTCATGTATGTGCTCTCCACTTTCATGCTTTTTTCATGTATGCATTTCATGGTGGTACCTTATTTCTGAATGGTTTCTTTTTCTCTGTATTCAATGAAGAGTTGAATGCTTGTAATTATTATTCTATGGCAATTATTTCAGAAAATTAAATTTGAAAGAAGTTATTTCTCAGTAACAGTAAATTTATATGTTTTCCAGAGTTTTCGGAAGAAATAATTTCTTTTACAAAATTATTTTTTGAAATAGCAAAAATTGCTTCTTACTAAATGTTGTTTATGGTTTAGTATTATTGAACCATTAACAGCATCATAAATTTCCATTCAATCATTTGGTTTATACCCAATTTTTTTTCAGTTGATAGAATGCTATTCAAAATTCATGAAACATTTTTGCTCTAAAAATATATATATATACAAATGTGTATATATTTTCCTATAAGTTTAATGACTCACATTGAATTTTCTTTTATCTCTTGTATCAATAAAGCAAAAAAAAGATGATTTGGGGGGGAATAATAAACGAGTAAGTTTATCAAGGGGGTTTGATTTTTCAGCTCAAAGAAACTAAGAGTTTATAAATTTCTACATCATGAAAATAAGTTACGATAGCCAATTTTTTGTCTCTCAAAAACATTGCACTGTCTTTTCTATGTTCAAGATATACAAGTGTCATGAAAAATTATTTCTCACGTGTTTGCAATATTCATGGAGTATATCTGTATGCCAGAGGTAAAGGCACCGTGTCACAAAAGGGAAATTTTACAGGAAAGTAGCAAGGGTTTTTTTTGTGTATCTTTCTATACAGCTTGCTTGTTTTATAAAGTGTGAATAGCTCTGTTATTTATTGAAATAGGACTTGTGTCCTATACCTCTGTTATTTAGTAATGTGTGAAGTTAAGTATTACTAACTTTGTAGTGTAAAGAAATTACAGAAAATTAATAGTGTTATTCCAGTATTGACAAAAATGGACATAGTGCCCTTTATCTCTGGCATACAGATATAATATCCAGGTTGTAGGTATTTACTAATGCTTGATGGTTGCACTTTTCATCTCTGCTCCATTTATTCAGAACTTAATGGTAATGGTTTTATCAGTTTAACACACAATTCTATAACAAATTGACTGAAAATAAAAGAATGAAGAATTTTGCAACTAGTGTCATGATGAAAGGATAATTTTGGGATGAAAAGCTGTGGTCTAAGGGAAATGTACCTTCCCAGAGAGATGTTTTGTCTTCATCTGTGGGAGACTATCTTCAGTGGAGCAAGACAGCCAAGATCATCACAATAACTTCACTTCCATCACAGCTCAAAACTATTCCTTTTTCTTCATAACTGAAGATTATTTAACAATTATGTATGCGCTGCTAGAATCTCAATCTCTGAGCAAGTATTTATTGTGCTGTTAATCATTAACAACGAGCATGTATCTTTTGACATTATGACCAAATTCAGTAGGATCTAGAAGTTCCACCGTCTTATTACTCTATTTAGCAGTTTTATTATTTCAGAACAAAAGAAACCACATCTATATGCTTTGGAAATGAGTTAAATTTAATAAGAATCCAAAAGCATCAACTTATTTTGTATATGCTATAACATTAAACTTGCTGCCTCATTTTGAAGTACAATGTTAAGCATATTTAGGTGTAAAATATTTTTTTACTGACTAAATCATTTGTTGTCCAGTTGTTTGTATTTCTGAAAGTTATATTACACTGGATAGGAAAAATAATTTGAAAATACAAAAAAAAAAGTCGTGCAAGACACTCAATAATCCGGCTCGTCTAGTAATCTGGCATTTTTTGGCAGGTTCTCTTCGAGTATAAAAAGGGAAAATATGTGTCACTGCATGTCTGCACGCAGAAGTTTATATTATTTAAATAGACTTTTTCAAAACTATTCATACAAAAAATATCAGTACAATAAAATTCAAAAAACAAATTTCACACACAATATACATTTTGCTGAAAGTATTAGACATAATATACAAACTTGTGGAAATATATAAATATTTACTTGGCAGTGGAAATTATTTCTTGCAAATTTTGTGTTTATAGAATGAATATAAACAAATTTTGCATCTGTGAATTAGAAAACCAAACAAACAGTCTATTAAAGCAATTCCCTAATTTTCTTTTCAATCCAGGTGAAACTTGGTTGTTAGCTTTAAATTGTTAGCTTTCAGTAATACAACAAAGTAAACAGTGGTGTATTATCACAAAGGCAAATATAGTTGGACTCTTCCTATAACTAACATAGGTACAATAAAGTTTAAAATTCCATGTCCCTTAAATTTTGCATTGCTTACCTGTGTCATTTCGATCACTTATAAATTAACTTATTTGGGGAAGTACATATGATGGAATTTTTGACTGACCTTACTACAATGCATTGATATAATTGGTGTTTTTTTGTCCCTGGAATACATTAGCATAGTTTTCATTTTGGAAAATCAGTCTTAAGTCTTTTGGTCATTTTGGAGTGATTGTAGGATCCCTGTTGCTTTGTGCTTTTCTTTTTTAAATTTTAATTCATATTTTTCTATCATGGAACCTTGCTACTGAGGAGATACAAGGTCCCCCCCCCCACTAAGAATCTGACCATAAAACATTTGCAGCTTGTTAAAGTCTGGCTTTGGTTGTGGTGCATGTATGATGCATACTGTGTATGATCTAACTTTGAAGATGTCAAAGCAAAAAATTTTATTCAAAGCTACACATTAAATTAATTAAGAAAGTGCTAATGAAATTTGGTATTCCATAGAATGTATTATCGATAATTATATAGAGGAAAAAAGCAAATTTTTTAAAAAGTTTTCCATTGGTGAATGGAACATTAGAAAGAAGAGCCATTCAAAACACATATTTCCAATGAAACCATTAATAATTAAATAAGATTTTATAATAAATTTTCATTTTTTACATTATTTCAGTTTATACTTGTTAAAACATGCTAACAGTAATTAATATATTTTTAATATTATGCATGCAAAATACACTGCTCAAAACAATTAGGGGAGCACATGGTTTTAACAAAATTACGCAAAGATGTATACCGATAAGTAACATAAAATGAATCATCCATAATTTAAAGCCTAGCAGGAAACGGAAGAAGAAAACTTCATATGCAAATCAAAGTTCATGACGTCAAAAACCAGAAAAAGGATATAAGGGCAGAAATCGGGATGTTGCAGAAACGTCTGTTTTACTGACGTAACGTTTACTGATCTCAACAACGTGATTTACCGGAATACATGGCATGGCGTGTTATAGGCAGACTGGAATCCGGGCAAGCACAACGTAGTGTCGCGGACGCTGTTGGAGTCACCAGAAGTGTTGCAAGGCTGTGGAATCGATTCCAAGAAACAGGAAATGTTAGACATCGACCAGGGCAAGGTCGGCCACGCGCCACTACCGCAACTGATGACCGGTATATACGGTTAACAGCCCGTCGAAACAGAACAGAGAATGCTATTCAGCTGCAAAGACGGTTGCTCTTGGCAACAGGACGAAGGGTGTCCAGCCAAACAGTACGTAATCGGCTTCATGAGGGAGGGCTCTATGCACGTAGGCCAATGGTCTGCATTCCGTTGACCCCACGCCACCGTGCGGCCCGAAGAAGATGGGCTGCTGAACATCGAGATTGGGAGCAACATGATTGGAGCCAAGTGTTGTTTACAGACGAGTCCCGATTCAGTCTGGACACCCGCATTCGTTCGTGAAAGGTCACAATACAGACGAGCTGGTTGAATGGTATGGGGTGGAATCAACATAGGCGGACGTACGGACATGTATATCATTCGGAATGGCACTTTGACGGCCCGAAGGTATGTAGACAAGATACTGCGACCTCATGTCATCACTTACGCTGGAGCCATTGGAGATTCCTTTGTTTTCCAGGATGATAATGCCCGACTGCATAGAGCTCGTCTGGTGGAGAACATGCTTGAAGCTGAAACAATACAGCGTATGGAATGGCCAGCGTGCTCTCCTGACCTGAATCCAATCGAGCATGTTTGGGACATGCTCGGACGTCACATTGCTGCGTGACCAAGGCCGCCTGTTACTGTCAGAGACTTGCAGATTGCACTTCTTGAGGAGTGGAACAGTATTCTCCAAAGTCTGATCGATAACCTCATCGCATCCATGGCAAACAGGTGTGCAGCAGTCCAGTGGCGTCGGAGCCGGGGGTGCTGTGGGTGCTCAAGCACCCACGGTAATTTGTGACATGGATCCGAGCACCCCCAGAATTGATCCAGAAATTAAAATTTCCGATATAAAACTAAAGACGAGCACCCACAGTTTCGAAAAACTTCTGATGCCCCTGCAGCAGTCTTAGCTGTTCGAGGAGACCACACGCCCTATTAAAACTCATGCATCATGTCTAAACAGTACTTTTTTTTATCGTTTACATGTAACCAAATTGTGCCCTAAATCATCTTTTCATGTTTTTTCCATATTTTCAAAGAATTAAAGCTTAATTCCAAATTTTTTTACGTCTTTTTTCTGTATTGCGCATTGATACACGTGTACTATCCATTGTATCGCACGGTTTTCTTCACTTTTTTGCTTGCTCCCCTAATTGTTTTGAGCAGTGTATATAGGGGCCGTTCAAGTATTACGTCAGTAAATTTTTAGCCGTTTTTGACCTCGGTGTCAACAAAATTTCATCAGCACTGCCCGCACCTCCTAACGCATATTTGTGGGATCAGAAACATACGCGGGAGGGGAGGCATAGGGGGGCTCATGCCCCCCCCCCTCCCTGACGAAAAAAAACTTTTCAATACCAAAAAAAATTAAGTTAAAATTTTGAAAGAAAATACCTTTATATATATATATATATATATATATATATATATATATATATATATATATATATCAAACAGAAAAAATCGATTTTTTTCTGTTAATTTCAATGCTATTTAAAGGGTAGGAACTCAAAATTTCTCTTTAAGAAATTCACCCACCCTTTAAGCCATATATGGTAAACCCTTGACCCGCAGACCAAATGTGGCCCTGAAGGTTATTTGATGTGGCCTGTCCCTCAAACCTAATTTTGTAAAAATTAACTAAGTGGCACATTTACAAATTGCTTAAATGACCTGTGGCAGAATTCCAGAGCATTTAAGTAGCCCATAGCACATTTTCAGATGACTGAAGTAGGCCTCAAAGATCACTTTCACATTCAAAGATCACTTAAGTAACCTGCGACACAGTTCCAAAGCACTTAAACTATTCGTGGCACATTTAGAGATCCCTTGAGTGAAACATGCCGTAGTTTTAGTGCACTTAAGCAGCCCCCAGTGCGGTTCTACATCACTCAAGTTACCCGCGGAACATTCCCAGATTACTTAAGTGATCTGTGGCATAATTACAGATCACTTGAGTGATACGCGGCACAGTTCCAGAGCACTTAAAGGATTCGTGAAACATTTAGAGATCACCAAAGTGGCTCTGTGGGAGACTTATCAATAGGGAGAATGTCAGTTCAGGTGCCCAATAATTATCAAAAGGTTTTTTCCGTTTTTGGCGCACTGCATAAGATGTCATTAATAATATTTCACATCTTCATAAAGGGTGGTTGGTAACGTGAGCATCATCCACCCCTCCCCCCATCATCAGAAGTCAGCAAATCGGAACCCCCAATCGATGCGGATGTAATACTTGAATGACCCCTTAGCTAAACATATCTCCGTATATTTATAATAAAGTTTACATATGGGGATATCAAATATTTTCACTGCTTTTGTTATAAGTGAATCGGACGATGATTTATGCTTAGTAGACTTATGATGACAGCTGGTCAATTATGACTCTAATATTGTCAATAACAGAACTATTTTTTTTCAACTTCTCTTTAAACATTCTTGATATAAAAAAATGAATATACTGATTTTGTGGGGGCATTAATTAATTTAGCATTATTTAAAAGAATAAATTCATATATATATACAGGGTGATTATAAAAAAACTATCCCAACATATGGGCCCCTAACTATCATACCATTCACAGAAACTGAATGAAATTTTGGCATAAGGTATTTTGATGTATGCGCTCAAGAATGATATGGAAAACAAAACAGTGTCACTCTAACAGTTACGGTTACAGTGAGAAAATTTCGAAAATATCAAATGGCAACACCAAGTTTTTTGTATTGGAATGTGATCTCCATTGTGAAAAACCCTAAATAGCGTTTGAACGGCAACTGTAGCGTGAAAATCACCGGCGGTAGATAGGCTAAAAGTGAGGACAACCAATAAGGACAGAGAAGCAGCATAAAATAAAGCATTTTATTGTGTTTCACAAATTTTCCACATGACCTTGTGGAGGACTAATGAGGCTGGGATCTCAGCCGAAGAAACGGTGTGACGAATGAAACGAACATTAATGCTCTGGTGCACGGCAAAGCCCTTTTTACTTTTTCCTTGCCTAGCTCCAGGGATTTTCGTGCTACAGGTGCCATTCTAACGCTATTTAGTGTTTTTCAGTATGGAGATCACATTCCGATACAAAAACTTGGTGTTGCCATTTGATATTTTCGAAATTTTCTCACTGTAACCGTAACTGTTAGAGTGACACTGTTGTTTTCCATATCATTCTTGAGCGCATACCTCAAAATACCTTATGCCAAAATTTCATTCAGTTTCTGTGAATGGTATGATAATTAGGGGCCCATATGTCGGGATAGTTTTTTTTAATCACCCCGTATATATTTATTTATTTATTGTCAATTTGGGTTTCAAGAAAGGTAAATCTTAAAAGGTAGACCTTATAAGATTAAAAAGTATATAATTTTTAATAATATAAAGTTATAAGATTTAAGAAAAGAAATAGCTTTTGTAATAAATTTAATTCAAAAGTTTTTATTATTAACTTAATATAAATAAATTATAAAGATGTATTTGCAATTATACTCAGAAGATTAAGTTTTCATGAACGATTTGAAAACAGCAAGTACTTTTTGGGTAGACTTAGTTATAATACAGTAAAACCCCTTGTAACCTAAAAACCATGGTAACCTCTAAGTGGCGACCACATTTTTTTGTAACAGAACACATCTCGTTAGATTAACATTAAGGTTGACCTCCAAACAAGGATTTCCAAATAACAGCCACTAGGGCATGGATGTCTACTAACCTAACACTAACAAATTCCCTGGACGGATCATGCTGATCCCTTGGAATACGTGAAGATCACGTTATTTATTTTGGACATGAGAATGAAAGAAAAATGATGCGCATAGCATAGCTCTCACGGCAAGCCCTCTAAAGGAGCTTTTCTTCATTGATCCACACAAACATAAAAATAAGTATGTATTCTTCCCTAGATCATTGTTGTTCAAAATGTGGTCTGCAGATTCCAGTGTTACACAATTAGATGTTCACAGGTATGCTAGACACTTTTCTGAAAATAATGAAATGAAGATTAGGGTTAAAATATAGCAAGTGACTTTTTCTAAGGAGTCCTTGGTTTCTATGCTGTTTGACAAGGGTTGCTCAGGTAAGCATGAAGTGAAAATATTTCCCTAGATATCAACAAATTGTGCTGTCAAATGGGGTGACTTGAATACAAATTTTTTACACTTTGTATTATCCGTCATAAATTAACATTTTTTACTAAAAGTTGCAGCACTAGAGAAAGAAGCTTGTCTCTGTGTATTTTTATGCAAGGATAATTGTTTCGCACCTTATTATGATGGAGAAAAATTAATGCAAAGTTGTACCCAAGTCATCCAGTCAGGTGGGGTGGCTTTGGTACACTACTCTAATTATCTTGATATTTCGTCTATCAAAGCATATGTTTCCATCCGGCCTTCTGCAAATAATTCGGTACTACTAAAAAAAAATAACATAAACTAAAACATAAAACATAAATTTTTTTTTATTATAAATATTTAGATTACTGGAAATTATTCTTTTATGTCCACAATGTAAATCTGCCTAGTCAAACACGTCTATCTTGAAGGGCTTATCTTTGTCAATACAGAGTCAGATGAATACCAAATCTCATCTTTCAGCTCTTACTTCCAATATTTACCACTTTTTTCAATGATATTTACTTGATATTCATCATTAAAAATTTCAGTAATCTGACCTGGGTTATTTTCTTCCCTCATATTTGACAGAAATAAAATCTCCAATTCTAATGTCGGGTCTACTCAGGGCCAGACTTGAATGGGGGTGCGAAAGCCGCGGCTGCAATTTTTCCAAAAGAAATCCTTTCCTTTCTCAGCAGATGTTTTGAAAATGTTTGATTAAAATTTAATTTTTTTTTCCATTAAACTATTATTGATTGTGAAAGGAGGCTTTCAGTTTGCCCCTATAATACCATTTTTAGTGTTATTAGGTATGGCAGTAGCTTATTAGTAGCTATTATTCAAAAAGGAAGAGTGTATGCAGGTGGTCGCATTCTTTATCTCTGAAAAAAATCTAGCCTTTCTTTCTTCCATTAAAGAATAACAGGGCTACATTAACTAAGGGAAAAAAAGACATGCTTATAGGGCATCAAACAAAAAGGGACACCACAAAAGAAATCTAGTAATTTTTCCCCTTTAAACCCCCCCCCCACCCCCTCTCGTTAGAGTTACCATCTGGTCTGGAGGTACCAATAGTGCACATAAAACGAATGTTTGTAGTTTTATCTGGTGATGCTACGAGTGTAGCATGGACATCTCTAGATGATGACTGCCCCAGAGCAAGGCAATTTTGACTGTCGCTCGGAGTGGTAAATGTATGCCTTCTTGGAAACCTCATAACTGTCATGTCATGATGTTTTCCTAAGGAGACTTGAGAACTTTGAAACTTTCAGTCATGAACAACACCATCTGAATCATTCTCACATATTCTGGAAGACTGATATACAGTGTATAAATTCCAAATTTTGACAATTTTTCAAATTTCCTTTATTTAAGATTTTTACACACAGTTACAAAACATTTAGGGGCTAAGCAAGCTTGTGAGTCCACTGAACATTTTTACTTCTGAACATCCGAAAAAAAAAGGTAAGACATTTTTTTCTCAATCTAATTACTCATTTAGTACAGTACCGACATTAGAGATATTTTTTTCATGAAAGAGAGTTCATATGCATAAAAACATTCATGAGCATAAAGGTCCAAAAATTTAGGATGTAAGCTACATTGCTTGCAGTCCCTCTGATAAGACAATGTGTTTGCCTACTATTAAATAAATTATATCTGAGGTTTAGGCTGATTGTCGCTAGTGTTAATATTTTTATATAAAATAAATGTGATCCTCACGTATTCCCAAGAGATCCGTATGATCTGTCCAGGGAATTTGTTAGTGTTAGTAAGCATCCATGCCCACACTGAGATTCAAACCCAGACTTGCACAGTCAGAAGCTAGCTCCCTAACCATTCAACTGCCAGGCATCGTCGACAACCTATACCAAGGCATCTTTTTTTATTTTGAATTAGTCAAATATTAAAATTGCAATCTTGGATTTTATTTGTGACAAGAGACTCTTGGTTTTAAACAACTAAAAAACATTGAAGATCTCATATACAGTGAATCCTATTTATAGTGATTTCCAAAAACTCATCATGGAAAACGTTGAAAGTGGGAAAACGCTTTAAATAGGAAATTTTGATAAGTGTTAGTAAAAGTTAGGATCACGAAAATAAGTCAAACTAAGCGAGAAGCCTTTCTATATGGGAACGCTAAATGGAATATACTGTAGTAATTTGGAATTAATCTACATTTTTAAATACAGTTCTAACGTGTTTCAGAATGTTTTTCTTTATTTTTGTGAATCCCAGTACTTGATTCCTTTACTTCTATTAATTTACATTAATTAAATAAAAACAGCAATAAAAAATTCAAAAAATGATCGAAGTTATCAAATTGTAACATATATTTCATAAAGATGATGAAACGTTTTAAAAGCATGTTAGAAATGTATGTCTGTTTAATATGATTTAAGCCATGATATGATGAAGTGTAAGCAGATGGACCATGCTAATTATTAAAAAAAAAAATTTCTAATTAAAATGTGACTCCTCAGTAGATCGTGTTTGATTAATAGAGCCAGAAAGTTCAGGCAAAATGCCATGAATGACTTTCTCTGCCTATTTTCTAGCATTTCTGTAAAAATGTCTTTTTTGAACTTTTTCTGCCATAAAAATGCTTATTGTAACATAGTTTTAAGTTTATTGGTGTATTTCAGAGGCCATAATATGCAAAACTTGAATATATTGAGTATTGAGAATAAACGAAATGCTTTTTTTTTTTTTCAACAAAAATTCCAACTCTCAGTATTCATTTTCATCAGAAAGGTTTCCCCCACCTCCAGCTCCATTTAAACATGAATAAGTGAACTGAGAGATAGGGAACTTGGTGTTGCCATGAAATAACTTTGCTTTGACCCGATGGTGTTAGACATGACTGATTTTGTTTCAGATGAACGCATCCCATGTTAGAAAAAGCAGTGGAAAATATCAGAAATTTGTTTCTGTGCATGCTTCACGTAGCATGTCTCGTTCAGTTATTGGACTGCATTGTATATGTATAGCTGACCAACGACTGTCCCAAGAGGTCATCAGTTGACGTCATGACTCTCATAAGGCGGGGTAGGAGAAGACGGGGCTCTAGGGGTGTATGTTGTTTTGATGGTTTTTTTACGCCATAAATACACTGCAAACAACCATGGCTATTTATTTTGCATGCATATTTTTTAGTATTCGATTAAATTGATGAGAGTCGCATTCAGGAGTGTGCGACCACAGATGTGACCACACAAGACCCCATGCTTGGCCAAGTCCCGCATATGTGGGAATATTAAAAAAAGTAATTTTTTTTATAACAATAGAGCAAGGTAGCTATGTTTCAACTATAGAAATGATATTGATTATTCCAAATAAAAAATATAAAAAAATACAGCAAATAAACGAGAATGATTCACAACTTGAAGGAGTCCCATGGGTCATTTTCTCTTTAAGCCCCGCATCTGGTAAGGTGGTCCTGTAATTAGCCTAATCCTGGGGTCTGCTAACATTTTATTTTGAGCTTGAAATCAATTTAACTCGGATAATAATACAGTTATTGTAAACTCTAATTGAAACAGTAGACGGATTATATATGTGCAACCAATTTTTCAGCTAAGGACCCGTAATACCTTAGTTTTTAGTTATATTTCCTTCCTGCCATAAATTATAAATGCCTTTCTTTTTACTGCCTATTTTAGGTATTTTTAATGCCTTTTTGCCTGCCTATTTTGACGATTTTTAGTTTTTAAACTTTTGGGCTTTATTGATTACGATTCCAACTATCAATGCATTCCTGAAATAATGAAAAAATCAGTGTAAATTTTTTAAAAAAATTTCTTTTTGAACGATTTTTCCCCCTTCAAAAATTTCTTTGTAACTCAAAGTTTATGAATCAGAGCGACTACATAAAATTTTTTTTGGAGGGGCTGCAAAAATTTTTTTGCACCCGGCTGTGAAATTCTCTAATCCCAGCCCTGGGTCTAGTTTATCCTTCATCAAATTGTTCTCTAGTATGAGTTAGAACAACATGTTTATCTTTTTCTTGTGGAGCAGGGGCATAGATTTTAGTATCTTCTGCTATGAAAAGGATGTCTTCACTATTCTGTCTCTTATGTGGTTTATTTATTAATTTTTGGTTCTACTATGCAGGGCCGGACTTAATTATTTCGCGGCCAGGTGCAAAAAATTTTTTGCGGCCCCTCAAAAAAAATTTTATGCAGTCACTCTTCGACTAATAAACTTTTCGAGTTACGAACATAATACGAACACACATTCTATAAATCTTGAAGAGGGGAAAAAATCCGTTCAAGAAGAACTCATTTTATTATTTCAGAAACGCGTTGATAGTTGGGATCGTAATTAAACAAGCCCGAAAGTTTAGGCAGGCATGCAAATAGGCATTAAAAGAGGCATTTATAATTTAAGGGGTGTTAAAGGTCCAAAAACTAGCTGAAAAATTGGTTGCACTTAATCTGTCCACCGTTTTAAATATGGTTTATAATAACTGCATTATTATCCAGGTTAAATTGATTTCGAATCCAAAATAAAGTATTTAAGGTCCCTCAGATCACTTCCAGGGCCACCATTACCAGACATGGAGCCAAAGAGAAAACGATCTGTAGGGCTCCTTCGAGTTGTGAATAATTCTCTTTTATCTGATGTATTATTTGGAATAATCACTATTGTTTCTATAGTTGAAACATAACTACCTCGTTGTATTATGGTAAAACAAAAACAACTTTTTTTTTATGTTCCCACATATGCGGGACTCCTCGAAGTGTGGAGTCCTGTGTCACTGCAGTTGTCGCACACCGTTGACGGAAGGGTGACTGGTCAATTTAATGGAATACCAAAAAATATGTATGTAAAATAAATAGCCATGGTTTTTTGCAGTGCATTTGTGGTGTAAAAACAAAATCAAAACAGCATTTGGGTCCACGGAGCTGTCTTCTTCTACTCCGCCTTGGTGGAGTCATGACGTTAACTATTGACCTCGGTCAACCTCGGGAGTAGTCATCGGTCAGCTTTACATATACAATATAGTCCAATGCCTGAGCGAGTCATATGACGTGAAGCATGTAGAGAAGCAGAAAAAAATTCAAATTTTCCTCTGCTTTTCCAGCATGGGCTACATCCATCTGAAATATCACGACTAACAGCCCCGGACCACACACAGGTGGGGCTGACAGGACTCCAACCGGGGGGACCCGATAACTATTTTTTTCTTCTTTGGGGCCCATAAAACATGTGACAAGGAGGCCTGCCAAAGATCCCAGCCTGGGGGCTCAGACCATTTGTTTGAGCATGCGTGTACTTTAGAGGAATTTGTTGTATCCTTGGCTTTCATAAATACTTGTGCAAAAAATAATAATAATAATTACGGATTATTTGTCTCTAAAATGTAAAATTAAGTAAAACTTATACAAAAAACTTCAATGCTTAATTGATTTGAGTTGCTTTGTATTATTTTTAAAATTCAACTTCATTCTTTTTGTTATCTAGAACATAAATAAGTATTTTTTTCCCTAGACTCAAATTCTGCTACAACGATTTTTTTTTTTTGCTCATGTTAAAAATTGGAAATTCCTTTATAACGAAGTGATTTCTTTGGTTTCCTGGAGTTCGTTATAACGGGATTCGACTGTATGACCATGGGCGGAGATACGGGGGGGGGCGTGCCCCCTAGCATCAAAGGTAGAGTCGACTGATCTAATGTATATATGAACTGACATCATCATCATCGTGCCCCCCCCCCAGCAATAATGACCTTGCCCCCCCCCCCAGGCTTCCAAGTCAATCTCCGCCTATGAGTATAACTTATTTAATAGTAGGCAAACACATTGTCTTATCAGAGAATGAACTATCGGAGCTGCAGGAAGAAGGAAAAATATCAGGGATCCCCGCTGCAAGCAACGTAGCCTACATCCTAAATTTTCTGGCCTTTGTGCTCTTTTGTTTCTATGCATGAACTCTCTATTAATGAAACAAAATATCTCTTTTGTCATTACTGTACTAGGTGATAATCAAATTGAGAAAAAAATCAGAGAGAGAGAAACGTCTTATATATATATACACTCATTGCCATAAAAATTTGCGCACCAAGAAATAATTGTGGGATCGAAACGAAAGTTGGCCTGAAGGTACATGTCGGGCAGATATGCAAATGATTAGAAATGCAGCATGATTACGCATTGCGTAATGCCACTAGAGGGCGTTGAACTTTGTTCTCCTTGGAGTATAAAACAGGTAAGCAGAGTTTGCTGGAGTGTATTTAATCGTTTGCAAAGGAAATGCTGAGGTAGACATGCTGTTACGCCGCCGTCGAAGACCATATGAGCAGTTGTCAGAGTTCGATAGGGGAAGAATCATCGGGATGATGGAAGCTGGGTGGTCAGCTCGGCGAGTAGCTCGTCAACTAGGCCGTTCTGATTTTACTGTGAGGAGGTGTTGGGACCAGTGGACAGAAGAGACGTCATTTACACGGCGACCAGGTTCAGGACACCCTCGACAGACCAGTCGTCAAGAAGACCGTCACATCATCCAAAACGCACGCGTAGAGCCAACTGCCTCATTGGCCGCTATCCAGACACAGGCAGCAGCTTCACTACGGGCCCCTGTGTCTTCCCAAACCATCGCAAGGCGCCTGGCTGAAGGACATCTGGTATCGCGGCGACCATTACGTGTGCTGCCAATGACCCCCACCCACCAATGCCTCCGTTTGGAGTGGTGTCGAGCACGACTGGATCGGACTGCAACGGAATGGAACCAGGTCGTCTTTAGTGACGAATCGAGATTCAACTTGAGCAGTGATGACAATCGTGTTCGTGTGTGGAGGCCCCGTGGTGAAGGCTTCAATCCTGCCTTCGCTTTACAGCGACACACTGCTCCCACAGCTGGTGTCATGGTATGGGGTACCATTGCTTACGATACACGGTCACCCCTAATATTGATCCATGGCACAATGACAGCCCAGCGGTACGTCCATAACATCCTTCAGCCACATGTGTTGCCACTCATGGCAGGGCTCGCAGGAGCCATTTTTCAACAAGACAATGCTAGACCACACACAGCAAGGATGTCACAAGACTGCCTCCGCCACATTACCACCCTTCCCTGGCCTGCTCTATCCCCAGATTTGTCACCAATCGAGCATATCTGAGATCATTTGGGACGGCAAGTTGGACACCCTATGAGGTTGGTCGAACTCGGGCGCATTTACAGCAACTGTGGAACGAGATGTCTCAGGACATCATACGGAACTTGTATGCCTCAGTGCCCGCTCGTATCGCATCGTGCATTCGCGCTAGAGGGGGTCCAACAGAGTACTAAAACTTCTGTTCATCTGTACTTTTTTCTGCAATAGATGATCCTTTTTCTTGGATTTTCTAATCACTTACTTATATCAACGTAGTACTTGTGTAAAATTTTGTTTCATTTTGACGACTTCTTCTGGGTGCGTGAATTTTTATGGCAATGAGTGTATATACCTTTTTTCGGAAGTACAGTAGTAAAAATTGTCAAAATTTATAATTTACACATTATATATCCGTCTTCCGGAATATATGAGAGAATGATTCAGATGGTAGTGTTTGTGACTGAAACTAAGAAGTTCTCAAGCCTCCCCAGAGAAACATCATGACACTTCAGAGGTTCCCAGGAAAGCATGCAATTAGCACTCTGGAGGACAGTTGAAGTTGCCTCGCTCCAGGGCAGTCATCATCTATTGTAGAGATGTCCATGCTACAGACCAGATGGTAACTCCAACGAGAGGGGAGGTTTTGAAGGAGAAAAGGTTACTAGATTTCTTTTGTGGTGCTCCTTTTCACTTGCTGCCCTAAGCATTTTTTTTTTCTTGGTTAATTCTGTTATTCTTTAATGGCAGAAAGAAAGGCCAGACTTTTTTTCAGGGGTGAAGAATGCGACCACCTGCATGCACTCTTTTCCTCTTTGAAATAAGCTAAATAATAAGCCATGCCTGATAACACTAAAAATGATGTTATTGTATAGGGGCTTTAAACTGAAAGCCTCCTTTCACACAATCAATAATAGTTTAATGGAAAAAAAATTAAATTTTAATCGAAAATTTCCAAAACATCTGCTGAAAAAGGAAAAGGTTTTGTTTGGAAAAATTGCGGCCCCTGAAATTTTGCGGCCGGTGCGACCGCACCTTTCGCACCCCCCTAAGTCCGGCCCTGCTACTATGATTAGTACTACTGGTTGTGTGTAGCCAGTAAAATTGCCCCCTGGTGGGCGATGGAATGGTCCAAGGGGGTGATAGAGGCTGCAGATATAACATAGGATCCTATGGGTTCATTGAGGTGGGGGCAATGAGAGAAAAAATTTCTGAAGAAGGGGCGATGAAACAAAGTTTTGAAACTGGTTTAGACCATATTCTTCCAAACTTTTTGTTTTATAGCCCTTCTTTAGAAAATTTTTATTCTCATCGCCCCTCCAACTCAAGTCAGCCCGTAGGATCCTATACTAAACCCATAGCTTCTACCACTCCCTTGGACCATTCCATCGCCCCCAGGGAACCACTAGTTTAGACTATCCAGGCCATCAATGGTTATTCCTAAGTCACCCCCCCCCCCCACAATTCCCAAACATTTTGCTAATTGTACAGTCATTAATTTACAAATTGATTTAATTAGATAATTTATCATCCATAATTGAAACAATAAGTATACATCCTAAAGCAAACTTCCATCAAGACTATAACATCTAATCACTAAGCTCTGCAAACAAATATTTGCAATGATTGATGAGACCTTAAAGGCTTATGATAAAAGTAGGCAAAAAAAAAATACTGAATAGTTATGAGAGATTTGGGCACAATTTTTAATCATGGAGGCTCGCTGTTGTGGCTGGACCTGGAATCACAGTGGCTAGGCCTAGTACCCAAGTCACCCCATTTAACGGTATCTGATTGTGTTCAGAGGATGATCCCAATCCCTTAAAGGATGTATGTCCCTGATACAAGGATTATAACACAGTACTGGACATTGTTCTCCATTAAGTTGTCACATTTTTGCCAAGACCAGTTGCATTCTGTATCTGCTAGTTGTGTATACTCATTCATCAGTTCAAAGTAAAAATTTTGAAGTTTTAAACACATTAGTGTACAAAAATCAACTTAAATTTTGTTAATGTGGGCACACACAGATGAAGCAAATTTTGAATAACAGCTCGGTTTATTTGGTGCAGTTTTTCCTTCAAGAGCAAAATAAAAACATCAAAAGATTTACACTAAAGAACCTAACAACTTGTTTAAATGAGAATAATAGTAAATGAAGTGTGTCCAGTCACAAATTAAAGATTTTCATTTAAAATGTATCATCTTCAAAGCAAAATAAAAGCCATTTGCTCCAAAACACCTTTAAATTAATTATAGTGTATATAAATGTATATGTTAAAATTTTTGATCGCATGTAAAATTATATTATTTATTATTATTTTTTTTTTTTTAGAAATACTGAACAATTTTTATTTCTCAGTAATGTGGCCACATTCTCCCGGTCTCATTAGTGACCATTGTTGAGAGGTTTCACCATACGTAAATGAGAAAAATAAATAACCTGAGTTTCTATTACTCAGTCGAATCTGCTTCTAAAACACATATATTATTGTTTTTCCATGTCACTTGGATTTTGTATTGGTTGCCCAAATTATTTTGATCATTTATAATGAGTAACTAATTTGGGGTAGTACACATGTAATAAGATTTTCAACTGGTATCCAATCAGTTTTAATTTTTTTCATTTAGTTAATTTTATCTACAAAACTTTTCATCTCCAAATAGTGTAATATATTATAGTACATTGCTGAAATTGATAATTCCCTCTGTTTCCCAGTGTAGTTTAGTCGTAAGTGTCTTGAAATCTTTTCGAGTTTTTATAGAATACTATTTGCTTTAGAATTTCTTATATTTCTGTTTCAAATTCAAATTTACTAGCATAGAGCATGTTATGGCCTTTTCCTCATTTTTAACTACCAAAACACCATTAATGCATATTTGTTACTTGTAAAACTGTTGACTTTGATATTGTCAGTTGCAATGCCACTGTGCATCAAAGTCTAAACACAAAAAAAAATTCATTGCTCAAAATACTGAAGCTACACAGTCAGTTAAAATAAAAAGTGAGGTACCATAAACATACGGTATGAGGCTTTTCAAATAGACGTCATAATCATCATCAGCATCACTTTGAGGGACAAGCACAGGATGATCCCCATAGAAATCAATGTTAAAATTGCAGAATTTACCGCAGAAATTTTGTGGGGTTTTCCGCCACATCAATGATTTTAAAAATTGAATTGAATTCTGCATTTTCGAAATATATTGAGTTCGCTTAGAGATACGGAGCCCAGAAAATTAGGTGCAAAATAATTAGCCAGACCTACTTTTGAGTTAGATATTCATGTAATAACATTGATTTCAACTTTTTATTTATATCTTTTCAAGTGCAAAAATTAAAATTAATGTCTCCGTATTGTCTTATAATATACAACTGCATCAATACATATAGTTTAGGATGTTTTGAAATTAATTATGGGCCCATAAATTACATTGAAGAAATTCTGAAGCTTTATTCAAGCATTTTTTGAAGCAAAAACGGGCAGATCAATAACTTGAACTTGAAGAAAATTTTCGAAATACCTAGAGCCCATCAAAAACAACTTTCTGTCTACTTCTGGAGTCAAGAAGAAAAAAAACCAGATTTATTTTTACGTTTCTTTAATTTTGATTTGTTCCTTTCATGAATCGAGCAGGAAGTCGCCATATTGGTTACCTTGTATGCCCCTCAAAAAAGAGGGAGATATCACGTGATCCAAAAAGCCTCATTCCCTTAAATTTATTATCTAAAATTTTTAAGTATTTCTGTTTGAAAGTTTTCCGATGATGACATAGAAAAGGTACACAAAACACATATTTATGGTTATATGCAATTTTATTTAAATTTTATTCCCTTTGGTTTTTAAAATTTTATATTTTTTTATGGTATATTTTTTTTATGCACTTGAAAATTTTTTAATTAAAATCTTCTTTTAAGCTGGTATGGATATAACAAAGTTCACATAACAAATATGTTTTTGTGGCTCGCTTCAACTTCAGGATTACAGGTTCTGATTGTATATTAAAACTAATATTTGGTAAGGGAAAGATCATTGAGTAGCTGGCAAGTAGATTCAGTTGCTGGTCTTTTCAAACTAAGGTAACCAAAGGTGGAAGGCCAAGTATTTTTTTTTTTTTTTTTTTGTTATGAAAAATTTTTCTGTATTTGCTATTCCACTGTTAGTTGTACGCTACTATGGCTTGTCTTCCAAACATCGAACTGAATTTCTTTTTGTAACAGTTACTTTGAGATATATTTCCTTAGGACATTGTTACTATAAAATTTTTCCGCAGTCTTATACTGGTTGTGTGTATTTTTAAGCTAATATACAGGCGACGTTTGCTTTTACGGTCCCATATGAGCGTTAAAAATAGTTTGTAAAATTGAAAGTTAATAAATAAGAAAGATGGTTAAAGGAATGGTATATTGTTTGGGACCTGAAATTAGTTTATAAAAACGTGCCGTTCACAAATTGGAGGTTCATAAAATCGAGCATCGACTATATATAGTTATGTCAGTTGTGCTTATGTCTTAGTTTCTCAAGGATTGGTTTTTTTGGGGTTTTTTCATTTAACTCACTATGTATGGATCTACAATATTTCATTTTGTGAAAATCCTGCATTCAATTTCACACATGTGACTGATATAATGTACATATTTTTTTGCTGTGGATTATTAACTTTTACAATAAATCTTTCATACAGGAAAATGAGATATTCTTTACACAAAGTTTTTTTTGCACACTATCAATTTTAAATTGTTTTGACTAAATTTATATAAAACATTAGAAAAAATAAAATGCATTCATTCAAGTATAATAAATAAAAAAAATTAAACTGTGTGTGTGGCTATGTAAGTCACAAAATTTTTAATATTTTAAGTTTTAGTTATCTGCTGAAAAGTTTATTTTACTTTTTTCTTTTGTTTTATTGAAACTTATGAATTTCTTAGTAACAGATGAAAAAGACCAGATTACTTATTTTATTTTAGTTCTCAATTGTCAAATAAAATTAATTTAAATTCTTATAATGTGAAATCTTTGGATCAGTGCTCAGAACTGAAAATATAGGGTGTCCGACAAACCAAACCAAATTTATTGTTATTATTCCAAATCATTATATATAAAAATATAATATATTTCCAATTATTATTCTTTATTATTCCATAAATTAATAATACAAATATGAAAAGGTGAAATTAAATGCAGTTTGAGACAAAAAAATGAAGGAATCGAACCGTTTTTTTATTATCAATTGCCTGGGGTAGATGGCGCTAGTTGCTCAGCTGCTGTAATAAGAAATGAAAATGGCAACCATGCAGGAAAAAGCACAATGTGTATGGAAACAAGATCACCAAAAACTTTTCAAAAAAAGTTTTGCCTGATGTGACATAGAAATTCATCAAGTATGTCTTCAGTCTATGCATTGATGCAGAAATTTAAAGACACAGTAAATGTTTAGCATGTGAATTTCTCACCAAGTGCCAATTACAGGGTTGTGTAAAAGACCACACCAAACATTACATTTGGTGCTGTGTCGTTCTTGTTTGACTGAAATGTGTCTGATTCGTTCAACACTTTCTTCTGATGTCAATGGTGGGCCATAATTTTTCACGTGCTCAACATTTCCTGTGTCCTTAAACATCTGCATCTATGTATATAAATTGAAGGCATACTTAGTGGATTTTTATGGTTCATCAGATGAAACATTCTTTACCCTGTTTTCTGTGATTTTGTTTCCACTAACGACAATACACACTGCTCTTTCTCCTGTGTGGTTGCCATTTTCGTTTCTTATTACAGCTGCCGAGCAACTAGCGCCATCTACCTCGGGCAATTGATACTAAAAAAACTGCTAGATTTCTTCATTCTTTTGCCGCAAACTGCGTTTCATTTCACTTTTTTGTATTTTTGTTATTAATGTTTATAATAATAAAGATCTTTCTTGGACACCCTGTATATCTCTATTAATGTTGAATTGTTAATGTTCCCTGACAAATGCAACATAGGATTCTGATTTTCTAAACTTTTTTAGATAATTTTTTAAATATCCTCAATGTGCTTTTATTAACATTTACAATTCTAAAAATAGTTGGTGAACTATTGATTAAAGCCTACTTGGCTGAACCGGACTATCACTCACCATAGCAATGTTTGGTTTCTGATTTTCTATTAAATTTTAACCCATTAGAAGATTTGAGGTGAGATGGAGGGCACTTTAAAAAAAGGAATATAATTTATTGTCTATGATTCAAAATCAATTTTTTATTGTTTCCAAGGTTACTAAGTTCGTGCCTTAAAATAGTCTTTTGAATTTTACAGTAGGATGATTCTGATTTTATTATTTTTTCCCTATCCTTGGCTGCTGTTCTTATTATGTTACAGCTATTAATAAAAACAAATGTCATGGATGTTTTGGATTGGCATAAGTATGTGTCTTGTTAGTTAATGATGACCAATAGTAAAATTTTCATTCGGGCTTTGTTAGTTGTTGATGACAGAGAATGTAAAATTTAACACACAAAAAAAAGGTTATCACAACTTAGAGAGAGAGATAAATTATGCTATGCTAAAATGTTCAAACTTCAGGAAACTTTTCTCTTTGATAAAGTCACCAAGTTTTCTTTTTCATATTTACAGCTTCATGATTTCTTGTTTGCAAAGTACAAAAATTTCTGTATTTCAATGATACACAGTCAAGTCCAATTAATGTGATGACCACTTAATATCTAAACCAATTACCTTTGTGCAGTCTGGCAGCAATTAGTGGCACAGTGAGATGCTGGAAGATTGTCAATGGAACCTGGAGATAAGTGGACTGCAGTTCATTTGATAGCTGCTGAAAAGTGTCTGGCTAAAAGATCTGTAGAGTGAATGTTAGGATTGAGTTGGTCCCAAATGTGCACAATAAGGTTTGAAATCTGGGGAATTCTGGGATCAAAAAAGCACTTGAAAATTTTAATCATGATCTTCCAACGATTTTTATTCATTTCAGACATGACATAACATACTACTGTTCTGGAAGATTCCATATGCTTCGGGGCAGGCAATCATTATTTATTGATGTACCTTGATCTGCAAGGATTGATTCATATAACCACCTTAGTCCTAAAACTTTGGATTTTAAATTTTTTTATGTTTATTTTAAACTTTAAAACTGCCAAAAACTAATTTTTGTCCACGGATGAGCATGAATAATTTACTATCAAATGTTTATAACATCTACAGCTGATTTTGAGGTCTCTGTGAGCATTTCATTTAGCTAAGTGGAATTTCTTCAAAGTGTGATCTACTGTCTCCTACAGGTGATGCCAGGACTTCAGATGATAATCATAACAGTGGAAAGTGACTTCCAGAAGTATCAATAAATTTGGACAATGCCACAATGATATTTCTTGGGCATTATTGCTGCTATCACTAGCTTGTATTCTCCCAACAATGGTGACAGAATCTTGTTCTCAGTCTTATCAGATATTTGTCGCTGAATACAACAACCATCATTTCTATGCAGCATAAAATGTATCTCATCAGAGGAGACAACCCTTTATCAACCAGAAGACATCCAATTTTGAAACTGTCATGTAGCTCACTGGTTTATTTAGACAGTAGTGTGTCTGTTAGTTCTGATGCACTTCTGCAGTCAATTCTCAACTCTGGCATCAATGGCACTTGGTGCATTTGGCTAGAAAGCCATATGTCATACTTTTTGAAAATCTGATGGTGTGTGCGTGTGTTCTGATTCTTGTTTAATCAAGTGACAGCGATAATTGATAAATTTTTAGAATGCATGCATTTTCCTTATATTCAAACCAAGCCAACTTGGGATTCTATCCTTCTTTCATTAGATACATGCATAGGCACCGGAACCTAGGGAAGGAGGGCATTGGAGCCCCCACAATAATTTCTAAAAAAAACAATGCAATGCACCCTCCCACTCCTGTGTATGATCTTGAGTCCTGTATATACAGGACGACCAGCAACTTTCAGTACCCCCAAAGTTTTCTTCCTGTTGGCGCCTCTGGATACATGCAGTGAATGTCAAAAGTAGAAGGTTGTGTGTGTCAGTGTGACTTGACTGTGTATAAGTTACCCTAAAAAAATCTTTTTCATAAATGATGATGAATAGATGTTGGCTAATCATATATTATGGGATAATATAAAAATAATAGTTGATATTATTGAAGAGTGGTGAAATTATTATAATGAAGCATAAATCTTTGTAAGAAAAATGCTGTATATTAGCTTTAAAATGTTAATTTGTTTTATAGTTGTTGGACGTACTTGCCATTCAAATATACCATATGCTGTGTGAAAATTGGAAGGAAATGGCTTACCGCACAGTTCTGTCATACATTTTGACTAGAAAAGCAGTAAATGAAGGTTATTACACACAGATTGTTGAAGTGGGAATGTTTGATCTCGTCATTTCATTGATGTTCGTCATTTCATTGATGTCACTTAAATTGAAGAGCTGCTCACCAGTTGTGTATATATGTATTCATATATCTGTCTGTTATATCAGGGGTGGCCAATAGCTGGCCACATGTGGCCCGCGACAAGGTAAAAGTGTCATGAAAAAATTAAATTTGATCATTATTTAAACTATCGGTTTCAACAGCAGATTTCTTGATTAACACACAAACTTCTTATTTCTAGTGATAAAAAATTAATTTAATAATTAACTAATTAATTTAATTAATAATGGAGCGGCTTATATACACCAAAGTTGCACCACTGATGCGGCCCACGACGCTATAGCTGACTATTATGTTAGCTCGCGAACAGAAAGAAGTTGGCCGCCCCTGTGTTATATGATCAAATAATTGTGTTTATTCACAAGTTTTTTAACCAAAGTAATTAAATGCAGTATCTCAGCAAATATAAAAATAAAAAATAGCTCATCGATTTTTTTTTTCTTCAATGTTCCTATTTTTCATTCCAATAGATCATGCCGAAAGTGGCAGTAGATGTTTGTTCATGATTTCATTAAAATAAAAATAGTGCCAAGTTTTACAGTAATTAAATATCAGTTTATTTTATATATCACGATATATTTTCTTTGAAAGTCAGAATGAATATGTTTCAGCTCATTTACATGAATGCATAAAATGAAATGCTGAGAAGAAAATTTATGTTTTTCCTACATGCATTTTACTTTATAATAATTAATTGAAAAGTAGACCCTATATTCAATTGTTTGTCAGTTGATGTATTACATTTTATAAATTCTCTGAACTTAATTTGACAAAACTTTAAACTTTCCTTACAATTTTGATTAAAAAAGTTTTAAGAAATTTTTTTTCCTGAAAAAAAATCTGAAACCTTATTTTGTATGTAAATAAAGTGATTTTCATTGGGTTTCTTTTTTAATTTTTCAAAATATGAAAATATATGAACTTGTTGCTCATAATTCATAATTAGCTCAGTACTTTTATTCAAGAATTTTATGCTTCTGATCAGGGTTCCTTGCTAGCTTTTTATCAGTTTTAGCTAATCTGACAAAAAATTGTAACCAGATAGGAAAATATGTTGGCCAAATCTGTACACTGTTTGGTGACGGGCGAATATACACTTATTATTTGGCTTAATTTGAAATTTTATTTACCCATTTAAAAGAGTGGTTTGGTGTGATAGAGATTGCCAGTGGAAACCTTGCTCCTAATCAAAAATATGCTAGTCACCTATTTTAACTATATGGTCACCATAAAAAACCGATTCTGAGCATAATGACCAAGATGTATTCAAATTATAGCTAATGCATATAAGGAAACAATTTGGGTCTAACATTAACTTTTAGGGCAACAACATATTCTGAGAGGAGAAACAGGGAAATAAGCATCCTTTTCTTGAATATACACTTTTCAGTATATATGTGTGTGTGTGTGAAGCATCAAATAAAATTGCCTTAACTTTTTTGACTTGCACACACTTACTTTTTCAGGAGGATTTACTTGTATCTCCAGATTCAAGAAAATAAATTTATTATAAAACCTTGAGATTCTCTTCAAATCTTGATTAATATTTGAAAGGAGTAGAATAAATTAACAGGATCTTCATTTTTTATGTATGAAAGTTTGATTTTAAATATTAGTAACTTTCAAATCAGTCTTTTAAGTTAAGGAACCACTGCAAAATGCATGCATTGTAGAGTACTGATATTGTATACAGTTGAACTTGTATAGCTCAAGTTTTTGATATCTGAAAGTAATTTTAACCTTTTATCTACCGCAATTATGAAAAGTAGAGTAAGAAGAAAATAACAATTAATAAAAATAATTTATATAATAATTATTTATTATTATCATTATCTGCTAGGGCATTTTAGTTCTAATTAAAGACAAGCAATTAGTAAGTGTATAACAAATTATCTAACCCGGTGCTTTAAAGTACCATCTTACCAACAGTAGATAAAGGGTTATAATCTCTCTTTGGGATTGTTTACATACCTCAAAGTTATATTATTCAACTTGAAGTAATGCCAGTTTCTGGAAGCACTCCTAGATATATATCTATCAAAGTTTAAGTGCATTAAATTTTCTTCATTCATGTGATTATATTATAGCTATTATTTTAATATCCAGACTTTTAGACCTCTATGACTACACTTTATAAATAATTGTCACACTGCTACCTTCTTATGTGCATACTTCTGAGATGATTGAGTTATAATGAAGAGCAAAAATATAATTTTTGAGATTTCCTATCTATTTTTAAGTAATGAAAAAAATGTAGTTCCCACATTATCCATTGCTGGTTGCAGTGGGTGTGTAATAAGAAGCTATTTTATATCTGAATCAAAATAGTCAAAAAACAGGGAAAATCAACTTGCATCAACATATTGGTGTAAATTACAACTGGTTTTTTTTTAAACATTATTCATCTGAGAGTGAATTTTTATTGTACTGAACCTGGTTTTCTCTTCATCTGAAATTAGAATGCTAACTTGACAAACAGTGCAGACACTTATATTATTGAGTGTCTGATGCTGACCTTAAATCCTATGCACTTTATACATCAATATAAAGAGAAATATTTTTGTTTAAAAATGTTTCGTATAATCATTGTTTGTGAAAAATGTTTCTTTAATGTACAATAAGTTATCCAGCTCTTGAAAATTTCATGAAAGTGTAACTTGTTTGATGAAAGTCTGATTATGTGAAAGTATACCTGAAAGTCTGATACTATATTTAATTTTGTGCTTCAAACATCCTCTGTGTTAGTGTGAATGCAAAAGTTATTGAGCTGACAAATATAAATACTGCCTACCTGATTATACTTTTGTTTCATAACTTAGTAATTCATAATAAAAACAGCTTTTTCTTGCAGTGTTTGATATGCATAATCTGTATTTTAAAGGTCATAATTCTACATGAATGTGTGCTGTGCAATTTATACAATATATATATAGTGTAATATAATTGAGTATCTCTCTAAAACTGCTTATATATACGCAGTATATTATTTGAAATCATGTGTACCAAAATTATTTTATAAATTAATTTTTGTTTATTGTTGTGTAGCTTTAATAATCATGGAAATAACTTTTGGTTATCCACTGTGGAAGAAACTAGTCTTTCAATATTTATGTATTCCATTAAGATGTTGGACCAAAATAATTTGGAAACCTGGGGAATTTAATATATAGTTGAAATGTGTGCACATGTGTGTCATATTTTATTTTATTAACAAAAGTTGTTAGTCTGTGATCCTTTTAAAATGTGATTTCATTACTTAATGTAATAGTTCTTTTTTTTTAAATGAAAATAAATGAGTATTAGATAGGTTTATGTCTCTGAGATAAACTTTGAAATAATAAATTTTTAAACTTGTTTCATAGGTATTGTAAGATATAAATTTTTGATTTAGAATTTTTATTGGGACGATACTCTTCTTTAAAAACATTTACTAAATAATAACCATATATTTTTTGTTTAGGTACAGATTTGTGTCAACCCGTATTCTCTTTATCATAGCTCTGCCACAGATGTGCATTAATCTAGTGCATTGAGGCAATGGTTTGCATAGGTAGTGTGGTCAATAAACATTTTAAGGTCATCTGGTGTCCTTTGTGAAAACTAATTACAAAAATATTTGGTAGATAATTGGAGTTTTATGTTTCATTATGAGAGAGACCAGGATCTCTCATATTCTGACAGGTATTGACAATGAAATGTGGAATAATCTGAACTACACTAAGAAAATAAAACAGAGTATTGAAATCAAAGAGAAACTTATAAATATATTTTTTATTGTATCAAATGATACTAGATAGTGTGGCGCACTCTTTGAAATGAAAACTTTCTAAATCAATGACTTATCTTAGTCCAATTAAGTTGGAGATTTATAAGTTTTGTATGTTCATATCCCTTATCATAGTTATGAAAGTCAAGATAATTTAAGTGAGGGAACAGCTTCATATTTCTGTGATAAAAATACCATGAAAAATGAAAGCAAATATGCAACATTTATATGATATTACGCAAAACATTCCTAACATATGTATAATGATATATGTAATTGTCAAATATTTTAACATTTATTTAGTAACAAGCAGACTTGGGGGTGAACGTTTTGTATGATATCCTTTTATATTTGAATATTTCAATTTCTGCATATAGATACTGTACTATGCAATATATGAATACCCTTGTAAATTATCATTTGAATACAGCTATTCTTTTTCCAGTAACCATATTGCATTGCAGTAGATAGCTATGTCTCTATAGGAGATGTTTAGTTTCTGTTGGTTATTATAATGGTTGAAATCTTATTTGCAGTGCTTAGACTTTCAAATATTGTTCTTAATGCTAAGGCACATACAGTCAGACCCAGTGTTATCTGAAAAAAAAAAAAAATGTGAGTAATTTTGCTCCTCTCTTCAAAATTTTAAGGGGTGATTTTGGAAAAATGTTTTTTTTTAATGTAAAATTATGGAAATAACTCTATTAAAAAAACATTACCTAAAATTTGAAGGAGTATTTACACTCTTCAACAAAATTTGGAGTAAAATTTAATTTTGATACATGAATCATGCATCTAGATGTGCATTGGCAAACATTGGTCAGACCCGAAATAACGAACTCTGATTCAACAAATTCCTTGATTTAATATTTTTTTTCTGAAGAAAATGAAGGTGAACCCCTCCCATATTTAACAAACAAAAACCCTCAGTATGAAAAAAAAATTTCTGTCCTTAATTTTTTTTTTTTTATTCTCATTTTCCCAAACCATAATCCAAGGATTTGGCTTCCCAAGATTTGACCCTCAGCTCTTCTTGAGAGACAAACAAAAAAAGAAATAGGAATCTATTTCTTTTTGAGTAAAGGGGAGAATAAAGCCATTTAGAGTGTGCATGATAGGTTTCAGTGGCTAATTGGATGGCTTTTATATAAAATGAACCCAGTGCCATTAAATCAAAACTGAGAAAAAGCTATTTAAAGTTATCTTCGATTCAGTTATCTCTTGAATTTGGTAGTTGGTTCAAGTGCACACAGACGGTATCACAGTCTATATGTCACTTGGTTCTATTTAGATAAAAAATCCCACCTCTTTCAGTAGTTCAGATGTCTGTATATCTCAAAAATTAAAAAAATGGCACTCTCGCGCACGCAGTTCCTTTTATATAAAAGCCATCCAGTTGGTGTACACCCAGGGACGCCGGAAGTCAGAAATGATTGGTGTTGCTCAAAGTATGTGAGTCATTTCTCTGTACAGGTCATAATATTTGCATATATTTTCGCCTGACCATATGTCCCTTTTTTGAAGTAGAGTGTCCCGTCTTTTTCGAATCTATTTAATTTTAGCGATGACCCATTCTTCAACCTACTTTTTGTAGTAGTGGTAAGATTTTTACTACAATAAAATGTAACAAACACAAACCTATGCAGGAGGGGTATAGGGTTCCCATGTCTGCCCCAAGACCAGTACCGTCTTAATGCGTGGGCCCACCTGGGCACCTCAAGAGAATGCGGGTCTCAAAAAAATGAGAACCAGTTAAAATTTTTGAGAATTTGCCGGGTGGGATCTCAGAAAAATCGCTTGGCCCTGAGAGCCATGATGCTCTAAAGACGGCCCTGCCCAAGACAATCAAAAATTGAAATTATTTTTTTTCCATAAATTAAAATATTGAACAAAAATTCCTTTATGTGCTATATTTTTCAATTTCTGTTAATTGAAAATGTTTTTTGAAGGTAATGAATTCAAAATGTCTCTGGGACAGATGCCCTGTGCCCCCCCCCCCTCATAATATTCACATAAAACTGTGAAATTCTATTATAAACCGATTAAGTGGTAGAAAATGGGTTTAATCATCAATCACACACACAATGATGGTTTTGATCATCAATTATTTAAAACCATGCTAATGCGTATTCTGGAATCGAATAATTCTATTGTATGCATTTTGCAGTTTTTAATCAATGATTGGATTGTTGATGATTTAGTTGAATTCGCATTTCAAGTTCCCCGATAATTTAAATTGACAATCATCACCACACAGTAACGTTGCGGGTCATTTGAGTATAGTGTTTCAGAATATTGGGGAAGTTTACATTGAAAACAGAAAGTGATACAAATACTTGTGCAGGGGTTCTCGAACTGTGTGCCGCGGCACCTTGCAAAGGTTTTCCGAAGAGACTGTTGAACTGCTCTGGGGAGCCGCGGATAAGCGTTGATTAGGAAAAGAGGTGCCGTGGGTAGAAAAAGTTTGAGGACCCCTGACATAATATAAGTGTATAAGAGGCCCCACACATCCTCCAACGCTGCCTGCGCTGGGATCTTTGACGGGCCCCCAGGCCAAGGGATTTTTCTGAGTTCCTATTAGGCAAATTATCGAAATTTTCAACCAGATCTAATTTTTGCGAGGCTTCTTCTCTTGGACCTTAGAGCCGTGCCTGGAGTCTTTTTGACGGCACTCCCGCCCTTAGGGGCCGTTCAAGTGTTACGTCAGAGTAAATTTTGACCCCCCCCCCCCCCGTCGTCAGCAAAACTCTGACCCCCTCCCCCTTGTCAGCAAAATTTCGTCAGCACTGCCCCCACCATCTAACGCATGTTGTTGGGATCAGAAACGTACACAGGAGGGGGCCAAGGGGACTCGTGTGCCCCCAGACAAAAAAATATTTTCTATTATATAATTTCAAAAGAAAATACCTTTATATGTTATTATAATCGATTTCTGTTAATTTCAATGCTATTTGAAGGGTAAGAACTCAAAATTTAAGAAATTCATTGCGACCCGCACTTTAAGCCATATATGGTGAACCCTGAACCCCCGGACAAAATGTGGACCTGAAGGTTATCTGATGTGGCTTGCCCCCAACCCAATTTTGTGAAAATGAACTAAGCGGCACATTTACAGATAGCTTAAATAACCCGTGGCACAATTCCAGAGCATTTAAGTGGCCCATAGCACATTTTCAGATCACTGAAGTAAGCCCGTCGCACATTCAAAGATCACTTAAGTAATTCGCGACACAGTTCCAGAACACTTAAACGATCCGTGGCACATTTAGAGATCCCTTGAGTGACATGTGGTACAATTTTAGAGCACTTAAACGGCCCTCAGTGCGGTTCTACATCACTCAAGTTACTCGCGGAACATTGCCAGATTATTTAAGTGATCCATGACCATGGCCCCCACAAGGGGTGGGCTGACAAAGCTCCAGCCCTGGGGCCCCGGATGATTTTCATCATTTTTTTGTTTTTCACGCTATAAATTTATCATAAAGGGGCCCCGTGGAAGATCCCAGCCTAGGAGCCCTGCTTCAGGATGTGGGGGCCATGTCCGTGGCATAATTACGGATCACTTGAGTGATGCGTTGCACAGTTCCAGAGCACTTAAGCAGCCCGGACACATTTCCTGAGCACTTGAATGATCCGTGAAACATTCAGAGATCATTAAAGTGGGCTCTGTAGGGGATTTATCAATAGGGAGAATGTTAGTTCAGGCGCCCACAATATATCCAAAGGTTTTTTTTTCGTTTTTGACGGACCGAGTAAGATGCCATTAAAAATATTTCATATTTTCATAAGGGGTGGTTGATGACATAAGCATCATCCAAACCCCCCTCCCCCCTTGTCATCAAAAGTCAGCAAATCGGGAACCCCCTCCCCCATCGATGCTGACGTAATACTTGAATGACCCTTTACCTAAGGGGCCCAGTGCGTCTCAATAGTTTCGGACACAAGAAATATTTGCCCGATTGTATATATTGGGGGTAGGAATCGCAAGGGCGTAGTGGGGGGGGGACTTGGGGGTCTGGTCCCCTTCCGAAATGACTGAAAAAAGGGAAAAAGATGGCCAAGAGAGGACCAGAGACATGTTTCCCTTCAAAACGAAGGATTTTCAGTGCGATAAGGGAAAGGGGGGGATCCTCCAAATTCTTATAATTCACAATTGCGGCTGGAAGCCTTTGTTCTGGAACTCTAGGAGGATTTTTCATCTTTCCCCTTGTATGATTTTTAGACTGAGAAATTAAAATAATATGTACCATAATAGTGAAATAAACCAATTAGTTATTCGTGGAAATGCTTGAAAAATGAAAGGGTAATGAATATAGCTGCCCGGTACTGGGCCGCGGCCCAGTACCAGGTATTGGTTGAGAAACGCTGTTTTAGACGATAACTTCATGGTGATGACGTTGTGTATCTTTTCTTTTTATTTGAAGTCATTTATGTATTTTTTTTCCTACGAATTATTCCTCACACTGCCAGAAGTCGTGAAAAATGGAAAAACAAACGTCGAACCATTTCTCCTTCCTCTTATCTCAATATACAGCATTTCATTTTACTAGGATGTTTTTTTTAATTACATGCTTGTGTCTGTATTTGTTTATTTAAACTTATGTTGAGCTTTGAATTTTAATTTTCATAATAGCACAGGAATAAACGATTCTGTAGTATGATTTTTTTTTTTTTTGCGGTACAGGCTTCAGATAACAAAGCTATGCCATTATTTCATTTATTATTATTTTTTTGTTTTATTTAACAAGTTTTATTTTCTCAGCGACTTTTTTTTTGTACTTTTTAACTACATCGATGAGACTATTGATTGATGTCTTTTAACCCTTTACACGGCATAATAGCAATAAGCGTCCTTATAATTTTCAGCAGTAAATGAGTATATAAAGTAATGAAAAGTAATGGGTATAGATCAGCTTTTTCAAAGTGTGCGTCGCTGTTTCTAGGGGCATCGTCAACCTTCATGTGGGGTGTCGTGGCGAGCTTGAGATATTGGTTTGTTTGTGCTTTGAAGAAGTTCTTTTATACGGGAAAATATCTATTAATCTATCCTGAAGAGCCGCTGACGAGTCATGAATTAGGCAAGGGAGCCGTGGTTGACAAAAGTTTGTGAACCATTGGAATAGATTGGCTCCACTGAGAGAGAGAGAGATTAACTTTACAAAATATTTAGGCTTGCCAATGCTAAAGTAAGAAGGCGAAATATCTTGTCAATGCCACTCAAAGGGTTGAGATCCGTCTGAAATCAGCGATGAAACATACTTTCTTAAGTCTATTGCTGTGACTACCGTTGTGGAATTGAGATTCTATGATGCTCATTTTATTCTCATGCTTAATGGACATATAGGGTGTATGAGAAAGTCCCTTGGACCTGAAATGGCTTGTAAACAAAAAGAGCTACAGCAATGCAACTCCTTACAAGGAAAGGGTCCCACGGATATGTCTTCAAAAATTTTAATTTTAAAAAAAAAACGCTTTCAGTGAAATATTTGAGCTATGTTCAAATGGTGATTGGTATTGCTTTAGCAACACCAGCATATATGTTCCGGCGTCCCTGTGTACACCAGTACCAGTGAGGGTATGCTCCTGATCAATTTTACCCCAATTTAACAAATAAAATTGTCAATTTCTTTCTATTTGTTAAATCAGGGTTCCACTGCAGTTTTTTTGCTGCTCTTTTACATTTTAGAATTATTTCATTTTCATTGTTAAGAAAAATCGCTCTAAAACAATTGATAGATGGTTGAGCTTTCTACGTGGCACAAATATAAATATTTATTGCAGCTGTTGAACAAAGCAAAAGTCATTCCGATGGATAACACAATTTTTTTTTTCTTTGTAAATGCGAAGGAATTTTTTCAGTTTTTAATTAACATTGTGTTATACTTTTGAAATTTTTTTTCGTACCTTAAAAAAATCTGAAGATGGCATATTTTTTACGTCACAATTCACTTACAATGTAAACAATGTGAGTTTATGATGTAATTGACATAGCAATGTTTGATAACAGAAGATTAAACTGAGAAAAAATTAAGCAAATACAATATATTACTTTTAATATATCAGGCCATCGTGGTTGAAAGTTTTTTTTTCTGTTTGAGGTTTCCTTCACATGAGTGGCAAGCATCTTTAAAAAATCTCTTACAATCTCTGGCAGGAATGGTTTGACTTGCAGGGAAAAACTCTAAAAACCAGATGGCTTAGAAAGTAATGTATTGTTTTTTAAAATGATGGCTGCAAAAGCTGTGTGTTTGAACAAATTAAACAAGTTTTTTCTCAACGAGAGAGTGTCACATCAATAATTAAGAAATTTTGCTAAGAGAAAAATTATGCCATTGCATAAATTAATTTTGATGATAGTTATATTTTTTTTTTTATAAAATTATCTTTGAAGTAAATAATGTTATAAAACATGTTGAAGAACAAAGAATTTGAAGAAACATATTAGTGCATAGTTTAAAAATGTACTACTCTTTGTTTTTCTTACCAAATTTTTTACAACTTAATTGTTTTTTTTCTCAATATTTTGTTGGTGAATTGTATTATAATGAAGATAACAGGGCATAATGATTTACAAATTTTTTTGAAAGCTTTATGTATAGTTTGAATTTTATGACCCTTTTTTAAAAATTATTAGGCTGCAACTTGCAATATATTTGGTCACCAGAATACATTTAAATACAGGGTGATTCAGAAAAGATGGGAAAAACTTTAAGAGGTGATAGTACACACCTCTGCATGCATGGTATTCTTTTTCTCCCGATAAGTTTCAACAGGAATGTCCTTTTAACATTTGCGGAGTGGCTGTTTCGAAACACGCTAGCACGTTTGTGTTTCATGTTAGACCATGCATTATTTGATGGCAATTGTTTGTATTGGTGTGTACTATCACCTTTTAAAGTTTTCCCATCTTTTCTGAATCACCCTGTATATAGGGTGTCCTGTAAGTGCTAGCACGTCCTTTATCTCATCAACCATCCATCATAGCGGTATGATTCCGATTTAAAAAATGCTTAACAGGCTTCCAAAAATTACCCTGTACCAGTTTTGAGAGTGAAAGTACGATGTGTAACAAAATAAAAAAATATACATTTTTATATGATTCCAGTGTGCTCAAGAACACAATTACAAAGTTGTTGCCCTGTCTCTCCTGATGCCAACAAAAAAAGAAATTGATATTTCTAAGTGCGTTATTCAGAGAGATTCAAATTTAAAAAATGAAGGAAATTCGGGAAAGAACAGCGTTAAATGCAAAAAAACCATTTTACCAGCAATATTTTCCTGCCTTTTCCCAAATTTCCTCCATTTTTCGAATTTGAATATCTCTGTGAATATTGCACTTGGAAACATGGAATTTTTTTTGTTAGCATCAGGAGAGATCGGGCAACAAAGCAGAGGGGGACCATATAAAAATTTGAATTTTTTATTTTGTTACACACACCATGTTTTCACTGTCAAAACTGGTACAGGGTAATTTTTGAAAGCCTGTTAAGCATTTTTTAATGTGGAATCATACTTCTACAATGGATGGTTGATGAGATAAAGGCTGTGCTAGCACTTACAGGACACCCTGTATGTATATATATATATGGTTACCGAAGCTGTGGTGGTTTTGTATTTAGATGATTGATAGTGTGGCTTCATTTCTTTCTTCTAATGGTAGATTAATTAATTTTATTCACATGCAAATGATGTGTATTGTGGTTTCTGGCATAGACAAGCACTTGTAATTTTGCGAAAATTATGAACATATATAAAGTTTTAGAGTGTCTCAGTTTATTTCAATAAAGTTTAAGTGTGATCTTTCTCAGTCTGTGTGTGTGTGCAAACTGTCACAAAATTAATTTCAACTAAAGAACGTATAAAACAAAAAGTGTGTGCTTTTTATGTGAGCTGATTTTTGAAAATTTGTTTTATGTTGAAAATGAATCTTTTGCTGAAAAGAAAAATTGTACTGTTTTAGTGTATTTTTTTTCTTAAGTGGGGGCATGTTTTATTACACGATATATTTGTGATGGTAAAAGTTTTTTTAAGGCCCATACTCAGGATTTGTACAGTACTTGAAAAAATTTTCACGCGCTCAAATTTTTTTTAAAATTATGTTGCCTATGCTTATTTCTGCCTATTTGCTTATGTTGCATCTGGCAGCAAAACACTGTGTTCAAGATATATTTTTACTCCAAAATATATTTGACTATTAAATTAATGAATGTCAATTAAAAGAAAAAAAAAGAAAAGTTGGCCATATTTCCTCGATAAAAATACGAAAAATCGCCAATTGTCACCAAAAATGATGCCAAAGGTAAGCAAAATTGCTAAAATCAGCAAAGGCAGAAAATGAAGCATCATTGCATTGAAGCAGTGGATCTAAATGAACTCTACGGGGAAAAAAATTTACATAACAAATGTGAGAGAATATTATATAGAGATGGATTCATATTTAATCATAAAATTTATAGGTTGGGGAAATGCGTAGCTTGTTTTTTAAGTACCATTTTTAAATAAAAAGAAAACAAGTTTACTTTCCTTAACAATTTTTTTTTACATGAAAGCCAATACCTCAATCTACTTTTCAACATAATTTCCACCAATATTAAGGCATTTATCGTATCCTAGTAGAAGTCTGCCCCCCCGATTTGACAACCACTGGAACACGGCCGTTTTGACATCGTCGTCGTCTTGGCGCTGACCACCCATATGCTTCTTCAAATGCAGGAACGTGGTGGTCACGGGTGCTAGATAGGGACTACGGAGGGTCGGTGATCAAGTTGTTCCCAGCGAAATGAGGCGATAAGATCTTTGATTCGGTTAGCCACGCGTGGGCGGGCATTGTCATGAAACAAAACGATGCCACGCCTTTTGTTTTTGATTACGCAACTTTCGATAATTTAAGCGTTCGGTCACAATTTCCTAGAGAACACTCATTAGAAATCGTAAAAAACGTTTGTTCTCCCTCAATTTTCCGTCAAATTTCTGCACCAAATCTTCAGTAATGACAGAAGGTCGCCCACTCCGTTCCTCATTATAAACGTTTGTGCGGCGATCTTTAAAAGCTCTAACCCATTTCCGTACCATTCCATCGCTCATAATCTTTCCTCCATACACTTCACTGATCTCGCGATGAATTTCAGCCGCTTTCACGCCTTTAGCACTAAGAAAACAAATCACAGTGCGTATTTCACAGTCGGAGTCGTTTTAAATACCCACAAACTTAAACATGGTCGTTTCCGTAATGGCGTCTGTGGTTTGCCAACAGATATAGGTACACAGCGCGCGTGTGCGGAATGCCAACCTCAGCACTGCAGCGGCAGAATTTCAAAACGGTACTTAAAAAACGCCTCGTAATTTTGATAATTTCAGTAAAGAGTAAAAATTCAAATTTGCTTCGTTGGAAATAACGAAACGTTTTTGCGACAAAGTCGGATGGCCAAAATTACATGAAAACATCTTAATATCCCGGGAAATATGGATCACCCTACGTACACTTTGTGGCCAAAAAATTAGGAACACCCCCCTCACTCAAACTTCGACTCGTCCGTGCAGCACGCGCTGACGTATTAAACCAAATTTGCTGATAAAAAGCTTTTTCGGGGTCAGAAGCACCAGTTGACGTTGCAATTTACCTGTTCGTGGAGAAAGATTTCAAACGAACGCTGCATGATTGTGCACGCAGTTCCAGTATCTCCGAAGCCACTAACTTTCTGAGCTTTTCTCGTACAACAGTATCTCAAAGAATGGCAGCTAAGTTAAAAACTTCAATTGGAAAGCGGAATAGTGGGCGGAAATCGCTTGTGAACGAAAGAGGTGCCAGGCGAATGACATGCATTGTGTGCAGCAACAGAAGAGCTACAGCGAAACAAATTGCAGTGCAATACATCTTAGGATCGTCGCAAAGCGTATCCGTACGATCTACAAGGCGGATCTTAAAACGAATTGGTTTTAATAGCTGGCGACCAACAAGAGCCCTTTTGATTTCACTGCAGAACGGAAGAAAACAGCTTTCGAGGGCTAGAGAATTGTGAAATTGGACACTTGATGCATGGAAGAAGGTTGTTTAGCCTGACAAGTCAAGATATCTTTTTCTATGACGTTAATGACAGGACCCGTGAGTGGCACAAGCAGCACAAAGCTATAGATCCGGTGTGCCACATAACTGTAAAAGCAGGTAGTGGAATCACGGTCTGGCGAGCATTTCCTTGGTATTGATCCCTTATTTGCATTGAAAACATCCGTCAATGCCACGTCGACCACGTGCACCCGTTTATGGCCATAATTAGGGTGACCATACGTCCCGTATTTCCCGGGACAGTCCCTGTATTTTCTGTTTTTTTGGCCGTCCCGACTTTTTGGCGAAAGTGTCCCGGTTTTTCCCGTATTTTACACGAAGCCTACTTGAATTTTTATTCTTTATTGAAGTCAAAGATTGACATTATTTTTCAACTCATAAATTATTTTACGATAATTACAACTATATATGAGAATATTAATCTCCCACATTTGTCTTGAACGTTTGTTTTTCGTGGAATACATTTTAATCCACTGCAATTTGCAGCGATGCATCATTTCCCGCCATGGTGATTTTTACCGTAATTTCAACAATATTTGGCAACTTTGTTTGGTTTTGGCGATAATTGGCGATGTCCCGTATTTTCCCGTATTTGGAAGCCCAATGTCCCGTATTTCTTTCGAGGAAATATGGTCAGCCTAGCCATAATGTTTCCTGATGATGATGGCTATTTCCAGCAGGACAATGCACCCTCCCACAGGACAGGAATTCTCAGATTGGTTTGAGGGACATGATTCAGAGTTTCAATTTGCTTCAATGCTCCCTCAGTCACCCGATCTCAACCCAATTGAGCATTTGTGAGACAAGGTTGAAAGGTCCGAAACACCACCTTCTAATCTGAGGGAATTAAGAGCTGTCATTTCGTTAGCATGGGCTAAAATTCCTCCTCAACAGTTTCAGCAACTTGTAGAATCCATGCCTAGAAGAATATCTGCTGTCATCAAAGCCAGAGGAGGTTCCACATGATATTAGTGGTGAGTATCAGGGTGTATATGACCACATGCGTTCTGATTTTTTTAACAAAGGCAAATTTCAAAACACTCGAACATAGAATGATTTTTACATTAATATCATTTGGATAGGTACTATAAACTGAAATAGTTATTTTTTTAACAAAAAAATTTACATCTTGCGCCATCCTGCTCCAATAGTGAATTTTCGTATTTTTCTGCGCCAAATAGCGAAAATAACGAATTTTGCCTCAGTATGCCCGGAATTACGGAAAAGGACGGCAAAAAATGTTGTTCCTTCTTGCTGCGAAACGATTGCAAGAAGAACGTATTTTATTCCTCTACTTTTCAGCACACCTCCCATGTTTCGTAATCGCCCTATATCGTGACCTTGAAAAAATAGAGGTCTTTGTTGGAAAGTGTGATTACATTGCAAGGTACAGTATTGGGAAAAAACTCGTAAACTAAAACCATGCGTGCTTTTCCAACACCTAAAGATAGATAGATAGTTCTAGATAGAAAATAGTTCGTCATTTTAACCACTTTCCGTACAAGAAGCTGGCGATAAATTTGAGTGATCTGTAGTCGTATAGGAGATAAATGTGGTGGCCTGATTCGCACGTTAAAAAAAGGAAGAAAGGAAAAGAAAAAAAAAGTGGGGAAAAATAGTGTTTATATATATATATATATATACAGAGTAAAAGTATAAAGATGATTAGATAAGGAAGCATATATATTAGTACAGTGCTTGCTTTTTCGCCTTACGTGTTCTTTTTCTTACTTTCATGTACAGTATATAACAGAAGGATTAGTTCTGAGAAAGACACACACACATATATATTATGTATATATGTGTGGGGAATCACTAAACACAGGAGTACAGAAAGAAAAAAAAAAATCTTTGAATGTGGCAAAAAAAAGTGCTGCTCACTTGTTCTTTTACAAATCACTGATAGATATAAATATGCAGTATACATGCAAACAATTTCTGTATATTTCAAATTCTGTATATACATTAGAACTTCGTTCGGTTAACAAGCTTAATTCATTAATGTTAAATTCCGCGAACGTGCTCGTTATTCGAATCAAACTTCCCCATAGGAAATAATAGAAACTCGGATAATTCGTTCAACAATTATTCATTCACATAGAAATGACTAATAAAAACGGCATTCAATTAATAATTTAACACAATAAAATATGAAATACAATAAAATAACCATAATGTAAATAACGCCAATATGATGTTTACATATTTACTACATTTGACCTCCGAGAAACTAGAGATCCCTTCCCCTCATCTCATATGTATACTTTTTCTTACATATTAACTTACTTTAAACGACGAGAGAGAGGAGTAGGACTATCGTTTAGGACGATTTACAGCCTCACTGTTGTTTGCACACTTATTCTTTTTGCGTGACTTTCAAAAAGAACCTTATCCATTGACACTTGCTTTTGCCTTCTTTTTAGGATTTCTGCGAAATAAGAAATTGCCGTGTTTGTTGGACGGATTCGTTGCTCGCACACCGCTACAGCTTTATTTGGATGGTTCTTTTCTAGAGTTTTGCGCAGATTCCCACATTCACACATCCCTGTAATATCATTTTATGTGAGGGACTTCTCTCTTCCTCTGATGATGCGATACCGTCCATAAATGTTTGCTGATGCGTGCAATAGATCCATCCCTTCATCTACCGTCAACTTCTAAACCACCTTTTCACTACTAGCTCTTGAATATCATCCTCATGCACGTCCAGTCCATGGGGGGGGGGGGGGGGGTCTTCCCCAAGCACAATCTCTTCAACAAGTAGTGGGCCGTTATCGTCGAAAGTGATATAAAGCACATGGAATAAAGAATACAAGGAGGTGACATCAGGCACGACAATTGAAGCCGTTGTGGCAACCCTATGGGCTGACAAGTATGCCCAAACAAACCGCTCTTTTCCCTATACTTAACATGTGTTTTGCCGGATCGAATTCTTTTAAAATATTAATAACTAAATAAATTTAAGCACCATACTGTTTAATGCGTCTTCAGGTAATCTACACGATCCGATAATGGGGAAAGATAAAACCTTATCATTATATAAGGGGTTGTTATGTTTTTAATTTATTTTTGAAAGGGGAAGATCATTTTTCACTCTCAACTCGTCATAAGTTTTTAGTTCAGTGCCTTCAGTTTATTTTGAAAATTCGATGTATCTCTCATTAATGTCTATGGGAATATGATTAATTAAAATAATATGAAGGTCCAATAAAATGCAATTTTCATAGTTTTTCCTTTTAACTGTTTATTTCGCCCTTTTGTTTCGTTCATTATTATGATAGATCCGGGACATTTTGAAAGTGTTTCAGGCCCATGGGCGCTCGTCTTAAGCTTTACATGAGGAATTTCGATTTCTGAATCAATTCTGAGGTGCTCGAGCACCTTCTGACAGGGCCGTCGCTAGGATTTTTGCAACCCGAGCAAACAGCATTTTGCCGCCTCCGTGCCTCAAAGTACTGGAAGTACTCGAACGTCCTCCGCCATTGTGTATTTATGGTTTTGCTGCGTGTAGGCTGTACAAAATTCGCCACCCTTCTTCCGTTCCACTCTCATATTCTTGAATACGTATTACTGGAAATATATGCCGCCATCCGAACCTTCCGCTATGTAGATACAGTATTGAGAAAAAAATATTAAAAAATAAAAAACTTTTTTTTTACTAGCCGCGATAAGTCATCTCTCTGGCCTATAGTATTTAGTTGAGAGTAAATATTGGTTGGCATTTTTTCTTAATTAGATGTAAAATTGTAACAAGCGTTGAAAAAAAAATTGTTTTTTTAAGTAATATACAAAATATATCGTTAAATTTGATTGTCAGTATCGTGGCAATAAAAATCCCTCAATCACCAGTTTTTAATATGTTTTATTTAAATAATAAATTGCATAATTAAATCAATATCGATCATTTGAGATTACCATTAATTTCATTTCCAATTAAAAACACAAATTTTATTTGTAATTGTGATGAATTTCAAGAAAATTGATATTCGGCCAAACCACTAATCGCCCCATACCTACTTGTAACAATAATGTTGTTGCTCCAAATACATGCTTGCTCTAAAACTGCTCCAAATCCTATATTTTGCTGCTCCGAAAATTGTTCCAAAATTTACTTCATCCCTTCCCACCCCTGTTAATTCCAATTTTTTGAAGGAAAAAAAAGATTTTTATTAACCACGATATGAATGTCCTTGAGTTTTTACATTTTTCCTGGGAAAGTGCTTGAATAGTCCTTAATTTTTTTTTACTTTTAAAGAGTATAAACCACGATGCTTTTTTCACTTTTTACAGATAAACTCGATGAGATTATCGACGAGATTGTTAGCAAATTCGCAGCTGGCGTAAAGCTTATGGGAGTACTCAGTAATCCAAGCGATAGGAGATGCTCCAGACAAACTTGAATATGATTGCAGCAAGGGCTAATGAATGGAGCATTAGCACAAGGGTGTTGATAAGTGCATGGTCGCTCATTTTGGTCAGAACAACCAACATTTCACTTACCAGTTGAATGTTATTATTATCCTGGATGCAACTAGGATCACCGATTTGGGCATTCTCGTTGATGAGCTTCTTAGTTTTTCTGAACATTGTTCAGCGGTGGTTAAAAAAATCTAATAAAATGGTCGGTTTCATTCTTAAAAAAAGGTCTCTTCGTATTCTCCTAAAGTCATTCTTCCGCTTTTCCGAGGCTTAGTCAACACCATCTATAGCAGAAGGCCGTAGTTCGAAGCTCGTAAAGTCACTGAAGATCATCTCATCTATAGCCATTGGATATAGCAGGCCGACGTATGAGCCATCTTTACCCTTTTTTTGTAGTGTATCCAATGGCTATAAGTGAAATGACCTTCTTCAGTCACGTCACGAATTTCGCGCAGAGGCCTTCTGCTATAGAAGGTGCTGGTTTAGTTCGTCCTGCATTAGAATATGCTGTAAGGTTTTGGACATCATTCCTATAGATGGACTTCAACGTTTTATTGCATTAAGGGTTTTGTATACGTCGCTGCAAGTGACCAGGCAAAGACACATTGACAATGAACAAAAAATGTATTAGGTTTCCTAATTAGGTTTCCAGAATTCTGAGCAGAATAGTTGATCAGTTTTTTCATGAGTCGGGGAATTCGAATTAGCTGAGGCAAGTCCACAACCAATCAGTCCTTTTGACGACAAGTGGTAATGAGTCCATAGGGTCCGCTCGACGGTGATGAGTAGTCGGCAACGAGTCTGTAGGATCCGGTCGGCAAAAATGAACGATCGGCGATGACGAGTCCGTAGGGTCCCGACCTGATGGTATGATTAGTCCATCTGATGAAGACGAAGCAAGGGTGTTGAAGAACGGCAGATTAGTCTATCTGACAACATAGACTTGGTTGAGGAAGAAGGGGGTGCAGAGAAGAGCTGCTCCTGTTCTTGTTGGCACACAAGGCTTGGGCTATGAAGAAATAATTGATTTCATTAATATGTTTTCATTAGAGGAACGCATGTGTCGGGGTTTTAGAATTTTCAACGGGATGAATAGGATGGACCATGTGTTATTAATATACCGTCAATCAGCTGCTTCAACAAGAGAACGCCCAGTGGTGTCGGGGTCGGGGGTGCTGTGGGTGCTCAAGCATCCACAGTGATTTGTGGCATGGATCCGAGCACCCCAGAATTGATTCAGAAATTACAATTTCCGATATAAAACTAAAGACGAGCACCCACTGTTTAGAAACACTTCCGACGCCCCTGAGAACACCAGTATCGTTTAGTAAGGAGCAATTCCAGGTTATGGTGTCACGGAGTTTTTTTCAAATAGGGTTGTCAATAAATGGAACCGACCTACAGGGGTCGTGGGTTCTGACACAGTTGACACGTTTAAAAAGAAGTACGATGAGCATAGTCGGATAAATCGAGACGCTATTAAGACAACCATAATCGTCAGTGGCAGAAATATGAAGCATAAACAATAAAAAAAAAATAGCGATTTAGGTGACGACTTTGTGCCGCCTGTTTTTTCAGTGTTTTTGCCTTTTATTCACTAGTTTGTTATTTTTTATTGTTCCAGTAGCATTCATTTTTTTCAAATCCACTAAAATTTTTTGTCACTGCCAATTGGTCGAGGTTTCTTGATTTCCATAATGATTTGGCTCCTCGGATACCAAATTTCATCGGCTGGGTCAGGCCATGAGTAAAATTTGCCATCTTTCTTCATGGTCCTTACACACGCCTCCCCCCATTATGATCAAAATTGGTGAACATCAGCCCAGGGTATAGTAACTGCGGTAGGGTCGACCACCGAGCTTCCGCAACGTACTTGCGAACCATTGCTAGAACAATAAAAAATAACAAACTAGTGAAGAAAAGGCAAAAACACTGAAAAAACAGGCGGCACAAAGTCGCCACCTGAATCCTATTTTTTTGTTTATGCTTCATATTTCTGATAAAATGCAGTATTTTTACAATTGGAAAATATGTATTTATAATCGTAATTAACTTCTACATAGAAATATTAACTGACCTAGTTTCCACGAAACAAGGGCGTAGTGTGGGGGGGGGGGGACTTGGGGGTCTGGTCCCCCCCCCCCGAAATGTTAGAAAATGACCGAAAAAAGGGAAAAAGATGGCCAAATCCATTGTTCTGTCACTTTGGTCCCCCCCCCCCCGAACGAAATTTCTGGCTACGCCCCTGCCACGAAACACACTGCCCCTGGAGAGATTTACACGCAAATTGAAAAATTTCGTGTAAATCACAATATAACCTAAAAAATGCCCTAGATAACAGTTGAGAAGAGATGATGCAATAAATGCTGTCGGTGAGTTACCTACATCTCCTAAATCGGCATGAAAAATCTTGAAACCGATAGTTCATTCATACGCTCCCAGGAAGCGCTTGCGTCCTAAAATCCGAGAATGGCACATGGTCACTCCAGTTTACGGTATGTATATAAAGTCGTTCGTGTAAATCGAAAAATATAGAATTCCATTGGGTCGACAACTACCGGGTGTTCATACGCATAATTCACAGTGAACATCGCTGATATACATATGTCACTGCGACACATGGAAGGATCTACGCTGCAACACCAAGTCACAGGGCCGTAGTGTGCCTTCTCGGGGCCCGAAGGAAGACTTTTCCTTGGGGGCCTTCTTGAAAGGGTTATTATTATGTAAAACCAATGTAATATATTTTGAGGGGCTTCCATTCTCTCGGCTCAGGGCCAGGGGCACTGCCCCGACTGCCCCAGCCTAGTTACGGCCCTGCTAAGTCACTATAATTGTGTGTCAGTGACGACGGCGTAGATCATACTTCCTGATCAGGGCCACAACTAGATGTTTTGTCAGCCGGTGCAAGCACACATGTTGGCGCTCCCTAGTAATGTCAAAGGAGAGGTTTAAGGATTTAAGTTTTAAAATTTGCGCTCCCTCTGGCCAACGCCCGGGCACCAGACCCGCCTGCTCCTGGTGATATCTGAACGAAGGCCACGAACGTAACCATCGTCACCTTGCTTCCGTTTCGTTCCGATCCACTTGGTGTGGAAGCGATACAGATTCTAGTCCAAGTATTGCACCAGCTGGCGTAGGCGACCGAAGTTACTGACACTCTGGAATATTCTTCGTTTTCAGCAAAGCAGACCGTTATGCGGAATATAGCCAAAATAAAACTGTATTGTGTGTGGGCATGAGCGTAAGTAATGCCCTAAAGATCTGACTTCACCACAATCACACCTATCGTTATTAGATTATTTAAAACCTTCTAAATGAGCTGAAAACGGGCCATGTTCCATAGCCATAATAATTTTTTCACCTGACCATATTAGGCTATGCCAGCGGACAAGTCGTTGGATGCCGTATACATCTTTCCTGATGTTAAGATCCCATTGTACTTGACACTGTCGAAGCAGTTCGTTGTTCAAATAAGTTCATACATGACCACAGGGGCAGTCTTAGGGCGGTGCGACCTGCGCAATTGCACCGAGCGCCAAATGATAAGGGCACCAAAACACGTTGCAAAAATTAGCCTATAACTGGAGTTATGAAAATTCTGTGCGTAACTGACATCGTGGTTGCATTTTGACCCCAACAAACCAGTCACGACCCAGGCTCTGTCCTTCCCGGGATATAGGCCTTTTACCCTTGCGGGTTGGGTCGCGCTGGGGAGGGCATTTTGACCCCAGCAAGTATTAATGCATTTTAAAAATCAACAAAAGAAATTTCCATAAAAGCAATGGGTTTTTTACATGACTCTCTTCATTCATCTATCAATTAATTCACTAAATAATTTTTTAAATTCCTTTAATTACTTTCTCAAAATTGGTCTTACTAAGACACACATTCAGAAAAAATGGAGGGATACACATGACTTTTGAAATTTTTTAAAGTTATATATTAAATTTTTTGAAAGCAAATTTCATGATTGACGCAATGAACAGATTGATTAAAATATACTCAGAAAATAAAATTTACAAATTAAAATAACATTTACTATATTTTCTCACAAGCATCAAAATTAGTCTTATTCTTTAAGTCGGAAATACAGTACTTAACCAATCAATCCAAGTAAACAATACCATGACATGCTGATCACACAGATCTTGCTTAAAATTCACTAACAAACACCATCCTCATGTTCAACTCGGATATCCGATGTTTCACCATTAATTTGAAATCGTTATCGAGAAAACTGGTGCTCTTCCGATACGCCATTTCGATATGAACACTTCGGCCGTCAAACAAAAAAAAGACTTACGCAAGTTGTGTGGTGGGGTCATCCCCACGGAAACTTTGATCAATGATATACAGGGAGGAAAAAGTAGAAAAGCATCATAAATTTGTCAAACACGTGTAAACAACTAGTTTGAAAGGTACGGAAAATAAGATGGCTCAGATGCATTCCTTTCTCAAGGGGTGGCAAGATGAAAAATCCGTGGGGTCAAAATGACCCTAACACGCCAGTTAAGGGTTAGATCATGGCCCCCAGCCCTGGGGCCTGGGAGTCATGGGGCCCGTGGGAGGACCTTTTTGCTTTTTTTTCTTTCAGATATGTTCCATAGGAGAAAACAGAGGACATTTTAACATCAGTTGTATCAATTTGTATGCGTATCAGCGGATATCTTGAACCAAGTATTTCTTTTTTTTTATTGCAATTTTTTTAAACAATACACATGTATGAGTAATAAAAAAAAACGAACGAACGAAGAAAAGAACAATTTACAAGGCGCCGCTCTCGGAGTCCTTTTCACAGATGTCCACAGTTAAATGCCTGTTGGTGCCGCCGATAAGGCACATGACACCCGCCTATAGTGAATCCATAGAGTGGAAAAACAAAAAAAATTATGAGAATGGTCTAGGCTCCAGGGCTAGAGCTCCGTCAGCCCCATCCTTGTAGGCGGACCATGAGAAAGCGACAGTTTGCTGCAAGCTTTTGTATAACAATACCCTCCCTCCCCCAGTTCGAAAAAATCAAGGGCTTCTTTTCCTTGCTTCTGAAAAAAGAGGCTACATTTCGCATCGGTCTTTTTTAAGGCGCCGTACTATCTTGAGAACATATCTCCCCGCAGAACTTCTGGGTTGGACCGAAAAATATTTATCGTTCACATCTGACAAAATACTGTTATTGGATTGTTCGAAATCTTTTAGTAAGCTAGTTGTACGTGGAGTTGCGTACATAAACTATTAATTTTTTTCCACATAAATGAATTTTCAACATGGTTTCTTCTAACCCAAAGAAATGGTAAGCATTGAAAATATACATTTTTGATAAATTTTACTTTGAGCATCTCTAGTTAACTGTAATAAATATACGGCTGAAAAGTTTAACTGTGTTTCCAGGGTCACAACTGCGGGGGGAGATATGAGCAGTTGGGGGTCCGGTGCCCCTGGTGGTGGACAAAAGGAGGCACAAATTGACACTTTAATTTCTCTTTCAACGTTTTAAGGGAGCACCAAAATGCGTTCTTGTCCCCGCTGACCAAGCATCTAGTTGCGGCCCTGTGTGTTTCATAAAGTGTGAAACGTTTATTTTTAATAGTTCTGTTATCTACAAATTAACAGAATTGTCAAGAAGCTAGTACTTAGTTTAATATGTAGAGTGAACATAAATATTTGAATTATTTCAGTTCCATTTTATAGGCCGATGCTTTGGCCAAGGCCAATGAAAATAGTTATTCAGCATTATTATTTCCATTTACCAAGGCCGTAGTGTACTTTCTGAGGGCCCCGGGGCAGACTTTTCCTTGGGGGTCCCTCTTATTATTATGCTAAACAAATGTAAACATTTGTGGGCCCCCCCCCCCATTCGGCTTGGGATCCAGGAGCAGTGCCCCGGTTGCCCCAGCCTATTTATGACCCTGCCATTTACTCTTTAATTCAATAAATTCATTTATTCTTTTTTTAGACGCTTAAAGTGAATCGCCTGGCATAACGGAATCGCTTTGTTTTATCCAAAAAAAGCGTTGTATAGAAAATTCACGCAAAAGAGAAATAATCTTTCATTTTTTTTTTCTAAATGAAGGGAAAATTGAAAGTTTGGATAGAAATTTTGTTTTGTGTAAAAGACGGTTCAAAGTGGCTCGTTATGTAGAGACTACAGTTTCATACATGTGTTAGAGGGTTTCTCTCCCGTTATTCCGCAAATAAAATGCAACCGGAAAATTCCCGGGAATCTGAGCTCATTTCCCGGATCCCTGAAAAAGAATACGGTTGAACTAGATTACATTTATATACTGAACTAGACATACATAAGTAATTTTTATCACCCGAAGCATGCATTTTAGAAGCTGCAATAATTAAATTTTGAATAAAATTGATCTTATTAGATAAATTATTAAATTGCACACAGTGTCAGGGAAACATTTTCTGGATATTATGATGAGATGAATTCGGAAAGAAAATTCATCTTGTCTCCACCAGGACGCGAACCCAGGCCATCTTGCATACCGGTAAAGTATGCTACCATCAACACCACTGGAGACACGACCCTGCCATCCTTATTTCACGCACTGTAGCGTGAGGCGCTGAAGTAGAAACATTAGCAGCCTCTCTTAACTTCAGGAAATGTCCCTCCTCCCTCAGGTGGGACGGTAGAAAAAGATATAGACAGCTTTTCTCAGCCCAAGATATCAAGGAAACATATTATGCTGAGGTGAACTCGAAAAGAAAGTCATCTTGTCCCCACCGGGTATCAAACCCAGGCCCTCTTGCATACCAGCGCACAGTGTATTTAACCCTTTTTGTGGCATTGACGAGATGTCTAAGAGTGAATCTCTCTTCCCCCCCCCCTTTTTTTTTCCTCTTTTCCCCATTGACAAGCCCAGACATTTTGAAATGTTGAAAAAATTTCCATTAATTTGACGGGCATTAAGAATATGAAATAAATAAGTAACTTGAATTAAGGTCGTTATTTTTCATTCATTTGAATTCATTTATTTACTAGTGGGGAGCCACCGTAAGTTCAGGACGTGAAACCTTTTTTTTGCAATGGCAAACCTCTGTTGCAAAACTAAGTAAATAAAATGTTGGTGTTTTTTTTTTGCTTTTTAATTTTGAAACATAAAATGTGCAGTGATCTGTCACTTAAGCGTTGGCGCAAGGGAACAAGAAAAGAAGCCGCAGAAGTAAGAGAAGCGTATAATGGAATAGCATATCTTTGACCGGGAGCGCAGAAAACCATCTTATAACCGAGAGAAACGTATAAGTGAGAGGGTGTATACGTATACGTGAGATATCACTGTACCTAGCTCAAATTGTTTGAAGGGATTGTTCTATAAATACTGAAATTACTCCGAAAGGGGAAAAAAATCGATTTTTCTGTAGTTAAGTAAATTTTTCTAAATTTTTTTTTTATAAAATTACACACACACACATTATTTCCAACAATATTGCGGAATAGAGTGAGTATACTTGCTTGATGAGCAAAGAAACTGATGAGATGCGGTGGATATCGTATCTGAGAGAAACTAAGGATAAATTTGACACTGTGTATATTGATAATAAAACTAAGTGAAATCTCGATATAACGATATTCTGTGGACGAAGAAAAATATCATAGTAGAGCTGTTATCGTTAAATTGAAAGACTGACATTGAATACCGACCACCCGGGCCGAAACTAGATGCTTGATCACTGAGGCAAGTACACATTTAATCACCCCCATTTAATGTTCAACGAGACGTTAAAAGGTGAAATTTGCGCCCCCCCTTCTGGTCCGGGTCAAGAGACCCTCTTGTTCTCCTCACCCCACTTACGGCCGCCCTGTGACCATGGACCACCGGAAACTTCCATACTATAAAATAATTTACTGCACAGCCTTTTGTGTACTACACAGAAAGTAGCTTCGCGGCAACTTAATAAACACTTTCGAAAGGTAGATAGCTCAAAATACCAATGTTTATCAAATACGCTCGAAAGAACAAAAACTGTTGAATAATTTAAAAACATATAGCAGGGGAATTTTGAGCGAAATATAAAAAAATATCTTTGTATACTGGTTTCAAATTCTATATAACAATATCGTTATAGAGGGGCATTTATTGTAGTGGAAGGATATCACTGTATCGATAGTTGAACATTATACTAGGCAATTCCAAACAAGATTTTAAAAATATTGTAGAGGCATTTAATCATCGAGTGTCGTTGTAGCAAGGTTTTACTGTATATACAAACTCCGTAGCGTACGTAGGATTTTCTCATCGGCGCGCGATAGACTTGGAAGTCTAGGGATGGGCACTGTCATTATTACTGGGGGGGCATAGGCGAACATAGACTTGGAAGTCTTGGGGGGCACGACGATGATGATGTCAATTCATATATACATTAGATCAGTCGACTCCACCTTTGACGCTGGGGGGTTGCCCCCCCCCCCGTATCTCTGCCCATGGGGGGGGGGGCATTCACTCAGCATTTTTTTCTTTCCGAAAGAGATTTCGTTTTTCTTACTGCAAAAATAAACCATAATCTCAGCTTGGGGCGCAAAACTTTTCGGGGAGGGCGTGGGGGGCCTGGAGACCCGGCACTAGCATGTGGGGGGCCATGCCAAAAGTAAACAAAGTTGCCAAATATTGCTGAAAATTACGGAGAAATCACAATGGCGGGAAATGAAGCATTACTGCAAATTTCAGTGAATTAAAATGAATTCCATGAAATAAAACGTTTACCAAGACAAATACATGAGATTATATTTTTATGTACAGTTGTAATTATTATAATATAATTTATGTGTTGAAAAGTAATTTCAATCTTTGACTTCAATGGAGAATAAGAATTAAAATAACCTTTTGCAATAACCAGGACATTTTTGCAAAAAAAGTCGGGACGGCCAAAAAAAACAAGAAAAATATCGAAAAATACTCCTTATAGCGGGAGTTACTCGTTGTTGTAGACAAAAGAGTCGAATTAAAAAAAAAAAAGGTTTATTTTTGAATGAAGGAACTTTCTATAGTTCCGAAATGCGTATAGCCGTGGTTCTTTTGCAATTTTGGGTTCAAATAACGTCGGTCGTTCAATTGTCTTATGGTTCCGTTCCCCAAGGCCATGTGACCCACCCGAGCACGGCCCGGCGGCATTATGATATAGTGAGAACTATATATATAGTTGGAATTTTCGAGAATATGTATATAAATTGGAGGCAGTTACTTCTAACCAGGTGAGGCGACCCCAGAAAAATAACTTTGCCCGGTTTCCTATGATGTTAAGACGAACTTGATTTGAGAGAACAAATTTGGGACTGTAATGCCAGAAACAAGAATGTATTCTATCCCAAGAAGCAAGTGCAGATTTTGATGCTTCCACCCAAATATTTTTCGGAACGGTCAAATAAAACCATAGAAAAAATTCTCACTTTTCTGGTCTCTGGAGCACTAGAAACGCTTTTGAAATACATTTTTCGATGAATGTCGCCTTAATATATTTGCTTTTTACAAGATAAGTGTAAATAATGATGGATCATCGATAACAGCTGTAATCTGGATCAAGTTATCTGGCATAATTAAGATAGAATAATCTAGGACTAAAAAGCGGGACGTATGTTAACGCGTATTTTGCTTTGTAAACAACAATGTGAAGCTTCATATTAAAATAATAGGTTCGTTTCAGGGTCCCCCAGCTTGCGGTCTTCCACCAATATCGTCTTTAGAGGTGGCACGTGAATCCTTGCACCCGGGCTGCCGGTAAGCTCGAGCCACTCCTGATTATATTTTTGGGGAAAATCACTAAACACAGGAGTACAGAAAGAACGGAGAGGAAAAAAAAAATAACTTCCGTTGATAGGGTTACAATTAAGCTTCGCGATGATGAAAAAAAGAGAAAAAACAGGGTGAACTGACGAATTTCTTCCACTCGCGTTTGGACAAGATATCTCGTTCGTGATCATTAAGGGCTTAAACGCACCCTCAAAATAACTCGGGGGGGGCAGGCCCACAACTAGATGCTCGTTTAGCAGGGACATGTGCAAGTTTTGGCGCTCCCAAATGATACTTCAAGCGTGAAAGGGGCGAATTTGACGCCCCTTCATATCCTGAGCCATGAGCGAAGTTGAGGGAAGACATTGAAAAACAGGAAATACCATGTTTTTCATGTCTATTTCCGGGACAGCAGACATTCTGCTCCCCTACCCACAGTTACGGCCATGCCCGAAAAGGGCCGGACCTTATATCGTGCGAACTATGCAGCCACAGAAGGAGCCAGCTTCTTTAGGGTGGTTTTTTAGCACCAAAATATTATTTGCTTACACTTAAAATATGTCCAGTACCATCCCTGTGCTAAGGGCACCAAAATGCGTGCTTGTTCTGGCTACAAAAGCATCTAGTTGCAATTCTGGTCAGCATAAGCCCATAATACAACTTTGCTGATGTTTGTGCACACTTTTTTTTAAATAAGAATCCCTTTTATTGCCCCCCTACTTCGGAAATTTATTCGCCATATTTTTCTAGATAACGTATGGTCTGGATAAAATATTTCTAGCTGGGTGGTGAATTGCGATAGTTCGGATATATATGTCTGGCACAAAAATACGAAATTCGCTCTACAATACCAAATCAGATTGTATCAGCATTGGCAGCACGCAAATTGCATTAGTAATTCCCTCGAGATCAGCGCCATTTTAACGTGACGGGCGTGATAAGACAACAGCTTTCTTTTGTGTCGTAATCTATTTGATGAATACAACGTATGTTAAAAGTATTGAGGAGGTGTATTCTAGAATTGTTGCTTTTCATTAGGTCCATCAATTAGGCACCGCACCTTTTCTATTATATTGCTAATTAGTCCGGATAATTATTTAGGTAAGGATCGACATCAATAATATGTTTGTAAATGTCTGATCAGCTGGGAGTTGTGTATGCTATTCGCTATTGCCTTGCCAAGCTTTCAATTTTTTTTTTTTTTTCTAGTTTTGTAATTTAATTTCTTTATATTCGCTAATATAGTGAGCAGTTAGTTATTTAAATTTTCAAATTTTAAGTTACCAATTTATTAGTTTTACATGGTAGGCGTAAACAATACCTTACGTAATACAGTAAAAAAAAAAAAAAAAATGTTGTGAATGTGAATTTTACTGTTATCCTAGAGAAAATATAATTTATGAATTTGTTTTTGCGAAAGTTTTTCTATTAATAGAGTTTGTTGTCTCAAATAAGTAGTTAATGTGTGAATTATGAGGAAATGATTTTTCTTTGTGGTCAAAAGGGGTGGGCATTGTTAGGAAAACTATTTTGTGGAAGGCTTCTCCCAAATTACAGGTATTGAACTAATATAATTTTTATAATTAAGTAATTTCTCCTAATGTACTAGAAATTTTTGCAATTTGTTTTTTTTTCCTTAATTCTTATTAGAATTCAAAATTTAGTTTTATGAGTACCCAAACTGCTATGCTGAGGAATAATTTCTATAACTCTATTCTGGTATGGAAAATATTAAATGAGACTGTTAAATGTTTTGCGAGATATATGTATGCTTTCATGAGTTATTTCACTTCACTGTTTAGAGTGAGGAAAAAGGGCATGGATTTTTTTTCTCTTTCTTGTACAAGGGAGGAAAAACAGATTTGTTCAGGGTGGGCCATTTCACACATTGCAGCAGTTCACAAGTATATTGTTCCTTCAACATTCTTTTAACCTGAAACACACGTAAAGCAAACTTTCCCCATAAGAAAAAATTTATAATCGTAATTCAAATGATTCTTTTCCACAAATATTTCCCTTGTGCCAGCCAGAATTCTTTTCAAAGATAAAGTACAGGTTAATTTCAAACTTTTTTATATTGAAGACTGGTATTTTAAGAATGAAGTGCAACCTCAGCTTTTTTTTAATCAAACTTTCCTGCAAGTTTTTCATGGACTTGTGCTGTAAAAAAAACCCATGGGATTCGAGACCGGACCCAAGTCAAACAGAAGCTTTTTGCACTGTTGAAAATTTGATTAATATGCATGCAATATTTTTTATTTGGTCTTTCATGGAATAAAATGAAAAGCCCGAAAAATAATTTTGCCTGTCCCCTCTTGTAAAGATGCTTCTCTGTGATAAGTAACATCGGAAAGATGAATAGATAAAGAATATAGAAAATCTCTACACAATTACCTTCGTCTGACGAAGGGGCATCGTAAGTAAAAACATCTGCATTTAAATAATTTTCAATGTTTGTTTTGAGACAAATCATTGGCATAAGTCAGGGTATGACACATGGTCACGTGGCTTTGCATCCTTCCTTAATTTTAAATTGATAAATTTCTTTTTAATCATCTCAAATATTTAAATATGCAAATCAGTGACGATAACTCGGAAAAATTGGTTAAAATTTGTTAACGTGGGAAATTTTGAGAGTATATAAAGTCTGAATTGCTACTTGCAATCACAACGTTGGTATGTTTATGAAAATAACAGTAAGGGGCATATAAGTTGAACTCTAATGATTTCAATGGAGTAATCAAAACAAAACACTGAACACTATCCAATGAAAAAAAAGCATTAGCATCTGAAAATGATACTTTTACAGTCATAAATGGCTGCTGTTCGAGAGCCACAACATTGAGGGAACTGCGTAATATGTAATATAATTTTGTCCGAACCAAGGAGATTGCAATCGTGTGAAAAGCTTATTTGTATTGGTGTCGGGGGGGGGGCGCATCAATGAAAGATTACACATATGCATTATATATTCAATCTATTAAACTGGAATAGGGTTAATTTATCTATGCATTCATAAGTAGATAGATTTTGAGGTCTGTGGTGGTACGATGTCGATACATACTCGCATGTATATTAGGTCACAAGTGCACAACTTTGTATTGCTGATGTATGCATTATACTTTTTCCCAGTTATTTAACCCTTTCTCTTTCTCTAGTCCAGTTTGTGTGTAAGATTGAGGGGTTGCTTTGGTGACCTGCATGGAAACTCCCCCCCCCCCCCCCCCCAAAGGGAAAAGATATTCATTAAAAACCTTTTTTTGAGGGAGGATTCATGGTTCACATCTCCAGAGGCGCTGTCGTGAAGAAAACGTTGGGAGGGCTGAAAGTTGTTGGCTATCCTGTATATCTGGGACTGGCGCATACGTAGATGAAAGAGGGTGCATTACATTTTTTTCCAGAAATTATTGGAGGAGCTGAGCCCCCTTATAAAATTTATTGGGGGGGGGGGGTTTAAAATAACCTCAGCCCTAGGTTCTGTGTGCCTATCAGGGTTGGTAAAAAAACCGTTTTTTTTCAAAAAAACCAAAAAACCGGGTTTTTTTGGTTTAAACCAGGTTTTTTTGGTTTAAACCAGGTTTTTTTGGTTTAAATAGTATTAACATTAAAAACAATGAAATTTCTGAAAAATCATTCAAACTTGTAATAATTAACTAAAATAAAATGTTTATTAATGCAATTAACACTATTCCCATGCTAATTAATCAATAATTATTTATTACATTTTAACAAAAACCATTTTGCCATTTAATTATTTTTTGCTTAACTCAATGGATTACTGTGTGTTTGAAAATTCTTTTAATGTTGTTATTAATCATATAATATATAAAGGTTTTTCTCCAGTTACTTTCAGTATACTTAATTACGAAGCTATTTTGCAAAAAGTAATACAAATTAGGTGAATATAATGCATTTAATGAAGCATAAATAATGCAGATTAATTAACGATGATTTACGATATACAGGGTGATTATAACTAAGGTTCTGATATCAAAACACTGTAAAAAAAGAACGATTGTCAGAATGACTTGAAAATTGACATGAATATTCCTGAAAAAATTCAATTTTATTTGATAAAGGGGAAAAAATACTTAAAAATGTAAAATTAATGACATCATCCAACACGTGGGAAATTTGCTTGCAGAATGGAAACGATAGCCAGTCATGGGAAAATTATAACTTAATTATAGCATTGCACGAGTCCATAATTCACGGAAACATCACAAAAAAAATGAAGTAATTGAACAAATAACTACAACTTACTCAAAAAATGTTAAATATGTTGTCCACCGCGTGTTCTGGCTATGAGGCTGAAAGTACAAATATTCTTGTTCAACAGCAGAATCGGAGTATGCCATGGTCATAATGTGGATGTGCTTGCAATTCAGCTTTATTAAACCAAACGCGTCCCCTTTCCCCCGTTCATATTCCTGAGGAATGAGGAACTTCTAACATATAGGGAATGTGCTGGAGATTACAATTCACCAAAGTTTGCAATCTGACCACTGTTTATAACATTTTGAGGTACCCTCACAGCCAGAAGTTGCAAGGGTTAAGGTGCATCCTGTCAAAATGGGTCTTCAGCAGCTGCTTTGCTGGTATTGCAATGTGCATCTTGATAGAAGTTCTATCCACACACTGATGCTGTGGAAGTGCCGAAATGATGTGGTTGCACAAAATAGATTATACTGCTGGCCAAGTACAGCATCGTCTACTTGCACATTTTGCACTTTTTTCTTTTGCGAAAGAAACGTCCATTGCTTCAGGAAATTCCATGCAAATTTTCAGGTCATTCCGATCAGTACTTATTGTATAGTTTTGGAATCAAAACTTAAATTATAATCACCCTGTATATAGCTGATTATTTTTTATAAATCTGTTACTACTACACAGTAGAACCTTGATTAACTGGGCTTAACAGTGTGTGTGTGAAATTATAAAAAAAACAACTATTGAATATATTAAGACTGGGAGATATACAGTAGGAGATGTGCTACTTCTTATGGGAATGAAAATGTATGTGAGGTAATGTAACAACTAGTACACTAGTCTTTGTCCTTTAAGGACAGCTGGTGTCTTTATTGGATTATAGGACCACTTGCCCCTAGCATGATGGTGTCACTACTGTAGCTGCTTCTTTGTGAAGGGAAAAAGAAACCCTGTGAGATAATACACCACTACATTTAGATGTGTGATGCAATCCTTATTCATGAATTTGCTAAAGATAGAGCATCAGAATGTAGCCAAAGGTTAGAAAATGTTGTAAGAATGAGAAATTTTGGCTTTTATATATAACTTTAAATGACTAAGATACTTCATATGAAAAATATATATATATTCTGGCCACTTTTATGAGACTTTTTGAAAAAAACCACTTATAAAATCTTATGTCATTTAAAGATATACCGTCAGAATGTACCCCAAGGATATAAAATGAGGTAAAAATGAAACATTTTGGCTAATAATGAACAAATCTGATATTTTTGAGGGAAAAAAATGATATTTGGGCCACTTTTATCTGATTTTTTGAAAAAAAACCAAAGTGGTTTTTTTAAAAAAACCAGTTGGTTAAAACCAAGGTTTAAACCATGGTTTAAACCAACGTGGTTTAAACCAAACAACCCTGGCTGCCTATACACCTCTCCAATAATCTGCAGAAACAGTTGCGTTCTGTTCAACCCTGTTTAAGTAGATTGAATGGTTCCTATGTAAACTGGACTTCTATATATATATATATGTCTATTTGAGACAAATTATTGAATTCTTTGAATTAGCCAACTACAATTTTGTTCGAGCAATCTTGTCACGGCTATAGAATTTATATCATCTTGACCTGAAATGTCGAGATGAATGTGCATTCAAAAATTTGATAGTTTGATAGTCTCGGCTCATTTTGATAGAGGCATCCATGTTTAATTTGTATTGAAGGTTGAATTTTAATTTAAAGGAGATCCGATATTCAGTAATATATGAATGCACTAAATTGTCCTTATGAGTTGACATATTTTTACTTTGTTATTCCTTGAAATTATTTGTTTTAGGTTTAGTCTGTCTTTCATAAATTTGATCATTCTTGTGAATACCTTTTTGTATCAACTTCCTCTGGTGAGAAAGAAGTATAATGGGTCTGAAGAATGATGTGAAGGCTAGAGAGCCACCAGTTTTTTTAGAATCAAGCTTATATTACATTTTTTTGATGTGCTGATAAAAAAAAAAATTAGTTTATATTTTTGGTCATAAGTAATTTTCCATGCATTTCGTAATTTTTTAGCAATGTATTTTGTTAGTTTTTTTCAATACATTTATTGAGCTTAGAAATGGTTAAATGTTTATTGTGTTGTAGCTGAAAAGGGTAAGCAGTGACATTGTTGCAATTGTTTTTTAAGTTAAGAGAGTCAGCCAGCAATTGATTTAAGTTAACTTAATTTTTGGTTAAAACTTGTAGACAAACTTGCAACACTTGTGAAAGTCCATTTTACGTATGAAAGCTCTTGTATTTTAAAAAAAGTACAGTATTTTCAAATAAGGGGTTTTAACGATACAAGTAACCCCCAAAAGCAAAATGTTTTGCATTGTTCTGTAAAAAGCCCTCGGCTAACTGGAAATGTTCTGCAGTAAAAATTACCATAATACGTTTTCAATATTTTTCTTGAAATTGTTCTACAGCAGCATTGACTGTTTTGTGACATACATCAGTTTTTGGCTCATTCTGATTTGGGGCAAGTAACTTTCAGAAACAAATCAAACTTGCAACTTGAGATGTCACTGTTTCACTTTATAAGTTTTTTTCAATAATAAGGTTTTGAAATAAAAATTTATTGAACTGAAGTTAATCTGTATATTAATCAGTATTTTAACCTTCGTTAACACAAGGTCCTGACAGGTTCAGATTCTAATTTTATATGTGTAGCCAATAATGGTAAAATACCATAACCTTTTCACTGGCCTAGTTGTTAGGTTGACTAATAAATTGGTATCGGTGCTTGAAATTTTCCATTTGTGATTATTAAATTTGAATTTCAGGATATCGCAAGTTTCTAAATTTATGTGAACGTGTCAACCAACATTGAAAAGGGTTCACTAATTCCAAGGGGGAACCCTACTTTGACCCATTATTAAAAAAAAGTCATAAATTTATTGGCTGTTAATTTTTTTCCCGATTTGCCAAGCCTTGTTGATTCAGTATGCTTCTGATAGTTGCATAGAATCAGTCTATAGAACATGTAGACCTATTGTTTTATTTTAATTGAAAGATATCCTGTTCATGGAAAGGCAGGTTTTCATAATTTATGTATTAAATCACTGAAATACTTTTAATATCTCCGTATTATTAAATGTTTTTAAAATATTTCTATGCTTTTTCTGGAATAGTCAAGTGTCCCATATCTTTAAGCATCAATTAAGAAAGAAGCTTTTGGTGTGCTGGCAGATTATTCTGTCCTCAGTAAAAGGGGTACTCAGTTTTGCAGACATGTTTCTTCACCGTGCAAATAGGTTAATTAATGGGTATTGAAATTTGAGATTTTTAGAAACGAGAGCAGAGCTTATTGGGGGAAGGGGGATGTGCATACCTGGTTACATATTTTAATCACACGTTCATGAAAACTAATGTCTGAAGATGTTCTCTCATCCTGATATGGTGATTCAAAAATTTAATTTTCAAAATAGCTTAAATTGTGGCAGATTGATTTTTTTTTAAAAATGAGGACTGGTCAGGTTGCACATGTTCTCGAGGGTCAAATTTCTTTAAGATGAATTATAACTGTTTTAAGTATAAACATTCCTCAATTAATCAGCTATCTTGTTTTGCTTTATACTTGTGACTTTTGTATTTAATTTTTAAAAAATATTTTCTTGTTTGGATTGTTTTACTTTATTTTAAAACTGACATGTAATTAAATTAGTGAAACTCTAAGTTGCCTATTTAATGATTTCTTAATTCAATGATAATGCTCAATAGTCCAGACAGTGAAAAATGAATAAGCAGTCTTGCATTGCTGAGAAACAAGCTTGGTTTATATTGACAAACCACACATAAATGTAAACAAAATTATTAGCCATATAATCATTAATGGTACTTCGATCCTAAGACTGGTTCGTCTCCATGTTGAGCAGCCACCACTCATGTCTTGGGCTTTGTTCTTTAGTTGGTTATAGCTGGTATAATCTGCACCATTTAGTAGCGTTGAGATCCAGGTGACTGGGCCTTCCTCTCCTTTAATCCTGCCTTCCATCAGTTCTTACTACAATCTGCGTGCCGGAGAACATGTCCTAACCAGTGTAGGCATCTGTATTTAATCTTTTCCAGGATTTGGTGATTTTCTCGAACCTGTGTAATTACTTGTGAATTTGACCTTTTCAATGTCCAGCAGGATATGCCAATTTAAATCACTTGATTAAAAAAAATCAGATTTAAATCAAATTTAAATTGTTTTTTCTTCATGCAATTTCAATGATATTGAAGTAAAAGTAACGGTATGATATGCGTTTTATTGATATGTGGGAAAAGTTTGTGATTAAAAGAAGTATAGACTATCTTTTGTGGGTAATATAGGGAGACTTAATCCCTAGATACAGTGCAGAAAGAAAACTGCTCTATTTCTAGATTTTGTGCGTGGAAAAAATGGCTGAAAAATATAGGGAGTTTAACTTGGCATTTAAAGCTAAACTGCACTAAGTATTTTCAATGCATTACAATGTGGCACTAGGGTTCCCCTGATTGAAAAACGGGAATTATGTTTTTGTACAAAGCCGTGAATTCTATGCCCCAACTACTCATGTTGTACCAACATAAATATCATTGGGTTTCGACTTTACTTTTCATATTAAAATTTTGAGTTTGCATATTTTTTACCAAAACCCATTAAATCTGTGAAAGAATAAAAATTTGTAAACAATTAAGCAACATTATGCAAGTCTGAAACACATCCACCAATTGTGCAAGAAACAGTCTTGTCAATTTGAATGGTTTATGCTGAATGGTCCTTTGGTTGTGCATCCAGTGAATTGAGATACCTGCATCACACATGTGATACTGAGTTGACACCACTCATTCACTTTAATGGAGGGGGGGGGGGTGTCTCATTAAAAACACTTTTCTGTATAAAAAAAAATTTTAATACATAAAGTTAATTTGGGCTCGATGACCTTTCACATGTTGTATAACAGATTTTTGGTGTTTGTATTTTCTGCTTGTAGTCAGGGTTTAAGCTGGATAAAAAATTCCTTTTGCAAAAAAGTGAAAAGGGGGGGGGGAAGGGAGAAAGCTTTAGCAAAATGTTACAATGCTAATGTAATGATTGATGGTTGGATGTGTATTCGTTTCGTACCTCCTGTATGCATTTTTACGAAAGTGGCTGCTACTTTCACATTCTATGATTTTATTTCGCATTTTGCAAAAAATGCGACCGTAGCTTGAACCCTGCTTGTAGTTTATTCATTAATACCTAATTAAATTTGACCGATTGGGGGAAAAAGCAGTTGGGCTATATGAAAATATGCATTCTTATATGATTAACGAAATTTTTTTTAATAGCAGTCGGTTGATTTTTAATAAAAAAAAAATATTTTTCAATCATTTTTTCATACCCTGATGTCCAGCTCGTGTTCCAGTTCTTCCAATCGTTTCACATCTCTCTTGTTTATGGTCAGATTATACTCGGATCCGTATAGTGCGGTTGACCACACATATACCTTAATCAGGCGTTTCTGTAGTTTAATCAGTAAGTTTGTTACTTAATAATCCTTGTTTAGCAAAGGCGATTTTATATCTTATGTCATTGCTGCAGTAGCTATCTTCCGTGATCAAGCTCCCCAACTACTTAAATAATGATACTTGGTGTAGTTTACCTTTTAATTTTTGTTGTAAAGCAATGGGAACTTTGGGACCTTGAAGTTGATCCGCCATAGTTGTCTTGTCAACATTGCCAGGCATCCTACCAAGAGAACAAGGTCATCTGCAAACTTTATCATTTTCACTATCTGGCCCTCTATTTGGATACCAGCATTGTATTCATCAAAAGCCTTGTTTAAAATTAGTTCTGAGAAGGCATTAAATAACCCTATTGATAGTAGGCAACCTTGTCGGATGCCATGACAGATGCAAGCTATTAGCCATATAGTAGTCATTTATTTTTTCACTGTAAAATATATTTTGATTTCACAATTTTAAACAATGTCGCCTGATGAAACTTTTTAATAATTCAAGTAAGAAAACTGACGACATTCTTGATTTTACTTTTGAGGCGGGCACAAAAGAAATTACTAAACCCCATTCAAAATGTCATCTTTTTTTAATGAAGTAGGTTCTTTTGATTTTCAGCAGGTGTAACTAAGGGGTATAGGGAAAAAAAGCGTTCCATTGAAAAGTTAACTATACAAAATATCTGAGCATGTCAATGCTAAAATAAGAGGCTTTTAAGGAGGCAGAGCACTGCTTATAAAATCATCTTTAAAACCATCTTTGGTTTGTTATTTAATTCCAGAAATCTTGTCTTCTCTTGTTTTCATAAGAATCATGAAGTTTATTGTCAGAGGCGAATTTCTGGCCTTGTTGCCTGCAAGCTATTCAAATCTTACCGTCCTTTTCCCATTCTAATTTAATGTTCTTGCCCACCAATAACGGAACTTTGTCGCTTTTCAGAACTTGCCACTCTGTGTTACAGCCCATTCCATAAATATTAGCTTCCCTCCATACATATGCCTCTGCTCACTGTTATTCTTTGCAATCTATCAGAAAAAAAATAGAAGTCACACACAAAGTCTTTACGTACAAAAATCCACAGGAAACAATTGGGCCGACAACTTTTAAATTCATACATATAGGCCTGTACAAGCAATTACGCCTAGCACCACTTTGACACTTTTGAACGTATAAGCTAGATGGAAGTACTCTTAACTTATGCATATCCTCAGTCGTGTTTGTTGGGGAACAATTATATATATATATATATATATATATATATATATATATATATATATATATATATATATATATATATATATATATATATATATATATATATATATATATAAAGAATAGTTTATTAAGAAAAAAAAAAAAACAATATATATAAATACAGTATTCTACTCAAGGGATCGCTTGATCCGTCCAGAGTATACAGACATAAATTTTTCTGTGGTGGCAAACACTTTCATATAGGCTACTAACAAGTACTAAGCAAAATACAAGTATAGAGATAGACAAATATTTCAAAGGCCTAGGTGACACAACACTGTATACTGAGGGCCGAGAAGTACCTTGCTATTGTAGTAAAATATTAATATAATTGATAATTAATTGTTTGAAAGCTCTTAATTTATTTTCATATTTTATTTCATTTGGCAGGTTATTAAAATATAATGGAGCCAAATATATAAATTGCTTTTGGGTTAATGTTTTTTTAGGTTGTATAATATTATATTGAAAACCTCGACGGAGACGTGTGTTTGTTGGGCATTGCTTGATTTCAAACCAAGTAGGATTTTTATAAATAAACATTAGACTTCGGTATATATACAATTTTTCAATATTAAATCTATAGTCTGATTTATAATTATAGGCAGATGGTGTAGGGTTACGAGAGGAAATAATATTTATAGTTTTTTTCAGAGCACTTATTAAAACATTTAAATTGGACTCGTAATCACCTCCCCAAACACATATAGCATATTGAATAAATGAGTAGAACCAAGCAAAATAAAGTGTATGAATAAATTGAGGAGATATAATATTTTTTAAGCAATATAAACGAACATTCATGTATTTTATTTTGTTACTAAGTGCAGTTGCATGAGAGTTCCATTTCAAATTTTTGTTTATAGTGACTCCTAAATATTTATACTCTTCAGTTTCCGAGATAATCGGACAAAAACATTGGTCATCAGAACATCCCAACTCATGGCATCGAATTATAAGTGTTTCAATATTTCTATTGTATAATTGAAAATTTATGTATTTAGTTTTGTTGAGATTCAAGGTTAACTTATTATGCCTCAACCAAGTGTTAATTTTTGTTAAATCTTCTTCAGTATCAGATTTCAGCATGGTATACGTTTGTTCTGACAAAACAATAGCTGTGTCATCGGCATAGCTAATCAAATCACCATGTAGATCCAGGTTATTGATATCATTAACAAAGATTAGAAATAAAATCGGTCCAAGAACAGAACCCTGTGGGACGCCAGTTTTAACAATCCTGTATGTACCTATTGTATCATTTATTTTAACTGCTTGCATTCTATTTGACAGATAAGTTTTAAACCAGTGATAAGTGTTGCCTCTCAGACCTGAACAATATAACTTATGCATAAGAATTGGATGATCGACACTATCAAAGGCTTTTTTTAAATCTAAAAACATAGCAAGGGTTCTTTTGCTCTCGTTAATACTTTCATATACTTTTGCTGAGAATTTCAAAATTGCCATCTCGGTATTCTTATTTTCAAGAAAACCGAACTGATTGCTCGAGAAAAAATTAAATTGATTTAGAAAATTTATAATTTTGTGTTTCATTATCTTTTCCAAAATTTTCGAAAAAACGGGCAAAATAGAGATCGGACGATAGTTTTTGAAATCATTGACATTACCTGATTTATGAATGGGTATAACAAGAGCACATTTTAATTTATCAATAAAAACTCCATTGAGAATTGAAGAGTTTATAATGTGGGTTATAAACTTTAAATGGTATTTACTGACAATTTTTAGCATTTTTGGAGTGATTCCATCATAACCAACCGCTTTATTATTCTCAAGTATGTTTATTAAATTCTTTACATTCCTTTCCTCTATCTCAGTAACAACTATAGAATTATACTGGTTTGGTACTAGAAGCTCTATTTCATCTATTAACTCAGAATCTTCGGTTATTGCAGAATTGATAAAAAATTCATTCATTTCATTCCCTGTTTTAGAATTAGTATTTACTGGAAGTACTATTTTATTTATTTTTCGATTTATGATATCATTAGTAACTTTCCATTGTTTCTTGATGTCGTTACCACATTTTATAAATTTATTATAGTAAAAAGCATCCTTTGCAGCTTTTAGCTTCTTTTTTAACTGTTTGTTATAGTTTTTGTAATTATTTTCCTTATCACGATCTGAAGGATTTCGTTTAAAAACTTTATAAAGTCTTTCTTTAGTATCGACCATACATTTCAATTCATATGTAATCCATTCACTTTTCAAATTATTTCCTGTTTTGCATTTGGACTGTTTTGTCCAGAAATTACGATGCCTAAACACAATATCAAGAAATTTGTCATATAATACATTTGCATCAGTCTCATTGAAAATGTTTTCATCAAATACATAATTTTTTACACATATTTCAAACTTATCATAATCCACCTTTTGACAAAACCGATTTTTATTATTTTGATTATTATTTAAAAGTTTTGTATCAGTTCCAAGATTACATTTAATAACCAGTGGTAAATGATCCGTTATCTCTAATTTTGATACTGCTGTTTCAAATCGATAATTTAACCTCGCGTTTCGAATGAAAACGTGATCTAAACACGCTGACTTTCTTGTTGGTGTATTTATGTGGGATATAAAACCAAATTCAGACATGAGACTCATGTATTCATCACTGTCCGTGTCAGACTTCAATATATCCATATTAATATCTCCAGTATAGATAATATTTTTATACCCTAAATTGCTAATAATTGATCTGAACTCATTAGTATAATCCATTCGAGAAAAATCATGGGATCTGTAAATTAAAATTATGCATAAATCTAACATTTCACTGTACAAATATAAGCCTTCAGCTGTATTCATATTCAAGGCAGTACTTAAAAATGAATATTTTTTATTTACATATGCAATAAATTGTAATATGCTGGTTAAAGGTTGATGGTTTTTTGTAGTAATGGCAACTAATTTTCTAGATATGCATAATATACATAGAAGGTTGAGTTTTACAGGCCTTTGATTTAACCACCATTGTTTACAATGTTTCCAGTAATGCGGAAGCCTTTGAATTACATTGGCATTGTTTAATCCAGCATCTCCTAGAGATTGAAGACCTCTGAACAGTTTGCCATAAACGTCATTCAGACTGCCTAGCAAGTTCGCCGCATTTTGAAACACAGCAATCTATTTTGTTTCTTATTTCGTGTAGAATCTTCCTGATTGGCTCACAAGTAGCGCATAGTGATTGGATGTGGGGCATAGAAATCGCCAATTCTGAGCCCGATCATTTCTTTTCCTCACAACGATGATACTGGCATGCAGAGGGAAATTTTTTTTTCTATGAATATTCAGGGAAAATGGACTAACTGACATCACAAGCAGGCTGCTGAGGCCTATCTCTAGGAGGTGCTGTTTAATCTTGGGATGGTTTGAAGAGTGATCTATTGCTTGACACATTTTCGTGTGTCTCACTGAAGGCTTACTCACCTTGCTATCCGATAAGGTAAGGCAGGTGCACCTTAAGCCTCTTGCAGTCCTTGGGGACAAGTTGTCTGCTTCCAAATTTGGAAGACAGATGGCAGCACAAGCATTTGTGTGAAACAAACTTCACGTTACGTTCACAACATATACGTACAACATATAAAAAGTTAATTTTTATATTTTAATAACTATGCAACTCCTTCAGAGGTTCAAGAACTGCGCCGAAACGGTTCTCTTGCTACACAGTGTGCCAAGGCGCCGAATCCCTGCGCATTTGCGCCAATTCTTGTTTTGTGGTTCGCGGAGGTACCACTAATACACTGTAGTACGTCAAATAACCTTAATTTAGGAAAAGGGAGCATGAAAATTTTGTTCACGGGACGCGTTCTTTCCGAGACACGGAAAAAGATAGGGGGAATTTTTTTTTTCACTTCCCATCATCTACCACAATCGCGTTATCTCGTGACCTTGGAAAGTAGTTTATACTTCAAGGTAGTATAAGTCCTGTACTGTTATTGGTATAACCGGCGGGATATCAAAGTCCCTGAATGAATATGCCAAATTTTTCGGAGACCGTTTTTTCTCCTGCTGGTTATAGGTTATATACTGAAAACAACTGTAATTTCACGGCTGCCAACCTGCGTTCAAAGACGGCATACATCGAAAAGGGAATTGGTTTACTCGTTTAAATTACCGACATTTTTCGGAGATCGTTGGGAAAAAATAGGATCTGTAAAAACTCCAGCTAAAATATTTATAGTTTTGTCATCTAGCCACTATGCGGTCGGCGATTGCCGATCGTAATAATTTCACATCGCGAAAATCCGGATTTGGCGAACAGGGCCGGCTCGAGGGAAAAAAATCTCTACCCATGCAGAACTTTTTTTTTTGTTCGACAAATCTTTTTCCACCCTTTCAACTCCATTTGGCACCCCTCCTTGAGCGGCACCCAATATGGCCGCACGGTCCGCCACTGCATTGGTGGGGGAGGGGCATGCTCTTAACAATAGTCAGAGGGAGTTTGCTAGGAGCATGCTCATTTTACATAACTTCTGTGAGATACCTATTATACACTGCTGGCCACCCAAATTGCAACACCAAGAAAGACGAGATATCGCAACAATATTTATTTTGTAGATAACATGTTGACCAAGCATCAAATGATTAAATTTATAGACTTCTGTGAAGTGTGGTTCCTGCCAAAATCAGTAGCCAGAGTAGCCGCCATTGTTGGAGATCACCGCTGCCACACGCCTCGGCATTGATTCAAAGAGACTTTGGATGTGTTCTTGGGGTACAGCAGACCAAGCAGCTTCCACGCGTTGCCGAAGTTGATCTGGTGTGGCAGCTGGGGATGTAATCTGGGTCAATCGTTGAGCAACCATGGACCACATGTTTTCTATCGGCGAAAGATCCGGAGAGCGAGCTGGCCAGGGAAGCAATTCATTCTGGCGATTGACGAAGAACCTTTGGACAATGCGTGCCACGTGTGGTCGCGCATTATCCTGTTGAAATATGGCTGTGGGCAAGCCCTGAAGGTAAGGAAGGACAACTGGCTCCAACACCTCGGAGATGTAGCGCTGGCTTTTTAAAGTACCGGCAATGCGTACTAGAGGAGTGCGAGAGTGATATCCAATACCGCCCCATACCATAATACCCGGTGCAGGACCAGTGTGGCGGTGCATAACGCAGCTGTTCAGCATCCTCTCTCCACGGTGTCTCCAGACTCGAATCCGACCATCGTGGTGTTTCAGACAGAAGCGTGACTCGTCAGTAAAGACAATTTCATTCCATTGTGCCGTCCACATCCTTCTTTCATAGCACCATTGGCGGCGGAGACGTCTGTGGTTCTGCGTCAAGGGTAGACGAAGCAATGGACGTCTTGCGGACCACTGCTGTAATCGGCGTCGAATGGTACTCGCAGACACTGGATGATGCGGTACAGACTGAATGTGCTGTGCTATGGTTCGTGATGTGGCTGCGCGATCCGTCACTGCCATACGCCTGTCATCACGTGAAGTGGTGCACTGAGGTGGATGCGATCGAACACGTCGGTCCGTCGTACCCTCCTGCATCCAACGATCACATATCCGCATTACAGTTGTTTGGTTTCGTCTAACACGACTACCGATTTCCCTGAAAGATAATCCACAATCTCGGTAGGCCACTATCCTTCCTCTGTCGAACTCGGATACTTGATCAAAAGATGATCGCTGTTTTCTACGAGGCATAATTGATCGTTTTTTTGAAAAAACCACAAGAAAAACACAATTGCCGTACTTCAAATCGTCGAAATCTCCAAGCCTTAAATAGCGCTTTGAAGTGGCGCCACAGGCGCGCGTGATGTGCGTCTGCGCTGAAATTCTAATCATTTGCATATCTCACCTCCGCTAATGCATGTTGTAAATTTCATATTATTTGCATGCTTCCTTCAGGGTGTTGCATTTATGGTGGCCAGCAGTGTATATTAATGTCCTACCTTTCCAAAACATGTTGGAGAGAATGAAAGGTTTGCACCCTTTCTTGTTTTTCGCACTCCCTTTCGTGCATTGCTGGGATGGCACATTACTCCCTCACCTATTGCTGGGATGTTTAACATTGTATCATCAACAGAACTATTGATTATGTATGATGAATGGGTTGGACTACAAGTGTGAAATTACAAGAAGTGAAATCAGTTCAGAGAATAGATAGATATTGGGCAGACATATTCAAACTTTGTAACCTTGAAAGCAGCCCAAAGTTGAAAATTTTGCCAGTTTTGGTGAAGGCTATTTATCTTAAGCACATGGTAACGCAGACAGTGAAAGAGTTCATTGTCAACAAATAAATAAAAGTCTATTCTAACATTGAAAAATCTGTCCATCCAATGCTTTAATGGAATAAAACACATAAAATCTTATGTTCAAGGGCATGAAATATTTGAAAAAAATTGTCATTGAGATGCTGAACTTCTGAAAGCAACTCGTGATTCGTAATATATTAACATGCTATTAGGTTGAGAAATTGTTTAAGTAAATAAGGTATTTGTATTTTTCTCGTTTTTTGCTTTTAAATTTAATAATTCCTTTAAATTTTGTGAGAAGCTAATTTTTTTTCACGGAAAATCCTTATTATATTCTGCGCACACTTTTTTTATATATCAGGATGAATAAGATTTTGGTGTTCAAGCAGCAGAAATTCTTGTTGCCTAGGTTTTTAGTATGCATGTTGCTTAATTTGAAAAGAGTCTAATAATTTTTATTCGTCATTTCAGTAATACACGTTTTATTAGTGACAGATAAGATAATTCAGAAAAAATTTAAATGGATTTTGTGAAGGAAATTTATTTAGAATTATTTGTTCCAACCATTTTTGGCAAAACTTTTGGCATTTCACAGAAAAGTTACTACTTATATTGCAGATATAGTTAGTGTTTAGTTCTGCTCCATTTTCAAAATTTCTGCTCCAGAAATGAAATTTGCTGCTCCGAAATGGACGAGGGGCACTTGCACCCCTACTCCTTGCAACATGAATGGTGTATCTGAATTATCTACCCGCTATTTGAATAAATTTTCTAATTAGAAGTATGCCTATAGGATCAAAATGGTTCGCCAGTGAAAAGTGGCAAGGGAATTATGGAATCATTCGAAAGAATTATGAGAGGTCAATATACAGAATTTCACCAAATGTGAGCTTTTTTTTCTTAATGCTTTTGCATGGCCTCTTCATGCGATAGTTGGAGATTTTCGAGAAATCTGCAGTGGTCTTTGGTGTACTATGCATTAATTACCCAAGTTACAGCTCTTCACGGATGTAGGTGCACCGCCCACGTGTAAAGGCCGAAACACTATACTGACATGGCGTGATAATCACGTCACGTTGGAGACGTTGCGAATTCTGATCTGACGTAAAATCGCGTCACGTCAGTGTACTGCGTCGGGCTTCACTTCATGTCCGAGACGTTGTGACGTGGAATTCCCGCGTCAGATTTTCCATGAATCTGAATTCACAAATATCGCGTCACGTCAGTATAGCGTGTTTTGGCCTTTTCACCGTTGTCTGTCGTTTTTACCGTTTACGATTGAAATTGGTAGATACTGGGTGTATGACGGAGAGTGGATACATCTGTCATCTTGAACATAGGTTTCTTGCATTGGCCTTCATGGGCAAGAATTTTGAACATGTGAAATCCTTATTTTCAATACTATTCGGAACCGAACAGCATGAAATTTTTGCATTTCTTGGGAAAAAAAAAACAAAATTGAAAAAAATAATTTTTGAATATACATACGATAAGGTGCGCCACCGGGGGAACAAGATGAAAGAAGGAAGCAGATGCGATATACGCGTCGTTCTGTGTAACTTACGGTCACGTGTACGTCCCCCCGCTCCCCAAGGCATTTAAAAACAAAATACTAGGACGAATCTTTTAGCGCTGATTCAATTTCTTTTCCAATCAACTTGATTTGTTTTTACACGGTAATTTCTTCCAGCGGAATTAGTAGGGAAGGAGTTTATAAGAGCGCTTTCTAACTTATCGGTGTCTCTACCAAGACTGTTCTGCACAGGTGCGGATCCAGGGCAACCCCAAAGCATAATATGCCGAAATCTCCGACGTACATTGCAGAACAATATGGAAGAATTTTAAGAGTAAGGCCGGGATTACACTATAAAAGTTTGACAAATTCTGTTATAAAACTTGAAAAATGCAGCCAACAAGGTTATCGGTTACATTCGAGCAAATGCAATCGATGACCTTATTCGTTGCATTTTTCAAGTTTTATAACAACTTTTTTTAGTGTAATCCTGGCCCAAGAAACAATTACGGGTATTTTTTTTACCGCAAAACATTTCCACTCAACTCGTGCTCGTTGCAGAACAATGTAAAACATTCTGCTTTGGGGCAGGGCAATGTGTCAGGAGGGTAGGATTTACCTAAAGTCTCGTACTTTACTGGACAAACCAATTTTCTCCATATTCTGCTCCTGGGTGGGGCGATCGCACTCCTGGATCCGCATCTCGTTCTGCATATGCTCTGTTCTGATCGGGTGAGACTACCGCACATGTGTAGTCATTTTGCCTTAAGCCAGGGATCACACCCGCAGAATTTTGCTGCGCTAAAACCGGTTTTGAGGTGTGGCTAGCGCTGCGTGGGCGATTTTAATGATTGGTTTTGTTACAGCCGGGTTTTCCTAGGAGTAGAATTTCTGCGCCGTGTAAACGCCGATTGGTTGAAAAACTGAAATTCGTGTTTTTTCGACCAATCAGCGTTTTCACGCTGTGCGCGCTGTAGAAACCTGCTCCTAGGAAAACCTGGCTTTAGCCACACCACAAAAACGGGGTTTTTTCGCTGCGGAGTTCTACGAGTGTGGATTCGGCTTTAAAACCGGGAAGTGCGTGCAGCCTTAAACCGTTTGTCTACTTCCAGAGGCTTTATCTTTATCTGAAACCGACTATAGCTCAGGCCTACCACAATGAAAACTATTCTAAGAAACAAATACTATCCTATTCAAATCGGATGAGGTGGTATCTGCAGGAAAGTAATCTGATTAGAAGTGCTTAATGGTTTGGAGGGCGCGGGCCACTCAGGTGATCATAATAGAAATGTAATGCAAAGTCCATTTTATATATATTATCATCTGTTCATTAAAGCAGTGAAAACTGACTTTGACACAAAACCTGATATAGTTCCTTGTAAGCAGTCGTCCACCTTTTTATTGATAATAGCAAAATAATCAAACTGTAATCTTTGTCTGCACGTTGGAAATGAGGAAAAGAGTGAATTTGGTTGTTCTTTTGTGACCCACACCGTCTTATCTTATGTCATGAACATGTCGAATTTCTGTTGATAAATTCATCCTTCTCTATTTGTGGTTCATGCGCAATGTCGGATGTAACAAAATTTGACAAATTTCAGGGGTGCAAGAGCTGCGCCGAAACGGTTCTCTTGCTACATGGTGCGCCAAGGCGCCGAATCCCTGGGCATTTGCGCCAATTCTTGTTTCTGGTTCGCGGCAGTACCGCTAATGCACTGTAGTGCATTAAATATCCGGAATTTAGGAAAAAGCAGCATGAAAATTTTGTTCACTGGAAGCGTTCTATCCGAGACACGGAAAAAGGTACGGGGCTGGATAAACTTCAATTTTTTTTTCCACTTCCCACCACAATCGCGTTATATCGTGACCTTGGAAAGTAGTTCTACTACCTTGAAGTATAAAGTCCCATACTGTTATTGGTTAACCGGCGGGCTATCAAAGAATATGCCGAATTTTCCGATTTCGGAGACAGTTTTTTCTCCTGCGGGTTATATACTGAAAATTACGGTAATTTCGCGGCTGCCAACCTGCGTTCAAAGACCCCATACATCGAAAAGAGGATTGGTTTACTCGTTTAAATTACCGACATTTTTCGAGAATCATTGGAAAAAAAATGGGATCTGTTAAAACTCCAGCTAAAATATTCATAGTTATGTCATCTAGTCGCTATGCGGTCGTGTGATTTATCGTCGGCAATTTCACATTGGGAAAATCCGGATTTGGTGAACACAGGGGCGGCTCGAGGAAAACAATTTCTACCCATGCGGAATCTGTTTTTGGCGCTACTGACGGCGTTTTTTTTTTTTTTTTTTGGTAAACAAAGCTTTTTTCACCTTTTCAATTCCATTTGGCACCCCTCCTATGGCGGCGCCCAATATGGCCGCACGATCCGCCACTGCATTGGTGGGGGAGGGCATGCTTTTAACAATAGTCAAAGGAAGGAGTTTGTACTAGGAGCATGTGCTCATTTTACATAACTTCTGTAAGATACCTTTTTTTTTATATTAATGTCCTACCTTTCCAAAACATGTTGGAGAGAATGAAACGTTTGCAGTCCCTCTCATTCATTGCTGGGATGGTACATTACTCCCTCACGTATTGCTGGGATGTTGCTCAACTTTGTATCACCAACAAAACTATTAATTATGTGTGATGAATGGGTTGCACTACAATACAAATAATTACAAGAAGTGAAATCAGTTCAGAGAATAGATAGATATTGGGCAGACATATTCAAACTTTGTAACCTTGAAAGCAGCCCAAAGTTCAAAATTTTGCCAGTTTTGGTGAAGGCTTTTTTATCTTTAGCACATGGTAACGCAGACAGTGAAAGAGAGTTCATTGTTAACAAATAAATAAAAGTCTGTTCGAACATTGAAAAATCTGTCCATCCAATGCTTTAATGGAATAAAACACATAAAATCTTATGTTCAAGGGCATGAAATATTTGAAAAAAATTGTCATTGAGATGCTGAACTTCTGAAAGCAACTCGTGATTCGTAATATATTAACATGCTATTAGGTTGAGAAATTGTTTAAGTAAATAAGGTATTTGTATTTTTCTCGTTTTTTGCTTTTAAATTTAATAATTCCTTTAAATTTTGTGAGAAGCTAATTTTTTTTCACGGAAAATTCTTATTATATTCTGCGCACACTTTTTTTATATATCAGGATGAATAAGATTTTGGTGTTCAAGCAGCAGAAATTCTTGTTGCCTAGGTTTTTAGTATGCATGTTGCTTAATTTGAAAAGAGTCTCATAATTTTTATTCGTCATTTCAGTAATGCATGTTTTAGTAGTGACAGATAAGATAATTCAGAAAAAATTTAAATGGATTTTGTGAAGGAAATTTATTTAGAATTATTTGTTTCAACCATTTTTGGCAAAACTTTTGGCATTTCACAGAAAAGTTACTCCTTATATTGCAGATATAGTTAGTGTTTAGTTCTGCTCCATTTTCAAAATTTCTGCTCCAGAAATGAAATTTGCTGCTCCTAAATAGATGAGGGGCACTTGCACCCCTGAAATTTGCATCTCAATTTTTTACTTGAGGTATTAAAATGAACAAATTTCAAAGGTTTTCAAACAGTAATGTCAAGAATAACATCGGAAGATACAAAAAGACCAAAGATGACCCATTTTTATTTAAAATAGTGTCTTAGTAATATTCATGCACTGCTGTGAAAGTATTAAACGTTAGAATTAATGTGATACGTCGTAAGAAGTCCTTGTGTGTCGTGAAATTCACCTTTAGGGGCCGTTCAAGTATTACGTCATCGATGGGGGGGGGGTGTTCTGATTTGCTGACTTTTGATGACAAGGGGGGTAGGGTAATGCTTACGTCATCAACCATCCTTTATGATGATATGAGTTAGGATTCAGAGGGGCAGAGCTGATGACGAAATTTTGCTGGAGGGGGGGGGGGGGAGTCAAAAATGGCTAAAAATTTGCTTACGTAATACTTGAACGGGCCCTTAGAGCTAATCAAACGGGTTTACATACTCTACAGAAGCTAAATCATTTCCCCCTCCCCTCCTTCCCTGAATCGATGTTTAGCGTTTATCTTATTCCTTAAGGTGAAATTTTGATCTTGACGTTTAACGGCAGTAGTAAGTGTGCGTTGCTAGGGGCGTTTCTGTTCGGTGCTTTGAAGTGTTTTTTTTAACTACACTCTTGTCCATAAATTAAGGATAATTCAGAATCGCACGGAAATCGAAATCTAAAGTAAAAATTTCACCTGTAGAATTATCACACATCTGCAAGAATGATATGCAAATTTCAGGAAGCCACCAGATGATGCCGATAGTACGTCACAATGACAAGAGTGTAAGAGGGGGGTATATAAGGAATGGTGGCAAAGAAGTGAAATTGTTCACAAGAGTTCTGTAAGGCGCTCAGTGCCATAAGCGAATAGTTATGACACAGAGGACGCATGTGGATGATTTGTTACGTGGTAGAATTATCGGCCGCCTGGAATGTGGGCGTACTCAGATGGAAGTATCCGAGGAACTTGGAATTGCCCAAAGTGTCATCTCTAGGCTTTGGCAACGATTCCAAGATAACGGAAATATCAGTAGACGTTACAGTACAGGTCGTCCCCGAGTTACAACGCCGAATGAAGACCGGTATTTGGCAGTAACTGCCAAAAGAAGCAGACGGAGCACAGCATCCAACCTGTCTCGTCAGCTATCTGCAGCCACGGGTACCACAGTTTCAAGGCAAACTGTGTACAGACGTTTGGGAGATATTGGTCTATAGGCTCGCAGGCCTGTCAGCTGTGTTCCGCTCACGGCAACTCACTGTCGGCAGCGATTAGCCTGGAGTAGAGAACATGCAATGTGGATATCGTCACAGTGGGCTTGTGTGATGTTTTCCGACGAGTCCAGGTTTAGCTTGCAGTCTGATTCACGTCAAACTTTCATATGGAGAATGCCAGGTACCCGTTACCACCAAGACAACATCATTGAACGACACCGTTACGGTGGTGCAGCATTGCTCGTTTGGGGTGGAATTATACTGGGTTCCAGAACGGATCTGCATGTTCAAACAGGAACTATGAAAGCCCAAATTTATCGGGACATTATTCTGGAACAACATGTACGTTTGTTTAGGGGTGCCATGAGCGCAGAATTTGTGTTTATGGATGACAACGCCCGTCCTCACCGAGCAAACATCATAAACGAATGCCTTGAATCTGAGGATATAACCCGTATGGAATGGCCAGCATTCTGCCCTGACTTGAATCCGATAGAACATGTGTGGGACATGCTTGGCCGACGAGTTGCAGCCCGTCAACCACCTCCTACATGTGTATCGGATCTTCGGAGAGCATTGCTTGCTGAGTGGAGCGATCTTCCCCAAGATCAGATCGATAATTTGATACTCAGCATGCCTAGGCGTTGTACGGACTGTATTTCATCGCATGGGAGACATACTATTACATGGATGGTTAATACATTGTAAGTTTTTGTAAAGGAGATATTTTTTACAATTGCTCCAGGGAGCAAAAATCGTAGTTTTTATGAATGGTATCATACATACACCATCGTTTTTGTTCTTTATCTTTTTTTTAATAAATGGGCTTTATGAATAAGTAACGTTTGTTTTGTTTCTGAACCTTTATTTGCCGGAGCTGGCATTATCCTTAATTTATGGACATGAGCGTATATTTGGAGAGTCGTGGATAAACGTTGACTAAGGTGAATGATCCGTGGAGGAAAAAAGAGAAACTTTACTAAAAAGCGGATGTCAAAATTTAATCTTTCCAAAGAGGTTTAAACGAATTAACTCGTCCTTGTGAAGGAAATTGTTAAACATGACCAGGTTTGATCATATGGCACATCAGTGTGTCTCAAGTTGTCTAAGGCCGGCATTACACTATAAAACTTTGAAAAAAATTCTTTGATAAAATTTGAAAAATGTAACCAAGAAGCACATGTTACATTCGAGCGAACTTAACTAATCCGCCTATTGGTTGCGTTTTTAAAGCTTTATAAACGAACTGTTATCAAAGTTTTATAGTGTAATGCCGGCCTAAGGATGTTTTTAAAGATCTGATGCATGTTTGTCTTCACTTAACATTTCTTTACTTGAAAATTTAATAAGTTTTTGTATTGCGCTCTTGTATGTGTACACGCTCGTACACATTTTCCAACCCGGGGAGGTGAACCGTTGGCTTTTCTATCTGAACTTAACAAATGTCGTTTTTAAGAAATTTAATTTCATTGAATTCATCTATATAGTATTTGTTGACTTCAGCAGCCTATCGCGTTTTGATTGAAAGGGTTAAGGGGCGCCCTTAATAGAGCAACAACACAGTTGTAGCACCCTTTTCTGTATTTGGGAAGTTTTTTCCCTGGAGAACCTGGTATAACTGGCTAACTTTTTTTAATAAAAAAGCCGAGATTCAACGGCATTCTTCGTCTCTTTGAAAACTTCAATACTAAGAGAATTGCTAAAGAATTTAGAATTTTCGTATTTGCGAGGGATATTCATGTTTTCATTAGAATCTTTTTTCATTGGTTGAAATTTTTATATCGTTATCAATGTTATGAAAAGATGTTGATTAGCGAAATCCAGTGAATTGAATTTAAGCGTTTTTTTCCACTTTTGTCACATCTAAATGATGAAATGCAACGTATTTTGTCATTTTATCTATTTAGTTTATCTAGTTTTAAAGGTAAATCCTTCATAGACCAAATGTCTTTAAAAAAATAGTGATATATTAGTTTAAACATACGTAACTGGTTTCGAGGTACTTTCTGCATAACTTAGTTATCATTGCACTAAAATTAATTATACAGGGTGCATCAAGGGCGTAGCGGGGGGGGGACTTGGGGGTCTGGTCCCCCCCCCCCCCCCCCCCGAAATGTGAGAAAATGACCCAAAAAAGGGAAAAAGATGGCCAAATCTATTGTTCTGTCACTTTGGGCCTCCCTCCCCCCCCCCCCGAACGAAATTTCTGGCTACGCCCCTGGGGTGCATAGCTATTATATAGCTCGCACCGCATTTTACTGGCAAAACGTTGAGGCATACTTCCAATTAGGAAAAATATCCAAATAACTTGTAGACTCAGATGCATTATTCATATTGCTTGGGGTTAGAGTTATTTAAAAAAAAACAACTTATATTTGGTCACCCTGTCCGAAAAGCCCAATTAGAAAGTTGTTGCCCTTTCTGTCCTCGGGCCAACAAAAAAAATTATTTTGAAGTGTAATATTTGCTGAGATATTCGAATTAAAAATCGGAAAAAGTTGAAAAAGAACGGCATTTGAACTGAGGGACAACGCTTCCTTCCCTCATTCATGTTCTTTCCTTGCTTTTCTTCGATTTTTGAATTAAAATATCTCTGCGAATATTGCACTTACGCCGGGATTACACTGTGAAAGTTTCATAGAAGTTTACCTTATTGGTTGCCTTTTTTCAAGTTTTATAAATAATCTATTACATTTGCTCTAATGTAATCAATAACCTTATTGATTGAATTTTTCAAGTTTTATGAAACACACTTTTATAGTGTAATCCCGGCCTTAGAAGCGTGGAATTTTTTTAGTTGGTTCTAAAGACCAGACAACTAATTGGGCGTTTTAGTCCTGGGTGACCAAATACTTGAAAGTGGGTGATACTGGGTGACCAAATTTTTTATTTTAAAAACTATATGAATAGACGCAATATATAGCAATATGAGAATGATGTACCTGAATCTACCCGTTATTTGGATACTTATAATTGGAAGTATGCTTCTAAAACCGGAATTATACTATAAAAGTTCTACAAAAGTTCATTTATAAAACTTGAGAAATGCAACCAATAAGTGCATTGGTTACACTCGAGCGAATGTAAATAATAAGACTATTGCTTATTTTCAATAAGTTTGGTAAAAGATCTTTTATAGCCCCAAAGCAGAATGTGCTGAAATCTGCGACGTATGTCGCAGAACAATTACCGCTACTGCAGAACAATTTGGAAGAATTTTAAGAAAAAGTGCAAAAAACACTATTACATGTATGGGGATTTTTTCCACAGAACATTTCCAGTCAGCCGAGGGCTTGTCGCAGAACAGTACTAAACATTCTGCTTTGGGGTTTTATAGTATAATCCGGGTTTAGCATCAACGGTACGGCGGTAATTCGCGGCAAATGGACTTAGGTATACACCTTGTTTAATAGTATGTCGTACACCGTACTTCATTGTGAGTGCCTTTTACCTCCAGCATACAGATACAGTAAAACCTCGCTACAATAAATTCCTCAACAGCGATATATTTTTTTTTCAAATCTTGTTTGGAATTGCCTGCAGTCTAATGCCTAACTCCTTTACTACGATAAACCCCTCCATAACGATATTTTTGGCGATATTTCAAAACCATTACGATACTGCATTACAGGTGTCGCTGTCACGCTATTGCTTGTCAAATACTCGTAATTTCAGATGACGCATAAAAATTTGATTCGCATCCTACGGGGCGTCGTTTTCCCTAGTTGCAAGAGGGGGAAAAATAGGAGACCCCCCTTTTCTACCGTCTATCAGTTTCTAAAACTTTTTGTTCCATCGCCCCTTCAGAAATATTTTCTCTCTCCCCCCCCCCCCCCCCCCAGCTCAAGTGAATCCATAGTATCCTATATTATATTCGTAGCTTCTATCGCCCACTTTGGGAAACACTGGTCTATCATGATCTCGCGCGATCTTGAAAAATAGTTTTACTACTATGAAGTACAAATGAAGTATTTTCCTATTCTGGATTTGAAATCCGCGATTGTGCAGTAGTAATCGGCTAAATACGATTTTCAAACTCTTGAGTTGGTTCTTTTTGAAAAACAGCTGTTGCCACGACGATCACAGACCTACAACATAAATATGTACAGTCTGCCCCTCGTATTCGCGGGGGTTACGTTCCTGGGGTGACCGCGAATACGGAAATCCGTGAATAACCGAAACCATAGGGTTTTTTGTTTATCTCTTATTGAACATCATGAGAAAAGCAGGGTGACGCAGAGGTAGAAGGGGAATATAAAAGAGGGTGCAGCGGTTATTGGCGATGCTTTCTGAAAGAACATTGTGATTTCTGTTTGATGTTTCTTCATCAAGTATGTTGGAATATGTTGACAAATCTTCCTCTACTAAACTTGTTCTACATGTGAAGAGAACATACCATTGAGGGATCTATGTCAAAAACAATCTATTGCTGATTTGAACTTGCGAAGCCCTTCCGCTATGTTTGTTACTCATGGTGAACTTGTCTTCTACTTAAGAGCTGCCTTGGCTCTAGTTATGACAGTAATGGCATTAGTGATAGTGTAATTCTTCCATACCTTCAAGACATTTTACGCATTTGCATGTTCTATTGCGTGCACAATCATCTCCATTGAGTGGCGCGTATAACGAGCCTTGAATGTTCGCTTTACCCCCTGATCAAGGGGCTGAATGATAGATGATGTGGAAGTCATTTATATACCTCCTAATCAACATCAGCTTTGAACACATTGACATCTTGTTGTCCAGGAGCATTGTCCAGTATCAAAAGAACTTTGAATGACATGTCTTCACTCTCAAGGTACCTCCTGACTTCCGGAACGAAACAAAGTTTAAACCAATCCAGGAAATGTGTTTTCAAAGTCCAAGCCCTTTATTGTTCATCAAAAATACAGGGAGCTTTGACATCCTTTCTCTTTAATGCTCGCGGATTCAGGTTTGAAAATTACGGTGGGCTTTTATCATGTACGCATTTGCACAAAACAACATAGTTACTATGACTTCAAGATAGACTTACTATCTCAAAACAAGGCGCTCGCTTTTTTTCTTGACTGATAAGTGTCCTTTGCGGCATTTTCTTCCAAAATAGTGCAGTTTCGTCAGCGTTAAACACCTGCTGAGGTGCATAACTCTTCTCTTCAATTATTTTCTGCAAAGTATTTGGAAATTTTCTGTCTCCTGGTCGGCAGAGGCTTGTTTGTTCGCCAGTGATTTTTACATTGCGTAATCCGAATCGTTTCTTAAACCTATGAAACCAACCTTTACTTGCATAAAATTCTGATGAAATAGACGTTTCACCAGACTTTTCCTTATGGAAGAGTAACATTTTTTGCCTTTTCTGTTATATTACAATCAATTGGAATACCTTTTTTGTAGTAGTCCTGTACCCACAAAAAACAGCATTTTCAGTACGACAAACACGTGGATCTCGTAGGCAATGCAAAGTTTTCGCTGCCACCCGTGCAGCTACAGCCACGGCTGAACGAATTTCAGCTTACTTTTTCTTGATATATCTCACCGTAGATTCGTTGATTCCGTAATGGCGGGCCACAGCAGCAGCAATTGACTTACTTTCGCCAAGCATAGTCAATGTATCCAATTTTTCTTGTAAACCTTTCACTTTTTTTTGTCTTTTCGAAGCATTATCAGTAGCACTAGAAAAATAAGCCATCCTAAACACTCACAACTCAAATTTTGTAAACAAAACTTGTGAATGACGATTGCTGTGTCCGAAAAAAAATTTTCCAATGAAGAGGGGAAAAACCGCGAATACGGGGGGGGGGGCCCGACTGCATACATTAAGTTTCAAATTCACACATCAGCAATTTTGTAGATAGATGGCAACCACCTAATGAATACAAGTGTGATCTACCACCATTAACTGCCATATTTTTTTCAGTTTTGGACCAACAAGCGAGCGAAAAGAAAATCATTCCACCAGGAAATGGTTTCGCAAGAATTTATGATTAGGGAATCAGAAGTTAAACGTCAGAATTTATTTGCTTTAAATTTATTTGATCAAGACATTATTCAAAGAGCTAAAGTTTTCCGAAATAAAAAATTAGAATTTATAGATTGATTGTAAATACATATATAAATGTGCCTAAATCATGGTTTTAAATTTTTTACACGTGTTAATTCCTCAGTGTTGATTTGTTTCTTTGCAACTTTTTTTTACCAGTAGAATACTTTGCAACGAATGCATCTAAATCTAGTTATACGTACTAGTAAACTGAGCTTATTTTGTTAGGGAATCTTTGGATTGAACCGGTTTATAGAAATAAATTATTTGTTTGATTCAAGGTATAGGTACCTGTAAAAGATGGGGGGGGGGGAAGGCAAACTTTTTTCTAGAGGGACCCACTTTCACTCAAAAAGGACAGATTTTGCCGATAAACCTGGAGCCAGGTAAATTAGTGTGGAGCGACATCTCTGGAATTTATAACAGCATATCTGCCAACCTTCAAAGAGGGTCTCTCTATGGCCTGAAAAAGTTAAAAGCAGCATTATATTTTTCTGGCTCCTTTTTTTGCGAGTTGACCAGCTCTGATATATTCTATTGAGCTTCACAATTAAGTAATTTACCAACTTTTATTAAAAAAAAGTGAAACATATTTAATAAACACAATAGCTCCGCCAGAATTGCCAACTGCTACGAACGGCCGCACTTAATTACGGTAATGCTTTCAATACTACGGAAATCGAATCATGTTTTCTTCCCTTTTTTTCCAAAAATCGGTTCCTTGAATTTCTTATGCGGTATTTTACTTATTTTTATTATATATTTTTTTCAAAAAGACGTCGATATTCACAAATTAGCACCCCGAGAACCTTAATAAGATATAGTAGGTGCCTTATATATATATATATATATATATATATATATATATATATATATATATATATATATAGCTATAGCATAACAGCAAATTTGTACACGCATGTGACAATACGAGAGAAACCAAACATTGGGTCGGTGATCGAATTTACGCTCTGTTCGCCATTAAGATTATTGCCACGTTACATTTGGGTCTAATTAAAGAAATACGGTGGCAAGCTCACAATCATAGACTAAAGATATATATTACTCTATACTCGCAATTCTGGCCGTCACCAGAACATAACGATATAACAAACGCAGCAAGCGTCTAAAATCGGGACTTCTGAAAAGTATAACAGGAATGTGTTAAATCCGTCCTTTAAAATGGCCATGTTTATTTTAGCATTGGTCCATACATCTGATAAAGGTGGTTCTTTATCCACGAAATAAAAATTGACTGGTTTCAGGACCTATCAACGGAGGATTTAGATAAGGCCCCTTTCACACTGAGCGGATGCGGGTCCGCATACCCTTTCAAACGAGCGCTGAAGATGCGGACGAATCTCCCGCATCTTTAGTTCGAAATTCGTGCATATAAACTGTTTTTTCGCAATTTTTGTAATTATTTTTCTCCTTCACCCCTGATTCAGTGGCCATAGGCAGCCTAGAGGCATTCTTTGGTGGTTTAATCTAGAGCCACATAGAATATGGGAATAAAGATGTCTTCATTCCGATCCTCACAAGTAGTCGATGGGAGAAAATGTCTTCAAATATTTTGAAAAAAAAAAAAATTGTCTTTTCGGAAAAATATGGAAGAAAAATTCCAAAAACATCCAATGTTCGAAAAATCAAATCCAAAGAGAGAGAGCGGAGCATTGCATTCTATACTGATTATTGGTGGCTTAGCCACCTAGTAAAATATATTGGGGGTGCTCAAACAGCCTCGGCACCCAGGTTCCGGCACTTAAGCAATGAGAATGTTTACTGCAGTTGCTGATGAAACGCTTTGTTTATGTTTTGACTTCTGCACGTTGTTAATACATTACCAAAAAGAAAATGTTGCAAGATGATAATGGATTTAATTCATTAAACAGGTTTTAATTTAATTAAAATGGTTTAAATTTAATTAAAATGGTTTAAATTTAATTAAAATGGTTTAAATTTAATTAAAATGGTTTAAATTTAATTAAAATGGTTTAAATTTATTATTCAATTAAATAAGGGTTTAATTGATTAAATGGGTTTTTAATTAATTAGCTTGCAATAAAAAGGTAATTGGTTGTTTATTAATTAACTTTTAAACGAGTAAGCTATTCCAGACCGGCTGTACGCTCATAGAAATTTGATTCACCGGGTCGCGGTTCCAAAAAGGTTGAGAACCACTGCTGTAGAGCAATCACTTTTACCTTTGCCTTTATCATTTTTTGACACCTTATTTCTTGTTTGGAACTTTTACCTATATTTTTAGTTGCACTTATACTTTTGTCAGGTGACTGTGTGGACCAGTTTGCTAAAGTTCAATACATATTTACTGCCGTGTAACAAAAAGAATCGCCATTATATACATTACTGCCTGCATATACTTATTTTTATACATTACTTTTCTAATTACCACATTACTATAACAGTAATAGTTAAATTATTATAGTCAAATTATTAATGTAAATAACTAATTACATTTTTCATTAAATTGTAATTGGTTTTCTCACTATGATTAAAGCATTCAATTAATAAAATACAATTTGAGATAATTTCACTGAAAGTAATTTCCTTGTTAAATTACAGTTAAACTTAGCTTAAATTAAATTATTAATTTAAAAAATGTTTAATTTTATGAATTTTAATTACCTATTGCGGCTCTTATTGACTAACGTCATCCACCATCACCTTTTGCACTGCACTTTTTTCTTTGCGCACGTTCTGATTCTTCACCACATAATAGGGCATAATACGCAGCAGCACAAATGAGCAGTCTTCATTTACTATCCATTCCAAAATGTCAATGTGCCCTGTTGGGTAGATGTGCTTCCTGTTCCATCATTATTCTATGGCCTTTGCATTGAAGGCCATAAAAATGATTGCTTCCTCAAGTCCCAAAGATAATGTCTGGAAGCAGACGTCGTGGGAGACTGTCTTAAGTTCCACTTTTTACCTCATTTATCTGCCTTATCTAGTGCCATTAAAGTACGGAAAGTTATTACTCAAATGAAGGGAAATAACTGAAAAGGAATGCAGTATGAATCTTACAATGGTTTCAATATTTCTTAGCAACGTTTCCTCAGTTTTTATTTTAGCTGTCCCGATCTGCTTTTTCTGTGCGTGGAAAGGCAATCTGTCGTGTATACAGTGTATGTATTTGGTAGTTTTGCATGAGCAGGATGCAATTTCAACATGCGCGGCCGCACACTTGCAGCTTGTTCTGGAGAGAATGTTTCCTAGGTTGTGCTATAGGATCTCTCTAGGGAAAAAGCACTGGGGAAAGGGGTTCCAAGGGTTGCCAGAAGTCTATATATGACCCGCAAATGTGTATGCAGGGAGGCATTGCAGTTTATATTCATGAATTACTGACCTCGCGCGAAGTTGCTTAGGGAAGTGGACTTGGCCCCTAGGCTTCAGTGTCTATGAGGTGCTCATGATTATGTTTGAAGCACCCCCTCCTATCCCGGTATGGCTCAATATTCTATTCATCTATACTGGGACTGGAGGCTTTGTGCCAATGTTGACATGTCTGGCTGTTGCTAAAAAATATTAACTTATTCCTTTGAGCCTGCTGGAAGGACTTTAGTCTGTTGAGGTCACAAAATGCTTGTATTATTTGTATTTGTCTATTGTATGCTTGTATTTTGTACAAATAATGTAACTTCTCGCATATGAGCTATCTACGTTGAAATTTGATACCATTTTAACCACAGGCTTTTTTTGCATTCACAGAGAAAGGACGCAATGTGAGATAACCACTGTTTAACAAAACAATTACAAATAAGAACAATGATTTCATTCATTTTTGAAAAATTAGATTTGAGGTCGCATGACACATCAGATGATTCTGGGGGGGGGGGCACATTTGGGCTAAGGGTTGAGCATGTATACTTTAGCTCATCTTATACCTCATGAACCGGAATAGAAACAAATCAATTGTTTGGTGATAAAGACATATTATAAATTATTATCCTATACTGTTATCTCAGCTATAGAAGAAGAAATAGGAAAATAATATAGGTACATCCACAGGGCTTTAGTTTAAAAAATGTTAACCAGATTGAATTGTGATGAAGTCCCCTCTGCCTGGGCTTTAAGTTTTTTTTATTAGCACTGTGTGAGGGAGAACGGCAGTGTTGCCAAAAGTCAAAAAATTTTCCAACCAGGGATTCCTAATTAAAAACTAAACTGAGCTTAAACAACCAGAATTAATTTTTGTTATTATTTAAGTGACCATACGCCCCGTATTTTCTGGGACATTCCTGTATTTTCACGTAATTTAATAACTGTCTAGCAAAACAATGAGAAACAACCAGATGGGTATTTTTTCCAACTAAATGGCCGAAGAAAGACCAGTTGGAAAATAACTAAGTAAACATTGGTGTTTGGGTAACTTTACTCTCTAGTTGACGTTGATGGCAGGATCTGTGATTGGCACAAGCAGTATGGATTCGGCGTGCCACATTACAGCTGTTCAAGCGGCGGTGGCGGAATCACTATATATTAATTTTATATTTATCAAGCCTATATTAATTATAAATCATATCTGCATTCATATTGAAATGTTATTTTCTGTTATGTAATATTTGAATATTGATATAATTAACTGATTTTTAATTTCAGAATGGCATCAAGAAAAAAAGTTCTTTTGAAGGTTATCATCTTGGGTGACAGTGGGTAAGAATGTTCATCTGTTTTAGTAGCAGAAGTAGCTATTTTGGATCTTTTTTCTGTACCATATAAGTTTTGTTTTAAAAACCTCAAATGCAAAAATTATCAATGAAAATTGAAATTGTGTGAATCTTGTGAAAGTATTTTTTATTTTGCAATGGTGCAGCTTTTAGATATGTGTATTAATGGTTTTTTTTTTCAATTACACCTAATTTCAGGGTTGGTAAAACTTCATTGATGAATCAATATGTCAATAAAAAATTCACAAATCAATACAAAGCCACAATAGGTGCAGATTTTCTGACTAAAGAAGTTATGGTTGATGACAGGCTAGTTACTATGCAGGTAAGATTTTTTTTGGGTAAATATTGATTGCATGAGGGAATAATATTGATTGCACAAAATTAATCCCCCCTCCCTTTTCGTTTCATTTTATCCTTTTTTTTAAGTATGGTTATGATCTCTTGAATTATGTATTTTTGTGTGTAATCGTGGTGTTGCAAATCTCTGTAATGGTCCTATATGCAAATAAATATTATTAATGTTGATTGCACGAGTAAAAAAAATGTTGCATTAACTAACATTTAATTTCTGTTTAGTTTTTATTACTGACATGGCTGAACAATTCCTTTTACACAAAGTTCAAAAGCATAGTGCTAACCCAACCAAAATGTAGCTCTTCTGTCATGTAGTGGCTACGTGTATTGCACAAAATGTTTTGCCGACCAGCAGTTGAATATGATAGATCATGTGAAATCATATGTTCTCAATGATACTTCCACATATGTTCTAATGACTATAAATTTGGTTTTCAGACGAGCCAAGAAAGTGTTGTAACCTACAGACATAAGTGTGACACCCCTATTATGCATAGCCAAGCATCTTGGGAAAATGCTATGATATGCAACACTTATGTAACTGGGATGCCCTGAATGTTTTTGTGTTTTTTTCTTATGTGCCATATTTTTTTCAATGTTTTCTCTTTTACTTTATTAGATAACATGCAATAATAACTATCATCCCTTTTATTTCGTGTCAACAAGGTTCTTCAATATCAAAAAAATAGAAACTTGTTCTCTGAAATAGACAAATTCAAGAATTTTATCTCCTAACATTACCTGGCAGATTTCACTATTTTAGATATTTGATAACGGAACAGTATTCATCTGTGTTTGTTATATTGTATATCATTGAACAGCCTCATTCAAAGAGAGAGGCTTTGCTTAATACGTACAGCAAGAATGCCTTGTGAAATGGCATGGATGACAAGGCTCTTACAAAGCAGGGTTGGGGGGGGGGGAAAGAAAACTGATCGGAGACCAGTTGTAATCAAGAACCAATCAGTTTGATTAAAAAGGTTAAAATTGCCAAATTAGATTGTTACAATGTTAATTGAGACAAGTATGAGAAAAGAGAAAAGGATTCAGTTTTGATTGCAACCAGTATAAGTTAATGTTAAATACCAGAACTTGATAATCCCATGCAGCTATGGTGATTGAATTGGTATTGACAATTGAAAATTTTGTTTGCCCATTAAATTGAGGTCCTGGGATAACACAAAATTTTCTAAAATTGTATTGGCATGTCTACCAACAAGAAAAAGGTCACTCAGTCCCAGATAAGCCAGAACAAACATTGCTTTGGACCATTGATTAAAAAAATATGCGGTGTTCAGAAAGTTAGCTGGAGGGTTTAAATTCTGATACTGTTATTTGAATTGGAAAAAACTTTGACTAGTTTGTTGACAACTTGTATAATTGAATATTTTTCTGTTAATATTTCTAATTATTCTTCTAATAACAGAAATATGAATGTTACAGAAATTATATTTTTTAAGTTAAATAATTTTTTTTCCGAGATCTGGGACACTGCAGGACAGGAGCGGTTTCAATCTCTGGGCGTGGCTTTCTATCGTGGTGCCGATATCTGTGTCTTAGTGTATGATGTTACAGCCCCAGTATCTTTCAAGTCTTTGGATTCATGGCGAGATGAGTTTTTAATTCAAGCATCACCTCGAGATCCTGATAACTTTCCTTTTGTTTTGATTGGAAACAAGGTTGATTTAGAGAACCGATCGGTAAGTGTTTTTTCTCATTTCTTGAATTTTATGAAATTTTGCACTTTGCTTTCAATGTCATGCACAAAAAGAACCCTTGAGTTATTTTGGTGTTTTAAAGCATTGTGATCAACTATTACATAACTGATATTTTATTCATGACTATTATATAATAGCCTCAAAATTCCAGGTCCTACCCTTTGTTAGTGTTTAATTTTCAAAAAGTTTCAAAATTTTGCATTTCTCTTAACGTACAAAGGTTCTTAAATGAAGGAGCTTAATTTTAATAATTTTAAATTATAAAGTTTACAATGTGCTATAAACCGATTTAGAAAAATGTTTCGATTGGGAGAATCTGTCTATTAGTCAGATGCCATTGAGAGACGCGCTACAAATACCCAGAATTTCGGAAAAGGACGTATATATAAAAATTTTGTTCACACATCATGTCCTAGTTTTAAGAATGCAGCAACAGTAGTGAGAAAAACCTCCCCAACTTTTTCCTTCTATTATGACCTCGCGACCTTGAAAAAGTGGTTTTACTATTTTGTACACTGTACTGAATTGATATACACGCGAGTTGACGAATAAGATGAGGGATATCTACAGTAGTTGCTTCCCTGAATGAAGGGCCGTGTAATTGTCAAATTTTGGAGTTTTTATTTTCCTGCAGATTTTCTCCCTTCCAGTCACATACCGGAAATTACGGTACTTTCGTAGCTATCTGCCAGCATTCAAGGACAGCAACTATATGGCGTAAATTCGCCTTGGTCCTACAATATTGCGAATTGCACATTTTTTTTCAGTCAAAAATTAGAACGCCCGTTCAAATTGTAAAACTTTTTAGAGATCGTGGAAAAAAAACCGAATCTAAAAACTCAAGAAAATAAATGGTAATTACTTAAGGACCATGAAAATAAGTTGTACTAAGTGCAAACCTGCCAACTCTCCGGATTTAGGCAGGAGACTCCGGATTTTTCATCCTTCCTCCTGCTCTCCAGATTTGTTAAAATTTCTCCAGATTTTGGCAGAAAATTAGATTTTACGTGAGCTTTCATATTGCCATGACGTCAATGACTGCTGTCGTCATTAGGGAAAACATCCATAGAGGACAGCTGTGGTCATTTCCATCGAGCAGCCGTAAAAAAAAGTCTTGGTAACCGCATTTAAGCAACTGGCAAAGACGACTTTGTTTGCGTAGTGTTTATCCGCAATCATTTATCAGGAGCATGACCTTGGTTGCCGAAATTCCTGTATAATTGTTGTTGTATTCCATTAACAGCCGTGCGGTAAACACAAGTTTTTTCATCAGCAGCTTTGTATTTTTCTAAATTGTTTCCTCCGATTAAATATGTATTCAGAAAGAAAATATAAAAGTTTAAGCTATATAAAGCTAAATATAAAGCTTTTAAGAGTTCATATATCCAAGATCATCAATCACTGATAGCATCTACGAAAGGAAACACTTATGTTTTATGAACAGTATGTAGATGTGATTTCTCTATTCTGCAATGGAAAGACCGACATGGACTTATATTCTGCTCAAGGGCAATGCAGAACCTGCCTTGGGGGGGGGGGGAGATAATGGAACTTTGTCTTAATTGATTTAAAAAAATATATTTTCGAAAAAAAAAATTTTGTGGATTTTTTTTGATTAAGTCTATGAGTGACAGGGGAGGGTGGGAGAATCTCGGTATTTCTGGATTCCAAAAGTTGGCACGTCTGTAAGTGGAAAAATGTTCTAAATGGGAGGAACGTTATGAGCAGGATCAAATGTATATTTATGTTTTAGATTTATTACATGTGCGGAATTCCATACTTCAAATTCTCAGTGCTAATGAGCTTCTTTGTAAGCTTTTCCTACTAGTAGGAACTAGTAGACAGTGAAAGTAAATGAACCTTTGAACAGAACATGTTTTTAGAAATGAACCTTTGAATAGAACATGTTTTTAGAAATGAACCTTTGAATAGAACATGTTTTTAGAAATGAACCTTTGAATAGAACATGTTTTTAGAAATGAACCTTTGAATAGAACATGTTTTTAGAAATGAATTACTTAATTCAGATACCTTCTCCTATCCAGAATATGATTCGCCGCTCAGTCTCAACAAAGAAATATAAGCAGGTGATCAAAGACCTGGGGAATGCTGGAAGAAAATTCATAGTGATACCAGTGAATTATGGGGAGCATGATTTTTTTCATTTTTAATTTTTTTTGAGAGGGACCCACTTTCTCTTTTAAAGGATCCAGATTTTTTGAATAATCTGGGACCCAGGTAAATTGGAGTACAGTGGCATCTCAGAGTCGGGCTGTACCAACATCCCTGTGAGGAAGGTAATGGACCAACAAGATCTGCATGCACATGGGGGAAAAATGCATATTTGGGACAGGAAAATCACTTAATTCACTAGACAAATAACTATCTTATCTATCACTTTTACACCACTGAACACAATCTTGAGCAAGGGAAGGCCAGATAAATTTGTTCTTGATTAGACGCCCTGTTGTTCAAACTGCTGGATGGGATAATCCATGTATTAGTAGTAACACATTCTTGTGGAATGTGGGTGGTATATATGGTCGTATTTTTTTCCTGTAGATACATCGCAGTATGCAGAAACTTGCATATCAGGAAGACATGTTTTTTGCAGCAAAAGTCCAGTGCTATAAAACGAGATCAAGTGAAATAACTCTTGGTCATCCATCCCGCTGAGCTACAGCCAATTGCGAATAATCCATACAATTAGGACACTCAATAGTTTTGACGCCAGACAATACATACAGATTGCCAACTACATTTTTCAGCCCTGAAACATGACATAACAGTCATGAATTGGCTGATGAAGTCAAGCTGATGAAGCTTTTTATGAGAACACTTTTCCAGCTTTTGTCTGAACACGATTCAGTGAGCGATGGCCAGTCAGAATCGTGAAAGACCGGCCTTTAAACATATATTGAAAATATTGAGCTTGAAGCATAGTCAGTAAGGAGTTCCCTATCATAAGCACTATAGCGACACTCTGTTGGTGTGAGTTTTTGTGAAAAGAAACCAAGGGGTTGCTAAGAATTTACAACAAATTGGTGCAAAGCACCACCTGAAGCAATAGAGAAGGTTAACGGAGCTGAAGGTACAGGGTGAACCAACAGTGCTGCTGCCTGTGCGATTTCAGTTTTACATATCTCGAAAGCTTCAGAGGTTTCGGTTGTCGAGTGTATTGAAATTTTGTCACCCTTTTTTTATACCTTTCATGTAATTATTCAAAAGAGCTTGAGAGGGAACAACATTCAGAATGAATCTGCGATAAAAATTGACGGTTTTTGCCAAAACGAGTCTTGGCTCTAAAACAGTGCAAGGTTTAGGAGAATTTTGTGTAATTGAAACCTTTTCTGGAAGTGATTCAATTCCATCTGCTGATACCAAATATACAAGAAACTTCAGATTTTCCAAAAACACGCTTATTAGTATTTATGCCAACAACATAATCAGATAAGCGCTTATAAATAATATTTTTAGATGTTGAATATGTCAATTAAAAAGGTTTTATTCAAATAAGGAATTTTTAAATGTTTTAGAAAATCCACGTCTAAAATTGCTCGATTTACGGAAGCCAAAACAAACGGCCAAGAAAATTGATGGTTCAAACCAATGTTAACTGTCATAATTTTTGTCCCAAATGTTGAAATTTTGCTGTCGTTTGTGGCAAAAATAACAAAATCATGAGCTGGCTTTTTGAGACTAGAATAGGGCAAAACTGATATTACAGCACCAGTATCAACAAGAACACTAGTTTCTGTAATATGATCATGAACAAAAAGACAATTTTGCTCTGAGCTAACATTGTGCTTTGCCTCTACGATGAGCCACTCAGTTTTCCAAATTTTGGGGGATCGTTAAACCAGGGTTGGTAAAAAAAACACACCAAAAAACGGGGTTTTTTTGGTTTAAACCAGTTTTTTTGTTTTAAATAGTATTAACATTAAAAACAAAATTTCTGAAAAAATCATTCAAACTTCCAATAATTAACTAAAATAAAATGTTTATTAATGTAATTAACACTATTCCCATGCTAATTAATCAATAAATATTAATTTTAACAAAAACCAACTTTTGCAATTTAATTATTTTTTTGCTTAACTCAATGGATTACTGTGTGTTTGAAAATTCTTTTAATGTTATTATTAATCATTATAAAGGTTTTTCTCCAGTTACTTTCAGTATACTTAATTAGGAAGCTATTTTGCAAAAAGTAATAAAAATTAGGTGAATATAATGTATTTAATGAAGCATAAATAATGCAGATTAATCAGCAATGATTTACGATATACAGGGTGATTATAACTAAGGTTCTGATTTCAAAACACTGTAAAAAAAGAATGATTGTCAGAATGACTTGAAAATTGATATGAATATTCCTGAAGATATTCAATTTTATTTGATAAAGGGGAAAAAATACTTAAAAATGTAAAATTAATGACATCATCCAACATGTGGGAAATTTGTTCGCAGAATGGAAACGATAGCCAGTCATGGCAGAATGATACCTTAATTATAGCATTTCACGATTTCATAATTCATGGAAACATCACAAAAAACGAAGTAATTGAACAAATAACTACAACTTACTTAAGAAATGTTAAATATGTTGTCCACCGCGTGTTCTGGCTATGAGGTTGAAAGCACAAAAATTCTTGTTCAATAGCAGAATCGGAGTATGCCATGGTCATAATGTGGATGTGCTTGCAATTCAGCTTTATTAAACCAAACGCGCCCCCTTTCCCCCATTCATATTCCTGAGGAACTTCTAACATATAGGGAATGTGCTGGAGATTGCAATTCACCAAAGTTTGCAATCTGACCACTGTTTATAACATTTTGAGGTACCCCCACAGCCAGAAGTTGTAAGGGTTAAGGTGCATCCTGTCAAAATGGGTCTTCAGCAGCTGCTTTGCTGGTATTGCAATGTGCATCTTGATAGAAGTTCTATCCACACACTGATGCTGTGGAAGTGCCAAAATGATGTGGTTGCACAAAATAGATTATACTGCTGGCCAAGTACAGCATCATCTATTGCACATTTTGCACTTTTTTCTTTTGCGAAAGAAACTTCCATTGCTTCAGGAGTATCCATGCAAATTTTCAAGTCATTCTGATCAGTACTTATTGTATAGTTTTGGAATCATAACTTAAATTATAATCACCCTGTATATAGCTGATTATTTTTCTTAAATCTGTTACTACTATACAGTAGAACCGTGATTAACTGGGCTTAACAGTGTGTGTGAAAGTATAAAAAAACAACTATTGAATATTAAGACTGGGAGATATACAGTAGGAGATGTGCTGCTACTTATGGGAATGAAAATGTATGTGAGGTAATGTAACAACTAGTACACTAGTCTTTGTCCTTTAAGGACAGCTGGTGTCTTTATTGGATTATAGGACCACCTGCCCCTAGCATGATGGTGTCACTACTGTAGCTGCTTTTTTGTGAAGGGAAAAAGAAACCCTGTGAGATAATACACCACTACATTTAGATGTGTGATGCAATCCTTATTCATGAATTTTCTAAAGATAGAGCATCAGAATATAGCCAAAGGTTAGAAAATGTTGTAAGAATGAGAAATTTTGGCTTTTATATATAAAACTTTAAATAACTAAGATACTTCATATGGAAAATATATATATATTCTGGCCACTTTTATGAGACTTTTTGAAAAAAATCACTTATAAAATCTTATGTCATTTAAAGATATACCATCAGAATGTACCCCAAGGATATAAAATGTGGTAAAAATGAAACATTTTGGCTAATAATGAACCAATATATTTTTCAAGGAAAAAAAATGGTATTTAGGCAACTTTTATTTGATTTTTTTTTTAAAAAAACCACTTGGTTAAAAACAACTCTGCGTTAAACTGACAAAAGCCATTGTATCTCTTAGCTTTAATCCCAAAATTCAAATGATACTAACACAATCACTTTTCTTTTTAAAATGATTGATTTCTATATCTATCTCCTTAACGAGATCATGATTTAAAGCACTCTAATCTTGATAACTTATTTTCAAGGACTTCAATCCTAGTGATTAGAGCTGTAACATCCGAATTGGACGAAACGCTAGAACACATGACTGGGGACACCTCATTTATCCTGTCAGCCATAATAGCTAATTTAGATAAATCTTGATCACTTAGACAAAATCTGTTGCACATTGTGGGGTAATCTTAGCAACCACAAATTTTTAAAACCTTTGTTGCTGAATTTTTTTCCAGCAGGATTTCGCATCTCAATAATATAGGTTTTTTGTCACCGAGATCTAATTCTTGGAACAATTTATGTAAACGATGAGTTCCGAAATCGACAAACTCTGTGATGTTATATTTTAGAATGTCGTACATGTGTTCGACAGGTGGGTTTTGCAACAAATTGCTAACCATGTCGGAGTTTTGGCTCAAGAGCAGAGCAAAGACAATGAAATTTAGTTGTCTGTAGTTATACCAGATACTTTAAACCACAATTCCAACCAGTAAAAATACAGGCTTCATCATTTTTATTTGCATCACAATTCAAAAAAAGGGTGCTTGCTATGTATAAATTAAAATGCAAATATATTCAAATAAAATCTTGTATAATTATGATGCATTCACAAGGGAAATTTTTTAGGGGACAGAACGATGCAAAAATAGTAACAAAAATGAAAATGTATGCATATGCACTTGATCACCTCTCATCACCGTAACACAACGGGGGAGCAAGCACTCACATGGTTAACAATGGCATGATTGATGTAACCAAACTTTTGCATTGTTGAAATTTGAAGATTCAGAGGAACAAGGCAAACACATTTGGGAAAATGTAGCGAAGCAACAATGGTAAAGATGACATAAACATTCAATGATTAAATATTAGTATTAGGGTCTGTAATTAATTACATTAAATCAAGAATTGTTATCAACATCAACATGACTATCAAAGATGTGGTGGCTAGAGGAATAACGAGGTAGACAGCAGTGGTATTTCCAGGTTGATTCTGATTTATATGTGGATTGTAACACCAGATGTACGCATCACAGCACGGCAGTTTGCATGCACCACAGCTTAAAATCTGAATTTATTTTAGGGGTTGTACACATATAAAAAGTTAATTCTTTCATTTTCTTACAGTTCCCATATGCTCAAAAACCCAATTAAAAAGTTGTTGCCTGGTGTCTCCTGATGTCAACAAAAAATTTTTCACATTTTTAAGTGCAATATTCACAGATATTTGAATTTAAAAAATGGAGGAAAGTTGGGGAAAAACAGCGCTAAGTGCAGAAAAACAGTTTTGCCTGAATTTGAATGTCTCAGTGAATATTGCACTTAGAAATGTGGAAATCTTTTTGTTGGCATCAGGAGAAACAGGGCAGTAACTTTCTAACTAGGTTTTTGAGCACATGGGACTGTATAAAAGGTTAATTCCCTCATTTCCTTATAGTCCAGGGAATTTATGAATGGTCCCGGCAAAATTGCAACAAAAGCTTTTAAATTGCATTTTAATCAGTAATCATTACTGAATAACGTACCCAAAATTGGACAACAGGAACATTCCTAAAAACAAATTGTAAAATGGCAGTGATTTTCTCAATTTAAGGCAAAGGCATAACATTCAATTACATTAGTTTCTAGTTATTTCCACATTACTATTAAATCATAACTACCATGATCTCAACATATAACAAAAGAACAATCTCACCAATTTAGGTCGATGAAAAATTCTCTAAGTCGAAGAAATCACCACAATCTCTGTTGAGCCATATCAAAGACGTGGCACACAATATCAAAATGTTAGTAGACGACAATAACAGATCTCAATGATCGCACCAAATGATGATGGCCATCACTATTCGTAGCGGATTCCAAGTGAATCATGGAACACTGATTCTTAGACTAGCAGATGTATGTCACATTTCAGGGGGGGCGTCCAACACCCAAGTTGAACCACTTGATCACAACTAGAACTTACAAAATCATTGAATAAATGAGAGAAATCATGAGATTAATAACTGACTACCCGGGAAAGCCATTAAAGCTGATTTAGAGCCATGATACAAATGAATAACTTGAATATTGTTATGATTTAATTTGTGAAACATTTATGTATAACAATATTCATACAATTTTCCAGATTTCTACTAAACGTGCGCAAGGTTGGTGTCAGAGCAAAAATAACATTCCATATTTTGAAACAAGTGCTAAAGAAGCTATCAATGTTGAACAGGCCTTCCAAACTGTGGCGAAAAATGCTCTTGCCCAAGAAACTGAAGTTGAGCTTTATTCAGAGATGCCAGGTTCCGGTGGTTTCAATCTTACCAAGGACCCAAAGCCTAAGTCAGATCCTTGTTCATGTTAATGATTGTTAAAAGACTGTCACACCAATGATATGCTGTGGAAAACAATTTTTAGATCTGGTGATCTGCTTTTTCAAATTTTGAGAATATATAGGATAGGTTACAATTATTAATTGTTATTTTGCTGAAAAGTTATAGGCTTTTGGCTTGTTTCAGCTTGGGAACCTGTTTTGCTTTACATAAGTGTGCACATTTAGCGTGCTCATTTAAGTAATGCCTTAAATGGAACGAATATCTCAAGCTATTTTTTTATAGTGATTCTTACCTTGTGTCCATTGAAAGCATTTTGTTAAAAATAATCATATCCACTACAGCTGTAAATTAACCATGTACAGAAATATTTGGCAGTTCATTGTATTTGGCCATTTATATAATGCATATATATAAATATATATAAAAAATGTGGACTTTACATATAGCTTTATCCCTAAAAAATAGTTTTCGTTGTTATGGTTGAAGCAGGTAACCTGAAATTGTGTTGATTTGTGTTTTGTATATTATCTTGAATAGTTGAATGTAAATCCTTGTCTCTTTCTGGTTTTCCTTTTGAACTTTTATTCTGCAAAACAAATCTATATTTTATCATTGGTACAGTTATCAATGCATTGTTTTTTCTAGTTTTACTTCTATAAATATGGTGAACAAGATGTGTACATAGGTTTTATGTAGTCTTATGTATTTTCTTGTCATCGAAAAAAACAGACCTGTGTGCTGAGAGTTCAAAGAGTTATGATTTCAAAATGGAAAGATGTTTTATGTATTGATTGTTTATGCAAGAAAGTACGGCATAAAAAAACTTCTAGGCATGAGAAAATGTAAGTTTTCAACTTATGAAACTTTTCTCTAGCGACTTTTTGCCACAAAAGTGAAGGTTATCTGGAAAAAATGTATACATAAAAAATCACTTTTCGCAATCGTTGTGGTCGTCTTTTTTTTAACACCCAAGTGCTCAGTGCTTTTTATAGAGATGAATGTCACCATTTTACAAAAAAAAATTGTATTTATAAAACAGTGAAATATGTGTGTACTCTTTAATGTTGTATATCAAGAGAATAACATAAACATATATTTAAAAATTATAAGTTTCTACTATCCAGTGTGCTAACAGTTTTGCTAGTTGACTTTCAAACATTTTTTTTAAGACAGTCAATGAAATCTGATATACCAATGTCATTCGCTGAATAGAATTTGGGTTAATTTTTTTTTTTTTTATAAGATGTTGGTTACATTCATTTCATTTTCATTTAAGATCAATTATTTGTTATGGCACGAGGTAGCTGTGGATCATTTTGGAATGTAGCAGGTTCTGGATTTCATTAAACTATTTTAATTTTCTGTTTACAATTTGTATTTATTTTCTAAAAAATTTTTTTACAGAAAAACTTTAACTGTCAGGAGTTTTTTCTTTAACAAAAGATGTTATTTAACTTCCTGATTCGATCATTAAAATCATGTTTCTCTTAAAGTGCTGTAAAAAGTGTGATTATTTCAAAATGTTAGTCCTGCAAGAAAAATTCATAATGAATTGGGTAGCAGGTACGTTTTTGTGGAAAAGCTTTTTATTTAGCTCAGTGTTCATTTTTGGCATATAGGTTGAAACCAATAGTGTTGGCTGCTTTATTTTCACAATTTTTTTGGTATAAATATCCAGCTTAGGTTTGTATTTGAATACCAGTTTTATTCTAGCCTTCACGGCTACAAATGTTGAATATATTTGAAAGTAATTTTGACATTATTTTAAATTATTAAAATGAATTTTCAACCAAAAATTTTGTTAGGCATTCATCTTCAAAAACTTTTATATAAGTTAATCTGGTTTTCTAAACTAATTTGATGTGATGTTATAGTTGGTTTTTTTTCAAATATTGAACGATACATAGAAATTTAAATGTTTTATGCAATTGTTAGAATAATTTTATCAACCTACATCTTAAATAAAATATTAATAGAACAGTATAGGCCTATATAGCCAGCAAATGAGTGCAAATACCAAAGAAGTTTGAGTTGGTGGTGGAGAAAGAATTAATCCTCATGTTTTTAGTATATATCCAGATTGTCTTATAAGCAGGTATGGTAGTATGAAATTGTAGCGAGATTTTCCTTTTATGAAAATTTCTTATCTTTTTAAGCCTTTTTAGATTTGGGAATATGCAGTCAAATAATTGCAATAAGAGAAAACTAACTAATACTGGTCTTTAAAATATGCTTAGAGAATGGGCATGTTCATTTGAGTATACCGTGAGAATTTTCTGTAATTTGCTTCCAAAGAAAAAGATTACTATATTACATCTAATTATCAATTTTAATTTTTCAAGTGTTTTCCCCTTGTTTAATTGATAAGAAAATTGATTGTGAAGAGTTTGATTTAACTTGGCAGAACTGGAATTGCTAATGAATTATATATTAGCAAATACTAAAAGTTGCATTATTCACTGCTTGTTGTATACCAAGCATTCGACAAAGTTTGAAATTTAAAAATCTATGCCAAAAAAAAAATAGACCGTAATTGAAAGCAAAATTTAGTTTTTGATTGGGTTAAAAAAATATTTGGACGAATTTGAAGGGTATGGTGGGACATTCATGTTATGAGCTTGTAAAATTTGTGCTATCAAGTGTGGAGAAATCTTTGCTGTACTTTCCCCCCGAACTTGACTATAACTGCAAATTTACTGTTGCATACACAGAAAAGAAATTGAGTATCACATGGTTTATACCAAGGAAATTCATCTCTCGTTGGACATGATAATTTTAAATAACCAAGTGTGTGTGTTGTGTGTTTAACTTAGAACCTTTATATTTTCAGCACGTTCACTTATGTTGTATGTTTTTCCCCCTTTTCAAAATTTCTACAGGAACCAAGAAAATAAAAATTACCTGTGGTTTTACATTTCTTTCATATTTTTCCCTCTGGTTTTAGTCATGTTTATGGTACGAGCAAAATAAGATTTTTTAGTTGCAAAGAAATAGAAGATTTTGAAGATGCTGCTTTTCAAACTATTGCACAAAACAATGTGCGTATATTTATAACCCGTTTTCTCTTTCTCCCCTGAACTCCATATATTTAGTTAAGTTTCTTTTAAATAAATTTGATGCTTCCTAGCTTCAAAAAGGAAACTGATTTTATCACCTCTATACAGGGTGTCCACTTTTAGTGTTGTCCAATGGCTATTTCCTGAACTGTTGGTTTTAGAGACAACTTTCGATTAGAAAAAATGGTTCGAATGAAAAAATTACTTTAAAAGTTACAAAATTTAAATTTTAATACCAACCCAGTCTTCTAACTTTCAGTTAGAAAGTTGTTGCACTATCTCTCCGGAGGCCAACAAAAAAATTTCCATGCTTTGAAGTACAATATTTGCTGAGGTATTTAAATTCAAAAATTGTAAAGAACTAAGCTAATGGATAAATTTCCCTCATTAATGCTATTCTTTCCCCCTTTTCTAGTTTTTGAATTCAAATATCTCGACGAACAAGGAAAGGGTCCCAAGGTGGAGTCTTCAAAAAGTTTCGAATAAATTAGATTCTACTAATTTTTGAATATGCACAAAAATAAATCCAGTGAAATTATAGGTCACTCAAAAAAATTGCAAATATTAATATTTTTGGATGCCAATAAAGGTAAAGAATTAAATAAAAAAATCCAGCTACCCTAGAGTGTTAGTGCCCTAGCCTAGAGTGTTAGTGACGTCATTCAAACATGAAGTACAACACACAGAAATGAAACTAGTTTTTTTTTATCCGTAGACAGCAAAGATGGAGAAAAAGTGAAAAGTTTTTATACAGGGGGTATATATAGCATTTTCCCTCGGCGAACCATTGATCCTTTAGAGGCATACTTCCAATTAGAAAAAGTATTCAAATATCATGTACTCTGATGTCATTCCATGTTTCAAGGGGTTGTAGAGTTATTAGAATAACAAATCAACTTTTAATAGTCCCCCCCCCCCCCGTGTCCCAAAATCCAGTTAGTTGTTGCCCTGTCTCTCCCGATGCCAACAAGTCACATTTCTAAGTGCAATATTCATCGAGATATTATCGAATTCATAAAAGCTGAGGAAAGTTGGGGAAAAAAGCATTAAATATTGAATTTTTTTTTAAACCGTTAAAACTTTAATGCAATTTTTAAACAAATTTAAAGCATTAAATGCGAGTAAAACGGTTTAACCGTATTTAGAGCTGTTTTTACCCTCATTTTTTGAATTCGAATATCTCGGTGAATATTGCCTTTAAAACGTGGAATTCTTTTTGTTAGCATCAGGAGAGAGACGGGCAACAACTTTATAATTGGGTTTTGGGATACACGGGGACTATATCAGTTTTTTAATTCTAATAACTATACAACCTCTTGAAACATGAGTGGCATATTTGAGTAGTACACGGTATTTGGATACTTTTTATATAATTGGAAAGTATGCCTCTAGGATCAACGGTTTGCCAGTAAAATTTCATACTTGCTATGCACCCTGTTTACATATCGGCAAGATGAGTAGCCAACTGTTGACATTTTTAATATTTCGTGACTAAATAATAGCATTCCGCCGCTAATTTTTGTTTTTGTGTTTCTGAGCGAGATGAGTGTACTTAAATTTTCATAATTTTTGAGTACGACACCTTGGGACCCTTTCCTTATTAGAAACATGGGAATTTTTCTAATTGGAAGTTAGAGGACGGGGGACTGTATTAAATTAATTTTGTAACATTTTTTTTATTAAAATTTTTTTTCATTTGAACATTTAAGAGATGATGGGCGACATCATTTAAATATTTTTCTAATCGAAAGTTGTCTCTAAAACCAACGGTTCGGGAAATAGCCATTGGACGATAAGACTGGACACCCTATATACTTCCAAACATTATCATTTTTTGTGCTCGTGGGGGATAATTTGACTGTATTTTAGAGCTGATTCTATATAATGGCCGTTCACGGAATTGGTACCCAGACTAATTGAACCCAAGATTAGTGCTTTAACTCTGCTGCTAGGGGGCTTGACAAAGCGATAGCAATTTAAAAATATGTACAATAATTTTATATTGATTCAAACAATTATGATCACGAGTTCTAATCAGCATTGCCTTTATAGAAAAATGAGTATTCTATATGTGGATAAAAAAAACCGTTTTTTTCTCTCTCTTGCTCAGTTGGAGCCCCTTATACGCGTTTTCCCAGTCATTTCCGAATTGTAGTTGTACTTAAGGACCCGACACTTTTACTATTTTTATAAAAAGAAATCTGTCTGTATATATATATAATTTTTTTTTTCACTTCTTAATATCAAATATACATGCATGCAGTATTTAAATTTGGTAACGCAGCAGAAGTTGTAATCGCAACGGAAAACATTAGGAAATATATATTGCCTTATGCTTGTGCCTCGTCAAATAACACAAAATGTTCCGGACTCTGCCACAAAGCTGAGCTGGAAAAGATCTCGGCAACGGGATAAGTCCAGTGGCAAAGTTCTGGCGTTCATTCATTGCCTCTTCAAATAATTTTGCTTATGGCAATAGTGATGTGGTGATTATAAAGTAATTCAATGGCACGAATATAAAATACTTTCGGTGCACAGGTCTGTTTTGTACGTTTATTGTAGGAAATGTAAGTGTTCTGTATACACTCCGAGGTTTTATGCTATTCTATCCGATATCTTGAGATTTAAGGTTTTCTTGTTTGAATACAGGTAAGGAGTGTTTTCATTTTGACGGTCTGCATTTATTTTATTTCTTTTTTTTTTTGTACCACTAGCTGAATGTAAAAATAAAGACTAATTTTTTTAAATGTTACGTCTTTCCTTTTTATCTAGTTTTCGTAATCACATAAAATTACGGCACGTACATTTTTGATGTCTTGGGTAAATCGAGAAATATGAGATTTCCTACTTTTTTTTTTAAATAATGGTAACTTTTCTTTTGTAGTTTTTTGTTTTTAATTGAGATTTTAGACTGTTGTATAAGTGTTTAATAGGAATTTTCATAATAAACAATGCATTAGAGAACATGCAAACATAAGTTCGTACTTTCTTGATAATGTTGAGGATCATTTATAAAGCATAAAGGAACTGAATTTTTTTTCCATTTCGTCTGTCGTTTTATAGACGAATTAGTTGATCAAAGATATTTTGCTCAGACAAACCCTCTTGCAGACCTGCCAACTCTCCCGATATAGGCGGGAGACTCCGGATTTTTCATCCTTCCTCCCGCTCTCCGGATTTTGGCAGAAAATTAGATTTTACGCGAGCTTTCACGTTGTCGTGGCGTCAATGATTACCGTAGCCGTTAGGGAAAACAGCCATAGAGAACAGCCGTGGTCATTTCCATCGAGCAGCCGTAAAAAAAAAGTCTCTGTGACCGCATTTAAGCAACTGGCAAAGACGCGACTTCGTTTTCGTAGCTTTTATCGGCAATCATTTATCAGGGGCATGACCTTGGTTGCCGAAATTCCTGTATAATCGTTATTGTATTCCATTAACAGCCGTGCGGTAAACGCGTTTTTTCGTCCGCAGCTTTGTAATCTGAATTTTTTTAAATAGTTTCTTCCGATTAAACATCTTCGGAAAGAAAATATAAAACTTTAAGCTATATACAGATAAATATAAAGCTTTTAAGAATTCATATACCCAAGATTATCAATCACTGATGGCATCCACGAAAGGAAACACTTATGTTTTATGAACATTATGTAGATGTGATTTCTCTATTCGGCATGGAAAGACTGACATGCAATTAAATTCTTCTCTTGGGGGGGGGGGGGGGTGAAGAATGTAACTTTTTCTTAATTTATTTAAAAAAAAAAAATTCGAATTTTTTTTTATGAACTTTTTTTTGATCGAGACTATATACACTGCTCAAAACAATTAGGGGAGCACATGGTTTTAACAAAATTACGCAAAGATGTATACCGATAAGTAACATAAAATGAATCATCCATAATTTAAAGCCTAGCAGGAAACGGAAGAAGAAAACTTCATATACAAATCAAAGTTCATGACGTCAGAAACCAGAAAAAGGAGATAAGGGCAGAAATCGGGATGTTGCAGAAACGTCTGTTTTACTGCCGTAACTGTGAAATTCGATTGCGCAGTATTTTTTTTTTTGAGACAAGGTGACTTGAGGATGTCTCAACAACGTGATTTACCGGAATCCATGGCATGGCGTGTTATAGGCAGACTGGAATCCGGGCAAACACAACGTAGTGTTGGAGTCGCCAAAAGTGTTGTTGCAAGGCTGTAGAATCGATTCCAAGAAACAGGAAATGTTAGACGTCGGCCACGCGCCACTACAACAACTGATGACCGGTATATACGGTTAACAGCCCGTCGAAACAGAACAGAGAACGCTACGCAGCTGCAAAGACGGTTGCTCTTGGCAACAGGACGAAGGGTGTCCAGCCAAACAGTACGTAATCGGCTTCATGAGGGAGGGCTCTATGCACGTAGGCCAATGGTCTGCATTCCGTTGACCCCACGCCACCGTGCGGCCCGAAGAAGATGGGCTGCTGAACATCGAGATTGGGAGCAACATGATTGGAGCCAAGTGCTGTTTACAGACGAGTCCCGATTCAGTCTGGAGTGTGACACCCGACGTGTTCTGGTATGGAGGGACAGGGGCACTCGAAATAACCCCGCAATCGTTCGTGAAAGGTCACAATACAGACGAGCTAGTTGAATGGTATGGGGTGGAATCAGCATAGGCGGACGTACGGACCTGCATATCATTCGGAATGGCACTTTGACAGCCCGAAGGTATGCAGACGAGATACTGCGACCTCATGTCATCCCTTACGCTGGAGCCATTGGAGATTCCTTTGTTTCCCAGGATGATAATGCCCGACCGCATAGAGCTCGTCTGGTGGAGAACATGCTTGAAGCTGAAACAATACAGCGTATGGAATGGCCAGCGTGCTCTCCTGACCTGAATCCAAATGCTCGGACGACGCATTGCTGCGCGACCAAGGCCGCCTGTTACTGTCCGAGACTTGCAGATTGCACTTCTTGAGGAGTGGAACAGTATTCCCCAAAGTCTGATCGATAACCTCATCGCATCCATGGCAAACAGGTGTGCAGCAGTCTTAGCTGTTCGAGGAGACCACACGCCCTATTAAAACTCATGCATCATGTCTAAACAGTACTTTTTTTTATCGTTTACATGTAACCAAATTGTTGCCCTAAATCATCTTTTCATGTTTTTTCCATATTTTCAAAGAATTAAAGCTTAATTCCAAATTTTTTTACGTCTATTTTCTGTATTGCGCATTGATACGCGTGTACCATCCATTGTATGCCAATACGTGGCTGTCTCGCACGGTTTTCTTCACTTTTTTGCTTGCTCCCCTAATTGTTTTGAGCAGTGTATATATATATATATATGAGTGTCGGGGTTGGGGGGGTTCCCCCTCGGGAGAATCTCCGCATTTCTGGATTTCAAAAGTTGGCACGTCTGCTCTTGTCAATCAGCGTATTACTGTATCTCTCGCTGTTAACACGTTTCTTTCATACCGATCAGGATAAAGATTTCAACCAATGTTAGTACAGTATAGTGTTTAATTTTTTTTAATCGCAGCATCAATCTCGTGATAAAACTTTCTTCAACATGTCTAATAACCATCTCATTCATTATCTAGTTATATGTTTTTTTTTCCTCGATCCTATTGATTTCATTCTTTTTGTTTCAGAAATCGAAATATAAATGTTTTTCGCATGAAATATGTACGCGAGAGAGAGAGAGTGTATATAGATAGATAGTTTAATATCGGCCGAAATTCAAATATTTATGTAGAAATATAAAAATATCACCCCCTGTATATAATGTACGGGGTGATTATAAAAAAACTATCCCGACATATGGGCCCCTAACTATCATACCATTCACAGAAACTGAATGAAATTTTGGCATAAGGTATTTTGAGGTATGCGCTCAAGAATGATATGGAAAACAACAGTGTCACTCTAACAGTTACGGTTACAGTGAGAAAATTTCGAAAATATTAAATGGCAACACCAAGTTTTTTGTATTGGAATGCGATCTCCATACTGAAAAACACTAAATAGCGTTGGAATGGCACCTGTAGCACGAAAATCCCCAAAGCTAGGCAAGGAAAAAGTAAAAAGGACTTTGCCGTGCACCAGAGCATTAATGTTCGTTTCATTCGTCACACCGTTTCTTCGGCTGATCCCAGCCTGATTAGTCCTCCACAAGGTCATGTGGAAAATTTGTGAAACACAATAAAATGCTTTATTTTATGCTGCTTCTCTGTCCTTATTGGTTGTCCTCACTTTTAGCCTATCTACCGCCGGTGATTTTCATGCTACAGTTGCCGTTCGAACGCTATTTAGGGTTTTTCACAATGGAGATCACATTCCAATACAAAAAACTTGGTGTTGCCATTTAATATTTTCGAAATTTTCTCACTGTAACCGTAACTGTTAGAGTGACACTGTTGTTTTCCATATCATTCTTGAGCGCATACATCAAAATACCTTATGCCAAAATTTCATTCAGTCTCTGTGAATGGTATGATAGTTAGGGGCCCATATGTCGGGATAGTTTTTTTATAATCACCCTGTATATATATATATATATATATAGTGGTATTTTTTTTTACGTACTTGGGGCTAGTAAGTAAAACAAATACGAAATTTAATTCGCAGCAGGCAATTGTCCAATGAGGTTGGCTGGGAAGAAAAGCTACTATTTTATGCAGGATGATTCACAAATAATCATTTTATTTTAAAGTACGGGGTGTTTTAAAAAGAATCATCCGATTTAAAACAATCACAACTATTCAGTTTTTAATCCGTTTTAATCGAATAATGTATAGGTACAAAGAGGGAAATCTCGAGTTTTACGCAATTGCCGACAGGTAGCGCTAACACTCTTCCTTCGGCCACCACTTTGATGTTTGTCAAGATTGACTTTTCCCACAGTTAGAAACCGATTCGGTTGACTTCATTTTCCAGCAGGATGGGGCACCACCACACTGGAGCTTGGACGTTCGAGAATTTTTGAACAATCGCATTCCTAAACGACTTCTTTTGACTTTTCGGGTTCTCTTTCATGTTGGCAGATATGTTGCCATAAATTGTAAACATTTTGTGTTTCCCTCATCCTGCAACTTAGTAACAACTACCCAAAGAAAATTTTAGGCGCCAATACAATTTTTTAGTTGCCATAGCAACCTGACGCCTGGGATTTGCCCAAACCTGTTATACACGGTAGTGAAATTCATTCCCGATACAGCATGTCAGTAGTCTATTGATGTTCGTTAAAGCGGCGGTAATTCGGTTCTTGAGCTCATTCAAAGTGGCTGTCTGTGGAGGCACGTACACAGCGTCTTTAATGTAACTCCAAAGACAAAAGTCACAAACAGTTAAAGATCGAGAGGCCTTAAAGGCTCATCTGATGGGACGGTGACTGCTCCATATTTTCTTCGGTACGCTCGTTGCACGACAAGCGATGAAGATGTCACGTAATCCAAAACACTTTTGCAATATTATATTGAATGTGTGGGAATAAAAATTTAACCTTTGCTTCTTCATACCCCGTGTACTATTAAACAGTACAATTTATAGGTTTCAAGTTATATATTTTTTTAAACCCGATAATTATTTTTGAATCACCCTGTATTATTAATTATATTAGTTATAGTTATTTTCATTAAACCACACATCTGTATTCCCCATACGTCAGTGGGTGCGTCGTGACATGCTGGAGATGTTGATGTGTTCCTGTTCTCAGTGCTTTGAAGTGAATGCAAAATATCTACTGGACCATTCCGGGGAGTTGCGAGGGAACTACGACTAGGGTAAGGGAGCCACGGGCCACAAAAGTTTGAGAAGCACTGCCGTACGTGATACGTACGCAATCCACAGTTTGGATTTAAACAAATAATTTAAATTCAACTAACCCTTTAAGTGGTTATTAAAATTTTTCTGATCCGCACTATAACTGCCACATTAGAAATTAATAAAACTTCTAGAAATTGCCACCTATTTTTAAGAATTTTTTCCAATTTCCAGCTGATAACTCCCTTTCTGTTATCAGGCATTCAACAAAATCAAATTCCGCCCATTGGCAGTTGATTGACTGGACGGGGGAAGGAAACTTTCAGCAGTTTTAAGAACAGAGATATGGGATTGCCGTTTTGAGAGGGTTCGAAGAACCCGAGATATCTCGGGATTGACGTGGTAAGGGTTAATCGTCAATAATAACACAATCGTAAATATAACCGGGCAAAACAGTTAAGCTGTTGAAGTACTCTTTTGAAAAAGTAGGACAATCCTACACCACTAACAAGTGGACACAAGGAAATCATTTACCGCAATCAATACAAAGAATTGTGCATAAATCTGGTCATTTTCAAGCTATCAAAATGGCAATCGAGTGTCCACTAAACCATTAAAACATGAAAATGTTCTAACTGGTCATTTTCATTTATTCAATGGTCAATGAATAGATACAGTGCACGCAGAATTTTCTCGAGCGGGGTTTCAGATTTTTTTCCCTTCTGAGGGGATTTTTTTACGTTTTTTCCTGCAAAATAACACTATAATCTTGGCTCAAGGGGGGGTCCTCCCCTTCCTCCTTTGCGTACGCCAATGCACGCAGGGGTGTAAGCAGGAGATTGAGTTTTGGAGGGCCACAAATTCTTAGTTACCAACCTTCAAAAAGCATTTTGAATTAACAGAAACTGTGTGATTAAGATAGCATATGAATGCATTTTATTCGGTTTTTGATAATTTTACAATGATATATTTAAGAATATTTTTAATTTTTGACCATCTTTGGGGGGGAGGGTACGGGCGCCTGTCCCCCTACCCGCGTACGCCTCTGCTTTTACGGTACAGTTTTTGTGTTGTTTCGTAGTATTCATTGGCATTTTCATTCTTTCACAGATTTTACGAATAACGGCTGGTACACGTACCGTAATTAATAAGGCCACGGCTTATACAGACTGTCCGAAATTGCTTGCCCAGCGGATATCTCTGTAACCGTTGGATTTAGAGAAACATACTTCGAAAGTTTTTAACAGCTGGCTGTGCGAAGATGAATTTAGGAAAAAGAGAAAATTCAACTGCCCTTGCGGGAAGTCGAACGTCCTCTCACTTGCCGGGTGAGCGCCCTAGAGCATTAGACATACTTTCACTTACAAAAAATTTCGAATGATGTGCGGTTACTCAAAATGACTTGAAATATTCCGAGGGATCGCATACATAAGAAAATAGAAAATTAACTTTTTATGTAAACCCTGTGTGAGAGAGACGTTTCATAGAGCGTAGAGTTATTGAAAATATTGGGAGGGCCCAGAATTATTGGTCGGGGGGGGGGGGGCAAACCTAATACAATCACAACGCCACAACAGGCAAAATGCCCAACGAGATGGCTAATATTTTCATATGTTACTATGCAGATGGTGGAAAATGTTGGAGAGGGTGGCTCGGTCCCTATATATGGGCCGGATAAAAGTTTACGCCTATGTGCGAGCTAAAACGTCCAATCGTTGAAATTTAAATGTGGCTCTGGGGAGTCATTTACAAAAAATAGAATATTTTTAAATGCAATATTAACGAAGATATCAGCATTTATCGCCAATGATTGAGGGTATGGTTCACAAATTGCGAAACTTTAATTAAATTCGAAGTTGCAAAATGTCTGTAATTTTCAAAAAAATTAATTGTTATTTGTTGTGAATAAAAAGATGAAATAGTTCATTCTATTTGTGTGTACAGTCTCTGGAAAAGACAACTTTTCTGCCAATGAAAACTTGCCAACACAGTGCTATGTTGTTAAAACCTAATGATTTTTTATATTTAATATCTCAGTAAATATTGCATTTAAAAAAAATGAAATTTTTTGCTAGTTACTTTTCAGAGCTTGATCTACATTTCGATAATTGGAAATTTTGTTACACGGGGACTTTATAAAAAGTTCATTTCTTTATTTTTTATGTATACGACCTCTCAAACAACTTATGAGGTTTTCAAGTAACAGCCCATCACATTTGAAAACTTTTTGTTATTGAAAGTATGTTTCTATAGTCACCGGTTGCAGAGATATCCGCTGTGCAAACAATTTCGGACAGCTTGGATAGCTTTAAAAGTTAACCTCCTATAGCCCGGTGTATATTTGAATATTATACCAATATACCTATTATACGATTTTTTCTCACTTTTCTTGGTATTTTAAAAAGTACATCTTTTAGTGGTCATTTCAGTAAAAAATATGGCTATATAGGCCTATAAGTTTAATACTTTTTTTTATAAAGAAAGAGTTGATTCTTTTTTTGTGTCCTTTTTTGAGAGATTCTAAAATTTTACGTGTTCAAGATTTAAAATCTCACCAAATTGAGAGAACTGGAAATAAAATTCAAGATAACATCTTTTCAACTTTGCTAAGCGAGATTTTATCAGTTTATAGATAATAGTAAAATAAAGGGAAGCAGTATATACTAACAAATTTGTGCCCCTTAATCCGTGTATTGTAATTTATTAAAAGGGCCCACTTTTATTAACCCTTTCCCGGACAGGCTTTTGGCAACAGATTCGGATAATCTCTAGTAGAAGTATCGGCGATCGATAAATCTGGTAGCCTTGTTCGTTCGTTGAAAAAAGGACGAAGAAGGGCAGGGGCGTAGCCAGAAATTTCGTTCGGGGGGGGGGGACCACTTTCATTTCGGGAGGGGACCAAAGTGACAGAACAATGGATTTGGCCATCTTTTTCCCTTTTTTCTGTCATTTTCTCACATTTCGGGGGGGGGGGACTAGACCCCCAAGTCCCCCCCCCCTCGCTACGCCCTTGAAGAAGGGGAAAGAAAGAAAAAAATGGTGTTGTGGACACTACTGTAAATACTGTAGCAGGCCTACAGTAGATTTCTCTTTCGCCCTCACCCTACCTTACGTGTTTTATATATAGTACATATACTTCAGCAATGTTTCTCAACCTTATTCAGTTCATGGCCCCCTTTGGACGATATTTTTTTCTCATGGCACCCTTGTCTTATTCAGCTCCCCCACGTTCATTCCAGATCGAGACCCTTTCTACTTACTGAATTGAATTTAATCAAAACTGAATTTATAATGAACAAATATTTTCTGAATAAAATTTAATTCTGGAATCCTGGGCCAGTCACGGATCCATAAGGTAAGCGCTCATCCCTTCTAAGAGCCGAATGAAATGTGTAAAATATGGGATTGATCTACACATAACGAACCTATAATCGACCCTCCTAACACATCACCCTGGGTCCGTGCCAACCCTGGACTAGAGTTCGGTGAGCTTCCTTCTTGTGAAGGGTTTCATGCATGGCTGTCTCAGCATCATGGGTCCCTGGGATAGGTTCCCCCATCCAAAGTGTTGTTCTGGGGCCTCATACTTAGCTGGAATTAACAGCTTACACATTTACATACTTATATTCGAAAATTATAAAACCGAATATCACCATGTAGGGCCTCCCTAAGGAGGATAGGAGTCCCTGGGCTATACCATCATAGGCCCGTGGATTAAGATGGTCCGGGTTATATGGACAGTTCTGCTGAAAGTAGTAACATTTTCTCCCACCATATTTCAGTTGAAAGCTCTAATTCTTCACAACTCTCTGTGGCCCCCTTCACACTTGTCATGGCTCCCCTTTTATCGGATTTTCACCCGTGGCCCCTTTAGAATATCTCAGGACCGTAAGGGGGCCATACGGCCCCAGGTTGAGAACCACTGCACTACAGAATAAATTTCTCCCGATTGCGTTTGGACAAGATATTTCGCCGTGATTGTAAAGGGGTTAAATGAATTGCTGTGATCATGTAAATGAACACAGTAATGTTTCAATTATCCTTTGCATATCCTTTTGCATTCGCATTTGTGAAAACAAAATAATTTTCAATACGTTTTTAGGGAGGTTAACCATAGAAGGTTAATTTCAAGCTCTTGCTTCTGATTCAAAGCTGCGGCCTAGCCAATAATTTTTCGTGCATTCTGACTTAAAAGGGATTCTAATTTCTAATTAAAGGGATTTTTATCTTAGGAATCTTAAATTATCTGTTCAATATTGTAATGTAATATCTTCTTTAACCTTGAATACTTTGCTAAAATGAATTTTCAGCAACGTACTCTAAAAATTTTAATAGATTTAAAAAAGTTCTCTGATTTTTTAATCTATTAAATAGATCTATATTAATTAATCATTATTTCAATATAATTAATTAAAATCCATATTAATTAATCTATTAATTCAGAAATAAATGGCTACAGAAATTAATAGATTAAAAAAATCGGAATTTTTTTAAATCTATTAATTTCTGTTGCCATTTATTTCTTTATATTATAAGTTTATGAATTTCTTTTTTCTTTCCTTGCTTGTACCGCCAAATATATAACAATTATTATTTTTCCACAAGTTAGCTTAGCGAATACCCCCCTATAGATAAGATATCTTATCTATAGAGGGTGTTGGCTTTGCTACCCCCAAAATGTTTTGTGTCTGTTTCAACTGAATAAGTGAGTTATCCTAAATTATCTATCTTATTAAAATTTTTTATGCATTTCTTTTTAATCCAGTTAGAAAAAAATAAATTTTTATTCTCGAATAATGTCTAATGTCACGTAATATTACAAAATTCTTAAAGACAACCTGAACGATAGAAGTTGAAAACGCACCGCATTTCATTTATTTTGATATTAGTGTTTTTCATTAGTTATTCAATGAAAATTACGAGCGGCTTATACGAAGATGTGACATGTAAACAGTCATGGCATTTCTACGAAAAATTCTTTCTTTAGGTCAGCGGTTCTCAACCTTTTTTGACTCGCGGAGCCCTTTTAAGTAAAAAAATTCTATGGCGGAGCCCCGTAGGCCAATTTTTTAGTTATTCAACAAAGTTACTGATTTATTTTTGCTATTTAAAAATATTTATAGTTATTTTTTAAATTTTTACTGTTTTTTTTATTTTCCTCGAGTGGCCGCGGAGCCCCTGGAGAGTGCACAAGGAGCCCCAAGGGCTCCGCGGAGCACCGGTTGAGAACCGCTGCTTTAGGTCATTCTTCGTAGTGCTGCTTGAGCATCCCAGCGACTTAGTTACAGGAAACTACGTTAAATGTGTGACGTATTATGGAAAAAAACCATAACCAGTTAATTTGATGAGGTTGCAAAAAAGATTTATTTTTGCTGAAAAGGATTTATTTTTATTTTGTATTTATGTATTTTCAAGTTAATAGTTTTCGTTATTAATTTTATTTTCTAGCATTAAAAAAAAATTATTCAGGGGTGCCTTAATATAAATTCAAGTTTATTGGGACTTAAGAAAAACTGCACGAATGCTTCTCTTGGATAGTGTTTTTCAATTAGCGCGTACCCGACGTCCCCTAAGTCAAACACTTAGGGAACCAAGGACCTTCTGGGCTATGCCAAAGCTACTCACTATATTTTCGCACTGATATCTGCTTGGAAGAGTAACAATACAAATGTACTTCGTCCGATATTATTCTGAATAAAAACCATTTAAATAAAATATGGAAGGGGATAACGACTGCTTTCAATCCAATAGAAATGCCCTGATAGGGGGGGGGGGGGGGGCTCGAGTCCGGAGATACAAAGAGAGAGATCGACCTTTAAAATTCATCTCATAAATTCATTCAGAAATAAAATTAATAAATACAGAGGGTCTCTCTTCTGGTACAGACTGGGAATATAAGAAGAAAATATATAGGGCATGGGAGAAAAAGGTTGTGAAACACTGCACTAACCCATTCACCCGTCTTAGCGAAACCCCGAACTTTTCTCCAACTCCCAACCCCATCTCGTCTGTAATCACCACAAAATTTGTTAATCGTGACAGTACCCAATTGTCCGGGAAAAATATGTTGAAAAAATTTTGTGTGTGTGTATGTTATTTTTTTTTCTTTTTTCACATAAAATAAAGACTCTGCCACGAAGCTGGGCTGGACGAGATCTCGGCAACGGGATAAGTGCAGTGGCAAATTCCTGGCGTTCATTCATTCAGCTGTCTGTTTCGAAGTAATTTTCGAAAAACTCTAATCTGTGGAAGACCAAGCTACGATGATTAGTGAAAAGGGAAAACTCAGAAATTCTTTTTCTTTCGCGGATATCTGCTTTTTTTCCGGGTGTGAAAGAAACTCATAAGAAAAGATTATTCGTATAAAAAGCCCATTGTGTGTGGATGGATCTTGTCAATTATAGGTGAATTCTGGTGGTTTATTCGAATTTTAACGATTCTCAGAACAATTTTGGAGATGAAATTTCAGAACAAAACAGTGTTTGAAGTTAAAAAACACTTGAATCTAAAAATTTCATTTTCCGATTTTGTAAAAAAAACAAAAATAATGGACAGTTCAATACAAACTTGCAGTGCCTTAACTGATATCGAAATTGGGGAAAATACAGTAGAAGATGCTCCATATCAGCGTTTCTCAACCTATGAGCCGTGGACCAAAGGTGGTCTGCGACGATGAACTAGGTGGTTCTAGGCAGACTCGATATTTTAATTCTCACTGAATGAAAAATTATTCACCCGTTGGAATTGATATTAGTAATATCCATATGGGTTCAAATAAAAACCTTAAAACTTATGTTCACCTTACATCATTGAGAATAATGCAGGAAATTGCGGTCGTAAATACGGGATATCATTAAATTTTGCCAAAAAATGCTATTCATTGTATTTAATGCAATTTGCTAATTGCTGCTAAAATTGCTGAAGGGTGTAGAAATAACGGGTTGCTACAAATCACAATGAGCAAAAATTTATTTCATTAAAAAAATTCAAGTGATCTAATGACCATATTTTATTGATTAAAATAAAATTCAGCAAATTGAGATCTTAAGTAATAGTCTGTAAAATACGGGACATCGCCAATTGTCATAAAAAGTTTTGTCAGAAGTAGGCACAATCACCAATCGTAATTAAAATTGCTGAAAAATTGAGGACAAAACGTTAAACCTGACAAATTAATATGTGAGATGTAAATATTCATAATTTATGCCATAACTATCACAAAAAAATTTATATTATGAAAACGCTGCGTATTCACAACTTTGGTAAATAGTACAAATTCAAATAAGTATCGTTGAAAAAACGGGACAAATGTATAAAAAAATTGGAACAACGTAAATTACAGGAATGTCCCTTAATACAGGACACAACTGGTCCGTCAAATTGTTTAAAACATTTTGCTGGTCTTTGTTTTCAGGAAGGTTGAGAAACATTGCTCAAGATCTCAAGAGGAATTAGGAAAAAGTGGCAGTGAAAATTGCTAGCATGCTGTAAAAACGATGCGCCAATTACTGGAGAAACTGAGAAGATAGGGCCTGAAATATTTATAGCTCTTGCTGGTAGGGCCATAACTAGGGGGAGACGGTGGGTCTGGTGCCCCGGGCGCTGGACCAGGGGGTGCCAAAGTGCTTGCTTGCCCCGGCTTACCATGCATCTAGTCATGGCCCTACTTGCTAGTATAGATGACATTGTGAAGACTCAAGTGCGCAAAATATACATCAATGTAAGCTTAAGGATCGCTTTAAATAAGGTATGTGAATAAAAAGTCAATTGATGAAAAAAAAATTCTAACATACAGTATTTTAGTGCATTTGCATATAGGGTGATTGTACATATATATTTAACTTAACCAGTAATTTTCTAAGTATGTTGTAAGGTATTTTTAGTTTTCATAAATCGAAATTTTCACCATTTTTATCTTGTTTTTCCTTCCACACGCAAAAAACTTTGTTTCTCGATCACTCTCTATCTCGAAATTTTTTTTTGGTCACGTCAGTTTCGAGATAGAGAGGTGTGACTGTATGTCTTTAAACTTTTCCAGTACATATCGGCCTCCTTCGATGTTGATAGATACACTGATATGAATTTCAAAAATTTTGTGTTGTCTTTCTTGACTCTAATTTAGTAATTAGAAAATTAAGAAAATTTTAGGCAAGAATCCCAATTTTTTAGTTGCCATGGCGACCTGGTTCTTGAGATTTGTCCAGCCCTGCACGAACCCTTAAATTTCCAATTGATGTTACGGGAGAACTTATCTGGGGTTCCGCGGTACTAAAAGTGTTGAAGTTACTCACGAGTTGTTGTTTGACACCTCCGATCGAACACCCAATTCAAATTGGATTCAGATTCAACTATTAACTCCCATATACCTGGCCTAAACTTTTGTGACTTCGTTGGTTTGAATCCAAACTAACATCCATCCAACTAATATCCATGGAACTTTTATAGGTCATAATTTTTATCGAGCCGTTTGGGAATCAGCTCTGAAATCAAAGTCTATCTCTTATAGGTAGGGTTAAGGTGACTATAAAAGAGAACGGGCTTGTGCAACACCCCCTATAGATAAGAGCACCCCCTCTTATCTATAGGGGGTGTTGGCTTGTGTCATCTTTCTCTGAGCTAACAGTTTGTCACTCCAAGTAATGTCTCGGGAATCGTTAAAAAAAAAAAAAACAGGATAAGGAACAGTTCTTGGCTGACTGACGCCACACTTTTGCTCAAAGATGACGCGTAGAGTCAGCCCGGTATTTCAAGTAGTTCTAGGTAGGGTAATCGTATTTCATCGAGAAAAATACTGGAAAAATGGACCCTAAATACCTATACAGGCTGTCCCAAATTGTTTGCACGGCGGATATCTCTGTAACTTTACAAACACACACATACTTTCAATTACAAAAAGTTCTGAAATTATGTGCAGTTATTTAAAATCTTAAAATTTATTTTAGGTGTAGTACACATAAGAAAATGAAAAATTAACTTTTTATACAGTCCCCCGTGTACTCAAAAATCCAATTAGAAAGCTGTTGTCCTGTCTCTCCTGATGCCAACAAAAGGAAAAAAAATTCCACGTTTCTAAGTGCAATATTCACTTAGATATTATATAGTATATAGAATATCACTTGGATATTCGAATTCGAAAAACGGAGGACAGTTGGGAAAAAACAGCGTTAAATGCGGATAAAACGGTTTTTCTGCATTTACAGCTGTTTTTTTCCCAAATTTCCTCCGTTTTTCGAATTTGAATATCTCAATGAATATTGCACTTAGAAACGAGGATTTTTCTGTTGGCATCAAGAGAAACAGGGCATCAACTTTCTATTTCGGTTTTTGAGCACACGGGGACTATAAAAAGTTAATTTCTTTATTTTTCATTATACGACCCCCCCTCAAACAAATTTTGATATTTTAAATAACTGCACGTTATTTGAAAACTTTTTGTAACTGAAAGTATGTTTCGAAAGTTAACGGTTACAGAGATATCCGCTTTGAAAACAATTTGGGACAACCTGTATGTGTAGGCTTGATTACAAATTCAAGCAAACTTTCTTGGAAAAATGTGACATTGTTATAAAAAATTCCGGATGACTAAAAATACGGGAATGTCTCGTAAAATACGGATCACATAATCATTCCACTTATAAGCCGTCACAGCAAAAGATGACTAGTGTGAAAGTCGCAGGAAGCAGCATTTGAATGAAGTTTCTTACTGGATGTATAAATAGCATTAAAATTATGTCCACAACAAAGCATCCCTTATAAAACGATTTAATCGCTGATTTTTTTTCTGATTTTCGCTGAAATATCTGAAAAATAAATCGAAATCGACGCTAAATATATAAGAAAAATAAATGAATATTAGTCTGTAGTCGAATAAAATACGTGTATTTGAAAGCATTTTCAAAACGTGATTTCAAACATGCTCAACTCGGTGAGGTGATGCTTGTTGATGACTGGGAATTTCATTTGGTTCATTTCGTCGCGCATCGTCATTTTAGGCACTAAAATGTGCTAATTAGACTGGAACCTACGGTTTATAAGCCGATTCCAAACGGATAAAGCTGAGTTTTAATTTGTAGATGTTTGTGGATCTTGAGGTTAGTTGATTCTGCAATGCTCCTCTGCAAAGTGACAGCTTAATTTCCGAATGATTTTTCTTATATTCTAACCTTGAGTCTGGTGTCTTTTTAGACCGCCCGGTCATTCTGACATATATTATGCAGGTCGAAATCGTTAATAAAAGGTTTAATAGATAAAATTTACCTAATCGTGAATTGTGTCCTAATAAATCAATGTCGGTTTGAATTTATGAAAACTTGGAAAATACCTCGTTTAAATCTGTTGACTGGAATTAGAAGTGCTAACATGAACGAATTCTCCGTCTGCTGCATACGTTTATGCATTTAGCATTTACTCGAGAACTTCTATGTTTTCCGTATTCTATTCTGATTTCAAAAAAAAAAAAAAAAAAAAATCAAAACACACAAAAAAAACTCAGTTCTTATTTTTTCGTAGATATTTTCATTCTGATTCTTTTTCTACTACAAAGGAAATAAATTAGCTCCAACATATGATTTTGCAATGGTAAATTGCCATTCACTGCGCACGTCCTCAGTGATTCGACCCCTTCCCCGTTAGAGGAACTTTTATCCACTTATATGATGTAATATGTAAGTTTCAATCCCGCTTCTTACGATGTAACCCATTAGGATACTCAATATTAAGTACATGTGCAAAATATTACCAATATTCTTCCACGTCACACAGGATGCTCTTCTAATATGGACTTGCTGATCCAATTTGAATGAAGTAACGTGTATATTTAGAAAATTTCGGCACAGTATGGAAAAAAATTTGATGTTTTGGAAACTACTGAACATAAAACAAAACTTTTGAAATTCACGCCCTCTTCCGGTGCCGAGATTTTAATGGCTTCTTTTTGCAGTATAAAATAAGTTCTCCCCCTCCTGAGAAAATCCCGCGTATGCCTATGCAAATGAGTGCACAACAATAGGAGAAAATACCTAACTTTTTTGGAGCTGAAAATTGCTGTAATGAACCATAGAATTTCTTGCGTCCAATAAATTTGCAAAATACTGTTCTGTCCATTGAAAAGGGGGTATTGAAATGATCTGGTGCAAAAATAACTTTATAAATATGTGAAATATTTTTGTGTGTCATCTAGAAGAGAGGAAGAGAAATTTTGGAAAAAATTTTTTTTTTCGATTTGGGGCATAAAATTTTAGCATTTTTGTTTGTGATGTTTTGGTAAACCCTGTATATACAATATATATTTATTCAATTTTTTAAAGTTCAATACTATGTAAATACAGCCTCTGCGTGCTTACATAAATCTCACGAGTTTTTATTTTTATTACTTTATCTAGTTTTCTGTTTATTGTAAGTTTCTTAGTGTGCCTAAACTTTTAAAACACACTGTATATCCAAGAATCTCTTCTGCTATCTTACATATTTCCGGTCTGTATGTTTCGGTTATAGGCAAGTGTGTTTTGTTGAGTTTTTAGTATTGCGATGAATTCTTTAACTGATTCTTTGAAACAACTTCAGTCAAAGATTATAATTTCTTCAATAACAATAATAATTTGCTTTGTATTTCTTATTTGTTCCAAGTGGGTTTCTTGAATCTTAAATTTTATTATATATATATATATTTTATCAAATATTTTCGACATGGCTTTAGTAAAGAAATTTTTTTTATTATAATTTCTGCGAAAAGTTTGACTTCAATACGAGATGAATACAGCTACTTATTGAATAATGAACTTTTTCAGTAACCACCAGAAATATTTAAGGAGTCTTGATGAATCTTAGGCCGGGATTACACTATAAAAGTATAAAAGTTTGATGAAATCCCTTTCATAAAACTTGAAAAATCCAGCCAATAAAGCTCATAGGTTACATTCGAGAAAATGCAACCAATAATCTTATTGGTCGAATTTTTCAAATATTATAAATGAACTTAATATTATATAAAACTTCTATAGTGTAATCCCGGCCTTAGATTGATATTGGTGATCTTAAGTGTAACTGATTCAAATTTATCTGACGGACGTGTTCGTGGTATGACTGTCGCGTCGTGTTCAAATTTATTAGCATTAGCAAATTTAATGGGATTAAGATAGCACACCATTTTAATATTACTGAGCTGTGGATGATTATTGTCGATTTTCTGATTTACAAATTCTTGTTCGGCACGGAAGATGTTCGTAATTCGGAGAATGGCTGTTCATTTTACTTTCAATTTTTTTTTATTTTTAATAAACGATAAAAAAAAACCAAAATAGACATATATATGAGAAGTGTTCAAATATTTCACGATAAGGATTTGAGTTTTTTTACCCCTTTATCCAAAATATGCAGATCCAGCATAGGTGCCAGAACCTGGGGGCTGAGGCCATTTGAGCTCCCCGATGAATTTTGTGGGAGGGGCTCAGCCCCCCCCCCCCGAAATTCATGTATATATATAATGGAACGCACCATTCCGTCTCTTGCGTACTCGCTTGAGTCCTGTATATACGGGACGAATCGTAATTTTCAGTCCCCTGAATGTTTTCTTCATGTCAGTACCTCTGGCATCCAACTTCTGATAGTTTTATCTCCAGTTTTTGAAATCATTCCCTGACGAAAAGAAAATTTATTTATACAAATACAACGCCACAACAGGCAAAATGCCCAACGAGGTGGCTGAGAAAAATGTCCATAAAAATATGTATGTCATAAATATTTCCCGTTTCCTTCAATCCTTTTTTCATTTTTCAACTTTTTTTTTTTATTCTGCTTTTATTCTTCCCCAGTTTCTTTTATCTTTTTTTCTTTTTCGCTTTCTTTTAACTTTCTTTAATCTTTCGTTTGTTCTCCATTTTTTTTCCCGCTTTCTTTGATTCTTCTCCGTTTTTTTATTCTTCTCTGTTTTCTTTTATTCATCTTTCATTTCTTCTGGTTTTTTTTTTTTCATTTTCTTTTATCCTTCTTTCATTATTTTATGAGCAGCATCATCTTTCACTGTCTGACCGAGACCTACACTTTGAGTGCTATATCGAATCATCTTACTATTTTCCCATGCCCAAATTGCTGTTTCACTTATTTCTTTTTCTTTGCCCGAGATTTTTTCTTTCCATCCATACTATATACCGCTTATTATAAAAGTTCGATAAAAGTTCGTTTATAAAACTTGAAAAATGCAACCAATGGGTGGATTAGTTAAGTTCGCTCGAATGTAACAGATGTGCTTATTGGTTAAATTTTTCACGTTTTATAAAAGGATTTTTATCAAAGTTTTATAGTGTAATACTGGCCTTAGACCAGGATTACACTGTAAAAGTTTGATAAAATCCCTTTTATAAAACTTGAAAAATCCAGCCAATAAAGCTCATAGGTTACATTCGAGCAAATCCAACCGATAATCTCACTGGTTGAAATTTTCAAATTTTATAAAAGAACTTTTAGAAAACTTTTATAGTTTAATCCTGGACTTAGAGCATGGTTTTCACAAAACATGCGTGGGTTTAATCATAATTTAGTATAAAATAAGGAAATCTAGTAAAATTTCGGAGATAGTTTATTTCGATAACTTTTTGAGATATTACACATCAAGTCCTCGAAATTAGCTCATTTTTATACAATACAAATACAACGCCACAACAGGCAAACCGCCCAACGAGGTGGCTGACTTAAGAACATCATGGATCCCCGAGCCCCTACCTACTACTGCTACACCACACATGCACTCCCCTCCCCCGCGGAACCCCCCAACGAATCAGTACATGCGGGAATGTGCGTGTACGTGTAGTGCAACCTGACGTAAAGTTTGTTTCTGTGTAATGCTTGTTATGTGTAGTGCTGTCATCTGCCCCCAGATTTTCTAACTATGAGTGAAGTGTTATGATTGAATGATTTATCGTTGTAGGACTGTTGCTCTCTGTGGCGAGACTTTTTAACAGGGAGATCGGCTCGCATTTGCGCCTTGAAGTTGGGAACCACAGAAAACCAACTTCAGCCGACCACCACTGTGGGGTTCGAACCCGGATCCTCGCATCACGAGTCCGGCACTATAACCACTCGACCACCACAGCGGCGACCCACACTTACGTCAGGCATAGTACACTAAAAACTTCTGCATGAAAGATGAATGTGACATGTGTTCTGCCAAACGAAAGGGGGTAATAAACGAGTCTACCAACCCTGTTCTATCTCCAACCGTTTCCGAGTTATGGTAGATAATCGATTATGGGAAAAAATGCGCCAAGTCTGGAAAAACCTAAATTCGTGGAGTTTATGTGGGAGACCTATACTCAAACTAGGTACATATTTGGAAAGAACATAAAAAATTCTATAAGGTGACACCAATGTCATTGAAATATCTGAATTTAATAATAAGCTACAAGCGCTGAAAGATTGGCAAAGTTCAAAATCAAATTGTCACCAAAATTTTTAATCGCCAATCCCGCAAACACCCTCGTAGTTACAATCGATTAAATTTACCAAACAATGGTCCATTGTACCAACTTTCGAAAGAGCCTACAATAGACCATATCGGTGTTCTGGTGCAGGAGAAATTTAGCCTTTTGTTCGCAATACATCACTAAAATTAGCGTTTGTCGAAGTAGATATTCGACGAAAATTCGAAATTGGCTGTTACAGATTTTAACGATAATTTGATGTTGCAGAAAAAATTCTATAACGTGATATTACCTCTATCTGCAGCAGGGATAGCGTCGACTTTTTCCAAGCCGTGCCACAATAAAAATTATTTTCGATATTCGTGCCACTTTACGAATTTTAACACACAGACCATACGTCCCGTTTTTACGGAGCACGAGCATTCTTTATGTATATATGTTACTGTCAAAGCCCGAATTGGCCACTTCGCGAAATGGCCAGCCCAGTTGACCCGGCCAATGTCCGAAATTCGCTCTGTCGCCAGGCTTTAGCTGGCCCCTATATATCGATCCCTATACATTCATATATCGATCTCTATGATCCCTATACATTCATATATCGATCTCTATGATCCCTATACATTCATATATCGATCTCTATGATCCCTATGCATTCATATATCCATCTCTATGATCCCTATGCATTCATATATCCATCTCTATGATCCCTATACATTCATATATCCATCTCTATGATCCCTATACATTCATATATCCATCTCTATGATCCCTATACATTCATATATCCATCTCTATGATCCCTATACATTCATATATCCATCTCTATGATCCGGGGTCATCGCCGCGTTGGCGTTTTTTTTTTGTAATAATTATGGTCATTTATAATTGGCCATAGACCCTAACGATCAAAGGAATCTGAATATTGATATCTTAGTGATACACATATAAAGATGTATTAAGGATCGACATATAGGGCCGGCCAGAGCCCGAATTTCGGACATTGGCTGGAATCAACTTCGGGCTTTGGCAGTAAAATATACAGGCTAAATCTGACATATTCTGCCAAACGAAAGAGGGTAATAGACGAGGCTAAGTGGATCATGAAACACCCCACCAACCCTGTCCTTTTCAAACCCTTTTCATGTTATGATGGAAAAAAATGCGTCACACACAAGTCGGGAAAAAACAGAATTTGGGAAGTTTCTGAAAGACCTATACGCCAACTAAGCACACATTTGGAAAGAACAGAAAAAATACAATAGGTGGCATCACGCCATTTCATCGAAATATTTGGATTTAATGGCGAGCTACAGGCGCTGAAAAATTTGCGAAGTTCAAAATCGAATTGTCGTCGAAATTTTTAATTGCCAATTCCACAAATACCCTTCTAGCTATAATCTTTCAAATTTGTCAAAAACTTGTCCGTTTCACCAGGTTTCGAAAGAGCCTAGAATAAACCAAATTGGTCATGTAGTTCAGGAGAACTTTAGTCGTTTGTTTGCAATACATCACTGAAATCTGCGTTCCTCGAAGTAATTTTTGTTAGGCTTTAGCGACAATTCGATTTTTCACTTTACCGATCTCTCAGCGCTTGAACCTCGCCATTAAATACGGATATCCTGAGGTAAAGGTAGTATCATCTTATAGGATTTTTTGTGCCAAAATAAAATTGTCATCAAAATCTGTAACCACCAATTTCGAATTTTCGTCGAATATCTACTTCGACGAACGCAGATTTCGCAATGATGTATTGCAAACAAACGACTAAATTTCTCCTGAACTAGATGACCAATTTGGTTTATACTAAGCTCTTTCGAAAGCTGGTGGAACAAGTTTTTGCCAAATTTGACCCATTGTAGCAAGAAGGGTGTTCGCAGAATTGGCGATTAAAAATTTTGGTGATGATTTTGAACTTTGCCAATTTTTCAGCGCTTGTAGTGTTTGCCATTAAATACAGATATTTCAATGAAATTGATGTGACCTTATAGGATTTTTTCTGCACTTTCCAAGAATGTGTTCAGTTTGCGTATCAAGTATTCAGAAAGTTCACAAATCCTGTTTTTTTTCACTTTACGCATTTTTTTTCCATAGTCGATCATACACCATAACTCTAAAACGGTTTGAGATAGGACAGGGTAGGTGGGGTGTTTCATGACCCACTTGTGTTCATCTATCACCCCCTTTCGTTTGGCAGAATAGGTCGGATTCATCCTGTATAGAGTATTCATGTATATATATAGCCTTTGGTTTTTGTGATTGCATTTTTAATTGAGGTGCTTTATTTTAGAAGCATATGACATCCATATTTGTTACGGGCATCTTTTTCTCAACCACCTCGTTGGGCATTTTTGACTGTTGTTTCCTTGTATTTGTAATGTATTCTTCCCGTTTCTGCAAAATATTGTTCGGCTGTCATCTTATTTTTGTAAAACTGGTCAGTTATCACTCTGTTGAGTTCTAAATTGTTTTCATTTTTGAGTTAAATTCGATTATCGCTGTGCAGATTGTGTATGTATGTATATTGATATAAGTTCAAATTATCTACACTATGTTGGGCCTAGACACTGGAACCTGAGGAGTCAGGGTGCTTGGGACTCAGGGTCAGAATGAGGTGTTTGGGACTGAGGACTCAGGGTGCCCCCTCCCCCAACAAACTTTGTAAGAGGGCTCAGCCCCTAACCCTCAAGAATACATAGATATGTAATGCAATTGTATATTATACAATACATGTACCCCATGCTGACGCTCCTGAATCTCGTACACATGGCACGTCCAATATGCCCAAAGATGAAAAACCGAACAGACACGCATTGAATAGAAAGTCATCACATAATTATTATTTTAAGAGTGCCTATATACCATACTAAATATAGTAACCTACAAGACCATCATCCGTCTAAAAGTTCGAATTTCTTTGATTATATAAAAAAAATGGAATAGAATTTCTCTAATTTTTCAAACCGTCACGTGCCACCCCTGATCTACAGGGTATCTGTATTCAATGGTGAACTAATTGAATTGTCGCCAAAGTCTACTAAAATTACGACGAACGCAGATTTCAGTGATGTATTGCAAACAAAAGATTAAATTTCTACTGAACTAGATCACCGATATGGTTTATTGCAAGCTTTTTCGAAAGTTGGTGCAATGGATCAGTTTTTGGTAAATTTGACCGATTGCAACTATGTATAAGGGTGTTTGTGGAATTGACAAAAAAATTAAAAATTTTGGTGACAATTTCATTTCGAATTTCGACAATCTTTCAGCGCTTGTAGCTCACCATTAAATCAAGATATTTAAATGAAATTGGTGTCACTTCATAGGTTTTTCTGTTCTTTCCAAATATGTGCTTACCTTGTGTATAAATTTGTCAGAAATTTCACAAATTTTGGATATTTTCAGACTTGACGAATTTTTTTTCCTAATCCATATCCATCCACCATAACTTGAAAACAGTTTGAGATAGGAAAGGATTGGTAGGGTTTTTTCATGTTCCACGTGGGCTCGTCCATTACCCCCTTTCGTTTGGCAGAACGTTCACCTTGTCTCATTTAATTCTGATACAGTACGTTGCTATGAAAGTTGTTTTTGTGCAATAAACTAGAGATCTAAGGTATACTAAATATTTTCTGAAAACGCGTACGTCAAATTATGTGAAATAATACATTAATTTGACGGGGAAAATATCTAATATTTTATATTTAAACAGCTATAAAATATTAAATTCTGAATATATGGCCAGGATCCTAGTTCATTGCACAGCTAGTATCACCTGAAACACTCAAAAAATTTTATCAAAATATCTTGCATACTTTTTGAGAAATTAAGTTCTGAATGAAAAAACATGAATCTTCATAAAACACTTTTGCATGTATAAAAATAAAATATTTTTATATTGTGGCACAAAAAATTCTTTCAAATACATTAATAAAAAAATTTCGACAATTTCCCCAAAATTCGTCATTTGAAGGTAGTCAACCTTAATGCGACCGTAATTTTTTTTTTCAGAAAATTTTTTTGTTTAGGAATTGCATGTAAATGCATTTATTGTACTAAACTATAAGTGTTGTTGAAAAATGTAGTAACATAATTCTTAATTTCAAAGGAAAAATATTGTTTTTTTGGTTTATTTCACTCATCAAGTTCGTCGAATTATTTGAAGAAATCGGACATTTATAGCGCATAAATTGTGCGAATTATTCGCGTCTCTAATATGGTTGAGCTCTTCTTTCCTGATCATACATAACACATTTTTAATATATTTCGGAAATTCAATTCACGCTTTCATCATAACTAGCCATAAAATTTGCATCTATAATTATAAATGATATTAAACAATGAAGTATACGATACATATTTTTTAAACGATTGGATAACATAAATTACTGAGATATTGTTTTATAAATTTATGTTTTAAACAAAGAATATATAGAACTGCAACTATACAATTTCATTGCTAATACAGTATGTACAGTTTATTGGCGTCTTTCGTCTGGATTTCTGTTAAGATTCTTCAGTAATTGAAATTTCAAAAATTTAGTGGCATGTGATCTATGTTAGAAAGTTATGAAGTTATGAAAGATTATGTATTTAATTTAATAAATCATGAGACTGAAATTGATTATTAATTATTTAATAACAGTCTTTAGTGGAGTATAAGACGCACTTTTTTTTTCTCAATGAAAATGGGTTTTAAATGGTCTTATATGCAGGTTTAGAAATTTGATTGAATGAGCAAAATTGTGTGGGAAAAGAGGGGAATGCGCTTTTTATAACTCGATGCATTCCCTTTAAACCGGCAAATACGGTAAGTAATTAATGTTTTCTAAGGATTTCAACCATAATATTGTCTAAAAATAAATGTATTTATAAGAAGTATTGAATACAAATATTGTATCATAAAATTATTGCTAAAATTATAAAAACTTTTATACCAAATATAATCAAAAACGAATAAAAAGTACGTGGCATATGCACGTTTTATGAACGACAAATTAAATATCACCGAATACGTAAAAATTGGTAAATAACTGGCATTAGCATACGAAAGTAAAATACACACGGTAGGAAATAATGAAATCAAACGTGCCTATTTACGAGACAAGTAATTTAGCATAATAACAGCTATCATTTTGGCTCTAATCTATTTTTCCTTGATATATGTATAATAGAGGAGAAACCCATTATTTAACTAATGAAAAAAAAATGTTGAACTTCAAATATTTGACCATCACATAGAAAACAATTTAAACAAAATAAAGAGGACGATACTGACACAACATCGAGATAACACGAATTTAGGTCCAGAACAAGTCATCATAAGACATTCTTTGATTTGTTAACCCTCGATTTTTCTCAGGCTTATTATTAGATTTTAATAATAAATGAAAAACTTTCGTATTCGTGCAATTAATATGAACTAATTCCATTACAAAAATGTTTCCTGTTCAGCGTCAGTTTCCAAGACGAAAACACTCTAAATAAACACTGATGAGGAAATATTCGTGCAAAACGATGAAAAACGAAATAAGTTTGTCGAAATATTTCAAGCTTAATCCCGTCACCGCTTCTCTATTGCCATGAAAACCGATGTTTAAGAGCTAAATTGAGTTTTCGGTATCGTAGGAGGATGGGGTTAACCCTCAAGAGTCGTACATGTTTAGTGGATTTGTAAAGGCTTCTTATTTTTTTGTTCTGCCTCCCCCCCCCCCCTTTTTGCGGGCTTTGGGAAGGCAAATACACATCTGGTATTTTTCTCTAGCATTTCTCTCTTTCTTAGGAGAAAATTTCCATGTTTCCGAAAGGAATGCAGGGGCGTGTAAGCATGGGACTGGGCGGAGTTTATACACACCCTCAATCAAGCATGGATCAGTTTGGTGGTTTGATAAAGGTTTCATCACACGCACACCCACCTGTCGCTTCTTTGCTGAGAAGCCTCCTAGCGGTGGATGATCGGAAACGTTAAAAGAAAGGCAGCTGCAATAGTTCCAGTTGTTCCAGGAAACTTTTTTATTCTTTCTATATCCGAAGGAAAAGCATTGTGAGCGGATCATCGAACACCGCAAACAACCAAAAATTCCGGAAAAGTAAAGAGAGCCACACACCGAGACAAGAACAACTCGTGAATTTTTGTCCGCACAAAATATTCTTGCGCTCAAGAAATATTTCTAGGATCTTGAATATTCTTACAACAAAACAGGTAAGTTTTATAATTTCTAATATCAGTTGTCACTTTGAATCATAAGTTATCATCTTTCACTACAAAATAGAAAATATTTATACGAATTTATGTTTAGTTTCGTTTTCATTCCTTTGAAAATTTGACATCAGTTTTAACATAAACTGAATAAATATCTAGTTTCTTTAAATGATTTTTATGGCTAAGAAAATTTTACACCTATCAAACAATGAAGTTGAGAAGACTTTTGTGCACAGTTATGGAAATAATATGTTTTGGCATCGTTGTGTGTGTATGTTCACATTTCTGTTAGTTTTTTATACTCTAATAATTTGGTTTCTGTACGGAATCTCTCTTGGAGAAAAAAAAATGTCAACATACCATGTGTGTGATTATCTCTATTATAAAATTCAAAAACAAACTTCCTTGAAAAGCATTTTGGAAGCTATATAGCTCGTGAATTATTATTTTTTTTACTTATTATTGCATCGTATATTGCTAGAAAAATATTTTATCTTCCGCTCGCTCTCCCTGTGGAGGTGTTTCCATTGTTCATTCTCATTAATAAAAGAATCTGATAAATGCTAGAGATAATACGTATTATAATCGATATATTCTTCATATTCGTTCTTTAAAGAGATTGTGGCATTCATTAAACTCTCACACCTTGCATGAAATCATCTAGAACTTGGCCCCCAGTGTGGCAAAGTCTTTATAACCCGTTAAGATTACAAAAATCGCTCGTGTCACTCTGATCAATTTCTATTATTGCGATTGTTATGTGATGACCTTGCCAGTAAACGGTTATCATAAAGAGTGTATAGACAGTTCCGAACGGTGCATTTCTGCACAAGGAGAATTTGGGGAGACAAATCCGCACGGTCCATTTCTGCACTTGGGAAAACAAAGGCCATTCTTGAATTTCTTTTTCTGTTTTTCTTCCCGTCTCCTCCTCCTCCTTTTCTTCTCTCCATAAATGAACTGGAGTTATAAGGGGGCTGTACATGGAATTGTGACACTGAAATAATCTTTCATACATATATGTGATTGAAAAATTATTAACCCTATCTCAACTTTAGTTCAATTGAATTTACTCGGTGAATGGCAATCCAAGTGCTCGAATTATGACTCATGCTTTTTCAACTAATTTTTCTTAATTTGAAACATATATGTAAGAAAACAACTTTTAATGGGTGAATACATCATTATTGTATAATGCTAAAATATATATATTCATTTCATTTCTTACCTTAGATCAGAACAAGAGAAAAATACCCCAAACCACTGAGGCTTGCACAGGAAGTGCAGTAAAATACATCTCTTACGACCTTTTTTTTTTAGACTGTGTACTACATGAATTAATTTTTCAATAAAACAAAACGAACTACAAGGAACAATACTGTACGCAAAAAATGTTAGTCATTTTACTCAATGGAGAAACAGATTATAAAATTTTGTAAATAGTACTTTGACTAAGTAAGAATTAACTTTTTTTTTTATTCTGGGTCAGCCAGGGGAGTATGTAGGATCGACCTTTGAAGGAGGTTTGGTAGGGGAGCACAAGGAATTTCTCTCTCTTTCAGAGAAATTTCGAGTTACTAACCTATAAAAATCATTTTAAAGAAATAGGTTAAAATAGCATATAAAGATATTTTTTCCTTCGGTATTTTTATTATTATTTTTTTGCAAAAATATTAAAAAATTTTTACTTTCTTGTATGAGGCAAAAAAGGGCCTCCTGCTTCCCTTTTTGCATACGACTCTGTTCTGAGGGTTAACCGTTTTGAGCAACTCGATAATTAATTCAAAAATTAAAAACTTCTACACTAAACCGAAGCTGTCATCCACAGGTCTGAAACACTTCCGAGGTTCCAACTAACCTACGTTTATTACCAAAGAGTTCTTTCTGAATTAGATTCTTGGCGTTAAATTTTTCTCAGAATGGTATTTTCAGCATCAATTTCAAGATAGCTGGTGGCAATTACATACCGCAGCATTGATTTATTGATAGTGAGTGAAATAGTATCAATAATACAGCATATCTCGTGTCTGATGCAATATTTGGCATAACAGATCCACACAATTCCACACATAATGTTGAAACCAGATCCAAAGATCAGAATGCTTATCCTGGATTTGAAAGAGGAATCTAAATGCAGTAACTTCCTCATGAGTCAAGCAGAGGTGAATTTAGAGGGCAAAAAAAGATGCTAAAGGGGGGTACACTAAACTGGAGAAACGCATTTCAAACATTCTGCTAAATTATGAAAGCACGAAAGGTGTTAAAAAGTGTTTGGAATCCTCAGCTTGAATTGAAAATTCGAGTAAACGTTTGTAACAGAATTTTAGTATGTGTTTGAACATGCAATCTGTATTACCTGGAAACAAAAAATTAAATGAAAAAATGATACAATACTTCATAGTTAATTAGATTTTAACCATGCTTCTCGTCGCCTCACAGTCGAGTGGTTGGGGAACTCGCTTCTCACTGTGCAGGTCTGGGTTCGAATCTCAGTTTAGGCATGGTTGTCTAATAATCCAACGCTAACAAGTTTCCTGAACGGATCATGTTGTGTGATCCCTTGGGAATACGTGAAGATCACGTTGTTTACAAGCGAAATGCGCTTTTTGTTATAGCAACGAATTATTTTCAAATTAATAAACGACATATTTTGCAGGTATAAATTTTCTGTTATTATTTAACCATTATTTCTTACTTGGAGCTCTGGTATTTTTATCTGCATCCTGAAAATGTGCTTTTGAAATGTTTGAAAGCAAGGGTGTTTTTTTTTCAGACTTGAATGTCAAAATTTTGCATTTCATACTATTTTCAATTATAATATTTGTTGGAAATTTAAATTCATGTCATACGCTAAATCAATAAGTGTGATAAATTTTGGGACGTATACCTTCAAACGATTTATTCCAGAGGAAATCATGGGCGGAATGACAAAACTGTTAATTTGAAGTAAAAAAAAAAAAAAGAGTTTAATTATTTTATAAAAACAATGTGATGACTCCTTATCAACATAAATATTCAGATTTCAAAGCGGTAAATTATTGATTTATTTTTATGAGTTAAGTCTGATGTGCTAAAATGTGCATTCAACATGATTGATGTCTAGTTGGACGACAAGCTAGTTTAGGAAGCTTTTTTTTTCATGTGGCCTCTCTCTCTCTCCTGCCAACGACTGAGGCATCGTGTGGGCAGGATCAAATATAGCGTAATATTTAAAACATGCATATAGCAATGTATTGTATTTAATATTTATACGCATACCATTTTGGTAAGTTTAATAGATTTTGTTCATATAGGCCTACCAAGACTTTCACATTCATCGGTGATTATTTATAATCCCCAGGTTGTAAGGTCCTATTGATAAATATGATAAATCGTCAATGAATTACTTGAATTTACCAAAAATTATGCATTCGATCGGTAATGTTGGTTTTTTATTGTACATAATTATGTGTGTGAAGAAAATCTTTCGACACTTATTTTAAATTAGTTTTTATGGCTAAATGCGTGTCTCGCGGAAGTATCGCAAATTAATAAACTGGTTAAATGAAGAGAATAGAGGTGATAATTTTTTATACAGGTTCCTATTTATCAAATTTACCGACTTTAATTAGAAATTATGGATAATCACCGGTGAATGTTACGAAGACATTATAATTAACAGAATTTACCGAGGAGATCGGGGGGGGGGGTTGATTTAATTACGCATAATAACTAATTTTACTACTTTCCCGTGGATTTAGAGTGAAATATTCCAAAATAATTCAACATTCTAGTGATAAAAAATAGTTGAACTTTAACAATGTGGATACAGCCTCATAAAACTCCTATCCACTTCGGGAAGGGAATAAAAGAAAGCAGGGGTAGAAAGGAAAAATAGAAATTTAAGAAGGGGCTGGATTGTGCGGGAAATGTCCCTAAATTCTCCCATGTGCGGAAATGCAACGTGCGGATCTGACACCAAACTAGCATAAAGCACATTTTTATAAATGAACAATAACAGGTCGATTGATTAAAACAGAGATAGACAAACATGCCTCCTCGTTGGGCATTTTGTCTGTTGCGGACTTTTTTTTTTAATAAACAAATCACAAAAACACACACATAGACATATATACAAATACAAACATACACATAGGTACAAACACAAACATGCACATAGGTACAAACACAAACATGCACATAGGTACAAACACAAACATGCACATAGGTACAAACACAAACATGCACATAGGTACAAACACAAACATGCACATAGGTACAAACATAAAAACACATAAATACAAACACTTTGTGACCCCAAGGGACTTAGTAAGTCCTTCCAGCAGGTCTAAAGAGCGGGGGGGGGGGGGGGTTTATAATCACATATGGTTCAGACAACAGCTTTCTGTGATTGCTTTTCATTCTCAAAATGAGGTCACTCATTCATGAGGAAGTTCATTATTCTCTTCCAAACGTATTTTAAAGCATTCTAATGGATTCCAAAACTTTTCAAAAACATTATTGATTAGAACTTCAGTCACTTCCAGTGAAGGATAAATACAATAGTCAACTATCACAGAACAGTTCTGCTTGCTTTGCTGATTATTTTTCATACTTTTAATTCCATTTTAAAATGGAATTTTTATATTCCTTTTGTCTATTTATTTTATTTAAATATACGTAAAATGAAGGCCTATATAAAATCACCGGATCAATTAAAAATAGAAATAAAAACAAATGAACATGATAAGCAAACAACCACTAAAATAAGATAAAAAATGAATAAACAAAGGCAAAATAATTTAGCAATCACTTACAGAATAAAAAAAATCACTCATCAATCGGACAGAAGAAGCTCTTTGAATTTACCAGTAAGTGTAGTAAATATATCAAATTCCTTTGGTAAACTATCATTACAAAATCTGTTTATCGCACAAGAAAGACCAATCGAGGTCTTCAAGTAAGCTATATGAAATAATTTATTTGACCTGGTATTGTATCGTGTGACCAAAAATCCTATTTTAGGCAACAGAAAAGAACAATCGATATTACCATTAATCTACCGCCAGAAAAATGTCGAATGAAATTTTTTGTTTGGGAGACTGATAATTAAAAAAGTTTGTCGGAGAAAAGTTGTTGAAATTGTAAAATATCATATGTTCTAAATTTCTTAAAATACAAGTATCACATAAATTCATTTTGTATACTTTCATTATCATTAATAGCATTATTATAATGAGGAATCCTCATTAACGATCCCGATCAAAACATATTCAAAGTTTTGATCGTATTATAGAATTAAAAAAGAATATTTTTTGTATCTAATTGTATCTAAATTGTTGAAATCTTCAGTTATTCTTTTAAGCCAGATAGGTTTGCCATATGAATTTGTACAAATGTCATTAATATGATCACGAAAGGTAAAATCAGAAGTATGAATTACACCCAGGTCAGTAGCAGAATATTTTCTCTGTAAAATATCAGTGCCAATGTAATATGAGTACGTGATAGGTTGTTTCATGCGGGTGAAAGGCATAGCAAAGCATTTGTTTATATTCAAGTGGAGATGATTCTCGATATATCAGTCATAAATATTGTTTAACTTTTCTTGAATGATAGCACAAAATACGAAATTTACAACAAGGTCAAAGATTTTAAAATCATCAGCAAATAATAAGCAATTATGAAAAGCAGCTGTAAGGTCATTAATAAATATGAGGACCAACAAAAGTCCAAGGACAGACCCCTGAGGAACTCCAGATGATGCACAAAATCCGTCACTAAAGACGAGCCATGAGATACGAAAATCAGTCTGTTTTTTAGGTATGAAGCAAATAAATTACAAGTATTATCACAGAAACCAATTTTTTTTAATTTGTACAGCAATGTACAGTGGCTAAAGTAATCAAATGCTTTAGCGAAATCTTTGTAAATTAGATCAGCTGACTTAAAAATTCGGATTTATGGTTTTGCCGCCCTTTTCACATTCTTGTCTAATTTTCTTGACCATTCATTCCACTCATTCTTTTTCCACCCTAGGCCATAGCACGCTTTGCCCCCCCCTCCCCCCGCTCCCAGTACAACGCTTTTGTCTCCAAGTCACTCTTATGGTCACTCACATGCTTACACTCATTTCGTCGCTCACTCACTTGGTCCTTTTCTTTCTAGGTTACTCTTTTGATAATTCACATGCTTGCACACTGTTTTGGTCACTCGCAAGCTTGTACACTATAAATCAGTGTTTCTAAACCACCGGCCCAGTGCTAGTACTTTGTCCTAACAACAGTGAAAACGGCTAAAAGTAATCGTTTCAATTTTTCCCCCATTAGTTGTGTTTATGTCCGGACCATCCACTCGAAAAAGTATTCAACCGGCCGCGGGATCCTAAAGGTTGAGAACCACTGCTTTAAATCGCTCTTTTGGTCACTCACCGACATCGTCCTTCACTCTCTAGGTCAATCTTTTTATCATTCACCGATCTAGTATCTCACTCTCTTTTGATGCTCATTGGCCGATTCCCTCGCTTTCTAGGTCAACCCCCATGCTCAAACATTCTCTAAGTTTTTCTTTTGGTTACTAACATGCATGCACACTTCATTGGTCGCTCTTTTTGGCAGCTCACTGACCTGTTCCTTCACTCTCTAGATCGCTCCTTTGGTCTCTTCCATGCTCGCAAACTCTATAGATCACGCGTTTTGTCGGTCACTGACTAAGTCCCTGGGTAGACGCGCATTGATGATTTTACCGCCTGAGGTGTAGGTCGATTGCGCTCATGATGAACCGTTTATGATGAGAAATAGGTCGATTGCGCTCATCCCAATTTCCAAACGACAGGGCGATTGCGCTCATCCCCGATTTCTAAGAGTTGCAGGTAAACCCTTTGTCTAAATCATTGTTAGGCCAGATTATCTTTATTTGGAAGGCAAGCGTCGTTAATTCCTCACTCTCCTATTGTAATATGCGACAGTTGATAAGTGTACAAAGAGGGAGGTGCAAGTGACCTGAACAAGTGAGAGCTGAACATCTGAGACCTTTCGAGGTCTACTTATACCGTAGATAAGGTGACAAGAAGAAGTACCTGAGAATCCGGGATATAACACGAAATCCATTAATAAAAATCAGGGCGAAACTGAGAAATTTTCAAAATCCTCATTTGGACATTACAGTGTAAAATTGCAAACTTACCATGCAATATGAAAATATCACACCTTTTCTATCCAGAGGTGCCAAAACGAGTAAAATAAATAAATGGGGCTACGGTTGTCAGACGCCACGGATATACGGGATTGAAGGATATACGTCATAAGAGAGGGTGTAGCGTTACATTATGCAGGGTACACAGCTAACAGCCCTCACCGCGAATTACTGACGAACCGTTGATCCTGACATACTTTGCAATTGCTTGAAGGTATACTTGGAAAAATTATTCAAATAACGTGTGGATCTCAGATACATCATTCATATTGCAAAGGGTTGTATATTTATCAAAATAAGAAAGTTAACTTTTTATACTGGCACCCTGTCCTCAAAAACCCAATTAGAAAGTTATTGCACCGTCTCTCTCGAGTCCAACAAAAAGAAACTCCATGTTTCTAAGTGCAACATTCACTGAAATATTTGAATTAAATAAACGGAGAAAAGTTTAGAAAAAACGTTATAAACGGGGGTTAAAAATGCGTTCTACCCGCATTTTCATGATTTGTTGAGTTATATTTTAATATGCATTAGAATATTTATTACATCTGCCAAACTAACAATCAATATAGTTGCTGAAGCATTTTTGCATAAATTAACAGAAACTTTCAAAAACTTCCATTAACTTTACTCTTGAAAAATGAAATCATAATCGAAGTTGTAGAAATAAAACACGGTATTAACACATATCCCACTTTGCTTCAGTACCGTATATACGGAGCAGAAAAAGCTTGATTGCCGATAGAAAGGACTGGGGAAATTAACGTTTGTAGCCCACATAATTTAACTTCTAAAGCAAGAAAATAAAAACCCAATAAAGTGACCTCTTCGGATGGGAACTGTGTTTGCTTTCAATTTCATTTCCTATCTCTTCATTAAGATGTTCCCGAATTTCCATAGCTTCCTGATAGTAAAGGCTGCAGACAGCTCAGAACTAGGGCTGGACAAATCGAAAAAAAAAAAATTAGGAGCCGAGCATGTTTTTCCTCCCAAGAAAAACAGCAATAAATAATGTTTTTTTTTCTTAAACTTTTCCGGGAGTTCGTAGCCCCTTCCCATGTTGGAAGACTCATTATTTCGAAATCAAAAAATTTTGTGTCATACTTACACTTTAGTTTAGCAATGATGCGTACAAAATTTTATGCGCTAATACCGATTTTCTAGTCACCATGTCACCTGGCACTTCATGTGACTCAATTTGCCCAGCCCTGGATAAAACCTGAATCCTGTATGAAAAGGCATTCTTCAGTGAATATTCAAGCTTTACATAATTTTACATATAGATAAGACTTGTTTTTATCTTCCTATTCTTCATTAATATAAGTTTCAGATTAATTTTATTAAGACCCGACTTGAATGTTGAAGATATGATGATATTTCGTAAAAAAAAATTATATGAGACGAGGAACAGAAAATCGTTATGAATAACGATAATTATGATGATATTATTAATGATAACGAATATCGGAAAATATGAATGAATACTAGTTTTCTCTCTTCTATCAATATGATTTTTTATACGATTGATTTAAAAATCATCTACATCACGGATGTACAGCTTCCAACCCGCTGACCAAATGCAGCTCCACAAGGGCTTTGATCTGGCCTGCGAAAGGTATTTCTGTAGAAAAGTGTGATACACACTGTATACTCAGATTGACCATATCTCCTCGAAAAAGAATTACATTATATCGGGATCCCTACGGGAAAATACTGGCCAATTATCGCCAAAAAAGTTGTCAAAGTTGCCTCTCTATAATCACTGAAATCGCTAAAGAAATCTTAAACAGCGCGAAATGAAGCTCTATTGCAAATTACAATGGATTAAAAATAAAATTCACGGAAAAAATATTTATATGACTGTAATTAATTATAATGGTTATAGTTATTATTACTATTATATAATATATAAGTTATATAAGTGATCTCTTGATTTAAATCCTTCATTTCAATAAAGAATAAAAATTCAAGCAACTTCATTGAAAAAAAAGAAACAGGACATTTCATGTAGAAGTCGAGATAGTCAAAATTACACGGTAATGTCCCGTAAAATACAAGTCGTGCACCCCGATCTGCACTATTTTTATCTACCTTTTTTTTGGCAAAAATTGCTTTCTGCTTATATGTAGTAATCCGGTCTCTATAGACAGAGTGACACTCCGACTCAGCAGTTGGCAACTATTAAATAGTTAGGGGTAGTTTAGTTACTAACCCCTCTCCCCCCCCGTCACCCACAAGGACTAAAATCAGACTGGGAGCAAACGATCTGTTGGGGGAATACATTGTAAATCGAAACACTCCCATTTTGAGCGTAAACGACCGAGCTACTATAGAAATTTTTCCACCCTTCTCCAATTCTACTCTAATTTTCTTGCCCATTCCTTCCCAAGATTTGCCGCCCTGGGCTATAGCCGTCCTGTAAATACACTTCTGGCTGACGTGTATTAGCTATGGTTTTACAACAGTATATGTATTGAGGGAAAGATGATTTGTAACTACAGATCTATTTCTAACGAAACCATGCTGATTTAAGGAGATGCAGGTACTAATTTCAGCATAGATTTTACCATATACAATAGACTCAAAAATTTTAGCAAAATTTGGCAGAATAGCTGCACTTCTATAATTTTCAATTTTATGTCTATCGCCTTTTTTAAGAATGGGAACGATTCTTGCTTTCTTCCATTCATCTGGAAAGATCTCATTTTTAACAAATATATTAAAAATTAATAAAAGTACACAACAAATGCTCAGCACATGCCTTGATAAAATAAGGTGGTAAACCCCATTTATACTCCTGGAGCTACTCCCTTCCAATCTTTTTATACTATATTTTATGTCATTTAAGGAGATATAAGAAATATTGACGGCACATCAGAAGAAACTTGAAAGTCGAAGAGTATGACCCTCTTCAGAAGCTGTGAAATTCGATACAAAAATCTTGGCGAAACCATGAACAATCAAGGCGTCTGTTGATAAAGCATTGCTTTCGAAATACATATACATTTTGGACACTTTTAGTAAAACACACCAAATATGTAACATAACATTGTAACACATAATTAACAATATAACTTTTCGAAACAAAGATTTCTTAAATTTTCAGTTCAATTTTTTTTATAATATGATGGTGCTTGAAAATCCTTAACTAACTTTGAAATTTTTGAAATCATTTTTGACAAACTTTCGCGTGTCACTTTTAGTATCACGTTGTGATACTTGTGCCGTAGATTGGCCGTCTCTACTCTAAGCTAAAGTTATCCTGCATTCGGAATCATTGTTCGCAGATGAAATAAATACGTCGGGCGTGTAATAAAAGATTACTGATTAAATGCAAGACAAAAAGTTTCGAAATATTAGTCCCACAAGTATCTATATTGGATCCTTTGCTTTTTCTGATTTTCATTAATGATCTTTGTAATTTAGAATTTGACGGTTCCATGAGATCACTTATGCCATGGTTCTATGCTAATGATTTCAAATTAAATTTACAGAAGACAAAATACGTTAATTTCAATCTTATGCAATCTGATTTACATCTTAATCTTAAATTTCACACCCTCGCTTGTGATTTTCAACCTCATTGTCATTGCGATGCAATTCAAGAAGTTAATAGTATTAAATACTTGGGTTCAAATGTAAACAGCAATTTAAAATGGAAATCTAATGTTCATGAACTACTTAAAAACTTCGTTTTGTTTTATATAATTTTTATTATATAAGTAAGAAAGTTTCCGCTAATTTCTTGAAAGACCTATACTATGCTTGGTTTTATTCACTTATAAATTATGGTACAATTATACAGGGTGGTGATTATATAAAACTAATTTATTGCCTTTATTTTCAATACAAAAAAAGAGTTTTCAAAATTTTGAATCGGGGTCAGTCTCATTCTTCTACAATTTTTAGAAATCTTCAATTTTTAGAAATCTACTTCCTTTACGTTATAATGCTCTTTGTTGTATTATTCTTTTCTTAAACCGTATTAAAGGTTTATTCAGTTTAAAAGATAATGTTTCCGAGCGAAGACCTCATATGATTTACCGTATTCCTACTTTTGAGAAAGAAATTTTTCGTAAACATTTTTATTATTTAGCTCCGAAATTATATAATTCACTACCACTAGAAATACAAAATATACCCACACACGCGGCATTTAAAAAATCATTATTCAAATTATTAATTTTAATAGACGATGTAGACTCTTATTTTGACGTTTAGGAGGAGCAATAAAATTTATTCACTTTAGCTTTGTCACTAAATCACTTTGTCACTTGTTTAATTATGCATATTTTTTCAATTAAAAAAAATTGTTCTTGTTTGTGTTGTCTATTGTATGTGCGAGATTCATTTTTTTTTCATATACTTTTTATCTAATGTTTTGTTTATTACATTTCTCGCCATACATTAAGACCTTAATCTTTTTCGTATTGTCTATGTTTTTTCGTTCTTGATTTTTTAACTTTACGTATTTTTTTATTTGATAGAGATGATTTTGTGTTGTATATGAGTCTTTTTTTTAATGTTTCTGTTCATGTCGTATGTTTTATATATTTTATTCATTAATTATCAAGTAAATTTTCAATCATCCGTACAGGTATCACATCCTCTGGATGATAAACGGTTTTTTTTTAAACTAATCTAAATCTCTGTATGTTGGAAATGAATAAATTTGATTTGATTTGATTTGATTTGAAAGTTGTAAGTAAAGTGAACTGTATAAAAAAATTATATTTCAATACATGTACAGCTCAGGGGCGTATGCCGGAGAGACGCATTGAGGGCTCATATTCGCTTCCCCCCCCCCCCCCCCCAGGATGATCAAAAATTAATAAAATATTAAAAAGAAGCATTTTTTAAATGTGGTTTTAGTTGATTCCTTTCAATTTAAAATGCTACTTTTTGATAATTTTTGTCTCACCACGGTCATTTTCTGCACACGAGGGGTAATTAGACCGGGACCTACAATTTACTGTCGGTTCAGAACGGCAGGCTTGTTTTTTATACTCATCGAGAGGTTGGTGCGCTAACCCCTCGACGAGGGGGCTCCCTGTGGTAGCAATTTTTTCTGCGGTCATGTCGCCGTTTCTGTTGTACCCCTGTATCAGGAAAATTTTCTGACAAGGACGAACCGGGTATCGAACTCGCAACACCTCTAAACATCCTTTGATACTTTAGGCGAGTACCTTATCGACCCGGGCTACCGCGCCCTGCTACTATTTGAAGGTAGTAACTAATAATTTCACTGGAAGAGATTCGTTGCACCCTCCCCTATCCATGAAAGATAGGTCCTACAAACCCGTGGTAAAAAAAATAAAAAATACATATAAAGGATTCACGTGTTATTTAAATACTTTTTCTAATTTATAGTATGTTTTTTATGATCAACGGTTTGAAAGGTAAATGATAGAACTTTGCTGTATAATGGTTTTCATTAATTAAGGAAAATCAAGAAATTGGCGCAGCTCAAAAAGTTGTGTACGGATGCTTACGAAACTTAAAAAAGAATTATACATATTGTTTTTTTTTTTGAGGTGCGACATGTAAAACAAATTTCCAGACAATTAATTATACTTTCGAAATTCACACGCATATGAAAGTGACAGTTGTATGTGTCAGGTGGTATAAAAAATATTTTATTATAGAATATTCTATATGTGCGGAATGTGATTACTCCGAGCAGCCATACAGCATCTATCGATGATGACGTTTACGATTTTCTCATCAAGAAATGAAAGTCATTGTTCTTGCAAAGCTGAACAGCTAAGTGTGTCTATTTTCTGTGAAACACAAATCTCCCTTGAGAAACCAAAACATGCTAAATTAAATTCAGGTCTAAAAATGGGGCTGGCCACTCCATCCGCTACATCATTTGCTGCTGAAAATACTCTTCCATGATATAAACTCTGTGTAGTCGAGAGTTGTCGTCTTTTATAATAAAATTTCTGCGAATTACACCGGCGTAAAGGCCTACATACAAATTAAGGATGTTATCTCCATACACTTGAGCCGACACAGTTTCTTGGGGTGAGGCATGGAACTCAGCCGCTATAGAAATACCCCAGAGTTTGTACGTCCAACAGTAAAAATTCTACACTAGACACAGATGCTGCCATCTACGAAATATTCTTTTTTACAGACGTTTCATAGATAATAAAGTAGTTCCCGGTTCTTTATAATCAAAAACTATCTGCTATCGCTCCGCAAACCTGAACTCATCCTTGAAGAGAGCAGCCCTTCATTGATCTGCAGTTCAGTCAGCAAATAGACAAGCCCATTGCTAATGCTCCCTCCTGTGATGAACGCTGAGCGGTACATGAATGGGTGGTCATCTCAAATACAGATCACCTTCATGAAGCCTTCTGCACACACAGCTGTTTATGTCACTCTTTCCGTTGGCTGCACCAAGAGAAGACCTTATAAGGAAAGGGTTCCAAGGTGTCTCCAAAAATTATGAAAAAATTCAAGTACATTCATCTCACCCAGAAATACATAAACACAAAAAATTAGTGGCGGAGTTCCACAAAAGTAATAAAAAATGACAACAGTTGGCTACTCATCGCCTCTCGTGCTTTGTAGTGACATCTATGAAAATTTCTTTCCACACTCTCTTTACACACTCTAGCTCTCCTTTTATTTTCTTTTTCTCTTCCTTTTTCCAGCAAGAGAAAAAGAAAGAGTTTTCTGCGTATGCACCTGATCATGTGTTTTTTGAATGACGTCACTCTAGGGTTGAGGGATTTTAAAATTCATTCTTGGCCTCTATTGGCGTTCAAAATATTAACATTTACAATTTTTTTGAGTGGCCCATAATAGTCCCGCCGGATTTTTTTTACACTTCTGTGCATATTTAAATGAGTAGGGTCAGTGGCAATTTTTTCAAAACTTTTGAAGACGCAATTTTGGGACCCTTTCCTTGTTAGTTTGATTAGAATCTCGAGGTCGTATTCCTTGGTCGCAAGTTAATGGAGCATTGGTGCTCGGATCCTACGTGAAAGACGTCTTGTGGTTTGCACTATGGCACTGACAGCTCACATGTGAATAATTTTACTGATTTTTATTGCTTTATATTATATATGTTCTCTTCATAATTGCTTCATATATAGACATGTAATTCATGTATAAATTCAGAAAATAGTGGCCATCTTGGTCTTTGCAGCGGTGGTTACTTGCCATGCCTGCCCATATCTTTTCAAATCTTCTTTCATAATTCCTAAAAGGGTGTAAGGTGTTATCTATGTACCCTGTATATGTGTTTTGTGTATTCTGATGGGATTGTTGGGGGGGGGGGGCGGGGGTTGAGAAGAGGGAGTGCTAGAGGTCGTCGTAGGAAGCAAGGTCTGTGTCTGAGCTTGGAGGAGTTCTGTGGTATGGGAATCATCAGAGTTTTCCACCATGACCCACGTTCTTTTGAATAACCCACTTGTATCCCATATGGGGACAGAGCGGAGGTCATGGTCGGTTTTGGTCTTGGTTTGCCTTGATATCCACGTTCCCCGGTGCCAGAATGGATCATTGCGTGAATTACATTTTACGTTTTTCTAACGGTTTAATTAATCCGCTCTGTTGGTCGTAGTCAAACGATAGCTTAACATGCATTCCAAACGCACTCTGTTGGTTTGAAACATCATTCAGATAGTCGAGGTCTAGATACCTAACACCCCATGAACCAGTTCAAAAAACATCGATATAAAAATACAAAAACAAAAGCCCACAAAGTATATTTGTCAACTATATTTGCAATACAGCAACCCAGAATAGGAGCAATTATCACGGAATGCTAATAATTGTGATAAAATATAATACACACTGCTAATAAAAAATTATGGTTTTCTTATCTAAGTATGGATAGCTTCTCGATTTATCCCAATATTAATATCGTATTTTTTTTAAAACGTGCCAATTGATATAGAAAATTCATGGTAGGAGTCTATGTCTTTCACATAACTTCCTAATAATTTTCCCCAGCGTGAAATTATCTAAATTATACCGTAAAATATGAGTTTGCGTTAATACTACTAAATTATCAGCATTACGACGCCTGCTCCGGAAATGGTTTTTTCGTTCAGAGCTATATATACGTTACCTTTATGCAGATGATTCAGAAATACAGCAGCAATCTCTCATAATAGCGTTCATCTTTAAAGTATTTGGTGAACAGCAGCTTGTTATTCATCTATCTTTTTGTCATGTATGTATACTAGTTCAGTTTTGTAAATAAGCTTGTTGATATTGAATTCATGATTCATTTTCGTATTTCTTTAGGTATGCGCATCAAGTAGCAGTTTATTAAAGTAATTTATTAGAGCTTTTCAAAATTTGAAGATTTAGTAACAAGCTTTTATTGATTTTACGAAGACATCAAAAGCATAGGCGCAGATAGACTTGGAAGTCTGGGAGGGGCACGGTCATTATTGCTGGGGGGGGGGGCACGATGATGATGATGTCAGTTCATCTATACATACAGTATATGCATTAGATCAGTCGACTTCACCTTTGATGCTGGGGGGGGGGGTTAATGCCCCCCCCCACGCCCTCCCGTATCTCCGCCCATGATCAAAAGATTTTACGAAGTATTAAACACTATTTTAAAATGAGATGAACTGCTTTTTTTTTTTGTACTGTAATTGAAGGAATACGTGATAGGTTGTCAAAACAGATTACTTGAACATATGGAAAAAGCTAAAATTTCTGCTCTAAATGAATGTATTCTCTCAGAAAGAGATATGCTTTAAAACCATGGTGTTGCATTACTTATTGTATTTTCTTACCGTAATTTCCTGCGTATAATCCGTAGATTATACATTAAAACAATGAAATTTCTTGGCTGGATTATCTGCATATTGTACACATAGATGATACGCAGTATAGATGCGTATTATCTGCAGATTTTTTTCCCTGACAGGTCGGAATAAAAATGAATATTTTGAAAATTAATGTGTAAAAAAAACCATTTTTATTTTAAATCTATAGACGGGAGTAGAAAAATTGACATTTTTTTCTAAAAAATGTGACAAACAAACCCTCCAATTCCTTAAGATTTTATTATTAATGAATGAATAAAATTTGAATATGTAGATTATACACCGCTGTGGACAATACAATGGCATTTTGTTTTTCAAAGTAGTGAAATTTGCATCTGCGTATTATATGCAGGAAATTAAGGTAAGCAGGTCATGGGAAAAGCCTCAATTCGACAACTAGAGACATTCCTGCTTTGAATTCGACAACATTATTGGCATGGGGCCTATAAAAGAACAGCAAATTCTGTTTGAAAGACAAAGCAGCATCATAGAACCACCGTCGCTTTTCCTGAAAATAACGTAGTTGTGCCTATAACGGACTGGGTAGGCTTTATATGTAATAGAAAACAATAATTTCTCTCTCCTAGTAGTCGGATGAATGTTAATATTTATAAAACCAGGACCGTAGTGTGCTTTTTCGGGGCACCGGGGCAGACTTTTCCTTGGAGCTCTTTTTGAAAGGGTTGTTATTATGTAAAACAAGTATACATTTTTGAAGGGCTCCCTGTTCGGCTCGGATCCCTGGGGCAGTGCCCCGGTCGCCCCAGCCTAGTTACGGTCCTGTATAAAACTTTTTGGATGAAAATATTTTTTTTTTCTAAAAGAGTTAGATTTTTTTCAGACGTTTCAACAAGTTTCCCTGGCATAAGCCCTGAGAAGTCAGTCTCCTAGTAAATTACTTCTTTGTCTCTTAGTGAGTTTTTAACGTCGGCATGTAGGCGTTATACTTACTTAATATATGATTTGATAAACTTCAGAGAACTTAGTGTAAGACTATGTGGTTTTTAAATATAAGCTCTTTCTGAAAGAAATACACTCATTTTCAGCCAAAATTTTAGGTTTTTTCATGCTCAATTAATGCATTTTGATTTGAACCTTATCATGGTAGGTATCCAAAGTAATTGAAAGAAAATTTATTTTATTCATGCATTAAAAATGGAAAAAGGGAAACATGTGGTTTCACATAAATATTTGTGTGTTCAAAATAATATAACTAATGGGACTAAAAAATCTTTATCTAGTGCCTTTTCAGCTGAGGGGCTGTATTATAAAAAAATTTTACCTCATATTCGAAAGCTCGATTCGTTTTCGCAAAAAACTACAGGCAAAACTATATTTTAAGTTATTCGTATAATATCTTACAAACAAAAAGTCTCACAAGATTAAGATTATGTGAGCGTGCTGGCCAGACTATTCCAGTAGTATTGTTTCCATTTTATAAAATTCCAACCACTGTTTACTTGTAATAAATGGAAGCATTGCTTCGTGAAAAACAAGGCGATCTCACTGAAACTACATTTCCACTCCGATAAACGCTCCAATTAAACAAACCTTCATTCACGTTTGGGCAATTTCAGACCCCGTGGCATTGTTCAGAATAAAATGAACTAGAATAAAGAATTTACGAACCGTCATTTAAATAGGAAAAATACAGATGAGACTAATTTTTGTGGTGGAGTTCACTGATGTCATAACAAGGACGTATGACATGAAACAAATGGATTTCCACTAATTTATTGCTCAAGAAACAAATCTTCTAGATACTCTAACAACTTTTCAAACTATTCTTTCAACTTACGAAATAGAGACAACACATGATAGACTTACATTTATGACGTACTCAAAAATATTCACTCAGTAATGTAACGCAATGCAACCAATAATAATGTCTATCTGGATATTAAAACATCATCTGTTTGTTTGGCACTCAATGGCGATTTCGAAGGCCACACAGAATCGCTCTCATTTTCATTTGTGCAGATGTGACGGACTCGTAGAAAGATTGTGTACTAATGGATTCGTCGGTCTAGAAACTAATCCTTAGTAAAATATATAGAATTCTTTTTCTGACATCTTCTTCCCCGAAATTTTGTCGTTCTTTTGCGGAAAAAGAGTGGGAGTGTTCGGGCAAAAAGCATTTGCCATTTTGAAAGGATTAAGGATAATCTGATCAGAACAAAATCGAAAACAATAACTGATTTATGTATGAGAATCACAAATATTTTGCGTTCTGAAAGAATACCTAGTTCACAAATCTTTCCGAAAGTTCTGGAAAACAGATTTAAAATTTAAATCACGCTATGCATAATTTGAAGTGATGGGCAAATTTTCCTTTTTTTTTTTGAAAAAGAATTGCATGTTTGCAATATTTGATTTGAGGAAAAAAAACTGAAAAATTTTATGCTGCCAGTTACTGGATTAAATTTGCGTAATTATATGTTTTTTCATTCTGTAGTTTGAACTTTTAGTTGACACTGATTCCACAAACATCATCTGCTGCCATAATATTCCTCCAAACAATTACCTTTATTTACGTAGCTTTTTCTTCTTCCTACATCATGACTGGATCTATACAATAAAGTAAAAAATGTTCCAAATGATGGAAGTGCTATTGAACTATACGAGTCATTGAAAGAACCAACAAGTTTTCCGTTTGCTATAGATCCAACCACAAAACTTGGTCAACAAACGAGTTTCTAATCCATCATATGTTAACACTCTGTTTAATGTGGAATAAGTTGCTTTTATCTGAAAGAGGAATAAATTAGTTTTTATGAAAAATTGCTTTTTGAATTCCAATTTTTCAAATCTATTCTATGTGATTGATCCTCGGCATATTCTAGTTTTCAGTACTGCAAATAATATTGTTAATCAATATTTCTTTTGGTTTCAGTTACCATTAATGTCGAAACGGGCGCTAACTTTCCAGATGTTTTGGTGGGTGATGCTAGTAGCGGTTGCTTTTCCATACATCTGTGATTGTAGATATTTTACTACAGTAGATCAGAAAGAAAAGCAGTTGAATTTCTTTCTGCCATTGTATTATCAAAAGTTGGCGGCATCTTTAATTGACAAAATCCAGAATAAAGATGAATTAAGATGGAAAGATAAAAACATCAAGGAAGCCGTAAAACGATTAGAAAACGGTGAGTATATTCACAGAATTTAATTATCGTATAGATTTCATTCCTAAAATTGTTTCATTTTCGTATTACATTTCTTTTTTTTATAATACTCGCTCTTATTGGTTTATTTTTTACAGATGCACCAAGTGATGTTCCTTTTAAACGCCTACTCACTCCAGAAATAAGTGATCCGGTAGAAATTTTGCAAAACTTGTTGAAAAAGTGAGTTTATTTTTTTTTGAAAAACAAAAACAAAATTTCCTTCAGATTTTAATTCATTGAAAAAAAAATTTAACGCCATTAAAGTCAGGGAAATTGAGAAGTTTGAAGTGAAATTGTCCCAAAAAAATTCTAATTTATCATCTTCACAAATGCAGTTTATCATTAAACAATATTCTTGGAGGCTGTAATTGACCATACTATACATTTATTAAGATCTTTCTATAAAGCATTTAATGCAATAAAATTTGTTACTGACCAGAGCCATATTGATTGGATCATTGAATTCACCGTATAACGTAAAATGTGTACCCGTAACTAAATTAATTTGCTAAAAAAACCAAAATAATAACAATAAAATTAATCAAACAAATATAATGATAATAAAGATTTAGTGAACACACAAAAAGAGACACTTGAAAATTAAATATAGATTGAGAGTTACACAGAAGTAAATGTTTTAAAAGCTAATTAGAGTTATATGTGTGAAGTTATTTCACTTGGAATTTATATAATTGACCAAAATATTGTACTAGTCTCTTTGTTTTAGATAATCTAATATTTAATTCAGATGTTATTTAAAGTGTCTGTGTGTTTGTGTTAGAGCAATTTTTATGTGTATAAATGCAGGGTGGTCATAAAATGACTATATGAGATTACAAGATATACAGAAGACTGGATGTTGTGAAGATATTTATTATTTCAGATGTTAATTTTTTAAGGAAGGAAAAAACTCATCTCTGTCTCTACCGGGAGTCGAACCCGGGTCCCTCGATTGCCGGACGAGTGCTCTGACCACTAAGCTACAGAGGAGATAGAGAAAAAAAAAATTAACATCTGAAATAATAAATATCTTCACAACATCCAGTCTTCTGTATATCTTGTATTAACAAGTGGAGAGCGACATTCATGTCATATATGAGATTAAATAACTATAATCGATATATGAGCCTCTAGCGGCTGCAAAAATTAACGAAAGCGAATGAAATTTGAGATGTAGGTGTTTCAAAGTATGTGCTCGAGAATGAATAGAAAAATAGAACTCTAGCTCTCTCGCGGTTACGATCACAGCAACAAAGCTTCTAAAAATTCAAATGGCAACTGACTTTTATGCACCGCTAAGTGATCGGCGCAGGGAAAAACCATGAATGGCGTTGGAACTGTACCTATAACATCATAAACGTCAGCGCAGGACGCAGACAAAGAAAGATCTCACCGGGGGGGTTGGTGCGTTAACCGGTCAGTGTGGAACTTTCTGCGGCAGTAAAGTGATCTGTATTGGTTGTTTCTACATGTTTCTTTTTCTGACTCTAGCACTGGCATTTATTGTGCTATAGGTACCGTCTCAACGCTATTTATGGTTATTTACCGCGTTGATCGCTTTGCAATGCATAAAAGTGAATGTTGCCATTTGAATTTTTCAAAATTTTGCTGTTGCAACCGTAACCGCGAGAGCTAGGTTTTCGCTTCTATCCTCATTCTCCAACGCATACTCTGAAACACCTATATTTCGAATTTAATTTGCATTCCTTGACTTTTACGGCCGCTAGGGACTTTTATATCGAAAAATTTATTTCATGACCACCCTTTATTATCGGGTGCCTTGAAAATTAAAAACAGTTGCGAAAGAAATGTATAATCTTCTACATTAGTGTTTAATCATTCATGTAAAGATACGATTGAAATTTACCAGTTGTTGTTTTATTTATAATTCCAGACAAAACTCTGAATAAGAAGAATCTATTTCAGCAACAGTGATTGCATTCTCATCAAGGTAAAATTTCTTGATGGCAGGATTTAGGCTGGAGATGATTCGTTTTTCTTAGATTAATTCCTGTCAAAAGCTGGAACATCTTTTCTTACTTTTCAACTGTTGCTGATTATAATGCATCTGCCTGTGATACGAGCCGAACTGAACTATAAAACTTCACACACATATATATACACACACATATTATTATACATATATACATTTATGATAGGTGCTTTCTCGACGCTTTATCGAATCAGTTAGATTCTCTCATTATCACTTCAGTTTCTTCCGGATGCCTTTCAATTTGTATTGTGACGTTCAGTCTACGAGCAGAATTTTTACCTCTTCCTGTAGTATCTAAGTGTTTCTTCTGTATTAAAAATCCAATGAGTTAGAAATGGTTCATTAAAAAAAACAATACAATTTTCAGAAATTAGTTTTTTTTAATTTAAATGTTTCAATGCGTCCAATTTATTTTCGAAATTCGTAAAATCACTTGAAGTTTGTGGCTTTTATGTGCAGGGCTATCTTAACGCATGGGTTTATTCGGGGGGGGGGGGGGGCTCTTGGTGCACATTCTACACGGGGGGGGGGGGGAATTGAATGGCCTTACATAGCAGTTCACATGAATTGTCAGACTTGTTGCGGAGCCCATGATGCTGTCAAGATGGACCTGCTAATAGGTCTCACGCGATTATACATATCAAATTCTCATTAGCGTGTTGTCGAATTAGAAAGACAACTGGTACATTTTGCTTCTTTTTTTTTTTTTATAAAAGAAAAAGGAAAAAAGAAACGATTGCAAGACTTTAAAGCTATGAAGAATGGCGAATTTTTTATATTTAAGATTTCGACACTCCCAACTTACGCTTACTCAGTTACGTGGTTTTCTGTGAAAAATGAACATTTTTCTGAAATTCAAGCATAATCATGGGATTACTTTTGAGATGATAGAGATTATTAAATGATAATTAAATAAAAATTGTTTAGTCGTCAAAATACCATTTCAGATTAAATAACGCTGCTTTTTCTTGTACAGAGTACGAGGAAACTGTCAACGATAAAAACTTTGCCGTGATTTAAAAATGAAGTTCCAAAGTTTGTATGGCATTTGCCTTTTTTGCAGACAACTACTCTACCACACACCAACTCCGATCATATACGACAATTTCCAACCAGTAGAGTTGTGTAGGAAATGAAAGCGCCATCTATCGGTGGTCGTTCCAGGTTCGGTAGGTAAAGAACTTGTTTCTGATGTTCCGTGTCTGGATTTGAACCTGTGAAACTTTACGGTAACCTTCATAGTGGAAGACGAGCATCTTATCACTGCTCCACTCGGGAACTCTTGATTTTTGCAGACTGGTCGCAACTTCGTATACCTGAACTCCAACATTTTTGCCTGTCAACGAAAGCATTTAATGTGATGCTTATAAATGACAAAGCACTGGGCCTGCAACTCTTAGTTAATGTCAACCATGTGATAAAGCCATTTTTTTGCTTTCAAACACACAGAACCGTCTTAACGAACGAGTTCACAAGGACGCTGGCAGCCCACTACTGTGATTTTTTGAGAATAAGGAAGTAAATTGGTGAACTTCTACTTCCAACCAGATTGGAGGACTCCGAACACCACTATGCCCAGATGATGTTCTTGAGACGGCTCTGTAAACACACAGGCAGCTTATTTCTTTCAATGGACCAAGGCTTTATTAGTTTAGAGCATTCAATGCGCACATCACATTGCATTTGGGTTTGAAAAAAAACGATAACTGAATCAAAAGTATGAAAAAAAATTATTTATTTCAAAACTTTATGAGTAAAATTTCAACTATGGGATTCGATGTAAATATATGTGTAATTGTAGTCTCTCCCCACAGTTGTATTTTTAATAAAATTGTCTTGAGACTGGTTGGGTATAATCTCCCTTCGTTCAGATTTAAAAAGTATAAATATTTTATGAAACATATAGAGAGAGAAATTTGTACGAATTTTTTCCTAAGTGAAATTAGACTGATATTTTGCCCCTGGAAGTAATCGCGAAGAAATTCTTGCTTTAAGAGTAACTCAAAAATATGTGCAATAACGTTCTAAATTTTTTTTTATAGTGTAACCAGGACATAAAAAAAGAGGACATGTTTTGATGCCTTGAAATTTCTCGATATTAATTAACTCGTACTATATACAGGGTGCCCTATCAAGATCTCCCAAACTCTGCACAGCCATATTTCTCGCTTGGAATACATAAAAAATGCCCTAAGAATTGTACCTGTACAACCCATAGTTTTCGAGAAAAATGCGAAAGAAAAGTATGACGCCATATCCGGTGCAAGGGAAAAAAAACTTTATTGGAAACATGAACATCGGTATTTGCATATGTTTACGTAAGAAGATGTTCAAAATGTCCACCGCGCATATCGAGGCATGCGTACGCGCGCCGTCGAATGACGTCAAGCCGTCGTTTGATATAGCACCGTATACTTTTCTTTCGCCGTTTTCTCGAAAACTATGGGTCGTACAGGTACAGTTCTTTGCGCATTTTTTATGTATTCCAAGCGAGGGATCTGGCTGTGCAGAGTTTGAGCGGTCTTGATGGGATGAGCGGTCCCTGTATACATTTCTGTTATTAACCTATTTTTTTTAACCACAAAAAACACATATGAAAACCCTCAAGTTAAGAATCAGCATCCTTTTTTCAGCATCCAATACAGGGTGGCAAAAAGTCCGTAGAAACTTTAAAAATGCATAAAAACCGGAAAAATAACCGAAATAAAAATGGTTTGCAGGGTTAGCATCGCTATTTCACGAGACTTTTTTAAGACCGGATAAACAACCGAATGGTGGCGCTAACGTACTCAAGTCAAAGAAAAGTATATCGATCCGGTCCATCCAATCTGTCGGAACTGAAAGATGCGATCCGCCGAGAGGTGTCATTTATACATCCGGACCTGCTGCACTCTGTCGTTGCTGGATTTGGGACTCGCCTGCAATGTCCTATTCCCTGTGGTGGTGGTGGTCATGTGGAACACATACTGTTGTAATAAACGATTTGGAGGGGCATTCTGTTTGTTATTTGCATATCTTTTCTTTGACTTGTGTACGTCAGCGCCACCTATCGGCTATTTTCTGAGTTATTTTTTCCCTGTCTAAAAAAATTCCCGTGACCTAGCGATGCTAACCCTGCAAACGGTTTTTTGTTCTCGTTATTCCGTTATTTTTCCGGTTTTTATGAATTTTTAAAGTTTCTACGGACTTTTTGCCCATCCTATACAACTGCAACATAAAAATACATGGGAAGCGAATACAAAAAATATATAATATTAATATTTTATATTAATATTAATTAATATTAAAAATACAAATAAATATTTAAGGAAAACTCAGTGGTTTTCAGATGTGGCCTTTTAAGGCTTGGATGTAATATCCTGTCCAAAGCATTCGAACGTACTCGTCTCTTATCAATCGAGATTCTCTTAAAATAGATTCATCATTTGGTGTACCTTGACCAGGTAGATTTACTGACTGTGTACAGTAGGGCTTTCACAAAAAAAATTTGCGGTAAACCTAGAACACGATTCTTCAGGTCATCTTTATAATCATTAGGGTGAAAATGATTGCTGCAAATATGAGCGTACTTACAGTTTACATAATCGAGCCTCTTACATATCGTAATCGACATCCATATGTTGCAAGCCTCTGGGTATTTAGGAATTATAATGAAAATAACGTGAATCCCAAGTTTCTTTGTCCTCTGCGTATAGCACGTTGCTATCGAACAAGAACTTATATTTGTTTTCTCATTTTTGCATGAGAATCATAAAAAAATATGAAAACACCACAAGCACAACTACACTCATGTCCATAAATTAAGGATAATTCAGAATCACACGGAAATCGAAATCTAAAGCAAAAATTTCACCTGTAGAATTATCACACACATCTGCAAGAATGATATGCAAATTTCAGGAAGACACCAGATGATGCCGATAGTACGTCACAATGACGAGAGTGTAAGAGGGGGGTATATAAGGAATGGTGGCAAAGAAGTGAAATTGTTCACAAGAGTTCTGTAAGGCGCTCAGTGCCATAAGCGAATAGTTATGACACAGAGGACGCATGTGGATGATTTGTTACGTGGTAGAATTATCGGCCGCCTGGAATGTGGGCGTACTCAGATGGAAGTATCCGAGGAACTTGGAATTGCCCAAAGTGTCATCTCTAGGCTTTGGCAACGATTCCGAGATAACGGAAATGTCAGTAGACGTTACAGTACAGGTCGCCCCCGGGTTACAACGCCGAATGAAGACCGGTATTTGGCAGTAAATGCCAAAAGAAGCAGACGGAGCACAGCATCCGACCTGTCTCGTCAGCTATCTGCAGCCACGGGTACCACAGTTTCAAGGCAAACCGTGTACAGACGTTTGGGAGATATTGGTCTATACGCTCGCAGGCCTGTCAGATGTGCTCCGCTCACGGCAACTCACTGTCGACAGCGATTAACCTGGAGTAGAGAATGTGGACATCGTCACAGTGGGCTTGTGTGATGTTTTCCGACGAGTCCAGGTTTAGCTTGCAGTCTGATTCCCGTCGGACTTTCATATGGAGAACGCCAGGTACCCGTTACCACCAAGACAACATCATTGAACGACACCGTTACGGTGGTGCAGCATTGTTCGTTTGGGGTGGAATTATACTGGGTTCCAGAACAGATCTGCATGTTCAAACCGGAACCATGAAAGCCCAAATTTATCGGGACATCATTCTGGAACAACATGTACGTTTGTTTAGGGGTGCCATGGGCGCAGAATTTGTGTTTCTGGATGACAACGCCCGTCCTCACCGAGCAAACATCGTAAACGAATGCCTTGAATCTGAGGAGATAACCCGTATGGAATGGCCAGCATTCCACCTGACTTGAATCCGATAGAGCATGTGTGGGACATGCTTGGCCGACGAGTTGCAGCCCGTCAACCACCTCCTACATGTGTACCGGAACTTCGGAGAGCATTGCTTGCTGAGTGGAGTGATCTTCCCCAAGATCAGATCGATAATTTGATACTCAGCATGCTTAGGCGTTGTACGGACTGTATTTCATCGCATGGGAGACATACAATGTATTAACCATCATACCAACCATGTAATAGTAAGTTTTTGTAAAGGAGATATTTTTTACTATTGCTCCAGGGAGCAAAAATCGTAGTTTTTATGAATGGTATCATACATACACCATCGTTTTTGTTCTTTATCTTTTGTTTAATAAATGGGCTTTATGAATAAGTAACGTTTGTTTTGTTTCTGAACTTTTATTTGCTGGAGCTGGCATTATCCTCAATTTATGGACATGAGTGTAAAACAACACCATAAACGAGAGATCAATCAATTGAAATAGTGAAATAAGCTACTACAAATTAAAATAATCCTCTTCAATGCAGTAGGCTGCGACGGGGCCGTCTCAAGATCATCATGGGCCCCCGGGCCAAGTGATTTTTGCTAAGCCCTACTTCGCAAATTCTCGAAAATTTCAACCAGATCTCATTTTGTGAGGCCCCTTCTTCGCTTGAGGCCTCCGGGCCGTGCCCAGGGGGGCCATGCGTTAAGACGGCACTGGGCTGCGGCTCTTTGCTCTTCGTTTGCTTGTCGTCTGTTACAAAGTGGTTGATCAATGAGGTGAAGCAGTAGCTCCGATACCACACCCATCTGAGCCAGGGTGGCGAGCGTGTTTACAAGGAGATGAAAAAGCCATTATATAGAAAAAGCCCTATATACATATATAGTCCTGCTCCCCAGACCACCCTCCATGTGGACGATCGTGAATCTCGTACACATGGGCTGTTCAGCAACTATGCCCGAAGGTAGAAAACCGAACAGAAACGCATTGCATACATTCATTGCATGCATGCATTTCACATTACATAATTACTATTTTAAGAGGTCCTTACCACACTAAATATAGGTTTGGAATTTCTTTGATTGAAAAATGGAATGGAATTTCATTAATTTTTGAAAAGTGTTCGCGTACCACTCATGATAGGGGTGGATTTATAGGGATGGGGGTCCCCTCCCCCGTAAGCGAAATGCGGTAATTCAAGAAATTTTTGGAACTTCTATATGATAATATTGCAACAAGAAATTAAACAATAAATTCAAGAAAACTTCGACTAAAAAACGGGTAAAACTGGGACATTTTTCAAAAAAGTCGTTATAGAGGGAAAAAAACAGGAAAACGGGACGGCCACGGAACATATGGGGCAAAATGCTGGGCGTGTGGTCACACATGTTTGTGAGGAACCTCAAGATATTAAAATATTCCTCACACACTAAATTTCAAGCAAAAAGACTTTTCTAAGTACACATTATAAAAATCTTTTTAAGCATAAACGAAGTTGATGATTTTTAAAAAGCATTCTCTAAAAAAAGAAAGACAATTTAAAAGTTATTCAGTACATGAGGCAAAACTGAATGCCACTATATTGCTCCCTCTGTTATCACACTGTTATTACATTTCACTTTTTTGCAAAATAGTCAGTTTTTTTTTTCAAACGATGGAAGAGTACTTCTTGATTTTATTCTGGCTTGAATGAAGCCTTCACGACTCTCGGTTGTTGATACAGCAAGAGATGCTTCGGTTACGAGTCGTACGAACCGTTCAACTGTTTGCGTGTGACACGGAAAATTAGGTATAGATGGAAAAGCAGGTTCAGGTAATTTTTGTGGGTTCATTTCCTGATTTTTTATAATAGGTGGTTCAGTTAGTCGCACTTGATCCCTTCAATTAGTTCCGAATAGTGCTAAGTACAAGTAACCTTTCATTTACATCATTAATTAGACAATTGGTTAATTTAATTAATTGTTTCACACAACATAAAAATGAAGTGCCACCAAATTTACACTGTTGTTGACATCTCTTTTATACTCCAATCAGAAAATGCACTCAAGGATTAGAAAAAATTTATTTGTTGATTAATAAAATTTACTTCGATTTTTTATAGTGTACTTAGTGCGCAGAGTGTACTGTGTGTGTAAGGGTGTTTACGCCATTACACGTCTGTGTACTGCATGGAAAGTAGCAATACAATTATTTTAACACTATCAGTGATATTACAAAATATCGATGTTATTAAACGAATTACGAAGAAAAGAAAATCTGGAGACATTTAAAAATATATTGACGTCGATTTTGAACGAGATGTAAAAAAAATATTATAGCCAATTTCAAAATGCCTTGAAAACATATCGCGATTGAGATTTTGCTGTTAAATAATATATTCTTATATTGAGATGAGTTTAAGATTAGAATAAAGGCATTTCCATGCAAGATTTGAAAAAAAAAAAAAACGTTGTAGAGAGATTTATATCTTTGTACCCAGTATAATAAATTATAACGATTTATCACTATGAATAATTTTTCCAATCAGTAAATGTACAGATAACATTTTAAACGAAAAAAATGCTGTCTCTGAATCATGTTACTAAATTAAGTAACGTAATTCACAGAGAATTATTATTCATTATAATGAACAACTGGATAAATTAATAATGAATGAATAATTTCCAATTCTACTAATTTGTCTCCGTTGCTCTCACCTTGATCGAAAAATGTATATATGCGCGTGCGGCCATGTTTATTTTTCCGTAACGCGAGCTTAACGAGTGGTCTCCGGTTCTCGTTAGCTAACGCTTCACGTAGCGATGACGACAACGAAGATTGATTATAGTAACGATGTGAGAAAAATCAACCATTATATCACTGGTGACGTAAATCTATCCCACAATGCACCGCAATCCCCAAACACGTTTGAAACGCGGGCATAACGACATTAGCGTAATAGACCCCTCAATTTCAAATTTCGGTGAATTGAAAGCATATCCACGCCATTACTCTGATCTGCTGTTGAACAAGCATTTTTGCGCTTCTATCTCATTTCCAGAACACGGTGGACAACATATTTAGCATTTCTTGTGTAAGCTGCAGTTGTTTGTTTAATGATTTCATTTTTGTGATGTTTCCATGAGTTATGAAATCATGCAAATTGCTAATTAAGTTATCATTTTGTCCTGACTGGCTATAGTTTCCATTCTGAAAGCAAATTTCCTATGTGTTGGATGAGTATACCATCATTATTTTACATTTTTGAGTGTTTCCCCCCTCCCTCCTTTCACCATACAAAAAATCCTATTGTCTCAGGAATATTCATGCAAATTTTCAAGTCATTCTAACCAGTGGTTCTTATTTTAGTGTTTTAAAATCAGAACTTTAGTTATAATCACCCTTTGTAGAGTAAATCATCGCTAATTAATCTGTTTTAATTATGCTTCATTAAACACATTGTATTCATCTAGCTTTTATCGCAGTTTTTGCAAAATAGGTCCCTAATTAAGCATATTAAAGTAACTGGAGAAAACATGTTTATGATATGGTTAATAACAATATTAAGAGAGAGAATTTTCAAACACGAAATAGTTCCTTGAGTTAAGCTATAACATAATTGAATTGCAAAAGTTGGTTTTTGTTAAAATATATGAAATATTTATAGATTAATTAATATGGGAAGAATGTTAATTACATTAATAAACATTTTATGTAATTAATTATTAGAAGTTTGAATAATTTTTCAGAAATTTTTTTAAAATTATTTTAATAAAATTAAAAATTTATTTGGTTAAAAAAAACCCGTTTTTTACCAACCCTATATTTACGTAATTGGCCCGAACCGTATATACCGGTCTAATTAATCCGTTTGAGTACATAAAATGACAACAGTGCAACAAAATGAAATAGTATAATTATGTACAACAGCAAATAAACACACATGCTTTATAGTAACGATAACGAAAGTGTATAGCTTCTCTTACTCGAGAGAGAGAGAGAGAGAGAGAAAGAGAGAAGATGATGCAAAAGTGGTTTAACGCCAGAGTGCTTTCACAGCGTTAACGTTTTGGAAAACCTCCAATGGAAGCAGAAAAGGGAGTAAAGATGGTCTGAAGTTTTTATTTAGGGATGCAGTGAAAGTGTGTTCGCTTTCTCCAGAAACACGCTCACGCTTCCAGAAGGAATCTTCATCGAGGAATTCATGACGACCTCAAACGTAAAGAGCAATAGAAGCTTTTATTCTAATATTTTCAAGAGCTTTCATAAACCGGCAACATTCCAATCTCCTTGAAATTGTGGTAAAACTTGTAAAATTTGGCTGTGCGGTGGGATTCCTCTTAAACCAAACTCGTCAGCTGTGCTAAATTTAAACTCATCTATTCTTGAAGCGAACGAATTTCATACTACTTGGTGAAATAATAGGTTTCGATCGAATCTCTCATTTGATAGGCACATTTTGAAATTATCCCCATTATTTTCGAATCGTTGACTTGGATGTTCATCAAGTTAAAAACTAAGATTTTGTGAATATCTACTCACATGTTTCTATTTGGGTCAGTTCTATACTGTTAATATTTGGTGTTTTGTTCGTGAATCAACTCAGAAAAAGAAATGGTGATCATGACGTTAGCCCGTTTGTCACTTCTTCTCCTTCTTCAGCACTCAAAAGGTAAGAAATTTAGACATTTTCATAAAAATCATAAACATTTAGTTTGGCTACGAATCTTAGTGTTTCATGTGGTTTTTTTGGTTTACTTAAATATCAATGAAGGAAATAGTCTATTTTAATTCTCGATTTACAGAAAATTTTCAAATTACAATAATGATCTTTTCAGCGTTATTACAAAAAAGTTTTTTTTTTTTATCATGTACTGTACAATGATAAATACAAAGACCACACTGCATGTATAAGTATAATGTTTCTTCATTACTCATATACAGATATGTTATATCATTTATTTGTAATAAATGATTTATAAAAGATATTAACATATCTTCGCAACTTCAATATGACTGCAGGCATTTGCAAATTTTTTTTAATTTGGAGGTTTCATTTTTTAACTCACTTTTGCAAAAACAGTTGAACGTATGCAATATTACGTACAAACTATCTTAGTTAAACCATTGATAAGCTCTTAAAAAATTCAATGCATTTAACTTTTTTTGATAAGTAATAAAAAATGTAAACTTAATTTTGTCCGCTCAATAATGAATAAAAGTAATTTCCCAGCACTATATATCAACGACGCTTGACGGAAGTGCCCCAAAAATATGTGCAGCATGATGCTGCAACCTGGCATTATTTCTGCGTAATCAAGTGATGTGTCTATCCAGGGCTTGCACTGTTCAGAGCCAACACCATCTATAGCAGAAGCCATATAGAGGCGTGAAGCTCGTGACGTCATTGAAGTCATCTCACCTATAGTCATTGGATATACTACAAAAAAGAGTAACATGACGCATACGTAGGCTTGCTATATCCAATGGCTATAGGTGAGATGACCTTCTTCAGTGACGTCACGAACTTCACGTGGAAGCCTTCTGCTATAGATGGTGTTGTCAGAGCCCGCTCAAGTCTTCATCAAGCACTAACTGCAGCGCTTCATAGGTCAATGTTTTTTTCGTGATGATGAAGATTAATTAAAAAAAAGCCATGTGTGTGTGTGTGAAATAATTTGCATATTCGATTCCAATGTTCAGCATTTCACACTGCAAAAGAACATATCTTAATCAAAAGATATACCATCGCAATATAATGAACAGATCATATGATTAAATTTCTCTTCAAATAATCATGATTGGGCTAGGGCAGTGGTTCAAACTTTTTTCAACCGCGGCTCCCTTGCCTAATTCATGGTTCTTCGGTGGCTCCCCAGGATATTTTGGTAGATATTTCCCCCCATATAAAAGAACCATTTTAATGCATAAATAGGCACGCACAAAATCAGTATCTCCTGCTCACTGCGACTCCCCTCAAAAAGGTTGGCCGACGAACACTTTGAGAAACACTTGGACGAGGGAAAAAATACCCATTTGATAAATTTGATTACAAGTGAAAATTCCGGCCGTATGAAGAAGATTAATCAATGACATTTTATAAAATGTATCTAGTACTCAGTATTTTATATATTAATTAATCTGTTGAGTTTGGTTATTGATTCGCGAGGAGGTTTAAGAACATCATCATCAAAAATCGGTACATAATTTACCGGTTTGAGCGTAAATTTCACTTCGGCAAGAAAGGTGCAAGTGTGTGTCGATCTCCCACGGATGCACTCAATGAAGCTAATTTTAGTTACCTTATTTTTCTCTTGGAATATTTAACCTACATTCCCTATATCCTTGGCAAATAGAAGACGACAGCATTCAGCCTAGTTTTTCCTCCCTCTTCTAGTGTCTCGCGTTTATGGATTCTAGCAGGTCGTGGACCTTCATTTCCATGTGTTTTCTCTAACATTGTCATCTCTCTCTCCGCTTCGTTTTTCGTTGCTTTGAGCACATATTTCATAAAAATTCCTTCCGAAATAAATTTTATTAAAAACAAGTGTGTGAAGGTAGTGTAAGAATAATTACACATTGACGATAATAATTGCTTTATTGACGATAAGTCGTCATTCACACGTTATCGAAAAATTATGACGGTTTAAGCGGAGTGACGGCGAAGTATAGTCAGTTTCAATGTGCAATATTGTGAAAATCATATAAATTCAAGTTTTTAAATGGCATGAAGTTTCTTTAAATGACGTAATTTTTATTTGAGGATCAACACTTGAAAAAATAAAAACATTAACCTTTTATACAGTTAACATTAAATTTTTATACAGTTATAACTTTTTATACCCAATTAAAAAGTTTTATGACTAAAATTTTTATGATTAAAAGTTTTATTAAAAATGAACAAAGCGAAACATAAGTGACCCGCAGTGCAGTTCCGCATTACTTGGGTAATCCGTGACATATTTCAGATCACTTAAGTGGCTCATTTACAGATGACTCAAGCTGCCTGCAGCACATTTCCAGATCATTTAAGTGACACGTTGCATATTTACGGATCACTTAATTGGCTCGCAACACATTACAAAAGATCACTTAATTGGCCGCAGCACATTCCCAGATCATTATATACCCATGGCATATTTAAAGATCACCGCGGCACAGTTTCAGTGCACTTAAGCGGCCTGCAGCACATTTTCAGATCAGTCAAGTGTCCCACGGCACATTCACAAATCACTCAAGTGAATCACTGCACAGACCCAGGTCTCTCAAGCGTTTTCTAGATCACTTAAGTAACCTTCTATGCTGTTCGAAACCACTCAAATGTCCCACGACACGCTTTAAAATCGATGAAGTGACCCGCGACACGTTTTCAAAATAATAAAGTGTCCGGCTCTCTCCTAAAGGTTGAACACCCTTGCGTTAAATAATTTTTTTCATATTTTCTGTCACAATTGATCAAATATATGAAAGTTCAATTTGATAAATATATTATGTAAATTAATTTTATCATTTTTTTATGGAAAATAATTTGTGTCTAGCATCAGGATCGGAACACGAATGTGGGTTTCCGGGAACACCGGCTTTTGGCTTCGTCAATCCCGATGCAGATGCATACGAGGAAGGAGATGTTGTGACATATGCTTGTCGAGTTGGATATATCTTACTTGGTAATCCTATACGGCGATGTAGAGAAGATGGTACGTGGTCAGGTGAAGTGCCAATATGCGGTAAGAGGTGTTTGTTATTTCTTTAATTGCGACTAATTTAAATTTTCTTAAATGTCTATAACTCTGCACATCTGTTTACCAGGAGCCGTTTAAATTTAAGAGAGGGTGCAGAGGGTGCTGTGCATCCGGGCGGAAGATTGAAAAAAGAGGCAGCTTAGGCTTTAGTTAGACACCAAAAATTTTTAAAATTTCCAATAGTAAAAGCTCACATAACACAACGCTTTTGAGCCATACTTTGACGGTGAAGATGTTAAGAAAACTTTTAGGGGAACAGACAATACCTGGAACCTTAATAGCAGAAACAAAAATGTACTCTGTTATAAGTGGTGGAGGTGGGTAAGAGTGTATTTTAGTATTCGTAGCTCTGGAGCATCGGAGAAATGAATTTGAAATAAATTTCTCAATAAAAGTTGCCTAGTTATACTTCCTCTTTAAGTGATGAGTGTAAGTAATGATCATCGCCCCACAAGAGCGTGGCTGATAGGGCTCCAGCCAGGGATGATTCTCGTCATTTTTTTGTTTTTCCGCGATATGAAATCACTATAGAGGGGCCCGCCAAATGTCCCAGCCAAGGGGGCTCTGCTGTAGGTTGTGTGTGTGTGGGGGGGGGGACATGGCAATGATGGCTCATCAATAAGAGCTGTAATGTGGATCAAGTTATCTGGCATAATTATACGATAAAACTATCCTGAACCGACATGCGGAGCGGTTACTTTCAAAGGGGACGTATGGTCACGGACATTTTGTTGGTTAAACAATTGTGTGTGGCTTCGTATTAAAAAAAAATCAGGTTTGTACCCCAGGGTCACATACCTCTCTCTAGGCTAAAGCTCTCTTAATCACCTGCCATTGTCGTGCGACACATGCTTTTTGCACCCGGGCGGCAAGTAAGCTTGAGCCGCCCATGCTGTTTACTATGATACTAGTAGTTCAATTTTATCAGGTGAAATAGCGCTTTTAACCCTATATAAATTCTTGTATTTGTGAATTTCTATTTGAATGGTGTTTTGCGCTGATAAAATATTTTCCATTTGTATCACTTCCATTAGATTATTAGTTTTCATCAGACAGCACCATTTTAGTATATAACTTCACTGGTTACGAATCCGGATATCTGACGAATAATCGGACTTGATTATATTTATGAAAGTATAAGGCTTTGAAACTTAGACGTACAAATCTATGATTTAATTTTAATAAAAAATAAAATAATAAATATAACATGCATATATAGAATCAAACAGATAAGCAATATTTTACAGATTTGTTATCAGTTTTTATTTTAATTTACGATTATTGTATATGTTACGGTAAATGTGATAAATCGGTTATATATTATGCATAATCATTATCATTTCGGTAAGCGTGATAAATATCATTGCATTGATCATTTTTACCAGTGATTATGGATAATTCCCAAAAATGAAGTTGATAAGTTTAATAAATCATTTGATTTATCAACTTATAATTTTTTTGTGTGCTTCACGGATTTTGATATAAAAATTAAATTATTTAAAAATGAGTGTGTGAAGAAGATAAAAATAAAATAAATTTTTTTATATGAGTGATTTTAATGTTAGTTCTCTTCAAATTTATCAACATGTGCAAACACAACCAAAATTACCAAACGAATTCGTCCTCCCAGATCCTAGACTGAAGTTGATGTATAATGTACGGAAAATTTAAATAATTCACTGACGATTCATCATATTTACTAACAATAGTTTGGGATTATACATAATCACCGGTAAATGTGATAAATTTGTAATGTTTATGACACTTACAAAATGGTCGGTGATTAAACATAATCACCACTGGATTTATCACATTTACCGTAACATATATATAATACGTAAGTTGTATATGTGAATGAATTCTCAGCTCCGGCAAAAGTGTAATATTCATGCTTTTTTCTTCTTCAGATAACACAAAACAACATTAGTTTTTTTTTCTTTCAGATGACAGCATGACAACATTAGGAACTGCATTTTCGACAGCCGCAGTACCGGGCCACCCTCCGCAAATGGCAATTGATAGAGACAAAGATACTTGTACTTATCTATCTCCAAAGAATCCGAGATGGTGGAGGATACATCTTGGAGGAATTCACAAAGTACTTTCAGTCGCTGTAACAATGGCTTCACCTGGTAATTTTATTTTTTCAAATGTAGGTTAAAAGTGTTAAATACTACTTGAAAGCTTTAACTGTTGGAAGAAACGTTTCGATCTCTTTTTACTGTATTATTATTGTGCGTAATACTAATACAGTAAAAGAGATCGAACCGTATTGTCAGAAAACCAGCATAGGTTTAGGAAGAGAAAGTCAACCAACCTCCTTTGCTTCTATGATCACGTGACTAAGGCTTTGGAAAATGGAAAAAACGTAGATCTTGATTTCTAGAAGGCATTCGATCGGGTCCAACTTGTAAACTCTTGAAGCGTTTTTACATGAGATTGGAATTGGAGGGCAACTTGTTGAATTGGATAGAATCGTGGTTGAGATCTAGGTTAAAACGAGTTATGGTGAACGGGGAATTTTCTGATTGGACAGGTGTCAAAAAGTAAAGTCCTTCAAGGAAGTGTCTTTGGCCACATACTTTTTTCACTTTTTATCGACAAACTCGATCAGGGTATCGATGGGATTGTTAGCAAATTCGCAGATGACGTAAAGCTAATGGGGTAATCGGGAATCAAAGTGATAGAGAGTTGCTCCAGACCATCTTAAACAGGATTGCAGCATGGGCTAATGAATGGAGCATGACGTTTAGCGTTGACAAGTGCATGGTCGCTCATTTTGGTTGGAACAACCCATGTTTCATTTACGAGTTGAATGGTATCACTATCCCGGATGCAATTAGAGTTACCGATTTAGGAATTCTCATTGACGAGTGGCTTTGGTTTTTTGAACATTATTCAGTGGTGGTCAAAGAAATCGAATAGAATGCCCGGTTTCATTTTAAAAAAGGTATCTTCGCGTTCTCCTAAAGTCATTTTTCCCCTTTTCCGAGGTTTAGTTTGTCCCGCACTAGAGTATGCCGTAAGGCAGTTTCCCAAACTTTTTGCTCCATCGCCTTCTTCAGAAACTTTTTCTCTCATCGCCCCCATACTCAAGCGAACCCATAGGATCCTATGTTAATGCAGTAGCTTTTATCGCCCCCTTGGCCCAGTCTATCGCCCACCAGGAGGCGATATTGTCCACTTTCGGAAACACTGCTGTAAGGTTTTGGAGACCATACCTACAGAGGGACGAAGATTTGGTTGAGGGGTTACAGAGAAGAGCTACGAGTGCTCTTGTTGGCACACAAGGCTTGATCTATGAAGAAAGACTTAATTTCTTGAATACTTTTACATTTGAGGAACACAGATGTTGGGGGATATGTTGGAAGTGTTCAAAATTTTCAATGGGATGGATAGGATGGGCCATGAGTTATTAATACACTGTCAATCGACTGCTTTGACAAGGGAACACCAGTATCGTTTAGTAAGGGACAATTCCAGGTTGTGGTGTCGCAGGGGATTTTTCTCTAATGGAGTCAATAAATGGAATAGCTCCCCTCCGGGGGTCGTGAATTCTAACACAATTGACACGTTTATAAAGAAGTATGATAGTGGGGGTAAATCGAGAATCTATCCATACTAATTTAAGACAACCATAATCTTTTTTATCGGCAGTGTATTACATATTACTAATTTTTTTTTTGGTGATACATGCTTTTACATTGAATGTTTTGGTTATATTTAACATCCATATTTTTTATGGGAAAATTTTTTCAGCCACCTCGTTGGGCAGTCTGCCTGTTGTGGCCCTTGTATTTGTATTTTTATATCTGGATATCATAGGCAGGTACAGGAGGAGGGCGGATTGTGCGACCGCCTTACTCATTCGAAGAGCCTGTACCTGCTTATGCTGGACATGATATGATAACTAATCAGTAGAGGGAGAGCGGCAGAAATACAGTGAACCAACTTGAAAATAGCTAAATTTTTTTTTATTTGTACAACCGCATTTCGTTTTCCTAAAAAAATTGATGATTTTGTGCTAGTTTAAATATATGTATATTTATAAAAACTTATGAATTTTTAGTACCATGGTTTATACATAGTTTTATCAACTTTCTTATAATAAATGTTGATTGTGACCTTTATTTTTTTTGACTTCAGAAATTAACAAAATTTGACTTTTAAATTGGTCTCAAATTACGAAAACATTACGGGAAAAACAATCCATTTCTTCATCTTTCAATTGCAGAAAAATTTGTGAAATTCACTGTTTTCGTGATAAAGCTCAATGGACTAAATGCTTCGTACAAGAGATGTGCTTCTTTTACCGGCAAATTTGGTAAGCTTTACTTTAAGTATAATCTAATCATATTAACTTAGTGAATTATATTTTAATTCATATCAAATGAATATTGACGTATCTCTTTTCCTTCTTTTTGAAAAGAAAAAAAACGCAATGTTGATAGTTCTATCGACAGGTCGAAAAACAAACATTCAAAAAAAAGGAATAAACAAGTAATTCTTTTTTCCCTCTCATAAATAATTCTATTTTAAGGTCATCAAGATAGGTTTTCTCATCTCCGCTCAGATTCTGAGAGGAATGAAAAACTACTGTTACTAATTTTAGAAGCGGTGCGTGATTCTGGCATTGGTTCTTGAGAAGCGGGGAATATTTTTGTCAAATTTGACGAATAAGCGTAAACGATAACTCAAGATGAAGAACAAACCGACTGAAACAGGTTGTCTTTTGAAGAGCAGTTGAAATTTTAACATCTCCGTACCAATATATATTTACATTTTATCTACGTCAACGTAGATTTACAAAACTGTTCCAACTCTGATAGGATCTCGTACTTCGCTCTGAATTCCATGAAATGTCAATGATTTTGCTGCACGATCTTCGTTCGGTTCATGATATTCAACAGCGGCCGAGAATCCAAAAAATAGCCCTTAACTGGTGTGGTGGAGTCATTTTGATCCCACGCACTCTTTATCTTGCCACGCCTTGAAAAAGAAATGCATTTGGACCATCTTATTTTCAGTACCTTTCAAACTAGTTGTTTACACGTGTTTGACAAATTTATGATGTTATTTTACTTTTTCTTCCCTCTATATCATTGATCAAAGTTTCCGTGGGGTCAAAATGACTCCACCACACCACTTGCGTGAGTCTTTTTTTTTTTTTTTGTCTAACGGCCGGAATGGTCATACCGAAATGGCGTATCAGAAGAGCGCCAGTTATCTCCATAAGTGCCCGAGTGGCATGGTGGTAAGACGCTCGTCTACCATCGTGAAGGTTGTTGTTAGGGTCCCGGGTTCGAACCCAAGGGAGGATATAGATAAGATATTTTCCCTAACGAACTCGAGGCGACCACCGATAGACAGCGCCTTCACTTCCAACCTATCTCACTAATGGCAGTAAATTGCGATATGGCCAGAGTTGGTGTTTGGTGAAGTAGTAGCTTTCTCCATAACGGTTTCAAACTAATGGTGAAACATCGGATATCCAAAGTGAGCATGAGGAGAGTGTTGTTAGTGAATTTTGAGTAAGATCTGTATGATCAACGTGTCATGGAATTGTTTGCAAGCAGTGTGTTTCTGACTTAGAATAAGACTAATTTTGGTGCTTGTGAAAATACAGTAAATATTATTTTAATTTGTAAATTTTATTTTATGGGTATATTTTAAGCGTATCTGTTAATTTTTTAATCATGAAAATTGCGTTCAAAAAATTTAATATATAATTTTTAAACAATTCAAAAGTCATGTATCCCTCCAGTTCTTTCGAATGTTTGTCATACTAAAAGACCATTTTTGAGAAAATAATTAAAGAAATTTGAAAAATTATTCAATGCATTAATTGATTGGTGAATGAAATCATGTAAAAAACTCATTTCTTTCATGAAAATTTCTTTTGTTTATTTTTAAATTTCATTAATACTTGCTGGGGTCAAAATGCCACCACGACGCCAGTTACACATAGAATTTCCGCAACGCCAGTTAAGGGTTGACTATCGTAACTTGCGTAGGATGAGCCTATGCACAGGTCCCAAACGGAATCTTCCAGGCAGTTCAGGCACCGAAAAGTCTCTCAGAGGACATAGAGTGCGGTCGGACCCGAAGATAGTCATCATCGTGGAACCCCTTCACTTATAGGACTTCGGCCTTCTCGTCCCCACGGACATCGCGTAATTGAAGAGCCGGGCCACGTCGTAGCAGACTCTCGTCACGGTGGGCCTTTTTCTCAACGGGGATATCGACATCGATCAAATAGCCCCAATCACTTAGTGGAAGAGTATGATCTCGCCATTGAAGACCACGTACTAGGAGGAGACGATCTCGTCCTTTTCCATAGTTGACTTCGCGGGTACTTGGTTAGAACGTATACAATTTTCTATTCATGCATATCGTATGGAACTTTACTAAAAAATCTTTACTACAAAATTTGGGGGGGGGGGGCTTTCTGATGATAATTAATACCGAGTGTTGGAAAATTTCTAAAAGAACAACTCTTTTGTGAAGTTCTCATTGCCCAAAATTTTCAAGTTTTACAGATTATGGGCTCTGAAATTCACTGAACTTACTTCTATGTTAAAATAGGCATTTATGGCACGAAAATTTCAAAAAGGAAATTTTTTTTTGAAAACAGGCAAAAAAAGGCATTTATGGCATTTTGCTTGAACTTCCGGGCTCTAGTAAGAACCATTATTTTTGACTTTGCCTCCTTGAATTTTAAATCCAGGGGTCTTTGTTCCCCCTATCTGTCTACTTTTAATTAGTTAAAAGCAGCGGTTCTTAATCAGGAGCCCTCGGAGAGACTTCAGGAGGTCAGTTAGCTTGTATGAGAAAACAATTAACTCATTGTTTCGCATTGCTATTCACAGAATACTAATTTTTAAAGGAGTTCATGGCCTTCATTTTTTTTTTCATTTTATTGGCACGGGGGTACGTGGACTTCATCTTACTGGCTCAAATTTTCCGTGGAACACAAGAACCCTTAGTCTAATCCCTTCCACTGAAAGAGAAAAATAAAACAAGGAAGTCATTAACAAATTGTTTAAAATTAAAAATTTGAACTGATATAAAAAAAATAGAGTTCGGAAGGTTCCAAGCCTTCATAGAAAAACTCAAATTGCCCCCTTGTGGGGCATGGGCCCCCCCGTTGGGAATCACCGCGTTAGCCGAAAAACAATGTATTTTCTGTGATATAAATTTACAGTAGACTCACTTGCTAATCCAGCACATATCAGACCAGGGTGTGCCGAATTATCGAAATCGCCGGATTACTGGAAGTCAATTGAAAAAGCCTATTTAAATGATGAAAACTTTTGCGCACAGACATACAGTGACATGCTTTCTTCTATGCGTGAAGAAAACCCGCTTAAAAACCCCGGATGGGCCAAATTAACGCACGGCCGGATTATCGAGAGTCTACTATATATTTTTTTTTCAAACCATAAAATATTCATTCTTTATTTTCATCAATCGCTAAATGCCAGTATAAAATGTTAATTTTAAATTTTAGGAACCCACACGATACTCCTAATTTGTGCGGAAGGAAAAGGTATAGAAGGAGAACAAGTTCATATAGAGGACCACATGAAAACAGATGGCTTATTTGATATATGCGAAGTAGAAGTTCAAGTTGAAAAAGGTATCTGTTTGCATGTATAATAGAACATTTAATTGGAGATAGATAAGAAAAAAATTGAAATTTTGTCAGTATTATTTTGGCGCATTAATTCAATGCCGTTAATATTAACATTTTAAATATACAATATCTTCATTGATATCAAAACATTGTACACACATTCAGTGTTATCCGAAAAAAATAATTTTGAAGAATAACTTTACTCCTCTCCAAAATGTTAGGGGGTAGTTTTTAAAAAGAGAGATACGGTTCTTTTTATCAGTGAGAAACACTCGAATAAAAAAATTACCAAATATTTGAAGAAGTATTTTCAATCTTCTTAATGAAATTTAGAGGAGTAAAATTGAATTTTGATGCGTGAATCTCGCATCTACATGCGTATTGGCGAATACTGTACGTATTGCTATATCATCCCCCTTATGCTAGAGAGACATAAATGTGCAAAGTTTCACTTTTGAATTTATCCGTTGGTTGGATCACTTATTTTGCTATCTAAGTTTTGCCAGAAACGCAAATGTGTATCCCCTATTGAAACACATTTTACAAAACATTTTAGGAAAACCACTTCCATTGAGTAACATGGGTAGAGTAAACATTCAAACGTCGTTTTCCAAGTTCTTGAAATTTGCACATTTATGTTTCTGGTATATATTGATGGTGTGCTTATATTTTTATTTATTTTTTAAAACATCATTTATGAGAATTACACTTTTCACATACCAATCGAAGTCTAGTAATATAAAGCTAATTTAGACTTTATTAAAGTTAACTAAAATAAGAATCAAGGTGTGTGTGTGAGAAAATAAAATGTTTAACTGATAGGAATAAATTATTGTGTGTGATTCATTCACAAACACATATATCCCCCCTCTCTTTTAATATCTCATTTAATACAGCAGAAAAAGGATATAAATGTGGAAGACCTGATCGAAAACTACATTCAATTACATTTGATCCTGAAAATGGTGAAGTGGATTATGGTTGCAAAACTGGGTATGAACTTAAAGGAAGACGAACGAGACGATGTTTGGACACAGGGCAATATGATGGTGAAGCACCTTTATGTGAAGGTGATATTGAATTCTAATAATTTCAATACCACTTTTTTAATTAAAAAAACTTTTATTAAGCTTTCTAAATTTAAATGAACAGAAAGATATTAAATTATATTATTATTATTATTAAATCATTTGTATAATTTAGAAGTTTAATAACTCCTTTCTCTATACTGTTTACAGCTATAATCTGTGAAAGTTTGCCTCCACTGGTAAATGGGCAAATGAAACTGAGGTTAGTTAATGGCGATTCTCCTTTAGAGGGCACGATAGCAAATTATAAATGCAACGAAGGTTACAGACTAATTGGTGATTTTAGTAGAATATGCTTGAAGGATGGAAGTTGGGGTGGCAAAGAGCCCCATTGTGAAGGTAAGAGTATTTAAAATGAGCTAATAACATTTATCAAGTGCTTAATCGGTCATTCTGATTCCAACGTACATATGCAGATAAAATTCTAAGAAATTAAAAGTTATAATTTCTAAATTTAGAAACTCATACGATACTCTTAATGTGTGCTAAGGATTAAAGCAAAAAAAGAATAAGTTCAAGAGGCGTCCAGTAAATATTTGGACTGATTTAATTTCTTAACAACTATAAGAAATAAATGGAAACTATATGGTACTCGATAACTATTTTTTGACGTAGTTTCTCGCCATTGAAACGCATTTTTTTTTCATTCCGTGTATGAGCTTCTTTATTCCGTATGCGTAGAATTCAGTTGGTTTGTCCCTGAACCATCAGAGAACTGCTTAAATGATTAATCACATGCACTGTAGGGGAAGCAGTTATTGACCAGTGTGCAACTGATTAGACACAGCTTCAGTTTTCGTAGCCGTATAAGATCTCATGTTCGTTATTGTGTTGCAGAAAGACACTTTTACAGGACAACTCTGTAAGTTTCTTGGGATATTCTTTATTGATCAAAAGAAGGTGCAATTTGCAACTTCCACCATCCAGGGCCATCTGAATAGCATCATGGGCCCCACACCTCTGACACAATTGATGTTAATTACTACTCAAAGTCACCTGAGGATCTCGGACCGTGCCCGGGTGAGCCCATGTATTAAGATGCCCTTCCACCACCTTTTGTTTGGACTATTCAGACTGTGCCCGGGCATTCTATATGCATACTGACGCATCTCAAAGCATATTTGATTTACCTCATAATGTTCTGCATTTCAATTTTGAAAACTTCAAAATTGTCCGTTCAACGAAAGAGAAATATTTGAATAATTTTCTTTTAAAGCTGTTCGTTGTAATGTACCAGATGGAAAGGAATTGGGTGGCATCTATCGTTTGGTGAATAAAACAACCCGAATGGGAAGTATGGCTATACTCAAGTGTCGAAAAGGCAAAATGGAAGGAGATGACCCATATATCATATGCTCTGAAGAAGGTGAATGGACAGAATCGCATGCTCGCTGCCTTATACGTACGTATGTACACTTAGATTCGTGTTCCATGCATTCATTACCACTGGCATGCAGTTTTAACTTACTATGCAAACATAAGCGATTCACGTTGGATAACTTTTTGATTCTAATTATTACTAACTTCTACAAAATTGTGTTTCACAACATTGAAAATATTTTTGTTTTCAAAGTAATTAAAATATCGCTCATCGAAGTCCATTTTCTTACGCACGTTTAAAATATGTTACGCTTGATTCTCTTACTTACGAAGGTAAATAACCCAAAAATTACTTGAAAGTGTAACATTTTAAATATTCAAGTTAAATTTCTTAATTCATTATTTCAGTCGACACTGATTTTTTTTCTTCATGAGAAAATTTGCCTTTTAGTGGGATTTGCATTAAATGACTAAACTGTGAACTTTCGGTCACCTTGCCGGTAGGTTCAACATGAGTCTAGAACGTACACTGAAATTGTACATTTGATTCTTTCATGTGCATTCGTGAAACTGATGAAAAACAGATCATATGAATATATGCATTCTTTTCATGAAAACTAATTTTGAAGTGCGAAAAAAATAATCTGAGGTAATGATTATATAACATTTCACTTTCAGCTTCAAAACAACATCATACCTCTGCAACTTAGACGTAAAAGCTTAAAATTTAAAATATTTAAAAATTTCAAATTTCATATCAATGTGAGTGCAGCATACTTATGAAATTGTTTTCTTGCTGGTTTTTTTTAAGAACAAAAGATGATGATCAACGATGATGAACTGGATAAAATCTGTCCTTATCGAATTGAAGTAATTACTGCTCTCCCTCTAACTTCGTGGATCGATTAAACGCTTTAAAGTAGCAGTTAAGTAGGGAAGACCAATCAATTACTACCTACTCTATAAATAACAATATGCGTGTCCGATTTGAATTTATTACACATACAGGATCAGTGGTTTATTTTCCTCGTCCCCCGTTTCTATGGTGTTAACAGAATGTTATTTGGGCCGCGGAAGAATAAGGCATAATATTATCTTTACAAAAGAACTATAAGTATTCAAACAATAGAAGATTATCAACAGATAAAGTCTATAAATTGTATGGCTAGCAAGGAATAAAACGATATTCTTTTGATATTTCACACTTAATTTTATCACTAACCATTTCATCTACATTTAACATATTTTTTGTGTGGCTCAGAATTAGTTCTCAAGAACCATAACTTTATGCCACGTGTAAATTTTTAAGTGAGGGAATACTAAGATGATCAAAGAAATTCTTAGAATACTGAAAGGGTAATCATCTATTCTCTGCTGACCTTAGATTTATCCTTCACGTATAGCATGCGCTTAGAGCATCTATTAATCATCTCTAAACACCAGTTGAGATTTTCCTGAATTTTTTCTCTTAATAATGATGTTAAAAATAATGCTATGTTTTTGATACACACATAATGCGTTTACTCGATTTTTCGCTAATCTTTGAAGAATATGTCCAGTTATTTTGAAAATGCTTTTTTTTTGTTGAATATGAATTGTAGTTGAAACTTTTTGGCTGAATTCAGAAAATAATGTCATCAATTTCAGTTTGTTTTAAAAACTATTATTAATTTACTAGTTCATTAATTCGAATGGTACTGGTTCATAATACCATACAGAACTACTACGTCTTCGTAGGACTGGGATTGCGAGAAATTCAGGTTACGACCAAAAAATATTTGATAGAATAGCTCCGACTAGCGAACAAATATTCGACTCATGAGCCCATAACGCACGGCAAAAGATTGTCATTTTTACATAAGGAAGCTGAGCACTTTAAATAAGTCAAAATCAACAGTGATGTTAGAATGCATTGTGTACAGTGTCATTCATTCATTCCTTATTGTGCACATATCATTCATCTTTTAAGCGATACGGCTTTCATTGGACTTATAATAAATTGTACTGCGCGATGTGCTAATTCATTTTTATACGAGAATTAATATTTTGGAACGAACTAATAGAATCACCTTTATTTTATATGGGGAAATTTGCTTGAACATACAAGTTTTCCGGGACGAATTAATTTCGTTAGTTGAGATACTGTATTTCTTCGTCCCTTGAATATTAATTTTTTTGGTCTTTACTATGTATAAATATGTGACTTTGTTTTTTTTATCTGTTCGCTTGATTTCAGCTGCAAAGTCTATGGTAGCATCATCTGAGGGACCACGGATTGTAAATAAAGCAGGTAAATTTCAGTTTTTATTCATAAAATAGCTCAATTAGTAATGATTTCCAAATTATGTCCTCGCATAGAATTTATAATGAAAAAATCATAGAGCTTCCCATATCCTACAATTTTAAAGAATGATATGGTTATAGTAACATTATATTCTGCTGAACATTTCGTTCAACGTATGGTCAACATACGTAACGGAATAACGGTATTGGCATAAACAAGTTGTAGTGGTTTTATTTTGAGAAATATGAAAAATTATTTTACTGAAAACAAATTTAAAAAAATGGTTTTTACAATAAAAGACTTTTACGAAGCATGGACTTTGATATTGTACGTTATTTGTAGTAAAATTTTCAACCAATTCTAGAAAGCGTTTATAATTTTACTATCACAATCAATCTGCGCTTTACATAGGTTGACTTCGTACAAAATCCTCATAGAGTGTTCATCCACAGAGTCATAAGAGTAAACTGCGTTTTTTTCTCAGTCAACTGAATAGAAAGATTGGCTATGTGATAATTCTGCAAAAACTTCTGTTTCCATAGCAACTAAGATGAATATAATGCGAATTTCGATAAGATCCACCTAGATATATAATAGTGAAATATTTAGTGAAATTCTTTATTGCCAAACATAAGATCACTCCATCAAAAATATACAACTGTCCTGATCAAGGGTATGTATGCCCTCACAGTAAATTTTATGTGCGATTCTCATTTTGGATATATTCATGACAAAAAACAACACTTCATAGGGTTCCGTCGCTCCAGCTAAATACAATAAAACCTCCCTATTGTTTTAAAACCTCCCTAAAACGATAATACAGCGATATTTTTTCAAATCTTGTTTGGAATTGCCTATAGCCTAATGTTGCACTCCTCCTGGTAATCTTTGCTACAATAAATCTTTCTATAACGGTATCTTTTGAAGAGATTTTGAAACTGCTCTATAACAATATATTTTTTAAATCTAACACACACACACATCAGTGTTTTGCAATCACTTAATGACCAAGAGTGTTGTTGAAGAAGATGGTACTGATGAAATTGCTGGGGTTCAGATATGTTGATTCATTTGATGAAATGTTGTGTGTGTGTTCGATATAACGATATTCTGTGGATCAGGAAAACATATCGTTGAAGGGGATTATCTTTATATCGAGAGGCAACATTATCATCAAGTGACATTAAATTTATGCTGCTTTTAATTGATTAGATGATAAACAAAATTAATTTGGGTCTATTGCCCCTGCAAAGAGGTTTATCATGATACACTTTGATGTATCACACAAAAAGTAGCAACACCGAAAAACTTCATCAACACTTTCGGTGATCAAGTGGTGTCAAATACCGATATTATTAGACGTCCTCGGAAAAACGAAAATTTTGTGACAAGTTTAAAAATATATTGAAGGCTATTTCAAGCAAAATATATATAAAACAATAGCTTTGTAGCTGTTTCAAAATCTCCTCAAAAAATATTGTTATAGAAGGGTAAAAGATATTGTTGTATATCGAGAGGAGTTTAACATTAGACTATAAGGAAATCCCAAACAAGATTTGAAAAAATCGTTGTAGAGGAATTTATCGTTATATCGAGTATCGTCGTAGCGAGGTTTCACTGTATATTGCTTTAATTGTCAAGGAAAAATAAAACTGATACGTATAAAGCGATGTTATTTAATGTTAATTAATTTTCTTATTTGCTGTGAACCAAGGTATTATGTGATCAGCAAATCATAATTTTTACTGAAAATATTCATGTCATATATATATATAGAACAGGGGCGTCGGAAGTGTTTTTAACCTGTGGGTGCTCGTCTTTAGTTTTGTATAGGAAATTTTTATTTCTGAAACAATTCTGAAAGTGCTCGGGCCTATGTCACAAAGAGCACCCACAGCAGTCCCGGTTCCGACGCCACTGTCGTAGAGAGAACACAATACAGTAGAGAACACAAATGTGATTTGCATTTTCAATTCTGTCTGGCAATTTCAGTTGAAAATAAAGTGGCAAAAGGCTGCCAGTATCGGATAATTAGTAGGATAAAGGGACTTCGATGTTTCTAAGTAAAGTGTTGCCACTTCCCAATATCTATTTTAGTCGGTTTTTCCTCAACTCACGGCACGCGGTGATAAATTTCACAAGCACGATGTTCTAGCGGACGAGCTCGAGACTAAAATAGCACCTGGTTTTTTGGCAACACTTCGAATGCTACAGTAAGACAAAGACAGTAATCACAATACAAGAAATTTTCTGTCTTCAAATCCAACACAGCCTCTAAACAACCAAGAGGCTTTCCTTTCAAATAAACTTGGTTGGAAATCGTAAAGGTAAATTTTTCAAAATTGTTTATCGCTGTATTTATCTCATTCTGCTTGAAATTTACCATTTTTCTATTGATATCGTGTTATGACTTCATATTCCCGCAAATGCTTGTAAAATACCGCGATATTTTACAAGCCTTGTTATTTTAATTGTTATTTTAAACTTACTTGTGTTATATTTGTGATTTTAAAACACCTATGATTCCGACATGGCAAATAATGTCACTTGATGTGAAGTATCACTTCGATATTTTTTATTGAGTGATTTTTGTATATTCGATACGTGACTGTACTGTGTTTGTTCTGGGAACTGCATTTGAGAAATAGGAACTGAATTTCAAATACAGATATGTGTATATTTTATTTAAAAAAAAAAGATTACGTGATTATATAGTGCATGTAATAGAAAATTTCATACTGTGTGTGTGTGGGAAATCTATACTCATGAACAAAATTAAAGATATCTATACTCATGTGCAAGAATTAGTAATATTTATGCATATTTGTAAGAATTGGGGATATTGGTGGTTATAAAAAAAATGGTGATCTGCAATAATCATTCATGACCAAAAGCGAAGGTTCAATACTTCCCCGAATTAACTGGCGAAAGTTCATTACGTAAAACCTGTGAGGACAACTAACGTGTCTAGTATGCACAAGTCTTGAAATGTATATGTTACAACCAAAACCTGAAATTGGAAAATTTTGTTAAATATTGACCCGACCAATGTACAAATTTCGGACATTGGCCGGCCATTTCGCGAAGTGACTGGTGATGCCTGGCTAAAGTCCGATAACAAAAGACATGATTCGGGATCATCGTAAAGTTGTCGTATTTTTTGTGATAAATATCTACATGTTAGTTATGGAAGCTCATCAAACTGCAGTCACGATGCGGTAATCATTTTTTTTTCTCCAAAACTTGGCAGAAAAACTATATATTTTTATAATTCTTTTTACTGTTTTTCTCCCCTCAAATTTAACTTTTTTCTCTCGTAACATGGAGCTAATTCAATACAGCTGCTATACATAGACATGTATCACACGTTGGCGATTAAAAAAATAGATTTGGCTCCTATCTGGCCGTCTTACATCAACACATCGAGCTTTGTCCAGGGACCTCCAGCCACTCCACGAAATGGCCGGCCCCGTCGCAAATTGGCCGCACTTTGAGCTTTGGCAGTGAATATAAATCAAGGTGTGGAGCTGTAGGAGAAAATGGGTGAGAAGCGTTTCGTTCGATGATTCAAAAATGTTTAAGGCCGGGATTACACTATCAAAGTCTCATAAAAGCCCTTTTATAAAACATGAAAAATTCAACCGATAAGCTTATCGGTTGCATTTACTCGAATGTTACCTATGAGCTTTATTGGGTGGATTTTTAAGTTTTATAAGAGGGATTTTATAAAACTTTTATAGTGTAATACCGGCCTAAGACATTAAATCAGTGGTTCTCAAACATTTATCACTCGCGGTTCCCTTGCCCTATTCATGGTTAATATGCGGCTCCCCAAAATAGTTTAGTAGATATTTTCACTTATAAAATAACCACTTCAAAGCACAAAAATAGGCACACAAATCAATATCTCTAGCTCACCGTAACGCCCCTAAGAGTAGCGACGCACACTTTGAGAAACACTACATTAAATGTTTTCATACAATACGGCTGACAGAGGACCCGTATGAATTATTTATTTTGTAGCAAGGTTAATGGCTGTCTGGAATGTGAACGAACATCGTAATTTAGTATGTAATCATTTTATTTTACACTTATTGCGCATGCTAAGACACTGTGTTACATATATTAAATAATCACGTCAGCATACTGAACACTTTTATTACCCCTAAAACCACAAAACCACGTCATATCGAAACACGCGTAGTAATATCTGTAGAAATGCTTGAATTATTGATAGTCTATAAATTTCAGTTTCCAAACAAACCAAAACCAACCTGAAATATAAAAAAAATCTGATTTTTTTTTATGGTTCAAATTATCATTTTATCAACAGCAAACCTTTGATTACGGCTTTTGTCAAAAACGCTCGTTGTCAAAAAAAAAATCATGACCCAAGGAATTGGCTCTTTACTGCGAAATATGAATGCAGTTATGCCCCAACAGATATAAAAATGATTGAAGAAAGTACGTGATTAAATTATGTTTATCCACTATGAGAGTAAGACTGCATCTTTTTTCTGTATAAAGTCCAAAAAAGATGAAAAATCGTCTTGTTAATCTTGATGAACCATTCACAAAGAACTTTTGTATTTTCCATAAGCCTTATTTAGGAAGGAAGATTTAATAAATATTATCTTGCCCACACCGTAATACCGTACAGTACTTCCCATAAAGTCAATTTTACAAACTCATGATTTTGTGTCACGTGTATCTCATTATATATGCTATTTTTTAAATTTCTCAATATATTTTCGACAATAATCAACAATTTATTATTCTTTTTTCAGCTATTATATTCGGCATGGTGGTTGCAGCAGTGATGGTTGCAATTGTGCTGGTGTCTCTGTATGTTGTCATGCAGAGAAGGCGAGTATCTCTTAAAACTTTCAGTTTTCTTACTCTATGGAAGCAAAAAAATACCGGTATTCTTTGCAAAAAATACGGATGACTGGATACGGTGCAAAGATGAATTTTGAAAAAAAATTCACAGGGGAATCGAACCCTTACCATTCTGGGCGAATGAGTTTTCTTTCGAAAATTCATCTCCGCATCGCATCCAGTCAATCTATACTGTATAGTGCATATCAATGGGGGAGAGTGAAATAACCTTTTTCTCAGTATTCGTTGCCTTTTAATATTGTTTTACGTAAAAATTTCTTCCCATAATCTTAATCGATCGTTTAAGAGTTCTTTGTTTTTCACAATATGATTCAAGACCACATTTCGTAGCTTATATAAAAACTTTCATGATGATCAGCTGATATTTTGTCTTAATCTTAGGCGCAATGCAAACAAGCCAGAATTGCCAGCTCGACAAATTGAAATGCCGGAGGCTCCACCAAGACCACCGCCCCGTAGCAAAATGCCTTTCACTTCAGCTTTGATGGACTACATGACAGCAAGAGAATCGAAGCCAGTGAAACCCGAACCCGATGTGGAGAAAAACGAATCACACTGGAAAACCCGAAGCCTTCCCGTTAAATCTGATGATAATCAGTATTCTCAACCAGAGAGTTCTCCAAATAGGGCTACGTCATTAGATCAAGCATTTTATGCAAAGGTGCCAGATGAAAAAGACACGGCTGAAGTGAATTTGGGCGACCAACAAGAGACTGATGCACTTGAAGGTGCTTCTAACGAGCCTAATATTGATGAAAATGCAAACGAAGAACCAGAAACTATTGAAGCTAAAAACGAAAAGGAAGACTCAACTGGTGAGTTTTATTCCTTGAACTCTCTTTGTGTTTTGTTATTCTTTATATATACTTTTTTGTAGCTTTCTCTCTCTCTCTCTCTAGTAAGATTTCTTTCAAATAATCTCCTTATTTTCTACTCATCGCTTTTGGAATAGACAAAAACGACATTTTATTTTATCCCAGTCAACCGAAAGACTCATGATCAGGGAAATTCTTCACGCAACCAGGGACACAACGAATTATCAACCTTACCAAAAAAATCCTTTATGTACATTACTCTAAAATTACAATAGACTCCGGACTATCCGGCCTATTGTGACGGAAGGGCGGGAAGGATAACATAAAAGCCGAATAACCGGAGTTCTATAAATACACTTCTTACACCCTCATACCATCAAGAATATCCTTTTTAAAAAATACCAAAACCCACTCTTATTCATATTTTCGGACCTCGAAGTAGAGGCGAGTACACTTAATAAATGTTTGTTATGTACTTCTGAACTGTTATGGTTTAAAAATTTACTGCAAAAAAAGTCCAAGACTAAAAATATTGCACATATTTCAAAATATACTTTATAATGTCTAACTTAATTGTGCAGGAAACAAAATCATATACACTGTACAGCAGTGTTTTTCAACGGACCCCAGTGTGTGGGACCCTCTTTTATTTATTATTATTGCATGAAGGACATTTAGTGTTGTCAAATTGTAATTTACTACTTTGATTTTTTATGATATGCAATTTATAAAAAACAACACATTTTGGATTTCATTGGTAGACAGCGTGGAAATTGATCTTCGCTACAGGGAGTCTGTGGTGCCTTGACCTAAGGGGTGTCCACTATATCAAAAAGGTTAGGAAACACTGCTGTACAGTGCAAATACACACACTTTCAAAATGAACAAAGCGTATATAAAACGTAGGCTAAATTCTTACAAAATTATTTAAACTCATTTTACTGTTCGTTGATAAATGATTACACAAATTTGAGAAGGTAATATTGTAATTCATTAATGTATTATTATTTTTAAACTAGTACGGAGGCCGGATAGTCGAGAGTCTACTGTGCATTTAAAAATAATCAGGGCTCCACAATATATAGTATGAATGTCAGTGAATTACCAACAGCTATGCATGAAGCTACGGGTTACTTTCCGGCTCAAGACAAAATTCTCACCCGTGCGAGACATCTTTTCGGCTCCCCTCTGGCATACTGTATATGTTACATCGGTAAAAATGACCCAAAAAACCGTAGATTTGTATATGTCATGCGTAATAAAGCAAAAGATATCACGGTAATTCTGTCAAAAAGTTCTTACTTAGAGCTTATAATCCCCAACTACTTGATGTATTAATCCCTTTTCATAGTATATCTGGTGTCTATCTGTCTACTTGTGTTCCCAGATAGATGGAATGCATGAATTTTTTTATTATCATTTATATGAGAAATTATTCTATTCAATACATTCATAATTTTATAGGCAAAACATTTTCTTTCAAATTTTTCTGCAATTATTACTATTTTTTTTACCCGTGATTTTACGCCCCTGCTATAGCAATGCCTCGTGCGGCCGCACAGATCACACAGCCCTAGTACCGACACTAAATAGTTAATACACACCCTAGTTCGAAGTACTAAATACGCAAACATCAGTGTCAACAGCTCACCGCGGTGTCCTTGACAGATGTTGGTGACTCCTCTAGGAGCCACGGCGCACACTTTGAGAAGTACAGGTCCAATCCCATAGAAAAGAGACAATAAATAACCCACAAATTTAAGGTGTTCTTTGTCGGAGACAGACTTGGCATTAATATAATGTCGACGTTTCCGCCGATATTTTGGGCTGTCAAATTACAATAGTCGAATCAAAACCAGCCTCACCCACGGCTTCTTTGCCGTAGTCAACGTTCAGCCACGGTTCCCCAGAGTAGCCCAACAAAATACCACTTCAAAGCAATGAACTGGCGCATATGAATAACGCAAGCTCACCGCGACACCCTTAGGAGCCGCAATGCAAGCTTTGGAGAACCACTGGTATACAAAAAAAACGAGCAGTCAAAACATTCCTGAGTCAAAACAGCACCACGCTAGAGGCAGGCCTATCTCTAGTATGGTGTTGGCCTAAAGGGGCATTTGTAGGAAGATGAACAAGGAATCCAAACTTGCTGAGGTATTCGGCCAAAAGGAAGGTCAACTGGAAAAATGTTGATAAAGAACGAAAAGATTCTTTACAAAGAGAAGGAACCTAATTTTTCAGAAACCAGCTTCTGTAGAGACCTGAACCTGAAGAACCAGATGCACCCAAGTTCCCATAAGTTATACGATATCGAACCTTACCGAAGGATGGATGCAACTGGAAAAAATATAGTCCGGCTTTTTATCTGGAGAGACCTGCGGCACTTTTTGGGAATGCAGGCAAGCTGTTTTGAGATGAAGGTTTTGAGATGAGCAGGCATTTCAAAAGCAGGCCTATTTGTATTTAATTGCACTTATACGCGAAAGTGAAAACACCGTCATAACAAATCTGTCATAAAAAAAATACCGCCCATGTAAACATGCCACCCTAGGCAATACCTCCTAGATAGCTTACATACACTTACTAGACGTAGTACTCACATATACTTACTAGACGTAGTATCTAGGAGGTATTGCCCTAGGCAGCTGCCTCATTGCCTCATGCCTGGCGCCAGCCCTGCAAGGGTGCAAGGAGTGCAGTGCACCCATGCGGCAAGTTGTGAGCGGCGGCAGCCTGGGCTTTTGTTTAGACACAAAACTTTTTGAAATTTTCGAATAATAAGAATTCACAAGTCACCACGCGCTATCACTCTTTTAAGCCATACCGCAACAGTGAAGATGTTTGAGAAAACTTGAAGAACAGACCAAGGCAAGCGTGGAGTGGCGTCGGAGTCGGGAGTTCTGTGGGTGCTCTCAGGACCGCAACCAGAAACGAAAATCTACTGTTGCCCGGTGCCAGTATCCATATTTTGGCACTTTCCCCTCCCCCCTGTATTTTTGAACGCAAAAAAGAATAAACTGAGCACCTTACCTAGTCCATTGCTTAGGGCACCAGACCCTCCTGTTCTTCCCTAGTTGTGGCCCTTTGTACTCGAACAGCCACGGAAATCTGTGAAGTGGGTTTGAGAACACCCCAGAATTGATTCAGATAAATAAAAATTTCCTGCATGAAGATGAAGACGAACACCCGTGGGTTCAAGACACTTCCGACGCCCCTGCCCCAATCAGTAAATTCCCGGTAGCGGTCAAATAAAGGATTAGAAAAAATTCGATTTCTGACTTAAAAGGCTGTCCCAAATTGTTTGCACAGCGGATATTTCTGTAACCGTTGACATGCAAACATACTTTCAAACATACTTACAAAAACTTTTCACATGACGTGCAGTTACTTAAAACCTGAAAATTTATTTTAAGGTCGTACACATAAGAAAATGAAGGAATTATTTTTCATACAGTCCCCGTGTGCTCAAAGACCCAATCAAAAAGCTGTTACGAAGGTGAGCGCCCTAGAACAACATCTAATAGTTCAGGGCGCTCACCCGGCAAGTGAGAGGACGTGGGTTAGATTCCCCAAAAAGGCAGTTGAATTTTCTATCTTTCCTAAATTCATCATTGCATCGGCCAGCTATTGAAAACCTTCATATGAATAGCGAAGAGTGACATCGTCCTTGTATAGAAAGGCCACAAGAAGGCCCCTTCGTTCGCGCTCTCCAAAAGTGATCATTCCACTTTTCCGGGGCTTAGTTCATCCTGGATTGGAGTATGCCGTCAAGTTTTCGAGACCATACCTACAAAGGGACATAGACTTGGTCTAGGGGATGCAAAGAAGACCCACGCGTGCTCTTGATGGCACACGGGGCTTGAGCTATAAAGAGAGGCTTGATCTTTTGTAAATTTTTACATTGGAAGAGCGCAGGTGTCGGGGGGATATGATTAAAGTGTTTAAAATTTTTAACGGGTTGGATGAAATGAACCGTGAGTCAATCAACATCGTCAATCAACTGCTTCGATAAGGGGATACCAGTATCGATTAGTAAGGAATAATTCTAGGTAGTGGTGTCACAAGGAGTTTTTCTCTAACAGGGTTGTGAATAAATGGAATAGCTTACTTCTGGGGGCCGTTAATTCTAACACAATTGACACATTTAAAAAGAAATACGATAAACATATTGGTATAAATCGAGAAGTTATCCATACTTAGATGAGACAACCATAATTTTTATAGGCAGTATATTTATATTTTATCATAATTATTGGTTTTTTATTGCTCTTATTGGGTTGCTGTAGTTGTTGCTGGATGTATTCGACATCCATATTTTTTATGGGCATGTTTTTTCAGCCACTTCGTTGGACATTTTGTCTGTTGTGACCTTTGTATTTGGGTTTTTGAGCACACGGGGACTATAAAAAAGTAATTCTTTTATTTTCTTATGTGTACGACCCCTAAAATAAATTTTCAGATTTTAAGTAACAACACGTCACTTGAAAAATTTTTGTAATTGTCTGTTAAATCAACGGTTACGGATATATCCGCTGTGCAAACAATTTGGGATAGCTTGTATATATCCAATGCATGGAGCACCAGAACCCCCTTGTTTCTGGGAACCATGGAGAAACATGTTTTTTTAGCGTTTACAACGTTTAAGTCTATGTTGGAACTTTTTTTTTATGAAAGTTTTGGTTAATCTCTAAACTAAAGGCTCAGAAGGGGAAATAAAAGGAAAAAAAATTAGGAAAATCGATTCAAATCTGATTTTGGCCTTAGAAGGTTAATTCAAAAATGCAACCCCCAATGGAAAGGAAAATATGGTGGCTCATCCATAAGAGCTGTGATGTGGAAAAATTTATCTAGCATAATTAAGAACGGTGAAATAAGTCTGGATCCAAAAAAAAGCCGGACAGTTTCTTTAAAAGCGAAACGTATTGCCAAGCGTAGGGGGTCCGAGGGTCACATCAAAAGATTCCTAAAGTTACGCGGGACAAATTCAATGGGAGGGGTGAATCATTGGGACTGGGCATCGCCCTTCCCTCTTGATGACCATGCAATGAAAAAATTATGGTGGTGTTATAGAATTTGTGAATTTATTTTACAAAAAAAATATAGCATATATAATATGAATGAAATAGAATTATAAGTGATATATGTGAACATAAATCATTAGGTAATTATTAATTTGGCACATATAGAGCTCGCTCGCTCGCTCTGACGGTTTTGTCCAATAATACCCAACACAATTAGTCTGATATTAAAAAAAGCTTTTATCTTGGAATAGTAAATTCCTCAGCAAATTTATCCCAAGGTTTAACCCCTCTACCACTATTGATAGAAAATTTTCTGATGTAATTCAGGAAATTTTCTCTTATTGCTTCAAAGTGGAAACTACTCAGCACGCTCGTTGGGCATTTTGGCTGTTGTGGCCTTTGTATTTGTATAAGAATTCAGGTCAGATTTGATATTTCTGTAGATATACCAATTGTCCACACAATAGAAAGAATATCGGAAATGAATAAGAACTACTATCATAGTTTCAGATAGTGGAATGCTGATTTCATTTTTCTAATTGGCGTCTTGGTGGGCCACCAAAATGTCGTCGGCGGACCACGGGTTGAAGGCCCCTAGTCAAGAGCACTTTGTTGAAAACAATGGTTTGCGGCTTTAGGAGGATAAAAAATCAAGTTTATCCCAGAATTACCCCAAAGCCTTTTTAGCTTTCCACCACGGTCGTCTTTGGGGGCAGCACATGAGGCTTTTCACCCTGGTGGCAGGTGAGCTCGAGATACCTCAGATCCCAGGAAGAGCACAAGATTTCCTTCAAAATAAATATATTTTTCCCCCGTAGGAAAGACTATTTTACCGTGAAATTTAGTACCGTTTTCGAATTCACTAGAGGAACAACTTTATAAACAGCACTTAATTGAAAAAACATTTTTTAGCAATTTTGAAGTAAAAGCAGGCATAAAATATAAAATTCCCAATAAATAATTACAGGTCACGATTCATTCTCAATCAAAATAATACAACGAAAACACCTTTTACCATTTATTCTAACTCCGTGTCATAAACTAATAGGCTTTTCGCGTTTGATGTTATCAAAGACTGCATGGTAATCTAATCATACTAAGTACATTCGTATAACTACCTTTAGTAGCGGCAACAAGGGGGAGAGAAAAAGAAATTCAAGTCGTGTGTGTATCGAGCACCCCGTCACTGCTATTCTGCTACTTTCTCCTACAGGAAAGACCTTTCATTATTACCTTGTTAACAGTTCACTACTGTTTTAGAAATATCTTTTCAATACCAATTCTGATAACCTCCGCGTGATTATAACATGATCACCAAATGATAGCAGCTTTTCTTTTTATATTTTGTTTGAATTTTCGACAGTTTTATTCGTAAGCTGCTTACTTTGATGTAATTCTTATAAGCTGCCATTTGTCGCTTTGTCGCTGTTTGTAAAGAATAAATGAATCGCTCTACTAACAGTAAATTAAACCTCTATTGTCACGATACCAAATGCTAGAAACAAATCAGCCAAATGGGTTTTAACTGTGAAGCAAGAAAAATATTTATGAACTTCGTGAAATTTTTATTGAATACTAAAACTGACATGCACTCGAATTCGTGGAATAAATTTATTTAATATTTTTTATTGACTTTTCACAGATGTGCCCACTACTGAAACAGCTCAAGGACGTGATTACGCGGCCGTGGATTACGAAAAGAAAAGAGAATCCAGGTTAATGAAAGAACAAAAGTCAGAAGAAGGGGAAGAAACAGAAGAAGCAGATGACGAAGAAGAGGAAGAAAATGATGATTCTGCCTCTCCAGAAGTCCCTCCAAAGAGTGCAGATCTTGTGGAGACCAAAGATTCCTCCGAATCTGCAGAAAAAGAAGTCGAAGACGAAACAGAGACTCCGCCAATTGAATCAACAGAACCCGAAGTTGAAAAGAAGCCTGCAGCTGAAGAATCTACTGGTAGTGGTCGCAAAAGGACACGAGCACCAGCCGAATCAGAAAAACCAGCTATAGAGAAAACGAATCAGCCAAGGAGAATGAGATGGAGAGCTGAACCAACAGAAGAAGAGGAACCTCAAACTTCGCGGGGCTTAAGGAGAACCCGAGAGAAATAAGCCAAAATTTATAAGACTTGCTGAACTAACGAAATACCGAAAATCTGTTTACTGGAATATTGGTATCTTTTAACTTCATACCGTTGGTTGGATAAACCATTCAAGTGTTCCTCCCTGTGGGCACCAGCATTGCGTAGGCCTATACAGTGAATGTGATCCTTACGGAAATGAACCATGTGATGTTATGGATTCAGAGAGTTTGGAGTTATTATTTTAATTGACTATACAATTTCGGAAATTTCTATTGTCCTCTGAAATATTTCGAGTTTTGTTCCATGGGGGGGGGGTGGTTCCAGAGGACCTCTTAGAAGTATTAAAAAAAAGAATTGAATGCTCACCTCACCAACTAGTTACCGGTATACGAACTTTCCCTCGTGAAGCATCTATTAAAGATGATCAAATAATGCACTGAACGAATGTTTTAAATCACCTGCGTGAATAATAGTTAATTTCTTCTAGATGTATCAACACAATCCTAATTGCTAGATCTCTCTCTGTAATTCATATAGATGTGTATCGCTCATCAGTCGATTGTCAACAAATTCTATTTTTGTTTCCCTTAAACATTATATGGTTTGAGAACTCTTTGTTCGTATTCACAACTTTTTGTTCTTATTTCGAAGAGCATAGATTTAATTTTTCGCTATAAATTTGACAACTACGCTGTTTATGGATCCATGCTGTCATGGTCATATTGATGTAAATAAATTAAACCTATGAAAAAAAAAGTTTTATAAAAATAACATTTTTTTTAATTCATTCAAAAATGTGTCTGCACGTGTGTGTGTAAATGAAATTGAAGAATATAACTAAGCTTTCTAGTGGTCGTCATCGGAACATGCAGCATTTAAAACAGCTTCATAATGTTATGGAAGTTTGTTTCTATGATTAACTGGACATAGGTATTCCAACCTTCGAGATGGAAATTAGTTGTCAATGGTGCAAACGTTGATTCTTCTTTTTAAGAAGTTCTCAACATTGACCTACAAAACATAATATAGTTACCAAAATATATATTTCAGTCACAGAAAACATTATCTTTAGATTAAAATATAGATATTCTGAACATACATTACAGTGTTTAAAGTGTTCTCGGCGTTTTGAGATTAAGCGTTTTATTTTTCATTGCTGTTTCCATATTCCTTTTTCATTTTATTAAGTAGAACTAGGTTTTTGTTGTATGGAAAATTTATTCATTCAAACGAGTAATTGCTTTGACATAATAGGCAAAGATGATCTTCAGTTGTCTCTCACAACTAGGGCCGCAACTAGGGGGGCAGAAAGCGGATCTAGTCAACACCAGATTTGGTCAACCAAAGCTGGTGTTGATCTAGTGATCCGGGATCGGTTCAGAAAGGATTCGAATTCACCATTTAAACACAGCTCTTTTAACATTACACTGGGAAACCAAAATACTTGCCCAAGACCTCCTAGACAATAGTCTAGGAGGTCTTGTCTCCACATTTTCATGCGGAGGTTGCCAGATCTTGTCATGCATTTAACATGAGCTCCATTGGCCTCCACTGCCACAACTTGATCAGGCTCGCATTCTCTTCATAATTTACAATTACAAATTCATCATTTGGAGCCATATAACTATCACTCCGGAGCTCATGGTTTATTGGGTCCTCGAAGGCCTCATCAGTGTTTGACAAGTTCAGTGAAGTATCAAAAGCCAAGGAATATCCACCTTCATCTTCTTCGCTTTACGAGAAACTTTTTTTTTTAAGCAAATTGTAACTTGAGAAATAGATTGCAAGTTAAGTTTTTCAATCTCTTCTGCTGAAATACTTTAACCTGGCTCTACATCAAGCTTCTTTTTTCTTCTCTTTACGGATGTCTCTTAGCCTACTGCTTGTTTCCTCGTCATTTCAATATATTTTATAAAGGTGTCTGAAATAGCACTTGCATCTGGACCTGTGGCATTAGGATCAGAATATGGTGGCAGGCATTCTAGGACAGCGGTGCGCGAACCGTGGGTCCCACTAGAAATGAACTAGGAGGGTCGAGAGAGATTCTCCAAAATAAAAACTACCAAATATGAAATTCATTTTTATTTAAAAATATGTTAGAACTAAAAAATGACTTTATTCAGCTGAGCTAATTACCATGTATCATACAATGTGATTTTATCAAATTCTACTTGTACAATAATGAATATATCGGCTCCGTCATGCCAGAATCACGAATATGCAATGTCCTGGCAAAAAAAAAGTACGTGGGAGAATCACCCGATTTCAAAATTTTGTATTTCTTAAAAATTATGAACACAGAATAGAATGATAAGTAATATGTAAATATACGGGGGAGGGGGGGAATGTGTCTACGCTTTATGAACAATTTTTTTTAATGGTCGATTTCAAGTGTAGAATAATTTTGCAATTGGATGATTCTTTCTTAATCACCTTGTATACGAAAATCAAGGACCATACACCTCGCTACACTTCCATCTTGCATAAGGGACACAGTACATCAAAAAACAAAATAAATATTTGAGGCATTCCATTCCATAACTCACTCATGAACATTTTTTTATAATTTGTGTTATTGGTACCACTCGTTTCTAAGGAAAAAGCTGCACATTTTTCAAGGTTTAATCCTTTCCAAAAAACTTCCTCTTTCCTATTTTAATTTAATGTTAAATATTAGGAGGACTTATGCATGGGATACAACAAAGAAACATTTTATTGAGTTCCTATAAAATTGACCAAAACATGATGAGTGAGTTTTAGAATGGAACGCCTCATTTATATGATATTTTTAAAAAAAATTGAATATCTTTGGACGTCAATATCGCCTAATTAAAATCGGAACAAGCGTTCCGAAAAGGGCTTTCGGGACAGCACGTTTATTGGCAAAAAAAATTGAAATGTCCCAGGGACATATGGTCAGTCTATGTAGGGGTCGCCGATAAAATTTTTGGTTAAACTTTACACTGTTGTTGACATGTCTTTTAAATCGGTGTTGCTACTCCGACCAGAAAATGCACTCAAGGATTGAAAAAATGTATTTGTTGACAATATATATATATATATATATAAAATTTATTTAGACTTTTTGTACTGTACTTGGTGCGCAGAGTGTACTGTGTGGGCGTGTGTGTGTAAGGGTGTTTACTGCATTACACTTCTGCGTACTGCACAGAAAGTAGCAACACCGACAACATTAACACTATCAGTGGTAAAAATTATGTGTTACAAAATATCGATGTTATTAAACGAATTAAGAAGAAAAAATCTGAAGACGAGTTCAAAAATATATTGACGTCGATTTTGAACGAGAAATAAAAAAATATATATATTGTAGCGATTTTTCAAAATGTCTTGAAAATATATCGCGATAGAGAGTTATCTCTACCGCGGTATTTACCAGTAAAATGATATCCTTATATTGAGATGAGTTTAACATTAGAATAAAGGCATTTCCGAGCAATATTTCAGAAAAATATTGTAGAGATTTATCGTAGCACCGAGTACTTTTATAACGAGGTATATATATCACTGTGAATAATTTTTCTAATCAGTATGTGTAATTAAATAACATTTTAAATGATAACGCTGTCTCTGAAACATGTTTCAAAATTAAGTAACGTAATTTAGAGAATTATTATTCATTATAATGAACAACTTCATGAATTAATAATGACTAAATAATTTTCAATTCCACTAATCTGCCTCCGTTGCTCTCGCCTTCATCAAAAAATGTACGCGCGAGCGCGCGGCCATGTTTATTTCTGTAACATAAACTCAACGAGTTGTTTCCAGTCCTCGTTAGCTAACGCTTCGCGTAGCGATGACGATAACCAAGATTGCTAGTAACGCTGTGAGAAAAATCAACCTTTAACGATAGTAACGTAAATCTATCCCACAATGCACAATGCACCACAAACCCCAAACACGTTTGAAACGCGGGCATAACGACATGAGCGTAATAGACCCCTAAGTCATTTTGGAAGCTGTGAATGTATGTGTTGTAAACCTAACGTGAAGTCTGTTTCTGCGTAATGCTTGTTATATCTAGTGCTGCCATCTGTCATCAATTTTTCTAACTATGAGCGAAGTGTAATGACTGAATAATTGTATTGTTGTAGGACTATTGCTCTCTGTGGCGACACTTTTCAACGGGGAGATCAGCTCGCATTCACGCCTCGAAGTTGGAAACCACAGAAAACCAACTCCAGGAGACACCGACAGCAACCGGGGCATATCGCTTTTTACGGCCGAGATACCCTGTGAGGGGATGGGTTGAAGCGGAAAGTTTTGGCCAGAGGTGGGAAGGAAAGAAAAAGAAAAGATAGACATACAGAGTCAACCCTCTGTTTACGAACTTATTCCTTTCTTGAAGTCCATTCGCAAACCGAAACAGTAATGCAAAATGAATTTAAATCCATTCCGAAGATTTCTAGTGTGAATTTTTGATACAGCTCCTGTGTACAACGTAAAACCAATAGAAACCATTAAAATAACACTTAAAAAATTCCCCTAAAAATATGAAAGATATGAAATAAAAACGATGACAGGACTATGTGTGTTTTCATTAATATCATCTACATTCTCAGTGTCAAAACCCTCAAATTGATGTTTCTGTAAGACCCTTGCTGCCAAGCTTTGTCAATGAGAACTATGCAATGTAAGATATTAAAATAATGTTTTCACAAGTTTTATTGAGAGAGAGTTTTCGTTCTGTGTAAAATTTTATTGCCAAACATCTGTGAAAAATTAATTTCATATAGTGCAGTGGTGCACAACCTTTTCGGCCTGAGGGCCAAATGTTCAAGATAGCTACCGCTATGGGACACAAACTGGTATGCTTATAATGTTGCGTGAATTGATACCTTCTGTTGGGAACACCTTTCGTGGGCATGGGTCGGATGCATGGCCCCCACATCCTGGAGCAGGGCCCCTAGGCTGGAATGTTTTGTGGGCCTCCCAAATCCAGACTTTCACGGGCCCCTTTATGATGAATTTATAGCGTGAAAAACAAAAAAAAGATGAAAATCGTCCCGGACCCCAGGGCTGGAGCCCTGTCAGCCCCACCCTTGTGGGGGACCATGGCCGGATGAATCTCATTGGAGGGTCGCATTTGGCCCGCTGGCCGGAGGTTGTGCACCCCTGGTGTAGTGCTTTTTAAAGTTTGAAATGACCTGCTGATTCATGAGCTGGATATGAGGAGTCGTATTTAGGAGTGGGAACTTTTTCCTCTGATGAAATATAATTCTTGAACCAATTCTTCTGTCAAACAAAAAAAAAATCGTCATATGACTACAGGCTTCTGAAATATGCTTCCGGCGAGATTTAGTCCGAGTTGATTTGTTTGAGTGAATTGTTCATAAACTAAATTGTTTGCAAACCGAGCCGTTCGTAAATCGAGGGTTGAGTGTAGATATTTGTCGCGCATATTTTGCATGTTCAACGTTTTTTATTCACTTAATAATGCATTGAATTTACTCTGGTTTACAGTGTAGTCCTTCAATTCCCACTTTTTTGCGATTTCTGGCATAATTGACAGAGCGGGAGCTGTTTTGGCTTGGTGGTGATGTTGGCATAATTCACAGTGTTTTCCTTGTTTAGCAATAATTTGTGATCTCCAGTATTTTCTCGCATCAATCCTTTAAGCGGTTTTTAAAATTTTTCTGATCCGCATTATAACTGTCACAGTAGAAATCGACTAAACCTTCTAGAGATTTCCACCTATTTTCAAGAATAAATTTCATTTTGCGATTTGCGTGAGCTGATAAATGAGGCTTTTTGGATCACGTGATGTTTCCCTCTTTATTTGAGGGAACATACAAACCGTATCCAAGGCAACCAACATGGCGACTTCTTCGGCAGCTCATGAAAGATTGAAAGAACAAATATAAATTAAAGAAATGTAGAAATGAAATAGATTTTTTTCCATTGATAGGTATTGAATATTTTTTTGATTTTTTACAGTATTTCCATTTTTTTTAAAGTTAAAGTTATCTATCTCTACCTGTGTCTAATTATCTCAACTGCTGCAGAATTATTTCAATGTAATTTATGAGCCATTATTAATTTTTAAAAAAAACTTTACCCATATCAATTGATGCAGTTGAATATTAAAAGGCAAAAAGAGGACCTAAACATAAGACTTATGAGCTCTCGAAATGAAAACTTCAAACTGTTGTGAACATGCAATGTTAAAAATATAATAATAATTCGTCTCTAATTAACTATAAGGGTTTTTCATTTCTCACATGATATCCGTTCACGTGCGTTTGGCCTACAAATACAAATACAACGCCACAACAGGCAAATTGCCCAACGAGGTGACTGACTTAAGAACATCATGGATCCCCGAGCCATTTTTTGGAGGCCCTACCTACTACTGCTACACCACAAATGCACCCTCCCCCCAACGAATCAGTACATGCGGGAATGTGCGTGTACGTGTAGTGCAACCTGACGTAAAGTTTGTTTCTGTGTAATGCTTGTTATGTGTAGTGCTGCCATCTGCCACCAGTTTTTCTAACTGTGAGTGAAGTGTTATGATTGAATGATTTATCGTTGTAGGACTGTTGCTCTCTGTGGCGAGACTTTTTAACGGGGAGATCGGCTCGCATTTGCGCCTTGAAGTTGGGAACCACAGAAAACCAACTTCAGCCGACCACCACTGTGGGGTTCGAACCCGGATCCTCGCATCGCGAGTCCGTCACTATAACCACTCGACCACCACAGCGGCCTAGTATGTTTTTGATTCCTGTATTGAATCATATCAATGAATCCTGTACTCAATCGAATTGAAGAAATAATTTTAGGATAAATGAAAATTTACAATTAACGAAAAAATAGTCACAATTACTGAAAGCAATAATTGCAGAACTACTGATAGAAATCAGAATTATTGAGAATAACTTACGAATTGTAAAGGGTATTTTCAGAATAGTTAAAAGTAGGCCTGTAGCCAGAAATTTCGTTCGGAGGGAAGACCACTTTCATTTCGGTGGGACCAAAGTGATAGAACAATAGATTTAGGCCATCTTTTTCTTTTTTTTTCGGTCATTTTCTCACATTTCGGGGGGGGGGGCTAGGGGTCTGGTCCCCCCCCCCCTCGCTACGGCCTTGGTTAAAAGTAATAATTTATGAAAAAAATTAAGTTTTCGAAAGAAATAATTTCATAATTGATGAAAATTTTTTTAGTATTTCCTGGTATTTACCTTATTCGTTGACGATTTTTTGAATATTATTATGATGTTCGGGTTAAAAATATGATATTGAGAACGACTTGGGGCGAATGATATTTGTGGGAAGGATGAGATGATGGGTCACCGGGACCGGCTGTTTGTTTACTTGAGCACCAACACAGTTCAAAAGAAACTAGACAGAACACCTCCTCCCCTCCCCTACGCATCGCACAATAATACTAAATTATTACAGCATCACATCGTTAACCCGCAATTTGCTGCATTTAGCGATTGTAAAGACCCATGTTATTACCCCACATTATTTGACATGTTATTTTATACAAGGATGACGTCACTCTCCGCTACCATACGAAGGTTTTTAACAACTGGCTGTTGAGAAAATATATTTTGGAAAGAAAAAAAATTCAACTGCCCCTGCGGGGAATCGAACCCACGTCCTTTCACTTTCCGGGTAAACGCCATCCTTGTATAAGTCGCCATCTGGTGGCAGCGTCAGCAGTTGTGAGCTTGGCCTGAGTCTGGTCCGGCCGTCCATGTACGGTCTCTTTCAGTGTACACGAGCTCCAAGGGAAGATTGAGAGATTCGGTGCCTCTATAGTCTAGTGGTCTAGGGCGTTCACCCAGAAAGTGAAAGGACGTGGATTCGATTCCACGCAGGGGCAATTGAATTTTCTCTCTTTTCAAAATATATCTTCGCAACAGCCAGTTGTTAAAAACCTTCGTATGTTATTTTATGTAACAAAAAAGGCGCATTAATACAAAACCTGCAATTTTTTGTCACCCCTCAGAGCTGGTACCCGGTGCCGGCCGCACCCCCACACCCGCCTTCCTACGCCACTGGATGGCAGCACTGAAAAATCAAACACAACACTATGCACTCAGACTGTTAGGTACACACACAGTTACACTTCCAGCACAACTCACTAGATAATAAATCGCCCATAGATGGTGATAGACCTCAGTTGTGCTCGGTTTGAAAGAAAGAGCACTCGCGATAGCGGACAGTAAAATCCAGGAAAACTCCAATTTATTAACTTTTGGTCATAAATCGTGAATTTATCACATTCAACAAGATTAGGTCCCAAGCTCGTGTTGGTAAATATGATAAATCATCAATTTATTACTTAATTAACTGATTGCTCTAGGATGGTGAATTCGAATGGTAATGTGTTGATTTTGTTTGTTGATACCTTGTGACATTATAAGACTGATAATGTTTTGTTGCGAATGTTTTTATCTTCTTCACACTTATTTTAATTTTAATTTATATATGTTTGGTGAAATGTGTTTCAAAATAACAAAAAAATATGTTTGGCGCACGTTTCATGTATGGATTAAAATAATTAATTGAAATTAATTAATAATTAATGAAGAGATGAAAGCTTATAATTAGCATACGAAGGTTGTAAATTTTTCATATTTATCAGACTTTCTAACTTTATTTGGGAATTACACATATTCGCTGGTAAAAGTGATAAAAATGTAGTGAAATTTAATCACTTTCTTTGTTGAGACGATTGGTGATTATGCATAACCACCGGTGTATCACTTTTGCAGTAATTAAAATGCATAGGAACCAATAGCAAAGAAGAAAAAGGTCGTATAAATGAGGTGCCATTATATATTGTTACTCCCCATTAGCGGACAAAATTTTTGGTCCCATGGGTGCCCGTTATCGAGAGGTTCTACTGTATATTCAAAGCAATTAGGCCGAACGCACGTGAACGGATAGCATGCGAGAAATAAAAAGCACTCATAGCTGTAATTAGAGACGAACTATTATTATATTTAACATTGCATGTTCACAAGAGTTTGAAGTTTTCATTTCAAGAGTTCGCAAGTCTTATTTGGTCATATTTTTTTTAGAAAAATAATTTAAACAGAGGCTCTCATATCAAGGGCGTAGCGAGGGGGGGAGGGGGGACTTGGGGGTCTGGTCCCCCCCGAAATGTGAGAAAATGACAGAAAAAAGGGAAAAGATGGCCAAATCCATTGTTCGGTCACTTTGGTCCCCTCCCGAAATGAAAGTGGTCCCCCCCCCCAACGAAATTTCTGGCTACGCCCCTGTCTCATATACGTCCCATGGCGTTTTCCTTTATAATCTAGCTCAGCTCATGTTTGTTTGGAATCAGCGCTGCCAGCCGTGACGTCACCACTATAACGCGTCCTATTTCCAAAATAAAGTGGATCAAGTTAGACGAGATATCTCGGGATTGTCGCTATAATGGTCAACAATCTTGATTTCAAGTCATATGGTCATTGTGGTGATATAGTCAAAGGCATAACCGATGTTTTAATATCGATTACCATCATTCACAAATGGTTATTCCACGAATTTTCCTTTCATAAGCCATTGTAAAGTCTCAACTTAATTTTCTGTCTGTTTGGTTCTTAGGCAAGGGTTAACCGGAAGTTTATAAAATTTTACCTTTAGTGTTCCACACACGTCATAATCATCGTGAAAGAGACAATCCAATTGAGAAATGCTATAAATTTTGATTCGACTCGTGTAAGATATTAGATGTAATTGATATCAGAAATGAATCGTAAAACGTCGATCACTGATCTTCCCGAAGAAGTTCTAGTCCTGGTTTTCGCCGAATACATACAGTCTGAAGGACTCGGCTACTTTCTCAAAAATGTGGCCGTAGTATGCAAGAAATGGAGGATAGCTTCGCAGTATGGTCCATTCTGGCGAACAATCAACGATCCCACTTTAGATCGAGAACAATTATTGTGGCTGAGTAAAGCCGGATATCTGGCATCAACTCAAGTCTTGAAATTGAGTCATCAAGCTGAGCATTTGTCTGAATGGGATATTGCCCATATTGCTGAACATTGTCCGAAATTGCAAGCTCTGAAACTAGTCAACAACAAGCTGACCAGTGATGCTCTTCAAGCGATTGGGAAAAAGTGCCCAAAACTTGATACATTGTGGTTGTTTGGGCTTTCCAAAGAAGGCGGATCGTCCTTCTGCACAAGTAGTTTGTTGGATCCTTTTCTTCAGGTTCGTGGGTCGTATTTGAAGTATTTGGATTTGTCTGGAAATATCCTCATCGATAGCTTCGATTGGGATTTGATGGAACGAATTGCAGAGACTTGTCACGCTTTGGAAGAGTTCTTTTTCTATGTACGCCCGGATCATCATTTTGAATTTCATTTTCCTATCGCCAAATTCCAAGAAGGCTGTCCTCGAATGAGAGTTCTGAAGCTGAAGTTGAGCTATTGCGATTACTGCTCCACTCGAAGAGGTACCGAAACAAGAGGATTTCCTCATTTGGAAACATTCCGTGCTGATATTTTATATCTTCGAGATGGGGATTTGAGGTTGATACTACATTCTTCAGCTGAATTGAAAGAGTTAGAGCTTAATGACTGCCCCCATATTACAAGCAAGAGCATTCTAGATATACCGTCGTCGAAATTGCAAAAACTGTCTTTATCGGGTATGACAGCAGTTGATCTCCAGAGTGTTTTGACAAAATGGAAATTGTCTCTGAAAAATCTCATTCTACACAATGATAATGGTGGCAGAGAAGCTGTTGATGCTGCGATGAAAGTGTTATCGCAATCTATCCCAGTTGCACCTATTGAATCGATCGATATTTCATTCAGTTATGTCAGCTTTTCTGTTCTGGTGGCCCTGATTCAAAAATGTGTTCGTCTGAAAGAACTCTGCACATTGTGTTGCAGGTCTTTGCCGAGAAATGCATGCCGTAAATATTGTTCTCGTGCTGAGGTTGAGCGCTTTTCTGAATTTGGAGCTTGATTTCCTTTCTAACCTTCATCAATTTGAAAGGAACGTTGTTATGAAACATGCCATTGAACTTGGCTATAAAAAAATGAAAATTAAGTAACAGGATATATGTATGTTCATTGTACTTAAGAGTTCTGTGTGGAAATTGTTTATACTGCTTTTTCATCCATGGCTAATAAGTGTTATGGTATTTTCAAGTGTCATTGTTTCCAGAAAAACTGAGTTATTGTTTCCTATATTGATTAATATTAGTGATTGCAATCTGACAATTACCTGTGAGGATCAGTGCCATCTTAAGGCATGGGCCCACCCGGGCACCTCAAGAGAAAAGGGGGCCTCACAAAAATGAGATCTGGTTGAGATTTTCGAGAATTTGCCTGGTAGGGCTTCAGAAAAATCATTTGGCCCGGGGCCCATGATACTTTTAAGACGGCCCTGGTGAGGATGATATGTATCTGTATCTTTGTCCCAAGCTTGTATAACTTTTCGGTTTGGTTTCTGGATCCTTCACAAAATTCTGAATCGAAAAGATGGACCCTTCACAACATTTTGGATTTGATAAATGGACCCTTCACAACATTTTGGATTTGATAAATGGACCCTTCACAAAATAAAAAGGAAACCATAAATTTGGCATTCCATTTCTTTTGTGATTAACTAGATTATTTCACTTCCCATAAAATTATGATCCTTTTCACAAAAATAAGGAAAATTTTTACAAAAACAGTACCCTAAAAAGAAAAAGTCTAAACGAACCCCCTGTATATACAAAGGCAGGGCTTGACATGACAAAATAATGTAGGAACCAGAAAATTTTAGGAGCCATCATTTTTTGTTTTCAAAGAAAAAAAGATTTAAAATATGTAAACTATTCCAGGACACAACAGTCCCCTTCCATGTGGATAGATACTCTGATCATGGGCGAAGATACAGGGTTGTGAGGGGGCATTGCCCCCCCCCCATCCCCCAGACTTCCAAGCCTACGCTTATGACTAACATGAATTCCAAAAATTTTGTGTGTCTAATTTAGTAATGGCATATAGAAAATTTTAAGCGCCCTGGGATTTATCCGGCCTTGTACAAAGGGAATGTGACAATGAAAGCGCTATTCTTTCTAATTATATTTACAACTGGTAATTAGCAAGAATTGTCAAATTCTGGGGGCTAGGTCATCATAGCAACAACCAAAAAAATGTAATTGGCACTTAAAATTTTCTATAATGATTATTAAATTGGAACCTTAGAACTGAACCTGCAGCACAGTTTCCATGATTTATGTCAGTGTCTACTAACAGTGAAAAGGGTTGGCAAGTCTAAGAAAAGTCTGGAGGTAAATTCCTAATGTGCTGTTTATTGCTTTTTGGCAAATTTTTTTTATTGCTAGACCCGATTGGACGCTATTCTCTCTGGTTAGTGGTGGAATGATAGGAACACTCTATAATGTTTAATATGTACCAGAGAAAATTGTGCTGGCAACATATGGCTGAAAACAGTTGGTTTTGGATAGGTTTTTCTTTGGAAGAAGAAGAGAGATATTGGTTGATATATTAGTTTATTTGATTTGTCAACCCGGTAAATAGCTGAGTGAAAAAGCTTGAAAAACTTCTTGACAAACTTGGTACTGAATATTTTTTTTAATTTGATTGGTAGCTCTATCAGTTTTTGAAAACCCTGTGAAATATATTTGAAAAAAATTTCACTCATAATTTTTGAATTTTTTTTTTCCTTCATTCTAATGAACTTTTTTAATCAAATGATGTATGATGTTTTTATATTTTTTGATAAAATGCATTTTGATTTACCTTGGGAGTTAGATACAGTAAAACCTTGGTAATCAAATATATATAGGTATATGAATGTCAGAGTTCAGTATCGGGGGCATATGCAATACCTCAGGCCTGTCATTTGGGGGGGGTCAGGGATTGTCCCCCTGGCTTTTGAAAATACATTAAAAATGGTATGTATATATACACATACATTGAGTACATGTTCTTTGCCACCCCCTGGAAAAGTTGAAATGACGGCCCTGCAATACCTGCCTTTGGGAGAGAGACGAAAATCTCTTCCAAAGAAATCTTGAGCGACATTGATTATAAAAAATAATAGCAAAAAACTTTGAAAAATTGTTTGCCTTTAAAATTCAAACTTTGGATGTATTGGATGAAATAATTTACACGAAATAATTTTTGATGCATATGTATGGCTTATACAAATCTTCAAGTTTTCCATGTCATTTTACTGGTGTTGCGGAGCAAAACCTACTAGAGCAGTGGTTCTCAATCTTTGAAAGCTTGCAGCCCGATAAATCGCTTGCGTAAGTGAAAGGCCCGGTCATTCACACAACTAACGAGAAATTAATGGGAAAATTAATCTACTGACGACCCGGTGTGAGTAGTGTTAGGGCCCTGCAGTTGAGAAACACTGTACTAGAGGACATGGCATCCACATGAAGCTTGTGACGTCACTGAAGTAGGCCATCTCACCTATATCCATTGGATATGCTACAAAAAGGGTTAATATGGCACATGCGTTGGCCTGCTATATCCAATGGCTATAGGTGAGCTGGCCTACTTCAGTGACATCACAAGCTTCATGTGAAGGCCTTGTTCTCTAGTAGGTGTTGTGCTGGGGCACTGGAAAATATGGCTGGCACGAGAGAGAGTAAGAACTTTGTCTCAAGTCATTCCTGAATTCAGCGATTGTAGAATTTTGAAAATGTCACTGATTTAGCGTTCATCACAATTATCCCAACAGATGTAAATTCTGCCTTTTTTTTTTGCTTTGTGGCTTTTGAAAAATGTTTAAAAACATTGTTATACACTCACACTAACTTAAGCTTACTAAGCTTTCTAGCCTCCATCATTGTTTGTACAATTGCAGATTTGTGATTTCTATTGTTAAGGAATCGAATTGTTGCCCAGGAAACTGCTGTCAGTTAAACAGATTTTTTTTTTTTTTGGATAATCAAGGTTTTACTGTATTTAACATAAACGTAGTTTGTGTTTTAATGGGAAAATAGATGATTTTTTTCCCCCGGATGCAGCTTATTTTAGAAATAGTCATATTCTGATTTTTTTTTACTTTTATTTTGTTATATTATATCGATGGTTTTTAACTATGTACTGGTCATTATCAAATCACTTGCATCAAGTGACTTAAATCTTGAATATTTCCAAATGACGTCACATGAAAAAAAAATGTAATTATGGAAATGCTAAACAATAAAAATTGTGAATAGCTTCTGGAAATGAGCATGTTTAAAAAAATATATGAATTTCTAGTGCTTGAAAACACTGACTAGATATGCTATCATACACAACCTGAATAGTATGAACCTCTTTTTTCAATATCAATCCAGTTTGGCATGTTTAAGAATGTTTCCTTTTTTAATGCTAAATGTTTTATTCGAGGGAAAAAAATAGTTACTGTTTAGATGTATGTATTTGTGGAAATATGTCATGTACATGTATTGGAAAAATCTTGTCATGAAATATATATATTGTTGAGATTTTAAAATAAAATTAGTAAAAAAAGTTTTTTTTTTTCATTTTATATCAAAATTTATGCATTTAGATAAAGTTAATAATAATGTGATATCTATCACCACTTTAGTTTATATTGTTTGAAACTAGTCTTGTGATAAACAATAGCTCGGTCTTCCAAACATTTTTTTTATGTCTCGTCACTCCCTCAAAATTTTTTCTCATTGTGGGCCATTGCTAAGCCATAAGATCCATAAGATCCATGCCATAAGATCCTATGGTGCATTTGTAGCATCTATCATGTCCCCCCCCCCCCCCCAAGAGACCGTATTATGCACTTTTGGAAACAGACTGCATCCGATTTTTTTTCTGGCATAGCCAGGGCCGGATCTTGAATCCTGCGAACTACGCGGCCACAGAAGGCCCCAAGTGAAGAAAGATTTTTTAGGGTGCCAACTGAAGGGGGCGTGACTTTTGAATGACAGCTTTGAAAATCAAATCTACTCTCTGTGATAAATCTATTAAAATGAATTTTACTATAGTATCTTAAGTTATAGGCAAAGGATGTTTGGTGAAAACGCTTTAACTTAAAAGCAAGTATTTGACTTATGAACTTGAAACATAAAACAAAAATTCATAAATAAAAACTTTAATGCTGTGAACAAGGTGAATTAAACTGGATTGTCATACTTTCAGATTTCACCAAAGTTTTGCTTACAAAGTTAAATAAAGACAAAGATAATGGAAAGTGTGTGTGTTATATATACTCTTGTACGATGCAGTTGAAATTTATAGCCCCCCATGTCACATCATACCCGGTTGGTGCCAGAAATTTTCAATGACCAAATCTTACGTTTCTAGGCTTTACACCTTACATGAAAAAACTGTTATTGGAGATATAACGCCAAACTTGTTTATAGCACTAGTATTCTTCAAAATAAATGGTAGTGATAAATCAGTGTTGAACTGTACTTATGACATTTTGATAGTGGTACATACTTTGAAAAATATTGAGAGGGCTAGAATCCCAATGTTTCTATAGATATTATGGAGATGAGCTGTCATTGTGCATAGGCAGAGATCATGTCAATTCATATTTTTTTTATATAACATTAGATTAGTTGGCTCAGTCATTGACACTCCCCCTCCCAGTTTCTCCGCCCATAATAAAAGAGGGGTGCGCTCATGGGCAGAATGCAAGTTTACGCTTATGCTTCTGAACCATCTTCACATAAAGCTCATGCTACAGTTGTAGTTGAACCAGTTTGTCAGATAGAACATTTTTTTTGTAGATTTACAATACGGAAGAAAGCAGATATACTTTGCCCAATAATACTCAAACATCACCTATGAATAAGGCAAATATACGGAAAATACAAAACTCCTAATGCATTTTCAGCACAAAGTGGGTGTCGTATTCAGAGGAAACATGCATCATTCCTACTCATGCTGACCAAGGATTCCACTCTCAGGGTGGTATTCACCGACATTGTTTAATCTATAGTCACACACAGTTTTTGGATATATAGTTTAAAACCATGCGATGTGTACCACCCTTAGATTGAATACCAAATCTTAACTCTTGGTTGCTCAGCAGAAAAAAGTATGTCTGTGCTACGGTTACCCGATTCAAAAATAAAGAAAGGAGGATGTCTGTGCACACCCTTAGGGACTTTTCTCAATTTTCACAACAGATAGTGCCACTATTCTGACCAATAAAACCAGTCACAACTAACTTTTTCTCAACTAAAACAGAATCGCAAAACAGAAAAAATTCTGGGAATTTCAATGGCTATTGGTGAATGGAAAAAAACCATAACAAACACTTGTGTCAATGAATGTTTCAAAGTGTAAAAAAAAAAATCCAGGGAACCTGAAAAGGATGACAAAAAGGGTTACTTTTCCGAAGGGTAGGAAGATAACCGTCTGTGCTTCAGAAAACCCCTTCAAACCATGGGCGGAGATCTAATGTATGTGTATATACAGGGTGATTATAAAAAAACTATCCCGACATATGGGCCCCTAACTATCATACCATTCACAGAAACTGAATGAAATTTTGGCATAAGGTATTTTGAGGTATGCGCTCAAGAATGATATGGAAAACAACAGTGTCACTCTAACAGTTACGGTTACAGTGAGAAAATTTTGAAAATATCAAATGGACACACCAAGTTTTTTTGTATTGGAATGTGATCTCCATTGTGAAAAACCCTAAATAGCGTTCGAACGGCAACTGTAGCATGAAAATCACCGGCGGTAGATAGGCTAAAAGTGAGGACAACAAATAAGGACAGAGAAGCAGCATAAAATAAAGCATTTTATTGTGTTTCACAAATTTTCCACATGACCTTGTGGAGGACTAATCAGGCTGGGATCTCAGCCGAAGAAACGGTGTGACGAATGAAACGAACATTAATGCTCTGGTGCGCGGCAAAGTCCTTTTTACTTTTTCCTTGCCTAGCTCTGGGGATTTTCATGCTACAGGTGCCATTCCAATGCTATTTAGTGTTTTTCAGTATGGAGATCGCATTCCAATACAAAAAACTTGGTGTTGCCATTTGATATTTTCGAAATTTTCTCACTGTAACCGTAACTGTTAGAGTGACACTGTTGTTTTCCATATCATTCTTGAGCTCATACCTCAAAATACCTTATGCCAAAATTTCATTCAGTTTCTGTGAATGGTATGATAGTTAGGGGCCCATATGTCGGGATAGTTTTTTTATAATCACCCCGTATGAATTGACATCATCATGCCCACACTTCCAAGTCTATCTCCGCCTATGCTTCAAATGTGGTCAGAATGAAGCCGAGATTCAACGTAAAAGTCTAATGCAGTTCTCCGATTTGCTACTTGTGAAAAGGAGCTATCCCATTGGTCTATTCAAATTTTCCTGACATTCCTGCTCCTACTGAACCTAAACCATGAGGTTGCGATCAGTGGTGTTGTGATTTATTATTAACAACTATAGATGTGCCTCCTGAAATCTTAGGTTTCAAGCCCCTAAACATGCTGTACCACAAAATAAGCAATTGAGCATTTATGTATTACATTCATGTAGAGATTACCCTCTTGGTTATATATGATAGACAAGGCGACCCATAAAAACAAGATTAGCACTCCAATTATGGCTCTGGATCTGAGAGCTGTTTTATTATGGCTGTTCCCTGAGTTTAAGAGTGTTGGAGTGTCCTCTCCTATCTTTTTTTTCCCTACTAGGAGGCCACCTTATACTGCATTGGTCACTACCATGTGGTGTGTATCACTGTTGAAAGGCTGGTGGATCTACGAGTTCCCCTTGCCACCAAATAAGTAAAATAAAATATTCTCAATAATTTCAAATTTTTTAATTTGGTCATAGATAGTCATAAGGATATTGTTAATATTAAGTGTAATTAGGTGAGAGAGTCATTCCAGTGTTCTATAGTAACTTTTAAAGCAGTTTTTATTTTATAAATACAATTATTTCATTTTGAAAGCAACTTTTAAAGTTTTTGTTCAAGAAAATGTTTTTTTATGTTTGTATATATATGTATGTTTATAAACACTCATGTCCATAAATTAAGGATAATTCAGAATCACACGGAAATCGAAATCTAAAGTAAAAATTTCACCTGTAGAGTTATCACACACATCTGCAAGAATGATATGCAAATTTCAGGAAGCCACCAGATGATGCCGATAGTACGTCACAATGACGAGAGTGTAAAAGGAGGGTATATAAGGAATGGTGGCAAAGAAGTGAAATTGTTCACAAGAGTTCGGTACGGCGCTCAGTGCCATAAGCGAATAGTTATGACACAGAGGACGCATGTGGATGATTTTTTACGTGGTAGAATTATCGGCCGCCTGGAATGTGGGCATACTCAGATGGAAGTATCCGAGGAACTTGGAATTGCCCAAAGTGTCATCTCTAGGCTTTGGCAACGATTCCATGATAACGGAAATGTCAGTAGACATTACAGTACAGGTCGCCCCCGAGTTACTGCCAAATACCGGTCTTCATTCGGCGTTGTAACTGCCAAAAGAAGCAGACTGAGCACAGCATCCGACCTGTCTCGTCAGCTATCTGCTGCCACGGGTACCACAGTTTCAAGGCAAACCGTGTACAGACGTTTGGGAGATATTGGTCTATAGGCTCGCAGGCCTGTCAGCTGTGTTCCGCTCACGGCAACTCACTGTCGGCAGCGATTAGCCTGGAGTAGAGAACATGCAATGTGGACATCGTCACAGTGGGCTTGTGTGATGTTTTCCGACGAGTCCAGGTTTAGCTTGCAGTCTGATTCACGTCAGACTTTCATATGGAGAACGCCAGGTACCCGTTACCACCAAGACAACATCATTGAACGACACCGTTACGGTGGTGCAGCATTGCTCGTTTGGGGTGGAATTATACTGGGTTCCAGAACAGATCTGCATGTTCAAAACGGAACCATGAAAGCCCAAATTTATTGGGACATAATTCTGGAACAACATGTACGTTTGTTTAGGGGTGCCATGGGCGCAGAATTTGTGTTTATGGATGACAACGCCCGTTCTCACCGAGCAAACATCGTAAACGAATGCCTTGAATCTGAGGATATAACCCGTATGGAATGGCCAGCATTCTCACCTGACTTGAATCCGATAGAGCATGTGTGGGACATGCTTGGCCGACGAGTTGCAGCCCGTCAACCACCTCCTACATGTGTACCGGAACTTCGGAGAGCATTGCTTGCTGAGTGGAGTGATCTTCCCCAAGATCAGATCGATAATTTGATACTCAGCATGCCTAGGCGTTGTACGGACTGTATTTCATCGCATGGGAGACATACTATTACATGGTTGGTATGATGGTTAATACATTGTAAGTTTTTGTAAAGGAGATATTTTTTACAATTGCTCCAGGGAGCAAAAATCATAGTTTTTATGAATGGTATCATACGTACACCATCGTTTTTGTTCTTTATCTTTTGTTTAATAAATGGGCTTTATGAATAAGTAACGTTTGTTTTGTTTCTGAACCTTTATTTGCCGGAGCTGGCATTATCCTTAATTTATGGACATGAGTGTATATATATTTCTTATATAAGAGTTTTATATTTTAATACATCTGCATTATATTCTATCCCTTTTTCCCAAATAATATATGTATTTGTGATCAATATCCAGTAGTGGATCTCACAAATCTGATGCCACCATTGGTGTTACTCCAGAGGTGCCATCAGAGTATTAAACAACCGTGTTTGCTTTGTTAAGAATGCAAAAAATCGACCATCGGCACTCACTGCTGGCAATAGGGCCATCGATTCAAATTTCAGGAAGTGAGAGTTTTTCACAAAGTAAAGTCCACGGCTGATTTAAACTTCTATGAAGGCACATATATTCGGGCCTTCAAAAGTATATTAGGTCTATCATATACTGGTGTCCCTTGTAAAAGCAGTCGATTGACGGTGTATTAAAAATTCATGGTCCATCCTATCCTTCCCGTTGAATACTTTGATCATATCTCTCAGACACGTGCTTTCATCCAATGTAAACATACTAAAAAAATAAAGTCTCTCTTCATAACTCAAGCCCCGTTTGCCAATAAAGACACGCGTAGCTCTTCTCTGCACCTCTTCAACCAAGTCTATCTCCCTCTGTAGTTATGGTCTCCAAAACCGTACAATAAAAAAAAAGAAACTAAAATTTTCTTAGCACAGTTACTCCGAACTTGGATGGATAATCAAGGTTCTACTGTTTTCAGGGCCACAACTAGATAGTTTGTCACCTGGGGCAAGCCGGAATTTTGGCGCCCCTTGCATGTAGAGGAAGCAGTTAAAGGGTGAATTCGGTGCCCCTTCTGGTTCAGCGCCTGGGGCACCAGACCCATCTGCTCCCCCTAGTTGCGGCCCTGACTGTTTTAATTAAATTAAAAGACAATTTAAGACCCATGTCCCTTCATATCAAGAGCTAAATACATATGTGAATCGTAATAAAATAATAGTGTTTCACTGTATAGCAAATGTGTTTTGTCCAAGAATTCAATAATGGAAATTAAGCATTTACTTGTTGCTTTAACATTATTATCGCCAGCCTAATACAAAATAAAGATACTGTGTTTTGCATGTTTTTTTTTCCTGCATGTTCAGAGATTGAAACATTAATTTCATATATGCTGCCACTTTTGTAATACAATATTATGCTTTGCAATACAATTCAATTTTTTTCCTTCTAATGTAAATCTTAAACACATTTTCAAAAATACTTTGAAATTTACTAATTTTTAACAAATTTAGTTTTATGCAGGAATTTGGTATTGAATAATGAAAATTAAGCATTTACTTATCACTCTAATGTAAATTACTGCCAGCCTAATACAGAAACTGTGTGAACATACTTATACAGTATCCTAAAATCTCTTGCACTTCAAGCTGGATCATGCAATTTTGGAAAGATCTTCATTTGAACCCGTTCCCCCTTCCAGAATTGTGATTGAATAGTTCTTAGGTGTGTTCACACTATAGGCCTGCATTTCAATTTATAACCATGTTTGTATTTTCTCCATGTGAGTGAGTGAATCCCTTCTAATTAATTCAACAAAAACTGTCTTGTTCAAAAACTTTATTACTAAACAAATTCATCTATATTCAATTATATTGAATAGCCATAAAAAAACAGCTGAAATGTGACATATATCAAACAATGAACAAATAATTGTCATACACAGGCACACACAAAACTATATACATATAAAATAGAGACTAGCTTTATTTACAGGAACAACTTTTTTCTTTTGTTGATTTTATCTACAATATATCATTTTAAAACTATATCTTCAAACTTCTCCATTTTTAAGATACTTAATGAGTAGAAAAATAAACCATCTTAGTAAAGAAAAAAGTTAATTTTTTCTAAGTTCATTTATTATTAGCTGAATGTGCCATGACTGAAATATCTTACAACTAAAACTGATAAAATTCTGTAAGACAATACACATGAGAATGAATTCCTGTACCTGATACCAATATGTAATGTATTATTTAATATCTATTAGTTTTTCCTCAATTTCTCTCATTTATTAAGATTGTTTTTCTAAAATTAAAGGCTTCACACGCACATACAATTTTATGTAAAATTTATCTGCTTGTAACCAACTAGTTGTGCTCTTCAATTTGTACTTACCCGAGGGCACCTTGGTTGAACACAGGGAACATATAGGACCTCTCCTAAGCTAATGGCTCTCAAATTTTTGTCACCCACGGCTCCCTTAGCCTAGTTAACATCTATACACGGTTCCCCGCAATAGTCTAACAAAGAATAAGAACAACAATCTTCAAAGCACTGAACTGGCACATATCAATATTGATAGCTCACCGTGGCAAACTTGCCAATGGTTGGCTAGAAGCCCTAGGTGGCTAGATGTGATGCACACTTTGAGAACCACTGTCCTAACTTATGGTATAATCTGAGTCTTACCCCAATAATTTGCGATAACAATCCACTTTCCCCGGTACTTTCTTGACCATTCCCCCCAATTTTTATTTGTATCTCAGCACCTCTTATTACAGAAGTGTTCACGGCCATCTAAGTTGAGATGAAACTGATTGTACAGAGTTAATTTTATCACAACTAGTTTCAAAATCTGAACAAATGCCTGTGCCTTATTCCAGACTGCTATAGAAAAAAATCTCTTGGTGGTGCGAGGGATGGAGATAATTGGAAGAAATAGAAGAAAATGATAAATTTTTGCGTATATCATACAATTTTTTAAATGAAATATGAAATGAAATATGCTCAAAGAATATTTACAATAAGAGGATTGAAATGAGTGTTGATGAAATAAAAAGTAAGTAATAGGCTAGATGACAAAACAAAAAAAAATCATCAAAGGTTAAAAAAGGAAAAGTAAGTTATGATGCCGCTGTTATGTTACTGAGCATTGTTCATAAAAAATTGCTTTACAGAGGATATATAAATAAGAATCAACTACTACTGCGAGTTCCTGGATAAACTATTCTAAATGAATAGATTTAGTATGCATAACAAAATAGTACATACATAGCACTTAATCCAAGATATACAATAATAGTTCTTCTTGTCATATATACATTAACAAGCCTAAAATACTTTTACACATACTTCCTTTCATATAGTATTATAAAAATCTTATCACTGGATGTAATATTCTCTAGTTTTCCACATGCAACTCCCTAGCATTCATGAACATAATGAAAATAAATACTTATTAAAATGCTTACCATTATCGCAATATTGCAGCTATATTGATATATCTGACTGCTTTTTAAAAACAGTTTATTTTGAAAAATACTGGTCTCTCTTTTGTTAAAAAAAGTTGAAGGAGAATGAAATTTTTTAGGACAGATTTCTGATAAATTTGTGTGATAAAGTAAAGTACCAGAAAGTAAATTTTTATAAGCTAATTTGCAGCATTGTTGAATGTTTTGGAAAGGGTCTATTGGACAATATGTATGACAGTTTCTTGTTAATTTAATTTTTTATGAGATAACACTTTTCTTTTCCAAAATAACTTTTCAGTCTGTTTTTCAGTTTTTTTTATGTTCGGATATGCCAGGGGTGGCTCCAGACAAAATTTTCATTTGTGCAAGACATCTTTTTGGTGCTCCTTTGGTGTATAAGATATACCTAGAAAAATACATTAAAAACTCACAGCTTTGCATATGTCACACATTATTTTGTAAAAGATGGTACAGGTAATTTAATCCTTCAATTTTCTACCCTGGACTTATGTATCACTATTAAGAAGGGGAAGATACACTACTATATTCATATCTGGCTGTCCATCTGTATGTTCAGCTAGATTGCAATGCATAGAGAAATCATGAGTTGAAAATTATAAAAATTGCATTAGTTTCATTACATTTTAAGAAACAACAGCAAATACCATCACCATTACCCAATTTGAATGAAGGGTTAAAATTCTGAGGTTCCCCTCCCTAACTTCAGCAAGTCACCTTTGGATCATTATTTAAAGTTATTGAATGTCATTTTTAGGATTTGATAGTACTTAATTACTGTTGCTCTCATTTCACAAAAGGTTTACATTACTCTATCCAGTGAGTTTCACTGTCAATTATTTTCTTTCCTTTTCCTTGATTCGTCACATGTCAGCCCACTGGCTAAACTATAAATAACAGATATAACACCCAAAATTTATTCGGTTCAATGAAAATATTATTTTTAATACCAAAAACTTCAAAGCTTCTGATATGAAAGATGAAATTACTTTTCTATTGTCCAAAAACTGAATCAAAGTCGTGGATGCCTTCATATCCTTATTGATTCTTTGCTAATGTTTATTGATGTTTGAAAGTGTTCTTGGGAATAACATGGTTCGGGAGATTCTAACGGACATTCATCTACATCTGTTGAGTCAGAATCATCTGATTGAAGTTCTTTTTTTTCAATGACTGTTTGGTTTCTTCTTTTAAATTTTGAACTGGATCTATAAAATGCTCTTTGACTACTTTGCATGGATGCATCAACTGAAGATCTATGGGTCTTAATGTTTTTGTAATTTATACTTGCATCTAATGAAGCACTTCTTTGTTCCTTCAGGCTCTTGAGTTTTGACTCATTAAGCATCTCAGGTTGGAGAAATTTGTAACCATCAGCTTGATTTGGAAGAGAATTTTTCACCATGGAATTTGATTTGTCTTTTGAAGAGCAGATAATATCCACAGAAAAACTTTGTTGTTCTTTAGGCTTTTTTGAAATGTGGTCATTTTGTTCTCCAGACTGGATTTCAATTTTCACTGCACTCTGGTCATTGTCAGCTGGATATTTACCATGACTCTTATCTTTTTGCCATAAAACACTGAAACCATTGAGTGACTTTTTGCTTCTTCTGTTAAATGTTCTATTGAATTGTTTTCCTGAATGTCGATCAACGGTTGAAGTTTCACCTCTAAAAATATGCTGCTGATTATCCGTGGAGTTTTTTATAGTATTCATTTGATCATTTCGGCTTTTTGGATCTCTCCTGGAAAACAAAGAAAAAACAATGATGATGAAAGAATATTTCGTCTAACAAGAGAATCTTTGAAAAATATTTTCTACTTTAGGAAAAATATTTAAAGCAAGAGAAATGAGTCATAATGACAAAAAATGCTGAAATCACCTACAAATTATCATTAAATTTTTGGATGTTTACCAGTTATCAATAAAAAAGTGGACATGGAGATGATACTTCATCACAGACACTAGTTTTCTACCCCATGTTGAGTTACCAGATTTTCCACTTATCTAATACAGGTGACCATATTTCATAAGTAAGTAGGTCATCCAGCCAATCAACAGTGATCGGTGCATAAGCAATGGTTTACCCTTTTCATCACCACAAAACAAAATTCCATCTAAAACAACATTGCTAATTCAGGACTAAAAACGAGATGTAATCAATTCATGTACAATTTGAGGCACAACCTGTCCTTATTTTGCTTCATGTCTGGCAACATTATAATTTTTAAATTGCAATCAAAGCCTTTTGTTCATCTGATATTGATTAATGTGAATACACAATCACAGACCCCAGAACAACCGAGACTCATGGTACTTGAAACTGCCACAATAATATTTGTAAGGAAGATTGAGTCCTTCCCCGAATAACTTATGAACATACAATATAGCAGATCTCCCCCATGGCATGCATCCTTGAATCCTATGTATACAGGACATTTAGCAATCCTAGTCTCCCCCATGTTGATTTAAATTGTGTCAAGACCTCTGCCTAAAATAGGCAATGATTCCATGATATTGATAAAAGTTAATGAAATAACTGAAAGTTTCACTTTCTACTTTGTCCATGTTTGTCTCAATAATACTCTAATACAAATACAACGCCACAACAGGCAAAATGCCCAATGAGGTGGCTGATAAAAAGATGCCCATAAAAATATGGATGTCATATATTAAAAAAAAAAAACAGCAACCCAATTAAAAATGCAATTAACACAAATTATAAACAATATATACACATGATAAAATATTATACAATGCCCATAAAAAATACTTATGGTTGTCTTATTCTAAGAATGGATAGCTTCTCGATTTACCCCAACATGTTTATCGTATTTCTTTTTAAACGTGTCAATTGTGTTACAATTTACTACCTCCGGGGGTAAGCTATTCCATTTATTAACAACCCTATTAGAGAAAAATTCCCTGCGACTCCATATTCTTGCATTGTCCCTTACGATTGGCGGTGTACTAAAAGTTCATGGTCCATCCTATCCATCCCATTGAAAATTTTGAACACTTCGATCATATCTCCTCGACACCTGCGTTCATCCAATGTAAACATATTAAAAAAATGAAGTCTCTCTTCATAACTCAAGCCCCGTGTGCCAATAAGGACACGCGTATCTCTTCTCTGCACCCCTTCAACCAATTCTATGTCCCTCTGTAGGTATGGTCTCCAAAACCTTACAGCATACTCCAGCCCAGGACGAACTAATCCTCGAAAAAGCGGAAGAATGACTTTAGGAGAACGCGAAGAGACCTTTTTGAAAATGAGACCAAGCATTCTATTTGATTTTTGACCACCGCTGAACAATGTTCAGAAAACCTAAACCGCTCGTCAATGAGAATTCCCAAATCGGTGAGCCTAGTTGCATCCAGTGACACCATTCAACTCGTAAGAGAACCGTGGGTTGTTCGAACCAAAATGAGCGACCATGCACTTATCAACGCTAAACGTCATGCTCCATTCATTTGCCAATGCTGCAATCCTGTTTAAGTTGGTCTGGAGCAACTCCCTATCGCTTTCATTCCCGATTACCCCATTAGCTTCACATCATCTGCGAATTTGCTAGTAATCCCATCGATACCCTGATCCAGTTTATCGATAAAAAGGGAAAAAAGTATGGGGCCAAGGACACTTCCTTGAGGAACTCCACTTGTGACGTCTGTCCAACCAGAGAATTCCCCGTTCACCATAACTCGTTGCGACCTATCTCTTAACCACGATTCTATCCAATTCAGCAAGTTGCCCCCAATTCCAATCTCGTGTAAACGCTTCAAGAGTTTGCCATGTTGGACCCGATCGAATGCCTTCTGGAAATCTAGGTAAACAACATCTACGTTTTTGCTCTTACCCAAAGCCTTAGTCACGTGATCATAAAAGCAAAGGAGGTTAGTTACACATGACTTCCCCTTCCTGAACCCATGCTGATTATCCGACAATACATTATTCTCGTCTATCCACTTCACAAACTACCTTTTGATGATAATTTCCAAAATTTTCGAGAGGGAGCTTGTCAAACTCACTGGACGATAATTTGACACCGCTTCTCTACTACCCTTCTTAAATATCGGAACACCGTTAGCAAGTTTCCAATCTCTTGGGACGATACCCTCAGCAACACTACTCCTGTATATCTGTGCGACTGGCCCCAACAATTCATTAGCACATTCCCTGAGGACCCTGGGATAGATATCATCTGGTCCTGGTGCTTTGCTTGCACATACATTTCTTAGAATATTTAGGACCTCCACTTCTTCTACTTGAATATCGTTGAGGGTTTTATTACCCCATGCAACACCCGTATATTGAATATCATTATCTCTATTAAAAACCAACGCGAAAAAGTCATTGAAAGCACTACACATGCCTACATTGCTCTCTACCCTAGAGCCTCCTATCGAGAGGGGGCCAACTGTCCCCTTACATCCATTATTGACGTATCGAAAAAATGATTTTGGGTCAGAACCAATGTTATCTGCCATTAAGACATTTGAGCATTCAGACACAGATCCAGGACAATGCATTGGGAGGGGCAACTTATTTTTCAGGTTTGTGGGATCGTTCCATATTTTAGAGAAAAGGAAAATTTTCCCCATATTATCAAGCTTTTTTTTTGGAATGGGGATTGCCCTCCACTCTGGATCTGCATTGCCTGCTTGTATTGCAGTCAAAAGTTTAATAACTTAAAAAAATGTATCCCCACATTCAACTCCATTCTCTACATCAAAGTATTTGTAGATGTCAAAAAGTTTTGTGAAAAAGCTAGTGAAAGTTTACTTTATAATAAGTAGTTCCACGTGAATTTTACTAAGTTACCATAATTTTCTGCATATAATCTGTAGATTTTTTTTCCATGTTAAAAAACCCTCCGAATTTCTTAGTGTGGAATATTTACCACTGTGCCTTATCTTCCAATCCAATTTTCTTTCTTCTGAGAGGTTGTAATAAAAATAAATTAAAAAATAATAATCAAATTTTTTTTTAAATCATATTTATAGGTGGTGTATAGCTATGAATAGAAAAATCAACATTAAAAAAAAACCAGGACAAACAACCATTTCATTCAAGAATGAAATTTTTACATGCAAATTATGCACCACTGCAGACTATATAATGATGTTTTGTCACAAAGTAGCGAAATTTACATTTGTGCAGATTATAAGCAGGAGAAATTACAATATACATTTTTTTCAAAATTTCTTAGTTTTAGAACATGAGGTTACGGAGAGAAAGATTGGGTTATCAAGGATGAATCACAGCAGAAATAAATCTATTCTTTCAGATATTCAAGAAATTTATTTTGTGCCATAATCAGGGGCGACTCAAGCTCACCTGCTGCCCGGATGCAAAGTTTCATGTGCTGCCCTTAAAGACGACCCTGGTGGGAGGCTGAAAGAAATCTAAATTTCTTTTTATCCACCAAAATTCCTCTAACCATGTGTCCCACTTTTAAATAAACTGGCTCGCTTTTTGGTCTAAAGTTATTTCACTGCTTTCAATTATACCAGATAACTTTTTCCACAGTACAGCTCTCAATGATAAGCCATTATATTTTCCTCCCTGTCCCCTTTTGAGGTTGAAGTTTCTAATTAATCTCAAATCTCCATCATAGATTAATCGAACTTTATTATGCCAAAATACTTACTCCAAGAAGTTCCCCAAGCAGAAAATAGGGAGAGTGGAGGGGGGGGGGTTTCTCTCTGGTGCTGCAGGCCCTGGATAAGAGAGAACTCGAATTCTCTTTCTTTGCCTTTATTTCACCGCCTAATGGGGGGGGGGGAGACAAAAAATGCACACTTACTCCTTGTGATAGAGTCCCTTCTTGTTTCTGGCATTATAGCACTATGCTCTGTCTGTTCCTTCAAGTTTTCTCAACATCTTTGTTGTTAAGGCATGGCTCAAAAAAAGTGACAGCTCTCATGTCCTATAAATTTCTATTAGCCATTATTTTAAAAAACTTATATATCTAAACGAAAGCCTCAGCTGCTGCTCCTTACAGCGTTCTGTCCGGGTGCACCCCCCTTGCTTAACCACTTAACAGTTTTGCCCAAACACTTTTTGGGTGCTGCGAAAAGGGACTTTCCTAATTTCCTCCCTCGCCGCTCGGGCAGCTTATTTTTCCATGCCAATCCACTGATTAGCCCAGCTTTCTCACCCTTTTAGTTTGCAGTGTTTCTAATAGGTAGCTTTAGTAGTCCAGTAAAGATTGGATTGGGGCGCGGTAGCTCAGGTGTGATGCTTGCCTAAAGTACCAAAGGATGTTTATAGGTGTCGCAAGTTCGATACCGGTTCGTCCTTGTCAGAAAAATTTCCTAATACAGGGGTACAACGAAAAACGGCGACAAGACCGCAGGAAAAAAATTGCTACCGCAAGGAGTTCCCCATCGAGGGATTAGTGCACCAACCCCTCGACGAGTATAAAAAACAATCCTGCCATTCGGAATCGGCAATAAATTGTAGGTCCCAGGGGGTCTAATTAGCCCTTGTGTGAAGAAAATGAAAGTGGTGCAACAAAAATGACCAAGATTGGATTGCAAAACAAGCGTATACCGATTTCAAGTCAGGTTTTACTGCCCTTCGTTTATGCAGGAAAAGGAGTGAATTTTGTTTGCACTTGTTCAGTGTAGCACGTGTTACGAATACTATTTCTTTACTATTTTTTTTTCAAGAATGAAAGAAGTGAGAGGCTCATATATATAACAGAATAATAATTCTGATACTTTCCAGTTCAGTAAGTTCTTCGGAAAAAAGTAAAGCTCTGCAATTTTTTTGCTGTAATTAAAAATTATCATAAATTAATAAATTCAATACTTGTAACAGTTTTGACTACCAATTTGAATTTATATAATTGATATGAACACAAAATAGTTTTCCAAAATTGAGCTTATTTTTAGCCACAATATGTCAGAAAAAGAAACTGTTAAGTGGTTAAGCTGCCCCTAACTTATAGTAGACATGCATTAATGCACTATCATTATGCAACCTATGAAATGATGGGTTCGTGACATAGATGTATTTACTGGGGGGAGGCTAAGTGAGCTATAGCCCTAAGTAGAAAGTTTAAGTGGGCACCAGATTTTGGGAATAGAAAATTAGATTAAATTAGATTTGAAAGAAAATTAGAATAGAGTGGGAGAAAGGCAGCAAAATTGGTTTAGCCTTCGTGGTGTCCTTACAAGAAAAAGGACTGATAAGAACTATTGTGTAAAACACAGTGCCACCTATTGTTGTGAGGGGAATTCTCAAAATTCCATCCAAGACATCAAGCAGATAAGATGTCAAGATCTTCTGCTCCTATTATATAATGCCTTTCTGTGTTTTTATGTTTAATAATTTTCTCCAATAATAATAAATACATATCCAACATTACCTACCCATGTGTTATCCATTTGGCAAACAAAAGTGTGTAAGATGCGCGTTAGCATTCATGTGGAACAACCACACATCCACTTCTGGACAAAGTCAATACTAGCCACTAAATATTCACACACAACACTAGATATGCACTAAGACTGTTAGGTACACATACTTCCCGCACCGCACAGCTCACTCGGTAGTAAATTGCCCATGGCAATAGACCAGATTTGTGCTCAGTTTGACAGAAAGAAAGTCAATACCAGCACCTATAAAATAAACTAATAGGTTAAAAGATTTATCAACAAAAAACTTTAATCCAGAGTTCTAACCCAAAGGATTCACAGACTTTAGGAATTGATGAGATCTTGATATTAAAGTGGGTCCGTGAGCTTGCAAGAATGAACAATTACCTAATTGTTTTTACATCATTGTATACTGAATATCGTTCTGTAAAGAGGTCTGTGGCCTTTATCCTATTGACACGGGGTTCCATGGAACACAGAAAGTTAGGAACTCTCTGATGTAATACAGTCGGCCCCCCCATATTTGCTGTGTCTTTATTCATGGGTTTTTTTCCTTTATTGGATTTTTTTTTGCAACACTCAGAAATCGCCATTCATGTGTTTTGTTTACAAAATTTGAGTTATGCATGTTTAGGATAGCTCATTTTTGGATGGCTCGCTAATGACATTACTGTAATAACTAGAGCCATGCAGCTCCCAAGAAAGAAACAGTCACCTCGGGTTGGATTAACCTTTGGCCACAATGTGCGCTAAAGGACAAAAGGAAGCAGACAGAGCTAACTGAAGACTATAAAAGATATTGTCATATTAGCCAAACAGGTGGGTGGAGAAGGGTTCAATGATATGGATGTAGAAGTCGAACAGCTAATTAATAGCAATTCAGAGGTATTGATCGAGGAGGAATTAATGCAATTGACTGCTCCTGAAACTGAAGCGGTACCAGATGAAGATCATCAAGATAAAGAAGTAGAAGACAAGTTCACCATGAGTAACACAGCAGAAGGGCTTCGCACATTCAAATCAGCAATAGATTGTTTTCATGGCATAGATCCCTCTATGGTACGCTCTTCACATGTAGAAAAATTGGTAGAGGAAGCCTTGTCATCATATTCCAACATACTTGATGATATGAAGAAGAAACGGCAAACATAAATCATAATGTTCTTTCAGAAAACATAGCCAATAATAGCTGCACACTCTTTTGAATTCCCTTATACCTCTGCGTTACCAGGCCCGTCATTTAGGGGGGGGCAGGGGGGGGGGCGTTGCCCCTCTCCTGGCTTTTGAAAATACACTAAAAATGATGTATATATATAGATATACACAAGTATATATATACATACATTGAGTACATGTGCTTTGCCCCCCCTGGAAAAAGTTGAAATGACGGCCCTGTGCATTATCCTGCTCTTCTCATGCTGTTCAATAAACGAAATACACAAGAAAAACTACGGTTTCGGTTATTTGCGGTCCCCCCAGGAACGTAACCCTTGCAAATACAGGGGCCAACTGTACTACTTTTTGTTGCATTTTTGTTAAAGAGTTTATCTTCTATTCTTTTCTGTAGAGCTTCTCTTTTGTGATGAATCATACCTCTCTAAGGGTGTGAGGAATTTCAACTGAAGCAGCAAAGGCCCATTTACACGCGTTAAGTGATTCAGTAGTTAACTAAATTATAAGTTGTTGAGTGCTCAAAAAAGTGTCCACACGTTTAAGTGATATAGTAAATGCTCATTAGATAATGCGAGACCATGCCTACTAGCACATGCGCATCATGCCTACTTAATTGAAAAAATAGATCAGATTCAATTCTACTTAACCACTAAATTACTAAACCACTTACCAACTAAACCCATGTAAATTGCCCTTATCATCCGCTCATATTGTAAAGTACTTGACAACTTAAAATTTAGTTAACTACTTAATCACTTAACATCTGTAAACAGGCCTTAAAGGCCCATTTACACACGGTAAGTGATTAAGTTGGTAACTAAATTTTAAGTTGCCAAGTATGTTACAGGCTGTTTACACGGCTTTAGTTGGCAAGTGCACAAGTGATTTAGTGGTTAAGTGAAATAAAAACGGCTCTATTTTTTCCGGTTAAGTAGACCTATGCGCATGCACCAGTGGGAGTGGTCTGCCACTCAGAGGGTCTTTTCACTCTCTCGGGGGGGGGGGGGATTATTTTGATCTCAAGCTTGAACCTGTTTATGCTCCATTGTCTCCTACCGTTTTTCTAGAATTCCACGGAAATACAGGATAGTGGCCAAATGGACACAACCTTCAAGTTTGTTGAAGAATATCTTTGCCATGAATGTTTGTTGAACTATAGAAATGAAAATTACCTTAACAAACAAGCTAAAAATTACTTGATGTTGGAAAAAGCTATGGAATATTCTGTCGACGTGATGTCAGGAGTTGGAAAAAATTGAAGATTCAAAAATATATCGGGTGCTGGTGTGGAGGATTTATTATATATTAAAAACTGGATGGGGGAGGGGGGTTTCGAATATTTCTCTCGTCCAGAACGAAGTTGCTGCCATTTGTTGTAAAAATACATAATCAAATATTTAACATAAAGATAGCATCTAGATTACATTTAAAAAAATAATTTCGAAAATTTGGAAACAATTTTTGTTTAATGAATTTTTATTATTTAATTTTTAACCCTTAGAATTTCCTACGAATGCCAAGAATCTTTTTCCATATTTTCGGCTTACATAGTTTATAATTTATCTCCTCTTTAACTTTTCAATTAAAATATCATATAATCGATATTTACATCTTAGAGGAGAAATTGAGAAACCTTATATTACTTCTCGATGATTTACATAAGTTTATAATATGTTGTGTATTTTTTCTTTTTTTCCCCCTTGTGTAAGTGAGTGAATAAATTTATATTCTTTAAAAAAAAATATCGTATAATGTGGCTCAGATCATCTTCATTCATTGTTATGAAAGCTATGAGCTTTAAACAACACACCTCTCTGAATGCCAGATAAATAAAAAATTATTGCTATTATTCTCCCACGCGTTGCATCTCTCTCCTTCCGTGGATTTGAGTAGACTGAAGCGCGCATGCACTAGTTGCTCTTGGCCTCCATAAAAATTATCCAATGAGCGTTTACTTGATGACTTACGTGTGGACACTTTTCAAGAACAATCGGTAACTTAAAATGTAGTCACCAACTTACACTTAGTTACAACACTTTAGTTACCCCAATCACTTACCGCGTGTAAATGGGCCTTAAGTGTTGAAGTGCTGAGAGGAATAAGTAAGAATCAATATCGAGTGTTAAAAAAGGGCGCAGCTTCCTCAACTTCATGAACTAAACTTTTTTTATTGGAATAGACTGTGATAAAAGTTGTCTTTTCAGTGCAAGTTACTTTGAAAAAATAAAAAAATGAAAGAAAATACTGTAGAAATTTTCTGTCATGTAATACAAATTCTCGAGAATTTAATAGCTCTGATTCTTGTTTTCCTATATTTAAAATTATTTATAGAGTACCTATATGTTACTTATACATGGTTACTTCAGTCAACATTCATGCTAGAATTTCTTTCTAAAGTGCATTCTTCATAATTTTTCTATACGTACTTTTCTTACTTATGCATCTTTTCTTCTTTTCCTTTCCTTATGCCTCTTTTTTTCTAAGTTCCACCATCAAATTTGACATTTCAAATGCGGCAAACTAAGCAAAATTTGTAAGGGGAGAGCTGAAGCCTATCTCTTCTGAATAAAGTAAAGGCATTTTATTGTTTAAACAGCAAGGGCATATGTGGGGGAAATTCCCCTTCCCTTCCTCAAGGTATAATAAATAGAGAAAAAATCTTAGCGTGCTGATTTAATTGATTTATTTAGATTTAAAAAAATGCTTTTTGAAAGTTAACAATTAAAAATTTCTCTGGAAGAGGTTTCCTGTACTCACCTTATCACTTTCACCTGCGATTATGCATAATTCCCAAATAAAAATGAAAAGTTTGATAAATATGGAAAAATTTATAACATTTCTTCTCTTCCTTAACCCAATGAATTATTTTTACCCGTGTTATTATTTTTGTTGGTAATTAAAATTAGATGGAAGAAGATAAAAACATTCTTAACAACAGTCTTGTAATGTTGGTTTTCTTCACACGTATTAACGTGTGCAAGCAAAACTAACATTAACATTTGGAATCACCATCCGGAACCATAGTTCAGTGGTTCAGTTAATCAAGTAATTGATTGCCAGATAATCATATTTACCAATACAAGCTTGGGATTGTACATAACCACTGTTGAATATGATAAATTCTCGATTTATGGACAAAAATTAATAAATTAGAATTTTGAAAAAACTAGGGTTTGTCTGATTTTACTGCCCGCTATCGGGAGTGCCCGCTAAGAGGGAGTGAAATACACTACATTGAAGCCCTATTCCATGGGACCGGGAATCAGAAAAGTGTTTGCTAACGGGAGGTGTCCATTAGGGAAGGTTCCACTGTATACCCATGTATTAAAAATATACGGGGTGCATGGCATTTTACTGGCAAACTGTTGATCCCAGAGGTATACATCCAATTAGAAAAGTATCCAAATAACATGTAGTACTTAGATATGTCATTCATGTTGCAAGGGGTTGTATAGTTATTAAAATAAAAACTTTTTATACTGACACCCTGTTCCCAAAGATCCAATTAGAAAGTTGTTGTCCTGTCTCTTCTGATGGCAACAAATAAATTATGCGTTTCTAAGCGCAATATTCACTGAGATATTCAAATTCAAAAAATGAAGGTGAAAGGGTTTACCCATATTTAATGCTGTTTTCTTCCAACTTTCCTGCTTTTTTTGAATTTGAATATCTCATTGAATATTGACAAAAATTCCACTTAGAAATTTGGAATTTTTTTTTGTTGGTATCAAGAGAGACAGGGCAACAATTTTCTAATTAAGTTTTTGAGCACAGGGTGTTCACATAAAAAGTTAACATCTTTATTTTAATAACTGTACAACCCCTTGCAATATGAATGACATATCTGAGTACTGCATGTTATTTGAATACTTCTTCTAACTGGAAGTATGCCTCTAGGATCAACTGTTTGCCAGCAAAATGCCACGTACCCTGTGCAGCTATATATTCAGTGCATGATGATCAAAACAGGGTAGTGAAAAATATAGTTTTGAGAGTTGGACGTGAAAGTTATTTAACTCAAAGTTGTTTAAATTGTGATTTATTGTTTGGAGTTCTTTGGGGTGTGTGGCAGATTTATAACAAATAATTCATTGCTAAATGCTTGCAGAAAGAAATAAATGGTAAAAAAACTCACCTTTTTGAAGCATTGGCATTAACAAGAACAGCAATCCCTTCGTTGTTGTATTTTCCTATAGTACTACTTGTTGTAGTCTTTCTGCTTTGTTTTCCAGCTGAATGGGAGTTATTTGACCAACTGACTGCTGCAGTAGGCATTCCACCTCTATATTTTTTGAATTTTCCATGCTTTATTAGTTGCATCCATGCTCCACGCGCTTCTGGATATAATAAGCATCGCACAAGGAAAATTAGAAATCCTTGTAATGAATTAGTTATGCAGAAAATGTACTGGAATATTAATTTGACATCCCCCACAGCAAATGTTCCAAATACCCAAGTCACACCAAGCAATATTAAAACAGTAACAGCTCCTCGTACTTGTATTGCAGTTACAAGATGATTTCCATTATCATTTGACTGTGAAACCAAACGAGGACCAAACAGGACACGAGCCACTAGAACAAAGACTGTAACATTGACAGCTAATATGATGCAACATGGTGCAAGAAAAGCACTATAATAAACCCATGGATGTTTAGGTGATAGCATACAGCTGAAAATAAAAAAAAATTTTAAATAAATTATGTCAGTATAAAATTGATAAATGTTCAAATGTCATCATTATACTTATAATACTTTATGCATAATGTAGTAATGTATAAATGTAATAATATGTAATTTTCAAAAGTATATAGGCCCAATGTTTCAAAACATAAGATTTTGTGAGAGCAAGTAATAGCAATATGTGATACAAGCATATACCTAACATCTATATACTCAAGCTTTACTCAACCCACCCTAATAGGGCATGTGAAAATTAACTATTTGTTGGATATTGGATTCCAGCTGAATAAATTCGAGAAGTATATATGCACACTGTGAGTTCTCTGTTTAGAAAAAATTGGAGGGGGGTGATAGTATTTATTTATACTGGAACCTATGGTAAAAATATATTCAGTGTCAGAAAAGCATCATTTGTCTACACTGAAATACCAACATTTGAAAAAAGAGACATAATGAAATCATAAGCTACACAATCCTGTGCATATCAGCAAAAGACTCAAAGGAGCTGTTCAAAGTGACTTCCAAAGGTGTCGTTGCATGGTTCACATCAGCGAATGAAAGACTACAACACCCTTACATAGACTCCTGGTGTCATATTGATCTTGTCCATAGCAATAAAGATTCTTGCAGCAAGATCTTCTATAGAGTCTACAGGTGTCTTCTACATCAATACTTCCATGTGCCCCCCACAAGAACAAGTTCAGTGAGCATGGAGACACACCACAGGCCCAACATATCCAATCCACCATCCGGGATATGTGGCACTTAGGACGTGTGAGGCAGTGGTGCTGAGGTGTGTTAGGGCTTCAACATGTTAAAACCACATATTCCTCTGTGTGCTGCATGAAACAGGTTGCAAAAGTGGTGTCAGAAGGTCTTTTTTTCAAATATCACTCATAATATAACTAAAAATCTGCTGAATTTTTCATTTTTATTTCAAATAACTTATCATAACATGACCCCAAAGACAACTTGAAGTGATCACAATCAGACCATTTGTATATTTGATATTTGAACATATCTCTGGTCATGAGATGAAACAAAGTGTGTATGAAAACTATAGTTGAATGCAAAATAAATTAAACCTACAGCCTGTGCCTGTGTTTCAAGAATCAAAAAGTTTTTTTCTGTATAGGTAAAGTTTTGAGAATGGTAAAGTTAATAAACAAATTAATTTAATTACTAAATTCTGTACTTTTTCTGTGATAAAATTGTATCAAATTAACATAAACTTTTAAAAAAATCTCTCTTTTTTTTTTAATGAAAGAAATTTCATAACAACGATTGCCAGACATCGAATCCTGTAAACTACACAGCCGCAGAGGGTACTTACTGAAGGGGCTGATTTTTTTAGGGGGCCAACTGAAGGTGGCAACTTTTTACCACCAAAATATTATTCTCTTACACTTGAAAAACGTCCAGAACTAGCTCTGATAACTATAATTTTTACCAGAATTGTAACTAGCTTACTTACATTGGGTTACTGTGAAGGTAACTTTGACAGTTTGTTGAAACCGATATTCCCACAATGAGAAATGGTAAGCCTGAAAAAAGATGAATAACATCAGGTTTTGACATTTGTTCTCTTGACTTTTCAGTATTATTATTTTTTCCATACATGAAATTTTATTTTCAAGATTGAGTATTTTTTATAACAAAATTTTAACTAAACCTATTGAGAATCTTTATGAGAGTCACAATGACTAACTTGAGAGTCTTTTTTTATAATGATACATACATTTCTTTTCTTTCACAGAACACATATTTACTATTATGATTTTTATACTGATGTGACCACCATATTTTCACTGCTCCTATTAAATAAGCATCTACAGTTTCGAGCTGATTCCGAAGGGCTTGTTAAGAAACAACCATGCTTACACTGGGATTCATACCTGCAGAGCATTACTTTTTTTCAAAGTAATTTCAGTCTATGATCATTCAGTTTTTTTGTCATCAATTATAATTAAGGGTAAAAAAATTTCATTTATAGCTCAATTATTGAACACAAGATAAATTTAATCTACAGTTTACAGCCGCTTGTTTCAAGAATTGAAAGGTTTGTAATCTGCAGTTAATGTTCTGAGAATGAAAAAAAAAAAAAAGAAAGAAACTAATAAACTACTATATGGAATAGCTTATCTGTCAAATTCACATGCTGAAAAATATTCATATTTTTATTGAATAATAATCAAAATAGTTTTTAAATTGCACAAGTCATCATAAAAGTTCAAAAACCAGAAAATCTGCAACTAACGATTTTTTAAAATCTGGATCATAAAACTGTTACTCTGATATTAAGTAGGTAAAGATTTTTTCATACACTTTCTTTATAACCTGAGAATAAAATTATGAATAAAATGTGAAAAATTGTGAGAGAACAGTTTCACATTACTTTTTTCTGCATAAAAAAAATTATTAATTCATACTCGAAGAGAAAAAAAAATTCAATTCCCCAGATCTAATGCCAGTTTCAGAACAAATATAGTACTCAAATATATATTATTGCAAAATAGATTTGGTCAACAAAAGAGAAAAACTTTTCAAGCTTAAAGTAAACAAAAATAAAATACAGCATCCAAAAAAAAGTAAGACTTAAGATAAAATATTTTAGGCTCATAACAGCTATCATTTACTCAACTTTAAATATACATGGATATACTTTACGAGCAGCATGAGAAAAGGTACACATATAGCTATGAAAATCCATTCAATTCTTGATTTTGAATTATATGCAATAGTTATTGTATGAAAGGATAGTTTCAGTTTTCATGTAACTTACCCCATGCAAGGAGACATCTTTTTAAAAGAAAGTGAGTTTCTGATGAAGCAAAGACATGTACGAGTAACTGATACATATTCACTGCTTCAACACACATCCATGATAAGGATGTCAAAAGGAAAAAATGCAGTAGTAATGCTACTGCTGCACAAACACTTAGTCCATTTTCAGGCCTCATGGCCCCGATAAGAAAAACAAGATTCAGTAATAATAAAGACAGGCATAAATTCAGAAGTATTTTCCCTGAATGATCTCTGTTCAGGCACCTGCAAAGAATTAAAAGTATTCATTAAAAAAAATCTTTCAGTGAGGATTGCAATCATAAACTTATATTAATTTATACATTGTTTACTCATGTATCAAGGAAAACTGAGAAATTAATTCATCAGTTTTTGAATACAATTTTCAGATTAAATTTTTACATAATACTGATGGTTTCTTTTCGAAGTGGGTAATTCATGATCAATCAATATTCCATTAGTGATATAGTGTTCTTCAATGTGTATTGGTTTTATGAAATTTGGTTTTAATACTTTGTGTTTTTATCGCAAAGTGAAGCAATACGTTTTAGATACCCTAAAGTACGACTCTAAATTATAATTTCAATTTTATTTCTGTCATGGCATTATTTTCAGTCATAACAAAATAATGTTGATTTCAATTCACTTCAGTAATTCAAATTTTTTTTATTTATGGTTAGAAAGATTAGAGAACTATGTGAAAGTTTTTGTTATAGTGTTATTATTTGTGTTATTAGAATAGTATGCCTCACTTACCTAAACAGTGAATATGTTAGAATTGTCAGCGAGAGTCCAAGAATCGAAAGTGTACATCCTATATATGAAATAACTGATAATGCTTCTTTATGTTCCTCTGAAAAAGTAACTTCCGGAGTTGGATCCTATGTATTATAGAAGTAAAAATGAAAATGTCTATATCATTTTGTGATACAAAACATAAACCTATATCACAAGTAAGATTTATTCATAACATGATAATGTTTTGAATGATATGTACAACTGAATTTATGATGTTGTGAAGTATATGAGTATAAGAAGAGTCAATAATTCATGTGGTGAGTTCTGGGTTAGTTATGAATTACTGATGAACTAAATTTTCTTTTGAATCTTTCTCTTTATAGGATTTCAAATAAATAAACTCAACTTTTTTTAATTCAGCAAATTAATGCAAAAAAAGACAAAATATGATGTCTATTGCAAGTGCCAAAAAAATTTAAACCTTATTTTCTTGGCACTAAGGTTTTTGATTTTCACATGATTATGTGATTATATGTAACATATGAATGAATTTTAAACTTTGAACATAATTTTACAAGTATTTTTGTATATTTATATTTATATGTAGCAGTATTTATATTTATTTAATGTATGCAGACTACTTGTAGTTTACTTTAAACCGGTGTCACAAACTAGTTGCCCAAGAACTGAGGCATGGCCCTTGATAGCTTTGCATCCAACCTCAGCGTGTAATATAATTAAACTTAAAATTGCTAAACTTCCTATACTTTATATATGTGTCCTGCTTAGATTATTTTAGACATTTTTCTACTACTTTCTTGCAAAAATTTTACAATCCTAAAAAATTAAAATGAAATAGAAAGTTTTCACTTACAAGCAGTACAGAAAATGCTGTTAAATGGTTTGATTCACAAATCACCATGTCTTTTGTTTGCTTTGTCTTGAGCCCTTGTGAAGACCAGGAATGATCTGCAAAGCAACTATTTACATCAGTCTTTCATGATAAGTGCAAAAATAATGTAGGTAAAATCTTACCTTGCATGCATCTGAACATAATGCACTGATATAGATTTGAATGTCTGTATTTTGTGGTAATCATGAATAAAGAAGATTTTATTCATGAAGATTTTTTTGAAGATTTTTAATAAAACACTATATATATATATATATATACACCAGGGCCATGGCCAGAAATTTTTTTTATGGGGGAAGAGGACCGGTATTTTGGGGTGAGGAGATCGAACTGGCAATACAATAGAATTAATCATTTCCCAGGGAGACCTGACCTCTCCCCTCCCCCCCCCTGCTGCATATAGTCAAGTTCAGATATCTCTAAGTGTTTATGTAAATATATTTTCATTTTTTATCATTACATATGATCCAGAGACAGGATGTTAAAACTACTGCTTGAGATATCAAAAATTAGAGTTATAAAAGTTCCAGTTAGAGACAGCGTTTATTTTTTTTTTGTGTTAAACCATTATTTCTAAGAAAAGAATTCAGTCTTTTGTTCAAATTTTGCAATGCAGGGTAATTACATATTTACAACATTTCCATTTTTTGCTATGATATAATCATATCTATCATAAAATGTAATTTGAAATTGACTGAAGTAACAGTGAGTTGTCTTTGTAACAGCAGTAGTGTCTCAGAACTTATAAACCCAGTTCCAAATGTTGTTAATGAATTATGAACATGCAAACTTCTCCATCACCTCTAGCACATTAAACTTTATATTTTTCACTATAATGAGGTTGTGTGATCAGTTCAATGTACACTGTCACTAAGTCAAGAAATATTTGTAAGCATGTTATAAGAGGACACACACAATGCATGATTCAAATTAACATGTCCTTCAATCAGAAAACCAGGAAAACAAATCAGCATCATTCTAGAGTAGCCATAGCATTTCTGTAAAATGTTTGAGTGTGCTATTCAGCATAATTATGAAAAATTTTATTTAACTTCCAGTCAAATGCACAATCAATGCCTACAAATTATAACTTTCATCCAGATTATAGTCATTCAAACATTCTAATTCATTTAAAATGTTTTGTTCTGTAAATAGTATGACTAAGCTCCACATGCAAAAGATAATATATTCTGAGGCATACAATACACACATTTATAACAGTTATTACAGAAGAAGTGAATACAAATATGAGAATATAGAGTTGTATGTCACTGATTGAACCAAGATAAATTGTCACACACATACCTTTCTCTTCCCAAAAGACACACTTTGCTATTTGCTTTGATTGAAGAGGAACAATGTAGACAAGTGGTTGGGTCAAATTAGATAGAGATACATTTCCAACATTTATCTTTATTACTGGCACTTCTATACAAGAAAAGATATTAAAAGTTAGGGATTTTTTTAGAAGGAAAAAAACTGACTTTTGTGAAGTAAATATTTCATTTTTCTAGTTAGTAGGATATATGGTTTGGGGTAGTTGTAAAATTCTCCATTAGGAGTAGTAATTCAATTAAAATGTCTTAAATCTGAAATTTATTAAACAAACTTTTCATATTAAATACAAATACAAAGGCCACGAAAGACAAATAGTCCTATGGGGGGGGGGGGTTAAAAAAAGATACCCATAAAAAAATATGGATGTCAAATATAACTAAAATACAGCAACCCAATATAAGAGTATGAAAAATAATAATAATTAGTGATATATAATAAATACACTGCCCATAGAAAAGATTATGGTTGTCTTATCTAAGCATGGATGACTTCTCAATTTATCTCAATGTTTATTGTATTTCTTTTCAACCAGTATCGGGTCAATTAATTTCTCTGAGTGCTACCCACGGTACCCTCTTTCTTTTGGAAATGCATGCACTTTTTCTCTTTTCTTGGAAGTTTGAAGCTATTAATTAACATATTTTTTTTTTGATTGAATTTTTTATGAAAATATCAAAACTGATTTTATCATGTTCTTCGCTGTACATTTAAAATGATCATAAAATAATAATGGTAGCAGTAATTACTAATAAGTGTTGTAAATAGAAATATTGAATTATTAATTAAATGCAATAATAGCACGAGTTATTAAAGTTCAAAATGAATGCCAGAACTTTGCCACTGGACTTATCCCGTTGCCGAGATCTCTTCCAGCCCAGCTTCATGACAGAGTTTGGAACACTTTATTTTGTGTCAAAAAAAAGAAAAAAAATATAACATAAAAAAGTTTTACAACATATTTTCCCCGGACAAAAACATAACATACAAACACAGTGGTAGAAAATATATATTATATATATATATATATATATATATATATATATTAATATAATTATATATAAAATATTTTTTGGTAATTCATGTTAAAAATGATGTATTTAAATCTAAATGTTTTGAATTTGAATACATCATATTTAAATCTGTGAATGATATATCATTTTTGTTGTCAATTTGTTGCAAACTGGTTGTTAAAATGGTTGTTTCTGCAAATGCATTGAATGGCTGCCTAAGCATTCACCTTAGAGAACCCTGATTAAATGTGTCATTTTAACAACCATTTCACCAAACTCAACTGAAAATTAGGTATAGATTCTGTCAAACCTGTGTAAAGCAACCGAATCCTACTACTGGTCATAATTCTGTTATGGGGCATGCAAATCTATTATAGAAGTATCAATATTAGTTGTAACTGCATGCAATTTTTTTTCTATGATCTCAATAAATGAATAATCACATTAACAAATTGATTCTACAAATTTCATTAGTATCACATATTAAATACCTACTAGTAATAAAAGTAGGGTTATGAACTCCATAAGCAGTACTCTTCGCTGTTCCTTTATCAAATTTTGTCTTGTTTGCTTTAGGCTGAAATAATTTATCATCATAGTAAACCATAACATTCACTCGAACATCTTTCTGAGTGTGACAGTGTGCTTTCCTCAAAGCAGTTTGGGGCACATATACTTGCATCACCTGATTAGAAATCATATAACTGAATAAACTTATTAGAATATCACATCATGCATCGATTAACAAATTCTGTTCAAAATTTAATGCAATCTGATATGTAGATGACTTGGTAATTAAAGTCAAAGCTTGTTAAAGTCATTCTTATAAAGTCATCTTGCTTATAAATGAGGTTACTTCACACAATTTATACAATCTTTGCATGTAAAATTAATTTTGATAATTCAGAATTAAATAATATCATTCATAAGTTGAAGTCAGATATGCTAAATCTTCTGAAATGGCATTATCATGAGATTCAACTGCATATTCTGATTTCTTTGAATACTACAGCACATTGCTTTATTTCTAGAGAATTATTGTTAGGTCTCAGTTTTTGCACATTAAAAAAATCTCATAGTTTTGATTACATGAATAGCATAGTATCATACATATAAGGTTCTTCACTGATTATCATTGGTGAATTTTTTTTGCAGAGACAAACTCCAACTGAACGTATGGATGAGTAAAACTGATTTTTTTCAAGTTTGAAAAAAAAAACATTTTTATTCATTCCTAAATTCCAAGATTGAATATTTTAATTTATGCAGAATCTCTCCCCTCGTTATACACTATGTTCATAGTATTTTTAAATATTTGTATTATACTTTTGATTTGAACAAAGTAACTATTTGATATGATTGGTCATTTTGATTTTTTGATAACAACTTCATTCTTGAAAAAAAAAAAGGAAATAAATTTTGTTATTTACACTCTTTCTTATAATTCATTTCAGTTTGCATTATATTACGCAATTCAGGGCTAAAGAAAAAGGTTTGTGTGTGTTTTTTGGTTTTTTTTTGCAAATCATATGATATTCACACTTCACTCTTGCTTCACAGTATGACTTTTTAAACTTTCAACATTTGCAGCATCCTTGGGAACGAAAGTAGAAACATTAAATATCTTATGCCACTATAAGCGATCTTGAGAAACTTTGGTGGTACTCAAAATGCTGTGGCACATTAGTTGATGATCACAGCCATGTATATTTTTCCCCAGCATGTCTCATGATACTGTGGTGCATCAGGAATCACTGCTTTAGAAATTAGGTATGAAATTTAAGGAAATGCGATTTTAAATAAAACTAATGTAAGGCACATTCCAGTTGAAATGACAGGAGTTTTTTGACCAAGGCTGGAGCCCTGTCAGCCCCATCTTTGTGGGAGCCGGGGCTAAGGAGGCCGAAGAGAGCTTTGAAAAAAAATTCAGCTGTAAGGAAATAGAGCTTTATTTCCTCAGTAAACAAAGCTCACTTGAAAAATAAAGCTTTTATGCGAAATATGGTGGGAAAAAATGTAAACTACTTTCAGATCCAGCAGAGCTTGCCATAGAATCTGGACCATCTGAACATGTAGACCTGTCTGAGTATGACCCGGGAGCTTCATCCCCATAGAAGACCTATATGATGAGACCTGGTAACTTTCTATGATTTTCGCGAGTAAGTATGTAAACACACAACATATATAAGCTGTTTCTTTCAGTTAAGTATGGAGGCAAGGAACATCATTTTGCCCTGGGTAAAAGCTGGTTGAAAGGTACTCTTAAAGCAGCTTTGCCCAGGGCTGATGATTTTGTACAGCACCCACACAAGTAGGAAGCCCAATTAACTGCAGCACAGGGTAGGCACAGATCCAGGGTGATTCATTTTGTAGGTTCATTGGATCATCCCATTTTTATGGGACAGACAGATTTTTCCCTTATAAATTTGGCTCTTGAAAGGTATGCTTGTCCCCAGTGTCCCTCCACTTTGGATCTACACCTGACTCAAGGGTCCAGATCGGTCAAACTTATTTATAAAACTTTTATTATAAATTTACTTCAATTCAATAAGTGAAAAACATCTCATAGCCCCCTGTCTTATCCATGGTCCCCCACCCTTATCCAGGAATGAGAAAAAAATATGGTAGAGAAGAAATAGGTTAAGAAACACGAATCTAAATCTCCATTATTATACTTTTAAGTGGGTGCACATAATATATAAGAGCGAATTTGGTGTTCAGTATTTCTCAAAAATAGGACAGTTTTATCGAGTGTTCAAGCTTTTGCATTGGGATGCATATGAAAATAGGTTTTATAGGATTTCTGGAAAATATAGACGTTATTACTCATTTCATAGCAATCAGTTTATTTTTTTTAATTCATGTTAGCATTTTTCTTTATCAATTTTATAATAAAGCATACACGATACAAAATATATTTCTTTGTAAAAAGAAAGAGAAAATCTTTCTATAATGAATTCATGTAATAGCAACAAATTTATAAAGATATAAAATACGACAATGTAGATTTTGATGGATTAAAAATAGTGATTCCAGTTTCATTTTTTGAAAAAGATCAATTTTTTCAATCAGATTCGAGAAGGTTGTATAAAATAAATTATGAATTATATTAAACACTAAATACACAAAGCTGAGGTCAAGTGAAAACATGCTAAATAATTTATTTCTTACTGGTTTGATATTTTCTTTAGGTTTTGGAATATTTTCTGTACTAAGATTTTTAACATCTTCTGATGCTGTTGAGATAGGCTTTAAAGTTGTCATCACTTCTTCTTTGAATGTAGTGGATGATGATGCTGGTATTTCAAATTTTAACCCGGCATAATTGTCATCACTCTCCACATTAGCATACGTGCCATTTTGAAGGTTTCCAGGATGCCAGTTTGATGAATGTATGTGAATATTCTCAGTTTCTATAACTGAACTTTCTCCTGTCTTCAAGGGTATTCTTGATGCAAAATCATCTACCATCTTCAAAATGCTGGAATATTTTGATTTTGATGAATAAGTTTGTTCAGAGAGAGGTTATACATGCAGATAAACATAATAACAGGCATTGTGCAGTTTCATTCAGTGAAAATAGGAAGTGTTTTGAAAATTTGTCTGAGTTCATAAAAAATTTTTATGAAAAATTAAAATGGTCTAGGGCAGGTATGGTCAGCCGCTGACCTATGAAGTGGTTTTGTGCGACCCCCATCAAGGTAAAAGTACTGTGCATTAAATTAAATTTATGATCATTATTTGTACTGTCAGTTCCAACAGCAGATATCTTGATCAACTGCTTGCACACTATTTATTGGTGACAAAAATGACTTGCTAATTAATTGATTAAGTTAAATAATTAAATAATGGTGCGGCTTATATGAAGGAGTGGCACCCCTGGTGTGGCCCGCGACACTGCAGCTGACCATCATGTTGGTCACCTCTGTTCTAGGGAATGAGTCTCTAACTAGTTTTGTCATTCTAGAGTTCATTTCTGGAGTTCCAAGGTGTAAAAAAACCTCAAATTTTCCATTGGTGATGCCATAAAAATATCTATGTTGGAAGAAATATTTGTGTTTCTTGTTTTCCATAGAACAGACTTGTAACTGTCAAGGGTTGTCTTGTGAATTGGAAAGTATTGGAAAACTCTGATCTACGATTACTTTATTGCAATTGCTGACAATAAACAACATTATATATTCAAGTCTTCTTTATAATAGAAAAATATTATGTGAATAAATGCTAAATACAAAAATATTCACCTGCTTCTAAATGTTCCATTTTTATCATATTGTACAACTTCTGGCTCAACATCAAGTACCTGACTAAAGACATTTGCCACTTTTTGAGCAAGCTGTAAAGATATATTTGACCAAAACCAATAAAACTTTTTCTGAGATGGAAAAACCATCATATTATATGAAGAAAAATACAGCCAGATTCAATGTTTCATGGATCAAAAAGATATTGTGTCTATTTCTACAATAATAATAGGTTGTAAAAATTTTAAATATTCTGATACTTTAAACAACATTGCTGCTAAAATATGGTACAGAATGGTACATATATTAACCTCTTGTGCTGGAAATTAATTGGCAGAAGCCTGTAATTAACTTGTCTAAAGCGAGTTTCTACTTATAATAATTTCTATTAAAGTTTTAAGCAGATTGCGAGTGTAAGAAATGCATATAGTCACACTATTTAGATAAATATAAATAAGATTTACAATGTTTTAAAGCATTTTATTAATAGTTCTGTACAGTATGATAAACTTCAAAACAATGAAGGATATGCAATTCAACGATCCATTTTAGGATCTGAATAAATATAATAAATAGATAAAAATAATGCTTAATAAAAAATAATAAATGTACTGTTACTGACTTGGTTGTTATTTATTGTACCGCAATAAAACAAATAAAATTTTACAACAAACACAGTTCTCTGCAATAGTGCTACTGATTGCATGCTCGAATATAGCGTTGCTGTAATACTTACTTACTTATATTATAAACAGTAAATTCAGTAGATGTGCATAGCACGTCATTGCCACTTTAGAAGCAGATAACAAGAGACGTGCATAGCATGTCTTTCCAGCAAAAGAGGTTAATAATACAGTGTATGTATCATCAATTAATACAATACATACATTAATAATGTACGTGGAGCAAACTTCTGACTATCCAAAACTCCTCCGAGCAGAGGTAGTTGGAAAATTGTCATTTTCAGAAAGAACGTATTATCAATGACATTTTTTTTAATTGTACAGACATTAAACTATAAGTGTGAATACTGTGAATGAAATAAATATCCTAGTATAAGTAAAATATTAAGAGTAAAAATAAAATAGAAATAATATAAATTTAAGAAGAAATCTGTAATTACATTTTTACCGAGTATTTTTACAGGTATACCAAATTTTTCAATTATCCCCTAATTTATCACACCAGTGTAGTAAATGGTGTGTTAGGGTATAATAGAGATCCTGCTGCATATAATATAAATGTATTTAATATAAGATACACAAAGCATAGAAAATTGAGCACCATTTTGTCTTCTGCCGCCACAGAAATGATTGAATTGATCATTTTTGTTGTACTCAACAACTTTTCTTCTGTTATTTTTTCAGCTTTATTTGTCAGATTATTCAAGTCATCAGCTATTTCTTCTACTATAATATCAACCTGAAACAAAAAACAAAAAATACATGTGAATCAGTGAATCATACTTATGTATGCTTAATTAAGTTCCAAACATCATAAAGTTTTCGCCATATGTGTTAAGGTTTAATTGTTTAATGTACCTAAGTATTTTGGCCTGAGCATCCGGAAGCTGGGCCCATAAACAAAACAAAAAAAAAATAAATATTAATATAAAATAAATCACATGTCATGGTGTGGTTTTTTTTTTTTTTGTCAATAATGCCTTTTTTGACAACCCAAAAGAAAAGTGGTGTTACCATGGCTTGTCCAACGATTTTTCTGTTCTGTCCAACAGAGCAAAAAAAAAAAGCACAACATAAATGATTTCCTTTAATTTTCCCAATGGGACTTCAAAATAATCTTTTCACATAAAAATAAGAAAGATTCCCATAAACTGAATTGTAGGCTATGTGAGTGAGTCAGTTATATCATTATCTGTGATAAAAAGCCAATTTTGTGATTTTGGAAAGCTTTATAAAAACTTTTTAAACGATGTGCTGTTCTTTTTAAATGTCATAACTTTTCTGAGGGGGTGTATACAGAAAAGTAATAATAATCTATATTTTATACAAACCCTGTGTGCTACAATCCTTTAATTAATGAAATGTAGAACCTGCTCCAAAAATTCATTCACAAAAAATTTCAGGCTTTCAATTATCAAGATATTGAAAGATGTGAAATTATGTTGCTGGATGATGATTTTTGCTCAACTAAGATACAGGAAATCAATACGCTTTCTGGATACTATTCTGAGGTGAACTTTGGAAAAAGTGTTGTTTCTCTCCACTGGGAATTGAACCCAAGACCTCTTGCATACCCAGCAAGCACACAGACCATTGCCCGACAATATTTTTCTAGTTCCCTAGAGTATCATTATAGGCAGGTTTTACTATGCATATATATATATATATATATATATATATATATATATGTTGCGGTAAATGTGATAAATCGGCTATTATGCATAATCACCAATCGTTTTTGAAAATTTGTCCAATCATCTTTGATAAATTATCATTTTTACCAGTGATTATGGATAATACAAAATCTTTGGTGAATTTGATAAATACTAAAACATTTTATGTAATAATAGTTTCATAAAATGATATATAATATCGGGATACGATTGCAAAATTTGTCAAATAGGAGTTTGTTATATCAAGGTTCAATTGTAGAATTTGTCAAATAGGAGTTTGTTATATCAAGGTCCAATTGTAGAATTTGTCAAATAGTAGTTAATTATATAGGGGTTCGATTGTAGAATTTGTTTAATGGGAATTTGTTATATTAAGATCTGATTGTGCGCATGCACAAAAACGTTTAAAAATTTGTTAAATGAGAGCATGGGCATCAAAGGTGGAGCTGACTGATCCAATGTATATGCGTATATATGAACTGACATCGTCATCATGCTCCCCAGTCTTTCAAGTCTATCTCCTCGTATGAATGAGAGCACGTTATATCAGGGTACGATCATAAAATTTGTTACATAGAATTTAAGAGGTCCGATTTCAGAATCCATCAAATCGGATTTATTTTGGGGAATATGTGGGAAAATTTTAAATCAGAGAGTTCAATTATATTCAAGTATTAATCAGAGTTCAATTATATTCAAGTATTAATCAGAGTTCAATTATATTCAAGTATTAATCAGAGTTCAATTATATTCAAGTATTAATCAGAGTTCAATTATATTCAAGTATTAATCAGAGTTCAATTATATTTAAGTATTAATCAGAGTTCAATTATTTCAGACTCTGGCTCACAAGTACAATCATCTAAATCAGTGTTTCCCAACGTTGGCAATATTGGAATGCAAAGTTTGGGAAACTATGATCTAAATATACTGTATATACACTGCTGGCCACCGTAAATGCAACACCCTGAAGGAAGCATGAAAATAATATGAAATTTACAACATGCATTAGCGGAGGTGAGATATGCAAATGATTAGAATTTCAGCGCAGACGCACATTACGCGCGCCTGTGGCGCCACTTCAAAGCGCTATTTAAGGCTTGGAGATTTCGACGATTTCAAGTACGGCAATTGTGTTTTTCTTGTGGTTTTTTCAAAAAAACGATCAATTATGCCTCGTAGAAAACAGCGATCATCTTTTGATCAAGTATCCGAGTTCGACAGAGAAAGGATAGTGGCCTACCGAGATTGTGGATTATCTTTCAGGGAAATCGGTAGTCGTGTTGGACGAAACCAAACAACTGTAATGCGGATATGTGATCGTTGGATGCAGGAGGGTACGACGGACCGACGTGTTCGATCGCATCCACCTCAGTGCACCACTTCACGTGATGACAGGCGTATTGTGCGTATGGCAGTGACGGATCGCTCAGCCACATCACGAACCATAGCACAGCACATTCAGTCTGTACCGCATCATCCAGTGTCTGCGCGTACCATTCGACGCCGTTTACAGCAGAGTGGTCTGTCCGCAAGACGTCCATTGCTTCGTCTACCCTTGACGCAGAACCACAGACGTCTCCGCCGCCAATGGTGCGATGAAAGAAGGATGTGGACGGCACAATGGAATGAAATTGTCTTTACTGACGAGTCACGCTTCTGTCTGCAACACCACGATGGTCGGATTCGAGTCTGGAGACACCGTCTGGAGACATTCGAGCCTGGAGAGAGGATCCTGAACAGCTGCGTTATGCACCGCCACACTGGTCCTGCACCGGGTATTATGGCATGGGGCGGTATTGGATATCACTCTCGCACTCCTCTAGTACGCATTGCCGGCACTTTAAAAAGCCAGCGCTACATCTCCGAGGTGTTGGAGCCAGTTGTCCTTCCTTACCTTCAGGGCTTGCCCACAGCCATATTTCAACAGGATAATGCGCGACCACACGTGGCACGCATTGTCCAAAGGTTCTTCGTCAATCGCCAGATTGAATTGCTTCCCTGGCCAGCTCGCTCTCCGGATCTTTCGCCGATAGAAAACATGTGGTCCATGGTTGCTCAACGATTGACCCAGATTACATCCCCAGCTGCCACACCAGATCAACTTTGGCAACGCGTGGAAGCTGCTTGGTCTGCTGTACCCCATGAACACATCCAAAGTCTCTTTGAATCAATGCCGAGGCGTGTGGCAGCAGTAATCTCCAACAATGGCGGCTACTCTGGCTACTGATTTTGGCAGGAACCACACTTCACAGAAGTCTATAAATTTAATCATTTGATGCTTTGTCAACATGTTATCTACAAAATAAATATTGTTGCGATATCTCTTGTCTTTCTTGGTGTTGCAATTTGGGTGGCCAGCAGTGTATATATAAATAATAAACCTTATTATGATAATGGGACCAATTTATAATATTTACCAATATGAAATGACAATTATGCATAGTAACCAGTTATTATTCTTAACAACCAGATTTATATCACATTTATCTATATAAAGCAGTATGCACATCTTTTAAACATCCAATATAAAGCACTTTAGGAGATTATATTCCAATTTTTTCCTATTATTTATAGAATCAGTATTATTTACCCTTTTCATGCATTGAGAAACATCCACCGGACTCCAGACAGCAGTATCATCATCATAGAGAAGACATATTCGTTTAGCAAAACCAGTTTGATCAAGTAGCCCTGATGAGCCATGGGGGCATTTTTGCTGCACAGTAATACCATGGTCTGTTTTATTCCAGTAAAATAGTCCTTTATCAGTTTCTGTTATTTCATCTCCACATTGTTCTGTAAAGAAATATGAAAAATTAAATTTTAAACTGTATAACTCCATAGCACTTAAAAATTATGATTTTGAACATTTTATTGAAATCGACAGATTAAGTTGTTTGGATTGAAATTCACGCCTACAAATATTTATGTTGACTTGCTAAATTCATTTTCAATGAAAATATCATCGAAAGAATAATTTGAAATGATAAAATAAATAGTAGTTAATCATTATTCTAGGCCATAGTTTCCCAAACTTTTTGTTCCATTGCCCCCCCCCCCCCAACTCAAGTCAACCCACAGAATCCTATACTAAACTTGTAGCTTCTATCATCCCCTACACTATTTCATCTCCCCTCAGTGGGCAATATTGCCCACTTTGGAAAACACCATTCTAGGCTATTTTATTATGCCTCTCAGAATGTCACAATAGAAATTGGATGTAATTTTATTCCACTACTGTAAAATTATAACAATATATTTATCAAGCTAATCATCAGCAAAATTACATGAACATGATGATTTTAAATTATATACATGGCCCCCCATATCCTGCAGCTATGGGCCTCTCTCTATAGTGATTTACTTATAGTATGAAAAAACAAAAAATCATGAGAATTACGCCAGGCTCCTGCACTGGAGCCCTGTCAGCCCCACTTTTGTTGGGGCTATGATTATACAGCTATACCATTAACTATCTAAACAATTTTTTTTACTCCAAGGTACATAAATTTTAATTTGGTATCATAGCTGAATTGAAATACAAAATAATTCTGTCATAAAACTAAGTCAAACTTGAATTACCATATTTTCCTGTGTATAAGGCACACCATTATCAGACACTCATTTACAGGAGGGCCAAGCCCAGGGTGGCAAATTTTAGTAATTGGTGATCACGAACATCAAATTAGAAAGGAAGAAGGACTTAATTTAAAAATAGCAGATAAGCATCAAATCCACCTCTGACTAGCATATAAGCAATGCCTTCTTTATTTTTCACACTCAATCACTGTGGTGAGAGACACAGTGTTTTAAACATGTACATGAAATTTTTTTTCCTCAGCAAGAAAAAATGGATCTCATAAGCCAGCAAAACGAGGGATGAAAATCATCATTGTAATGAATTTCTTATGATTCATAATAAGTATCTTTAACATTAGTTTAATGATGGTGTATTGCAAATAAATTCACACAAAACACTATATACACACTCAGACTGTTAGATACACATATTCACACTTCGCACAACTCAATTAGTAGTAAATTGCCCATGGTGATAGGCCGGAGTTGTGCTCAGATAGAAAGAAAGAAGGCATTGCAAATCACTTGTAATGAGGACATTCAACTTTAACTTGCATCTATTTCTATTAAGTTTATAAAATTCCCCTAATTTTCTCACAAGGCTATTGCCAAAAGAGGGAATTTAAGGAATCAATATAAAAAAGGATAAATTTTCAAGCCAAATCATTGACCCCACCAGTTTATATTCCCCTTCCAACAAAACTCCTGACAATGATAGTGGTTTCAAATCTATCTCTTGATATAAGTGAAAAAAAAATATTTTAAAGTGAAGATGTCTTTTTCTTATTTTATTCCTCAGTTTTTATTTTGAAGATTTTTCAAGTCTTAACAATTTTTCATTAACATTACATTGGGATAGTACTATCCTAATTAATAGTAAAATATAGATTATGAGGAAAATCTCAGATTAATTTTTTATAATTTATGTGTGTTGATGTGTATAATATTTTTAGTTTGAAAAATGGTTTTTTTTTAAATTGAGTGTAGCACTATAATAAAATGCTTTTTGTTAAAAAATAGTTTTTGTTTTGGTAGATATTTTCCCATATAAAAGAACCACTTCAAAGCATAAATAAGCACACAAATCAATAGCCCCAGCAGTCTGCGATGCCACTAGGAGTCACGAAGCACACTTTGGGAAACACTGCCTTATGCATTTTATCACTATTTCAAGTTATCTTCATGTATTTTGATTTTATGCATATTGAATGTATCCATCTAATGGATATATAACCATTTTTATGTATTACAAGTACAATGTTTTTTGAATTCGTGTTAGTATTTTTCAAAACAAATGTCTTCATTTTTTAGATTATGGAAAATATGTTGGCTAAATCAAATGTTAAAGCTGAAAAGGAAATGTAAATGCTTGTTCATTTATGCAAAAAATAGTGGACTTTCAAAATTAAATCTCCTATAACTATGAAATGTTTACTACAGCATTTTACTGTAAATGTGGAGACTTTATTATTGTTATGATTTTTTAATTCCATTATAAGAAACAGCTAGGTGAAAAATCAGACACTGGATCTCTCTTTGTTGCGACAGAGTGGTGGGCCATGATTTGGTAAGGAGGAGGAAACACTGGATATAAACAAGTTTTATTGTTACATAACTCAATTACAAGCTCTATTTTATAAAATTCTCAGTAAGTTATCAGTATTGAGACATAACAAACTTCAAGGTCAAAAGTATGCACTAGCTGAACAAGCTTGTTTTTTATGATCAAGAATGTTTTCACAAACACAAAGAATCTATGAGGGAATTTCATACAATTTATAATAACCAAATTTCAGTAAAACCTCTCTTAACTGGTCTTTTCACACAGGCCTCTGAAATCTTATTCTTGTAAGTGTTCTTATGCTATTACAGTATATGTATGCAGTAATTTGTAGTATGCAAAGTCTCTATTGTTTCTATAAAACAGTCTCACAATTTTTTTATTATAGTTTATTAACCTAATCTAAATAGTATTCATGTAACATATTATTTCTTGATGAAGTACAGGCAGATTTTTCACTGGTTCTGATTTCTTTCATTTAAGTGGATTTACTCTTAAAGAAAAAGAACTTACTCTTAAACTTAAGAAAAGTTTTACTATACATGAGATGTATGTGTGGTTGATGAATGTAAGAAATAAAAATCTCTAGTATTACATAATCTATTTTAGAAAAGTATCTAATCTATTCTGTTTCAGTTCATGCCAGATTTATTGCGCAATACATCACTTGAAAATATATAAATCTAATGTATGCTTTTTTTACTCATATTTTAATATTAGTAATAAATAACTTTATGTATTAACTGTTGGTAAAAAAGTTTTTTTTCTGCCGACAAAATAACATAAATTATATTTATTTCACCACATAGAGATAAGATATTAAATATAGATGGTTATGTTCTGTGAATTTGTGTAACTGTAAATAATTTTTCTTATGTGAGCATGTATAGCTACATAATGAGTACATTCGTACATTTAATGCATCATGGCCATTTCCCAAAATCTAAGATCAAAACTGCATATCGGTACCATTAGCTTAGATGTAGCACAGTTTACATAAACATTTAGAAGGCATTTCCTCTTAAATATGATGCAGTAAGGTTGCCCAGATCCAGTTATTCCCTAGGTTTTTATGAAAACTGAATTATACCAAGGCTAATGATATGGATAATCAAACATCTGAGATTTTGAGATGGGGCTGTGCTACATTTATGTGTAAGATTATTATTATGACTCAGAATGGGGGATAGATCAAAACGTCAGAGAAGGATAACGAAAAATATTTATTCAATAAAAGGTTAGGGCCACTAGAGTGATTTTTCAACTGGTTGTGGGTCCCAACACAGGCATAAAAGTATTGGAAATACTCGGGGGGGGGGGGGCAATAAAACAATATTTCTATAGGTATTATGAAGATGGTTGCAAATATGGGGGAGGGGCTCATGCCTATGGGCCCCAATGAAATTAAATGTTTATCATTTTGATTAACCCTCGAGTGCACAGGTCTGTAAGATCCATGCACTTGCATTTCTCACATTTACCAACAGGTGGCAGGAACAATTTTCTTGAGGTTCTTGCTATATATATATATATAATTCCTATTTAAACTCATTTATCTACTGGGGCAACTTTGGGAGCAATTTTTTTCCCGGAACTTTTGAAAGATTTACCTATATCTTGGTCTGTGAGAGCCAACCAGTGCAGTGAAGAAACATTTTTTTAATGTTAATTGATATGGTTGTTTTAAAATGACTGTAAAAATGATATATGAATGTTTTTTTCCATATTATAAGGTTTATTTCACATATATAAAAAAATCATTTTATTGTTTTTATCATTGAGTTTCTGTTTTAGTATGATGTTATGAGTAATCCAGAACTGTTAATTTGAAATTTTCTATAAAATAGTACAGCAATGGTTAATTACATTCATTTTATGTTCATATTGCAGCTAAAATGACGCAATAATAAATATATCAAAATGCTAAAAAAAGGAAGTGTATAAACATTTTATGTGTAATATATAATTCAGTATGGGTCTGTGAGACTCAACCTATGCACTCATAGAACATTTTCTCACCTGTGCACTGGAGGTTTAAAAATAATTATATGGTTTAGCGACAATATATATATATATATATAAATGCTATTATAGAACAAAAATTAAGATAATTTATTTTTCAAAGGAAACAAATATTTCCACCAATTATCAAAAGCCCAATCACGTTTAATTTTTTGTAACAGACTGTACTTCAGGTTTTATCTCATATTTTCTTAACTCAGATTCAATAAATTAGTATGTTTAGTAAGACTTTGTGACTTTGTGGGCAATTTGTTGAGCATGTAGGATTTAGAATATGCACAGTAATTTTTTTTAGCATACTTTCTATCTCTTGCATTAACTATATATTTAAATAATTAAAATTGCCAAAATGTTTTCAAATCTGTGCAAGTATCATTGCAAGTATGGTAAAATTGTTTGAAAGCTAAAGTTTCATTATAAGAATCCATAGTGCTGTAAGATTTTGTCACATAAAGCCACTATTTTTTAACAGAGTGAAAATGATGTGCTCCTATTCAGACTCATGCTATCATAATGGTTCCAAGTGAAGAATACTGCAGAGAAGAGTTTGAATGTGATTTGAGCAGGTTGAAGATGTTGATTAGGAAAACGCTTCCGAAAATTGTCAACATAATTCACTCAATATCCATGTGGAGATATTATCATGAAACTGATTTCCAACTGGTGCTCCCTCAAACAAAGTTTTTCTGTGGTTCTACAGTATCAAAACTTTTCATTGGTTTTTCAATAAAAATGCATAATATTGAAAAAGTATTTATGTCTGTTTGGGTTCCAAGAAAGCCTTATAACCGTTAAAGGTTGTGCGCGATCTAAAACATTGCATTGCGAAAACCTCTCCTATAGAACCAGGCATGGGCGGAGATACTGGGGGGGGGGAACATTGCCCCCCCTCCCAGCATCACAGTTGGAGTCGACTGATCTAATGTATATATGTATATATGAATTGACATCACCATCATCGTGTCCCCCAGCAATAATAAACATGCCCCCCAGACTTCCAAATCTATCTCCGCCTATGGAACTAGGGCTGCAGCTAGATGCTTTGTCAGCCAGGGCAAGCACACATTTTGGCACCCTCACTAGTCCAGTGCCCAGGGCATCAGACCCTACTGCTCCTCCCTAATCACATCCCTGCATAGCATAGTGCTAGTGGCACTACCTAGAATAGGATTTCCCAAACTTTTTACTCTCTTGGAGAGAGAGCCCTTTGGTAATTTCAGATATATCACAGCATACCTGGCATATCTTGAGTCACTTCAACAGTGCTTTAAATTGCTGTGACATACTCATTGGGAATCAGAGCTTCATTACTCAATTCAATATAATTTTTTTCTCAAAAACATATTGCGCATGTGGCATGGTACATCAGGTGTGGCTGACCTTGGGAACACACTGATGTCTGTATTGGATGGAAAGCGGGGCGCGTCACGTAATAAAAGTAAAAAAAGGTATATCATTTCATAATCACTGGTCTAGAAGAAAGCTCTCACAAGCGACTTATGAAGGAGACTTACACAAACCACTGCAAATGGAAACTGATGGTTTGTTGGAATTGCACACAATGACTCAAGAGCTATGATTGCAGATGTTAGGCAAGCCGCAAGTTATTTTATTGTTGTAATGTTATCTCTACTTTCTTTCACGAAAAAAACCCAAAAAATGTTGCTTTATTAAAACTTCGCTTTACTACAAAACCTTGATGCTCGATCTATCACCGAAAAGCAATTTACTGTGGTTACAATAACCTCTGACAGGGCCTCAACTAAATACTTGGTTGCTGGGACAAGAATGCATTTAGGCGCCCCTTGTAATGTTGAAGGAGAGTTTGGTGTAAAGGGTGGCATCCCCTTTCGTCCGGCACACCCAGAGCACTAGATCCGCATGCTCCCCAATAGTTGTAGCCTTGACCTTAGAACAGGTGGCCGAGTCGAAATTGCATTTTTTGCTGAAACTAAATGAACATTTATGCAGGGCTACAACTAAGGGGGAGCAGGCAAACCTGGTGCTCTGGGCATAAGACAGAAGGGTGCACAAATTCAACCCTCTCAACTTCTCTTCAGCATTATGAGGGAGTGCCTAAATGCATACTTGCTCTGGCTGACCAAGTATCTAGTAGTGGCCTTGCATTTATGTAAGTGTTATGCATGTTCGGTGGTGTCAGAACTGGGATTGCTGGATAGTTGAGCACACACAGTATATTGTAGAAAAGGCTGAGTATGTAGTTTCCAATTTAGCACTCGAGCAGAGCACCTATCTGTGCCATCTTAATGCATGAGCTCACCTGGGCTGTCCTAGAGCCTCACAAAAATCAGAACCGGTTGAAATTTTTAAGAATTTGCCAGGTAGGGCCTCAGAAAAATCACTTGGCACGGGGCCCATGATGCTCTTAAGACGACCCTGGCACTTATAGATTTGAAATACTTCAGACGCTTCTGTTGCATGTTATATGTTTGGGTACTGTAAAGCTATCTTCCAAATTAGAAGTGAGAAGCTTACATTGCATGATTTTTTTCTGAATGTAATTTACACATTGTAGGTCTGTCACACAAGATTTTTTTTTTTCAAAGAAGAGACCACCTGAAAGGGATCATACCCAGGCTTTCCATGATGCGAGGTCATAACAATACCCACATGATCACAAAGCGACCTCTATTGAGTACCGTGGGTAATGCACTTCCAATGGCTGCAATGATGCCGTACCTAGGACCATCTTAATGATGGTACATCAAAATCTGAATGATAGATGTCCCAATCATTTTTTGGGGCTTCTCTGACTCTAATTTATATGATTTAAAATTTTATGTGTGTTAATAAAGTCTTCAATATAATTTTCAGTGCCTCAACTAGATACTTGGTCATCTGGGGTAAGCAGGCATTTTAGCACCACTGTGATGTTGAATAAATGGTCAAAGGGAAACAAATTGTGAAGTTCGGCTCCTGGAGCACATGACCTGCCTGATCCTCCTTAATTTAGGCTCAAATTATTTGGGGGACACTTTAGTCCACCCTGTTTGCCAGAATGTCATAAAGCCACCCAGAATGACAAAATGTTGTATACAGTGCTGATTCATGCTTTTGCTTGGTGGGGACGATGAATGAATCCATGTGTAGAGCTACTGTGTTTATGATCGACAATCAACCCCTACCACAAAGTTGCAGTCTCATTTGGTTTCATGTGCACAAAATAATAATTAAAAAAATTTACCAAGCAAGCCTTTTTTTAACATGTTAACTGGTGGGGTTTTTTGGCCCACCAATAGAGAGAAAAAATGTTCACTTGGGGGTAATAACCTATTGTTTTTTTTTTGTGAATAATTTCTCCTGTGACGCTGTTGGATACCCTTTCTTCAAACTGGGCCACCAGTTTGAATTTCTTATAAAAAAGGCTGTCACCAACTTTATTACGATTACATATCTATTCTTCCCAACAATATCAGGGTGATGACCACATATGTTAAGTTCTCTTTGTTTGAAGGACACGCCGCAAAACAATTTGTGAAGTGTTGATGAAATGAATTGTTAGTAAATGCAAAGCTTGATAAGTCTTCACCCAGAATATTTCTTCGGCTCTGTAGTCTTCAATTTCCTGACTGCCCACAACCTCAGTCTATCGCCTTTGAGGCAACCTTTTCCCACCAGAAGAAGTAAATTGTGTCCGGGATACTTAACATTATAAGTATGTGTGTATTCAGTAGTGTATGTGTTATGTAGAAAGAAACAGTATCACTCTTCGCTATTCATACAAATTAAGAAAGACTGGATACCCAGCAAAGATGAAGTTCGTTAAGAAAATCCACATGTCTCTATGAGGACTCGAACCACCAACACCTCACAGTCCGGGTGAGTACTCTACCATCAGGCTACAGAGGAATGATATTTTCTATCCTTAGATCGTATGGTTGCGCTGAATTGGATCAAGCATGGCAACCTCCTAACTCAGCTCTTACCTCTTTATGACAATAACCCTCATATGACAACATATAAAGAGAAAAAATGTCACTCACTGCTGTTAATGCAAACTATGAAAGACTGGATACCAAGCGGAGATAAAGAATATATGCTCTAAGAAAAGAGAATGTCAGTTGTCTGTCACTTAACGGTAGAGCACTCTAGAGTGAGGGTCCAGGAGATCTCCTCGACTGTGAGGGATTGGTGATTCAACTTCCCACAGAGGCATGTGAATTTTCTTTCCATGCATGTGAATTTTGATAAATTGTAAAATAAATACTAATTGTATTATGAATGTATTGTTCAATGTGGCTAGATTACTTTTTTGATTGGGATGAAAACTCAAATAAGCGTCTTTTAATTTAAATACCACAGAAAATCAATTCAACTGAAGTTTTTCAAACTACTACACTTTAGTTGTTTCAAACTACTCCACTTCAGTTGTTTCAAACTACTCCACTTCAGTTGTTTCAAACTACTCCACTTCAGTTGTTTCAAACTACTCCACTTCAGTTGTTTCAAACTACTCCACTTCAGTTGTTTCAAACTACTCACTGAAGTTTTTCATACACTGCACATGCGCTTCATAAAAAGAATCCTTTTTCTTTCACATCAGCATTCCCCTGAGAACTCAACGAGGTGGGGGGTTGAGCTGAGATTATTGTGGGGTTTTTTGCAGTAAAAAGTGGAGAATCACCCCGTGGGAAGAAGAAAAATGATGAAGCCCACATTCCTTGGAAAAATATTGTGTATGTATTGCCTCTGGGGAACATCTCACAAATAATGGAGCAAGGTATCCCTCGCAGTGTAGGTGCATGTTCAGGGTTGTACATTTTTGGGGTGTGGGTGCTCTCATATATTTTCCAAATTAAAAATGAGAAAATTGGAGAATGCATGTAACAGTTTAATGTGTTTACTTTTTTTTTTGCAGTGGTCTATTGCCCTCTGCGGGGAGATCTTTTTTCAAAGAAAAGCTGCATATAGGCGGAGATAGACTTGGAAGTCTGGGGGGGACACGGTCATTATTGCTGGGGGCACGATGATGTCAATTCATATATACATTAGATGAGTCGACTCCACCTTTGACGCTGGGGGCAATGTCCCCCACACCGCCCGTATCTCCGCCCATGAAAAGCTGGCTTCATTCATGTCCAGAAGTTGGAAAACCTACAAAAACTAACTTCAGCTGAGTGCTATTAATTCATGCTATAAAACTTTAGCTTTTCACAATGCGAACCGATAATGATTGCACAGTGGCTAGTTTTTACTACCGATTTGTATGCCAAACTAGCACTTTGATGCTATTTGAATTACCATGCATAAGTGTCGAAACCTGGGGGCTGAGACCATTTCAGCCCCCTAATATATTTTGATGGATCTGGGCCCCCCAAAATTCATGAATATACAATGGAACGCACCATTCCACCTCCTGGGTATGGGCTTGAGTCCTATATATATGGGACGAATGGCAATTTTCAGCTCCCTCAATGTTTTCTTCATGTTGGCACCTCTGGGTGTATTTGTCTGGGTGTATGTCTCTCATTTCCTGCCCATCCAAATTTGATGCTTTCAATAAATGTCGAAGGTCAACCATCTTATGTAGAGTGGCCAAATAACCCGGTAGAATTTTGAGTTTTCACAAGAGGTTTAGTGACATAATGCAGTATTTTTTATACCTGGTCATATTAATGATCGTAGATTGACAATAGGTATTTGGCGGGAATTGATGTTTTGCACATGTTTGCTAGATATCCCAGTTTTGTCTAATCAAACTCTGTTCAGCTGGTATTTTCAAGTTCTCAGCAGTATTTGCCTCTTTCTTGACAATTTTTCAATGGTTCTGTGCAGAAGCGAATTTACAGCTTTTTTGCATGAGGCTATTTATATTTTGCTGCCCTTCTTCTGCTCTAATTTAAATGTTCTTGACCATCAATTACAAAAACCATTCTCTCCCTAAACTTGCTGCCCTGTGATATAGTGTTCCCTGCAAATACCCTATGCATGTGTAACATCCTTTTCTGTATTCTATAAACGATTTATTGCTCAACATTTGCATTATAGTGTCAAAATAATTCTGTAAAATTAGCCAAATAGCTTCAATGCTGAAACAGCTTTTAACTCAGCTTTCAATTCAGTTTCGTCAGATATGAGTTCTAAATGACCATTTGAAATACATGCATGAAATGACCATGACTGACCAAAATGAAATTATGCTAGTTTAGAAAGAGAGATGCTGATATTACAGGACTGTTTCTACAGTAAACAGCTAGAATTCAAAATTTCAAAGCCTTATTTCAGAGAGATCATTGTTCATGGATTTTATTTAGCACATAGCAAGCTGAATATTATGGTACAATATCAAATAATACATACAATATTTTTTTTGAAATAAAAAAAAATTAATAAGCCTATATGAAAAAAAGATTGTTATAGAAATTAAAGATTAAAACAAAAATTAAAAAATAAATTGGCATAAAAGTTTATCCAGAGTAAGAAATTAGGTGAAAAACGCTCTTCGTATTTACAAGAAATAAAATCACTTGACATTTCTTTCTTTTTTTTTTCAAAACTGAAATGTTTATACAATAGTTGGCACACAGCTATTAATGTACATGTTGAATTTCATTGCAATACCGTACCTAAAATACTGCATGTTCTACCTCTTTGTCCAGGTGGGCACATGCAAGAGAAATTACCTTTCTTGCTAATGCAAGTGGAATTTTCATGGCAGGGATTCGAAGCACATGCATTGATATGCTCACATTCCACACCTGTCAAAAAGCAATAAAACTAATAAAAACCAAAGAAATTTTACTAAACACTGCATTTCTTAAAACAACCATAGACATAAAGTAAGGCAGAGAACAGAGATCCATTACTTCACAATTGTATTTCTTCCAGGGTTATGGGCATGGGCAGGCATTGCCCCCCCCTCCCCCAGTGTCAAAAGTGGAGTTGACTGATGACTGATCTAACCTATATGTGTATATATGAATTGACACCATCACATCATCTTTCCCCCCCCCCCAGCAATAATCACTATGCCCCCAGACTTTCAAGTCTATCTCTGCCTATGGTTATGGGATTTGAAAACCGAGAAAGGAGGATGCTTGCGCGCACGCGCGCGCACACACACACACACACAAGCACAATTTGCAAAGTCACTTTCCCCAATTTCCACAACAGATAACAGAAGGCACCTGCTGCCACAATAATTTTTCTAACTTAAACAGAACATATAAAAAAAATCAGAAAGAAAATAAAAAATAACAATCTGTCTTCCCTCACTTTTAATGAATTTTCACACAGTCTGGTCAGTTTTATTACTTTGCCTGATGCAAGGCGAGAGGACTTTTTTTTCTTCTACCCTCAGAAGGTTCTTTTTTGTATTTTGGAGCATTACTTTTTTTGCCAGAGGTGATTTTGTCACAGGAATTAGATTGTGTTGTTTGTGCATCCTATTTTCTTCATTTCTAAAAGGAAGGGGAAACACCTCCCTCTCTCCCTCCTCACTTCAGTACAGTCGAGCCTCGTTAACATGAAATTCCGGTTAACGTGAAATAATTCTTGGTCCCATCATTCTCTATGGTAATATAATGTGTTGTTAATCTAGTGCACCCCTCAGAGTGTATATTATGTCACATATGTGTGGCAACGTCCTTTTTTGTTTTGTTTACCTTTTTAATTTGTATTCTTTTTGTCTTTACCTTTGGAGGTATTATCTTTTCCTGTCTAAATAAAATGTTTAAAAGTGACTTTATAATGTCAAAAAATATGCTTAACATGAACTTTTTGAATGGAAAATTGCTTGAAGTGAAAGTATTTGTCAACCTGAATAAAAAAAGGTGAATGTTGTTAATGTGCTTGACAACAGGGGCCATGACATTGTTTGTCATTGAGGAGAGGGCTTTATTGCTCCTGAGTGTGTGATGGGGAAGACGGGAATGACGTGCTCACTCTTATCTGTGAGTCGGCTCGTTGTTGTCTTGTTTCAAAAGCTGTTGTAATGATTTAAGAACACAGATGGCGCTGTGGCAGAATGAGATCATGAACCAGAAGCTGACGTTCAACCCAATGTTTCGGGAAATCAAGCTTCAGAAGATTTGAAAACCATTAGGAACTTTTTAATGGACCAAGAGAATGCTTCCTCCACTCTGAACTATTTGGATGAAACTGAAATGGGGACCAGTGCAAGTTTTTGCAACTGTGTACCACAAAGAAAATGAAGCAGCAAGCTATTACAGACTTTTTCAAAAAATGATTGAATGCTGCTGGTATGCAAATTTTTTGTTTTAAAAATGGTGAAAAAAGAGCATTTAAAAAAAAAGAACTTGATAAATTCAGAGTATTATATTTGTATAAATTTATACTGTATTAAATTTAAGACTAACGCAAATGGAAAGTTAAAAATTCCTTTTCTGTCACTGCTTATTGGTTAACATGAAATTTGGTTAACATAAAACATTTTGGCAGCATCTTGAGTTTCACGTTAATGAGGTTCAACTGTATACAACATTAGCTGTTGGTGAGCGTACAATATTCTTAAAATGGATGTTGAGGTTTAGCTCTTCCAGTGGTTTTTGGGATTGTCTTCTTCATATTATCCTGGAGCAAGCTGAGCCATGGTTAAAATAGGATCTGCCCTGCTCAGGGAACAACTGGGGTTCTCATATTCTGGGACTTTCTACGGTAACTGGTCAAAGCGTGTAAAAATGAGAGGGGGGGGGGGAAACAAGAGATATATCCTGTATGCTTCAGAGTGAAGAATTTCCCTAGGAAAAAAATATGGAAACCTATAAAAAAAAAGGACAAAAGGGCAAATTTTGTAAAACGTTGGAGGATGCTTGAAATGACAGTAAAAAGGAAGATGCCTGGTCACCCTAATTTCAACTATAGAGCAGTGAAAGTAGCTAATCCTTCAGCTCGCCTTTATGGATGTTCTTTGAAAGCAGGACCAGCATTAGATCACATGCGCAATGTTCAAAACCAGCAGCCGGCACCTCCACAAAGAGTGATGCTGTACCATAAAAAATACTGGACAAAGTCATTCTCCTATATTATCAGGCTCTTGGGGAGGGTCATCCAAATCGCCCTCCTCTGGTTCCATGCCTGCCCCTTCCAAGTTGGCTTTGAAGGAACGAAGAAGTTAGTTTCTTGAAAAGAGGGGTTTCCTTTATGCGACTCACTGTGGTTGCACCTCACCAAAGCTTCCTAGATAAAAGACTATGAGACTCCTATCTAAAATGTAGACACATGAAACTCCAAAAAAATGTTCAGTTGCATATGTGAGGTTTGTTAGAATTTTTCAGTCCACACAAATGAGTTGCACTCTGTGGTGTCCTTATAAGAAATGACTAAAAGAACTAAACTGATAAGAACATACAACGCCACCTAGTGTTGTGTAAGGGGAACTAGGGAGTTCCACCTCGGACATGAAGTAGACAAGATGTCTAAATGTTCTGCTCTTTCCGCTTTATAAATTCTTTATATCTATATGTATGTAATCTATCTAAGTCTACCAACATAATAATAAATACTCATCAAAATAAATACCCATGTGTTATCCACTAGGCTAACAAAGTGTTAAAGAAAACACATCAAGTGGCGACGAGGCCCATCTTAAAAGTTGGATAGAGTATTTACTGGAAGACTGCAAAAGGTAGGAGAAAAAGTTTTTCATACATCTCTGACAATGGAAAATTTAGTTGAAGAGTTAATAAGACAGAATCAAGCTCTAATGGAAGCTCTCAAAGAGCAAGAAGGCTCAACGTCAAGAAACCAAAAGTGATGGTTTCGTTCGATAAATAGGATGAAGCTTCAGAGACTTTCGATTCGTTTATAGAACGTTTCGAAACGTTTTTAGACATTAAAAATGTCCCACAAGAAAAACGTGCTAAAGTCTTAACTTCGACCATTTCTGCAAAGCTCTACAACTTGTTGAAAAATTTACTGTCTCAGGACAATCCATCAGAGAGAGAATTCGCCATTTTAAAGAATGTTTGGAAGAACCATTTGAATCCTAAAGCATTGATTATACTGAGTAGGCACATGTTTAAGCAGAACGAAGGCGAAAGCATCAGTTCGTATATAGCCGAATTGCAACTTCCCGCAATCGCGTGCGATTATAAACAAGAGATGTTGAACACCATGCTTCGGGATGTTTTCGTTAGTGGGCTCCGAGATAGAGCGATCCTCGATCGTTTATTTGAGGAAGACGACATCGAGCTAGACAAAACAATAAAGCTCGCGCTGGCAATGGAGGAAGCTGTTCAGGGGGCGAATGAGATTATCGAGAAGCAGGCAGAACTGAAGGTAGTGAAAGCGGGGAAGAGGAAAACGAAACTGCCCACGCGCAAAAACAGAAACTACTCTGCCGGGGTTGTCAAATATCCGCCGTGTATACGATGAACAGGGACAAATCACGATAAAGACTCCTGCAGATTTATTGCTAGCAAATGTCGCTTCTGTAAAAAAATCGGGCATATTGAAAAAGCCTGCTACGCGGCAAAGAAGACTCAATCGACACCTAACAAACAGAAACAGATTTCAGTTGAGGAAAACGAAAATGACGTTACCATGTTTGGGTTAGAGATGGTATTGAGTGAAGAGCCGAAAAAGCCTCCGATGATGGTTACTGTCAACATAGACAATAAACCAGTGAGTATGGAAGTTGATACGGGTGGAACAGATATATCAGTAATGAGCTTACAGAGATTCAGAAAAATCTCGAAGAAAAAAGTTCAACCTACGAATTTAGTCTTCCGGACATACAATGGAGAAAAAATTGTCTCAGCGGGATATGTCACTGTGAAAGTGGAGTACGGAGAACAAAAGTTGCACTTAAACTTATATTTGGTGAGGGAAAATTTAGACACGATATTTGGCCGTGAATGGCTATACAAAATCAATCTAGACTGGAACTCTCTTAAGGCTGTGAGGACCGCTAATGACACGGATCTTAAATTTTTTTGGATGATTATAAAGAGATTTTCGACAACAAATTAGGTGAGATAAATAACCATGAAGTGGAACTAAAGCTAAAACCAAATGTAACCCCAGAGTTTCGTAGAGCGAGAACTGTGCCCTTCGCATTAAAAGACCGGGTTGAAAAAGAACTAGACCGGCTTGAAAGAGAAGGCATTATCGAGCGAGTTGAAACTTCATATTGGGCTACACCAGTTGTTCCCGTGGTGAAACCAGACGGATCCATAAGGTTATGTGCAGATTATTCTGTCACATTAAATCCTAAGCTAGAGGTGCCTCAGCATCCCTTACCAACGTTTGAGGAAATATTCTCATGTTTAAATGGAGGTAAACGATTTTCAAAATTGGATTTCAGTCATGCATATTTGCAAATGAAAGTGCACCCTGACAGTCAACGACTCCTAACCATAAACACTCATAAGGGGTTATACGCCTGTAAAAGATTGATGTACGGCCTATATGCAGCTCCAACAATATGTCAGAGGTACATTGATGGGTTTTTCCAAGAAATAGATGGTGTAAAAGTTTTTATGGATGACGCCATAGTGACCGGAACAAATGACGAGTCACATCTCAGGGCTTTGGAAAAAATTTTCAGAAAATGTCAGGAGCATGGGCTGAAGTTAAATTTGAAAAAGAGCACATTTTTTTCAAAAAGAAATAAATTTCTTAGGTCACAAAATTGATGAAAATGGCCTAAGTGAAACAAATGAGAAAACTGAAGCAATTTTGAAAGTTCCCGCACCGAAAAACGTTCAAGAAATAAAAAGTTTTCTGGGCATGGTGAATTTCAACGGGAAATTTTGTCCAAATCTGGCAACCATGGCCTATCCTCTCAATGAGCTGACAAAAAAGGACGTTCCGTGGCGTTGGTCTAAAAAGTGTGAGACTGCATTCAAAAAGATCAAAAAGGAAATTTGCTCAAAGCGAATCTTGATGCACTATGATCCTACACTACCTCTTACTCTTGCTTCGGATGCTTCTCCAATGGGAATGGGAACGGTTCTATCACATGTCTTACCAGATGGAACAGAAAGACCAATTGCCTTCGCTTCTCGTACGCTGACAAAAACGGAACAGAGATACTCCCAGATTGACAAAGAAGCTTTGGCAATTATCTGGGCAGTAAAGAAATTTATGCTTTGCTTGAAAGGCCGAAGATTTACTCTCATAACAGATCACAAGCCTTTGGTAGCGATATTCAGCTCGAAGAAAGGTCTACCAGTGTTGACGGCTACTCGACTTCTGCATTATGCCTTGATCTTACAAGCATATCAGTTCGATATCATTTATCGTAACACACAGAACCATGGGAATGCAGATTGTCTTTCCCGATTACCTATAAGATCGGAAGACTTAGTTGTCAAGGATGACATAGAACTCTTCCAGTTGAATCAAATCGAAACACTACCAGTGAAAGCTCAACATTTAGCAAAAGAGACACAAAATGATGAAGAGTTGAGTCCATTGCTGAGGAAATTGAAATTCGGTGAACCTTTAGGAGGGAAGGAAGCCGAGTACACCTTGCAGGATGGATGTATAATGCATGGCCAAAGAGTTTTTATTCCGAAGAAATTTAGAAATCAAATTCTTGATGAACTCCATCAAGGCCATCTGGGCATTGTTAAAATGAAAGCAATTGCTCGATCCTATGTCTACTGGAGGGACATTGATAGCGACATAGAAAAAGCTGCTAAAAACTGTCCAGATTGCTCCAGATTCAAGTCCGATCCGGTGAAAGCAAGGGTACACCATTGGGAATACCTGAGTGCTCCATGGGAGAGAATTCACGTAGATTTCGCAGGTCCCATATTCGAGCATATGTTTTTGATCGTAGTCGATGCTCATTCTAAATGGATGAAAGTATACCCGATGAAAATCAACAAACACGTTCAAGACAGTTGAATGCCTACGGGACTGTTTCTCTCGATTTGGACTGCCTTTAGTGTTAGTAAGTGACAATGGTCCTCAGTTCGCGTCACACGAGTTTGAAATATTCATGAGGAATAATGGAATAAAGCACAAAACGTGTGCTCCCTTCAAACCATCAAGCAACGGGCAGGCAGAGCGATACGTTCACACCTTAAAACAATCCCTTCGAGCGATGCAAAGATTTCCCGGAAACATCTACCAAAAAGTGAGCACGTTTCTGTTGAATTACAGAAAAGTGCCAAATGCGACTACCATGCAAAGCCCAGGAATGCTATTCCTAAAAAGATAAATCCGAACAAAGATAGACCTAGTCTTGCCAAATATCAAGAACAGGGTTCAAGAAAGAATCAGAAATGAGGTCACAGACTTCTATGACCGAACTTTACTGTAGATGTAAATGGAACTCTCTTCCGACGTCACATCGACCAGATGAGAGCAGTTGGCAATCAAGTTCAGCCAACCTTGGTGGTACCCAGAGTTTCAGGCAAACTTTCATCAACTCCTGTCGCTTCTAACTCCGAGGTACAGATTGCTCCAGAAGAACAGACAACTCCGAAAGAGATCAGCAGCGATCTACCAACACCAGCTAAGGCACCAGCGACGTCCAGCAAGCCTACAGCGATGTCCAGTACTCCCGTTCCTTTGCGACGTTCCCAACGAACCAGGAAAGCTCCTGTCCGGTTGGATCTTTAAATTAGCGGAGAGGAATATGGTGTCCTTATAAGAAATGACTAAAAGAACTAAACTGATAAGAACATACAACGCCACCTAGTGTTGTGTAAGGGGAACTAGAGAGTTCCACCTCGGACATGAAGTAGACAAGATGTCTAAATGTTCTGCTCTTTCCGCTTTATAAATTCTTCCTATCTATATGTATGTAATGTATCTAAGTCTCACCTAATAATAAATACTCATCAAAATAAATACCCACGTGTTATCCACTCGGCTAACAAAGTGTTAAAGAAACACATCACACTCAAGGGCAGCTCGAAACAAAATCTCTACCAGTGTGGGACCAATTTTTGGTGCCCCCTCCAATTCGAAAGTAAAACTTTTTGTTTTAATTGCTTCATTTATATACATTTAAAGGAACAGCAAGATGTTATATCATAACATATTTTAATTTTTCTTCGAACTTTTACCTTGGATTTCCCCCCCCCCCCTCGAGAGTGGACACAGAAATCATTAAATTTTTTTTAATTCGCTGTTTCACTTCAGATTTGACGCTCCTTCTAGAGCACAACCAGTGTGACCCAGCTGCCTTTGGCTGCACTACTAGAAAAGTCTGAGGAGCCCGGAGACAGAACAGAGGTCTGGAGTGCCGAAGTGCATGGAACGCAGGGAAACACTGGGAAAAAAATGAGGTGATAGAGAGGGAGATTTTCCCCATTCTCTTCATTTTTCACAGAACAAAAAAAAAGAAAATGAAAGCTGTCCAATATCTCCTGGAGGGGTGAACAAAAAGAAAAGATTTTAAATGTGTGTGTTTTTATCTGATCGAAATCCTGATCAAAATCGATATGGGTGCACTGCTCATAGATTCTTTTCCTAAAAAATCAACACTCTATACTCAAACATACAATTATTTTTTCATATCGGTCATTTTTCATGTGTATGTTACTGCCAAATCTCGAAATTGGCCAGTTCGCGAAGTGGCCGGCCCAATTGAACCGACCAATGTCCGAATTTCAGGCTTTCTTCAGCCCCTACAATTATATCGATATACCGGGTGTCCTGTAAGTGCTAATTGCGGCCTTTATCTCATCAACCGTCCGTCGTAGAGGTATGATTCTAATTTAAAAAATACTCAAAGCGTTAAAAAATTACCCTGCACCGTAGTGAGAACAGTGTGACAAAAAAAAAAAAAAAAAAAAATCTAAATTTTTATACGGTCCCCTTGTCCTATAAATTCCAATTTGAAAGTTGTTGCCCTATATCTCCTGAGGTCAACCGAAAAAATTTTCATGTTTCTACATGCAGTATTTGCAAAGATATTTGAATTCATAAACCGGAGAAAAGTTATGAAAGAACAGCAAAAACTAATGGACAACGCTTCTTTCCCTCATTTATGCTGCCTTTTCCTAACTTTAAGACTGCCACTGCTTGAAGGGCCAAACAAGTGAAAGTCATACAGTGAATTACGACACGTCCGGAATTACGACTTTTATAAAAAATATTCATCCTACATTGTTGTCATGTTTTTTTCTTTAATTCACTGTAATTTGCTGTAGGGCTTCGTTTCCCATGATTGGCGACTTTTGTTTGATTTTTAGCAATATTTAGGCAATTTTGCTTACTTTTGGCAACAATTGGTCATGTCCCGTATTTTCCTGTATTTGGAAGAACAATATCCCGTATTTTTCTCAAGTAAGTATGGTCAGCTTCTCCATATGTGTCCCAGCAAGCAACCTCGCTGAATGAAGAAAAATCATTTGAGACCACTGGAGCCAGAGGTTGCTTGCTGGAGCTCAGTGGCTGGGACACATATGGGGACGCTGACCATACTTACTTGAGAAAAATACGGTATATTGTTCTTCCAAATGATTGCATTTAAAATCCACAATAAACATGTCTGGGCGTCTGTAAATCCACACGCGCATCGGCGACGCTTCTCCATCAACGTTTGGGCAGGAACCATCGGCGACCATCTAATAGGACTGTATCTTCTGCCGGAACACCTCGACGAGAACAAATATCGGACATTTCTGCAAGATGTGCTGCCAGACTTGCTGGTAGATGTTCCAACTGTCCTCCGGTGGCGTATGTGGTTCCAGCACGATGGAGCTCCAGACCATTTTGAGCGACAGGTACGGCACTATCTAGACGTCACTTTTCAAAACCGATGGATCGGGCGAGGTGGTCCTGTATCTTGACCACCACGATCGCCCGATGTGTCGTGTCTTGATTTCTTTTTGTGGGGACAGCTGAGGAGTCTGGTGTGTGAGACTCAAGGGCGTAGCGAGGGGACGACGACTTGGGGGTCTGGTCCCCCCCGAAATGTGAGAAAATGACCGGAAAAGGGGAAAAAGATGGCCAAATCTCTTGTTTTATCACTTTGGTCCCCCCCCCCAAACGAAATTTTTGGCCATGCCCCTGATGAGACTCCTTTTGACTGGACATAATCGCAAGACTTTCGGCTGCTGCTGGGAAAGTTCGCGATATGCAGTTTTAGCCGCGCACCGTGGGCCCCCGGGCCAAATGATTTTTCTGAGGCCCTACCAGGCAAATTTAGATGTATACTCCTCGAAAATTTCAACTATAGCTCATTTTTTGAGGCCCTCTTCTCTTGAGGCCCCCGGGCCGTGCCCGGCTGGGCCCATGCCTTGAGACGGCACTGGATATGCCTGGAATATTCCAGAGCGTTCGCCAATCCCTCCTTCATCGCTGTTCTTCTTGCACATGGGCGGAGAATCGGGGGAAAAATTGCCCCCAGCGTAAGGGTAGAGTCAACTGATCTAATGTATATGTGTATATATGAATTGACATCATCATCATCGTGCCCCCAGCAATAATGACCATGCCCCCCCAGTCTTAAGTCTTAAAATAAAGCTACTGACCGAATTTCCTATACATAACTCCAGTGGTTTCGGCTCGGCGATGATGAATCAGTGAATCAGTCATTCAGGACATGCCATTATATATAGATTTACTGCTACTGAATATAAAAAAATTTGGTTTCATATCAAATGAATTTTAATCGATTTTCTCAATTTTTACGTATAAAAAAATTCAACTTTCTTAAGTAAGGGAATTCCTTTTCCAACATACAAATATACAAATAAAAAGGCCACAACGGACAAAATGCCAACGAGGTGCTGAAAAATGATGCCCATTAAAAATATGGATGTCGAATATATATCTGTAAACTATATCAAAAATACAGCAACCCAATAAGAGCAATAAAAAAACCCAATAATTTTTATAAAATATATAAATATACTCCCATAAAAAATTTTCCTAGTATGTTTATCGTATTTTTTTAAACGTGTTAATCATGTTAGATTTCACGACCCCCTGAAGTGAGCTATTCCATTTATTCACAACCCTATTAGAGAACTCCCTGCGACAGCACAACCTAGAATTGTCCTTTACCAATCGACACTGGTGTCCCCTTGTCGAAGTAGTTAATTGACGATGTATTAACCCCTTTACGAACACGGGCGTAACATTACGTCACCAGTGGAATATATTCAAACAAGTTCTCTGTGTTTTCTTTCCTTTCTCTTCACCATTACAAAGTTTTATAGCAGCGGTTCTCAACCTTTTTTGACTCACGGAGCTCCTTTTCGGTAAAAAATTTCTTTGGTGGAGCTCCGTAAGCCTATTTTTTATTTATTCATCAAAGTTACAGATTTTTATTATTTAAAAATATTTATATGTTTGTTTTTTTTTCAAATTTACTGTTTTTTTAGTTTATTGAAGCGACCCCTGGAGTGTATTCGGATCCCCAAGGGCTTCGCGGGGCACCGGTTGAGAACCTCTGCTTTATAGTAACCATATTATCTCTATGGAAGTTTCTTTTCTTTCTCTTCTTCTGATAACGATTTTTTCCCCCACACATATAAAGCATCTTTCTACTATATACGTGTATCGGCGAAAGAGCACTCTAAAAAAAAACTCTCTTATATACTTTATCTATTATACCTTTTCCTTTTATATTTTTTCTTTCCCCCTTCTTCCTTTTTCTAACGTGTGGTTACGTTAGGACAAGGTCACCAGATTTATCGCCGATTTTTTAAATAGAGATGATACAAATTTCTTGCCAAAAGCTTGTACGTGAAGTGGTTAATTTATCCATTAATGGTCCATTTTATCCATACCGTGGAAAAATTTAAACACTTCAATCATATACCCTGACACCTGCACTCTTCCAATGTAAACATTTTCAAAAAATCAAGTCTCTCTTCATAGTTTAAGTACCGTATTCCATCAAGAGCACGCGTGGCTTTTTTTCTACACCCACTCGACCAAGTGAATGTCCCTCTGTAAGTATGGTCTCCAAAACCTAACGGCATACTCCAATCCAGGACGAACTAAGCCCCGGAAAAAGGGTAAGAGAACGCAAAGAGAACTTTTAAGAACGAAACCGAGCATTCTGTACCCTTTTCAACCACTGCTGAGCAATGTTCAGAAAACCCAAACCGCTCGTCAATGAGGATTCCCAAATCGGTGACCCTAGTGGCATCCAGAATGACACCTCCATCCAACTCGTAAGTGAGACGTGGGTTGTTTGAACACAAAATGAGCGACCGTGCACTTGTCAACGCTAAAGGTCATACTCCAATTATTAGTCCATGCTGCGATCATATTCAAGTTCATCTGGAGCTTCTTCCTTTCGCTTTGATTCCCGACTACCTCTCATAAGCTTCATGTCATCTGCGAATTTGTTCACAATCCCATTAATACCCTGATCGAGCTTATCAATAAAAGAAATGAAAAAGAATGAGACTAAGGATACTTCCTTGTGGGACTCCACTTTTAACACACCTGTCAAATCAGAAAATTTCCCATTTTCCATAACCCGCTGTGACCTATCCTGCAACCACCATTCTATCCAATTCAACAAGTTGCTCCCAATCCCGAACCCGTACAAACGTTTAAAGAGTTGACCATGTTGGGACCCGATCAAATGCCTTCTGAAAATCAAGATAAAGAGCGTCGAAATTTTGTCTTATCCCAAAGCTTTAGAGTCATTTGATCATAGAAGCAAAGGAGGTTAGTTACGCATGACTTCCGCTTCCTGAACCCATGCTGGTTTTCCGACATCACACTATTTTCGTCCATCCACCTCACCAATTGCCTTCGGATAATAATTTCCAAAATTTTCGAGAGAGAGCTCGTCAAACTCACTGGACGATAATTCGACACGGTTTCTTTACTATTTGAATATCCGAACAACAGTAATAAGCTTCTAATCCTCTGGGACGATACCCTCAGCAACACTACTTCTGTAAATCCGTGTAACTGTCCCCAACAGTTCATTAGCACATTCCCTAAGGACTCTAGGATCCCTGTGCTTTTCTTGCACATACATTTTTTTAGAAGTTTCAGGACTTTCCCTTTTTCACTTGAATTTCGTTGAGGACTTCGTCACTCCATGAAATGCCGGTACTTTGAATATCGCCTTCACTATTAAAAAGACGCGAAAAAGTCATTTCAAAGCCTTCACTATTAAAAAGACGCGAAAAAGTCATTTCAAAGCCTTCACTATTAAAAAGACGCGAAAAAGTCAGCGAAAAGTCAAAGTCAAACGCGAAAAAGTCATTTCAAAGCCTTCACTATTAAAAAGACGCGAAAAAGTCATTTCAAAGCCTTCACTATTAAAAAGACGCGAAAAAGTCAGCGAAAAGTCAAAGTCAAACGCGAAAAAGTCAAAGTCCAACGCGAAAAAGTCAAAAAGTCAAAAAGTCATAGTCGCGAAAAAGTCATCATCATACGACAAGTACTACACGTAGCTACATTGCTTTCTGCCCCAGAGCCTTCTATCGAGAGGAGACCAACCGTCCCCTTATATACATTATTGGCGTACCTGAAAAAGAATTTTGGGTCAGAGCGAATGTTATCTGTCAACGTCAGCCTTTTCTAGTGATTATGCAAATTATTATAGTTCTTAAGGGTGAGCCATGTCTATACTATTCATTATGTGACCGGAATAGTACAATCTAAAAGCAGTAAATCATGGTGCATTTTTTTTTAAACAAGACAAAAAAATAAGTTGAAAGAGATCAGAATTATTTGCTTGATGACTCTTCCAACTTTCGAGAGCCTCATATTTTCTTGGGAGTTTTCAGTACAATGTTCAGCTTTCATGAGCTTATCTTCGCCTCGAGCTACACTTGATCTTTACACAACAGCATCTTTCATACAAAAAATGAGATGAATATCACTTTTATTTCTAGAAAATGAACACCAAATGCAGTTTTTTTTTTGAATATCTGAATGGATTTTTCCTTTGCTATTTCATTCGATATTTTTGCATCAGGGGAATTGACTTGCGAATTTTACGTCAAATATAGTTTAACAGGGATAGGAATTATTTGAATTTAAATAAATAATAATAATCCTTAAATACGAAATTTAGTAAGCTAAATGTTTGTTTTTTTGCATTGATGCGAATTTAGGTGAAAATAAGTTTTTAAATATTGCATATCCTCACAAGATTAATGCTATTAAGGACGTATGCTTAATTGGTGTTGGAGATCCAATGATATGTTAGATCGTGCGATTTCTATTTCGACCCAGCGCTCATAGAGCTGAAAATAAAGATAAAATTTGAATGATAAACATAGAATGATGTTCTTCCGATTGGCAAACAGGACTAGAAAAAATACCTAATGCTGTGTATGAAATAATGTCTTAATTGAATATAGATAATACTTTAGGTGAATCAAGTTCGTCACGTTAGCTATTATGCCTGTGAGTGTTTAGTCTAAAAAACATCTTACTTTTAATGTATCTGTATGTTGGAGGTGAATGGCACCATGTCACAAAGGGGAAATCTTACAGCGTTTCAAGATTTTTTATGGTATGTCTTTCTATGGAGCTCGTTTCTTCTATAAAGTGAATATCTCTGTTATTTATTGAAATACGACTTAGTGTCTTAACACCAATGTGTAGTGTAACGGAAGTACTGTAAGTCAATAGCGTTATCTCAAGTTTGATGAAAATGTACATAGTGCCCTTTTACCTCCGTTATACAGATATATTTCATCAAAATTTCAATGGATTTAAAAGGTTATGAGTATGATTTAAATTTTATTTAGAAAAGTATGTTTATTTATCGTTATTTTGGAGAGAAAGTTCTGCTTGGTTGATTTAAAAATTGTAAATTTGTACTATAAATTGACCATACCTGTGTATCCACTGGCGCATTGGCAAAAGTAAAGCTTCGTAGGTGAATTTATGCAAGTTCCTCCATTCTTGCAATAAATCTTAGATGAGCAATAGTCCACATACTCGCAGTTGGTACCATAGTATCCATCATTGCATTTGCATGAATATTTAACGTGCGTAATACGCTGGCAAGTGCCTCTATCCCCACAAGGGTTTCTATTACAAGGATTTATTTCTGATGCGCACATGAGTCCATGCGAACCTTGTATTCCTTCACACATGCATACATAGGTGCTTCGTGATGTTCGTTCACATACTTCTCCCTCTACGCATGGATCACCATAACAAGGGTCTTTATCTTCACATAAAAGCCCCCAGTATCCTTCAACGCATGAGCAAAAAGAATTGTGATCATCATCCATTTCACAAGTTGCTCCATTTTGACATGGATCTGTCAGACAGCTGTTTGTGTATTGACAAAATGGGCCAAAATAGGGGGGTGGACACGAGCATGCGTAATCTAGGAGTTCGGTGATTTTACAAGTTCCACCGTTGTAACAAGGTTTTGAACATTTTTGCTCATTCTCGCATCGGTCTCCATTGAAGCCCTTTGGGCAAGAACAGGAAAAACTACTCCCATTTAGAGGTTTGCATGAACCACCATTTCTACATGGAAATGATAGACAAGGATCTTTCTCTGTACAATCAGGTCCATAATAGCCAGCGGCACATAGACATGAATAACCGTGGTTGAAATCAACTTTGCAGGTTCCCCCATTTTGGCAAGGCTGTACAATACATGGATTTTTATCTGGACTTACCGTCATTAACTCACAACTCTTTCCATAATAATCTGCATGACACACGCATGAATAGATATTTTCTAATTCTATTTCGCACGTACCTCCATTTTTACATGGGTTTTCCGCACAAGGATCTTCATAATCACATTGCTCCCCATAATATCCATTAGGACATATGCACAAGTAATTTTCATAAGGTGATTTCATTGCACACGTACCTCCATTGTAGCATGGTTTTTTGTAGCAATAATCAATATTTTCACAATACTCACCAGTAAACCCCTCTGGGCATAAACATTTGAAAACAGTAAAATTCACCGAATGGCAGATGCCTCCATTTTGACACTGACCATCAAAGCACGGCTGTGCGATCTGACAGTTATCCCCAGAATACCCGGTACGACATTCACAAATATACCGAAAATCACTCACGGTTCGACAAACTCCATCGTTAAAGCATGGATTTGAGTAGCAAGGGTCTGCTGCATCGCATATTTTCCCCGTGAAACCCTTAGGACAAATGCACGTGTACATGTCATTTCTTACACTACACGTTCCCCCATTAAGACATGGATTCAAAGCACACGAGGCTTCATTTTCGCAATGTGAACCAATGTATTCTTTTGGACATATACAAAGATAACTTCCACCGCTTATCATCTCACAAGTGCCCCCGTTTTTGCACACAGGGTTGTTACGCATGCAAGGATTGTAAATGTCACAGTTATGGCCCGTAAAATCGTCATTGCAAATGCAGATGTATTCGTTATGAGTGATGTTTTTGCATATTCCATTATTCTTGCATGGTTGTTGGACACAATAGTTGTAGAGTTCGCAGTGATTTCCGTAGAAGCCAGATTCACAGTCACATCGGTACCACGGCTGTTTGCCAATGACGATGCATTCACCGGTGTTACACATATTTTCAGTGCACGCTGTAAAAATAGAAATTTTCACATTAATATAATGAAATAACTATTTGAATGAATATATTCAACTATTATTTTAGGAGAGCTGGTGCATAAGTCATGGCAGCAGTTGTTATATAATGCTGGATCAAATTTCGAAACATACAAATAAAGAAAGCAGTCCCACCGTTAAAAGTCGTGGTTTCGTAACAGGTGGACCAACGGGGCCTGAGCTCAGGAACTTGAGTCAAATAGGGACCTCGAAATTATGTGTCTGAAACCATTTTGCGTACCGTGCTACACAAATACGCGCACAAGTAGCATAATACAATTATTACTTTTTCAGACTCTCTTATCATCCGTACACTACACATAACTTGCATTGTTCATACTTCTGTAGCTATTGAGCCGTTGATCCTAGAGGCATACTTCTGATTAGAAGAAGTATCCAAATAACGTAGCAAAAAAATTCCACGTTTCCAAGTGATTTTTGATTTCAATCACGCTGAGATATTTGAATTCAAAAAACGCAAAAAGTGGGAAAAACAGCATAAAGGTGGGTAAAACGCGTTTTATCTTATTATTCTTATACCCTCCCCCACATTTATCCTATTAATCTTATATCCTTATTCCCCCCAACTTTTCTCCGTTTTTAAATTCAAATGAAACAGCAAATAATGCACTCAGAAACTTGGATTTTTTTGTTGGCCTCAAGAGAGACCAAAAACTTTGAGGTTTTTGAGGACAGGGTGACCAAATAAAGCGTTAATTTTTATATTTTAATAACTATACATCCCCTTGCAATATAAATGACTTACCAGAGGTCTACACATTATTTGGATACTTTTTCTAATTGGAAGTACGATCAACGGTTCGCCAGTAATTTGCGGTGCGTGCTGTTAGCTATGCATCCTGTATACAGTTATATTATTCTAAAATTTCACATACTCTTGACAAAAAATAGTTGTCGCATGACTTATGCCCCCAATCATCGTATACAGGAAATATATATGACAGAATATAAAGTATAAAGAATAGGAAAAGAAGTTAGATGCAAAAATTACCAGGAGTCCGGAAGTCACCGTGGATATGCCACCATCTCTTTAAATGCAGGGTGGTCACAAAATAAACTTTGCCGATATACGATTGCTTGCGTCCTGCGCCGGCATTTATGGCACTATAGGTACCGTTCCAACGCCATTCATGGTTTTTCATTGCTCCGATTACTTAGTAATACATGAAAGTGAGTGTTGCCATTTGAATTTTTTGAAGTTTTGTTGTAGAATAACTACAGAAGAAGTGTGATCGTAACCACGAGAGATAGAGTTTCTCTTCATTCTCGAGAGCATACTTTGAAACTTATATATCTCGAACTTCGTTCACATTCGTTGATTTTTGCTTCCACTAGGGACTGATACATTGGCAAAGTTATTTCATGACCACCCTGTATATTTAATGGTAGAACTTCAAGTCTAAGACCATTAAAAAAATTGAAGAGTTATACTTTGATAAGCTGAACTGCTCGGTTAAATTATAGTTCCCCATTTTTGAAGTTAATTTTAACGTATCATATATGCGCCACATCAGAGGTAAGCTCCGTAAGCTAGACAATTACATTTTCTTAAACGCACAAGCGTTGCAGAGCATTCATTCAGGAAAATACTGTTATAAAAAATAAGAATACTGTGATATCTCAGGATATTTAACGTTTTTGAGATCGTGGAACACCAAGAATGCGCTTTACTCGTAAGTGTTATGCATGTTATTACTCGTATTGGTATGTTATTATACACATATAATTTTTTATACGGATATAATCTAAGACAGCGTTTCTCAACCTTTCTTGTCTTGAGGATCAGTAGAATGCCTGAAAAAATTCGACTGACCCTCTAACTCACTGAATAAGGGTCTAATTTTTCATTTCAATCCATGTGAATATAAACACCATTTTTGGCATGTAAAGATTTTTTTCTATTGAATTATTTTTATTTAATTAAATTATATTTCCACATCTATCTGCAGACCACTTGTTGAATCCTCACGGACTACCTCTAGTCCGCCGACCATTGGTTGAGAAACGCTGCTCCAACACAAAGGCAATCCCTTTGTGTTCCAAGGACTTTTTGTGCCAATAAGATTAATTTTATGGACCCCACTATGAAAATGAAATGGCTACGGGCCCCTTAAGAAAATAATATTCAGAATATAGAGCAATGTAAAAAAACGGGTTAACTTTTTCCCCATCTAAGCTCACGGACCCCATGAAATCTCTCCAAGGACTCCCAAGGGGTTCGTGGGCTTTTTGTTGTCTTTGAATAACATTTCTCAACCTATGGTCCACGAAGATGGAACACGTGGTTCGCCGGCATACTTGAAAATCGAATTCCAATTAAATAAAAATTATTAAATTTTATGTAACTAATACGGTATTAATGATATTCAACTAAGTTCGCGCGCGCGAATAAAAAACTAGACTGAAGTAACTGTGAATCCGAAGATGGAAATTTCACTATTTTGGGAAACAAATATCATCGTATTATTGTATAGAGTCCACGGCAGCGTATAATCCGCATGTGAAAATTTCATTCAATTAAAAATACAGAGGCAAAGGCTCAAGCAAACAGCCAACGAGGTGGCTGAAAAAAAGCAAAAATGCCAATAAAAATATGGATGTCAAATATATTAAAAAATTTAGGGAACCAAAATAAGAGCAGTTTTTATGAAATCCTAAATGGATAGGGTTGTTCGTCACATTTTTGTAAAAACGTGTTTATAAAATAACTTACATGTAAATAATATAACGAATAATAATATGTGTGTGTGTGTGTTTATAGTGTAACGTATTTAAAATTTTTTATTAAAATTTTTTAAATATTTATTTCCATTCAAAACTTTAAAAAAAATCTGCGTGAGAATCTCGCGCATCTCAGTTTGGCATGACTAGATTTACCTCAATTGAATTAAATTTTAATCATTTGAAATTGAATTTAGAAATTTTAAATAAGATGGATCTTGGCCGTTATTTTTATTAAACTCCGCCCCCCCCCCACTTGAACTTGACTCATTAATTGATCCCTTAAACCTCAAGATACCATCCACCTCGTAGAATTCTAACGAGTTGCGTCATATGGAATCATAATTAAACCCACCGTAAATCCCATGTGTGGCAGATATGCTCAACAAAAATGGAAAAAGAAAGCGTTCCACTTTTTTGTGATAAATTTTCTCTCCCCTCACAGAAATTCACTCTTATATCGCTATAGAAGTTTCACTTAAAAAAAAAAAAACTACAGGTAAGACGCAGCGGTACATAATCCGCATTAAGAAATTCTTCAACGTATAATCTGCATATTGTACAAAGGAAAATACGGTATTTTCGTTCTTAAATAATTATTGAAATGAAACTTTCAATCATAAGTTCAAAAAACTTCCGTTACTGTACTTTGTGTACTATTTTTCATTCGAATGAAAAAAATATTGTAAAATGCAAATAATGACAGCAACAGAACAAGGATTATGTTCTCAATTGACAGATGGTGAAGACACATTTGAATTTAAATAATTATCATAGGAACATCTCACTCAAGTATTTGTGATTATAAATGATGTTTATACAGGGTGGGCAAAAAGTCCGTAGAAACTTTAAAAATTCATAAAAACCGGAAAAATAACCGAAATAAAAAACGGTTTGCAGGGTTAGCATCGCTAGGTCACCGGAATTTTTTTAAGCCAGGAAAAAATAACTAAAAAAAAGCCAATAGATGGCGCTGGTATGAGCGACTTCGGCGGAAATATGCAAATGAGACGGTTATAAAAACTGGCGTTCTAATCCACAACCAGTTCACCGTTGCAAAACCTTGTATGTGAACAAGAATGCTGAGTGCGAAGTATAAAGTTTTATAGATGAAGTTGTTTTACGTGAACCAGGAATCAGCGACCATTGCCTTGCGTAAATTCCGAGTTCAGAAGAATGTGAGGACCGGAAAAGGGCCTTTAACAGCGACAGGCTTCATAAAGCTTGTTCAGCGGTTTGAGGAAACTGGAACACTGGAGGATCGTGTGAGAGAGCCGGACGACCATGTTTAAGGAAGGCACGTTCACCAAATGTTGCAGCCAAAATGGAAGCGTTTGCGTCCGAATCAGCTGCAGGGACCAGCAGTGCTCGTGAAGCTGCCAGACGCTTGGCCTTACCACGATCCTTGCCACGCAATATTCTTCATAGAATCCTTGATATGTACCCATACAGATTGCAGTCGTGCCATGAACTTTTACCAGCGAATAGCGTACATAGGGAAGCATTTGCGAGGTAGGCTTTCTCCAAAATCGAACAGAACCCTACCTGGGTCTTCAACATCTTGTGGTCAGATGAAGCTCATTTTTCGCTTAATGGCGAAACCATAACTGTCGCATCTGGGCGACGTCTAATACACGTGAGTACACGCAGAAACCATTGCATTCCCCAAAAGTGACAGTGTCATGGGAGGGGAGTGAGGGGGCATTGCCCCCCAGCGTCAAAGGTGAAGATGATTGATCTAATGCATATATGCATATATGAATTGACATCATCATCATCATCGTGCCCTCCAGAAATAATGACCGAGCCCCTCAGGTTTCCAAGTCTATCTCCGCCTAAGGACAGTGTGGTGTGGGTTCACAGGTTCGTTCATCATAGGACCCTTCTTCTTTGAAACGCAGTGTCCAGTAAATGGGTGGAAAACTGCTACGTTGAATACGCAGTGTTATTTAACGCTTCTGCGCGAGAAGGTCGTGCCATGTTTGGGTGAGAGATGCGCTTTCTACCGTCACGTTTACGCAGGATGGAGCAACTAGTCACACTGCTGCTCCTGTCAAGGCATTCCAGATACAGATGTTCGGAGAAGACAAAATCATTAGCAAGCGTTGCAGGTTCCCATGGCCTCCTCGATCTTCAGATTTGACACCGGCAGACTTCTGGTTATGGGCATATTTGAAATCCCGGGTGTATCGATACGGTCCATCCAATCTGTCGAAACTGAAAGATGCGATCCGCCGAGAGGTTTCATGTATACATCCGGACCTGCTGCACTATGCCGTTGCTGGATTTGTGACTCGCCTGCAATGTGTTATCCCCTGTGGTGGTGGTCATGTAGCACACATAACTGTAATAAACGATTTGGAGGCATTCTGCTCGTTATTTGCGTATCTTTTCTTTGACTTGTGTACGTCAGCGCCACCTAGCGGCTGTTTTTGTGTTTTGTTTCCTGCCGTAAAAAAATACCCGTGACCTTAGCGATACTAACCCTGCAAACCGTTTTTTATTTCGATTATTTTTCCGGTTTTTATGAATTTTTAAAGTTTCTACGGACTTTTTGCCCACCCTGTATTTGTAGGTTAGTAGGCGCTGCAATGAACCTATCAAGTAAACCCTCTATGGTCCGGTGTATATTCGAATACACTATACGCGTACATGGCAAATACAGGGCATCCATAATTGAAAGACCCTATTTTAAAATAGCCTACAGGCGAAACCAGTCATCAGAAAATTGCGAAATTTTGTGGAGGACTTCATGAAGTGATCGAAATTTGTTTCAGGAGGAAAAAAATTAGTTGCACATGCCGCCATTGGAGGGCGTTTTATTAAAAAATTACACATTTAGGCAAACGTTTACAATTTTAACAATTGTTAAACACTTTTACAATTGTTACTGCAACAAAACATGTTCCACATGATGGCCATCATTTTCAGATACCATGTGATATCGCAAGAGGGCATGTTCCACAACTGGCCGAAGTGTGTGCGGGGAAATGTTCAGCACGTGGTGTGAAAAATGCTGCGTTTAAAAAATCTCACCAAATTGAAGTAATTAGAAATAAAATTTAGAGTATCAACTATTCGACTTCGCTAAGTAAGATTTTATCTGTTTATAGATAAGAACATGAAATAAAGTAAAACTGTATATTTTACCCTTAATTGGCGATTGTAACTAATCAAAAAATCCACGCTAATCAATTAAATGAGTATGTTTCAATTAAAAATATCCTAACAGCACTAATTTACATCCGTTCGTGTCAAAAATTTTTAATACGTCTTCATGAGAGTAAACCATTGAGGGTTCTAATACAATACAAATACAACGCCACAACAGGCAAACTGCCCAACGAGGTGGCTGACTTAAGAACATCATGGATCTCCGAGCCATTTTTTGGAGACCCTACCTACTACTACTACACCACACATGCACCCCCCCCCCCCCGCGGAACCCCCCAACGAATCGGTACATGCGGGAATGTGCGTGTACGTGTAGTGAAACCTGACGTGAAGTTTTTTGTTTCTCTGTAATGCTTGTTATGTGTAGTGCTGCCATCTGCCACCAGTTTTTCTAACTATGAGTGAAGTGTTATGATTGAATGATTTATCGTTGTAGGACTGTTGTTCTCTGTGACGAGACTTTTTAACGGGGAGATCGGCTCGCATTTGCGCCTTGAAGTTGGGAACCACAGAAAACCAACTTCAGCCCACCACCACTGTGGGGTTCGAACCCGGATCCTCGCATCGCGAGTCCGTCACTATAACCACTCGACCACCACAGCGGCAACGTTGAGCACGTTGAGAAAAAAACAAAAACGTGTCCTGTAATTCAATTTTTAAAATCTGGCAACTTTATCCATACAACACAGTGGTTCCCTTGCCCTAGTGGACATGTATCCGGGGCTCCGCAGAATAGTCTAACAAATAACCACATTATGGTATTGAATGAGCGCACATTAATAAGGACAGCTCACCGTATCACCCCAAAGAGTCGCGATGCACACTTTGGGAACTACTCGTATAGCGTGCAAAAAAAAAAAAATACATCAATCGACATTTAAGGTCCATTCACGCGTGTCAAATAATTTAGTAGTTAACTACTATATTTACTACGACTAGTAGTTAAAGTCGTCAAGTACTTTAAAATGTATGCACACGCAGGGCCGATTCTGGACATTTTTCAAGTGTAAGCGAATAATATTTTGGTGGTATAAAAAAATCACCCCTCCCCTTCAGTTGGCATCCTAAAAAATCGCCTCCCTTCAGTTGGTGCCCTAAAAAATCGGCCTCCTTCAGTTGTCGCCTTCTGCGGTTGCGTAGATCGCAGGATTCAAGATCCGGCCCTCTGCAGAAGTTAAGGGCCGTTTACATACACACATATGCGTGGCCTCGTATTATCCAATAAGCATTCACTAATTGATTACTTACATTGGAACAGATTTTAGTATTGGGCGACTACTTAACTACTAGATCACTTGACTAATAAATTACTCGACGTGTGCAAATTAGCATGAAGCTACTAAGAACGAAAACAAGTCGAAGAACAACTCGCGTGTATGAGCAAGACTACTATAGTAGTCTTGAGCATATACACGACCGGTCTTGAAATGCAGTGTTTTTATAAATTTTTCCTCATAATCTTTGATTGGACCATGTGTATGCACAAGACTACTATAGCGGTGTTGCACATACACACTTGTTTTTGCTCGCAATAGCTTCTAGTAGAAGCTATAGAGTTTGCTTTTATAGAGTTTGGTTCACACATAAATCAAACTACAACGTGTACATTAGAAACGTTTAGCTGAACGTTATTTCATCGGGTATCCTGCTCTCATATTTGAAAAATGACTCGCTCGTCAGTGTGTTTACGCATACGTATCAGATCAGCAATGCGATGCAATCATCCAGTCATCGTAGGCTAATGACTGAACGCGTGCCTCTTTCTTTTTTGTCCTTTCATTTTTGTTGCATGAACAACATGAATAGTGTCAGTTACTCTTTTTCTGAAGGCTAGTGTTAATGTACCCTTGTCGGAAAAAAAAAATGAGTCACTTTTTTTTGCCTCTCTTTGCCTCAGAAAAGACATGACTGTTTTGATGGCGCGATTTCCTGTTTGCAGGTCTTCTCTTTCATACATACATTATAGTAGCACATATCTATAATGTGTTGTTTCTTGAATAGGAAAAAGGCGAACAACAAAGAACATTCAACGCGGAAAAAGATATTTCTACACGAATAATTATCATCGAATGTGATTAAAAGACGAAATAAGACCTTGAAAGAAAGAGAGAGAGAGAGAGAGAGAGAGAGTTAGAGCTTCTGTTCTTTTCCATAAAAATGGAGGGTGAAAAATAATTAAGCTCAAAGTATAACGGAACAAAATGACAGCCAGAGAAAAGAAACATTCAAAGATGGCTACTCTAATATAATGTGGTTTTAAACAGATTCTTTTTGTTTCTGAGTTACGGAACAAGAGTTTATTGGAGTTTTTAATTTACGAGAAATGATTAAAAAAATTAATTATAGTGATTTTCCGTAATAAAATCGTGGCTTATACAGGGTGCATAGCTACCACCACGAATTCCATTTTACTGGCGAACCGTTGATCCTAGAGGTATACTTCCAATTAGAAAAAGTTTCCAAATAATGTGTAGAACTCAGATGCATTTATTCCATCTATGGAAGCTATTTTGCTAAAATGTTTTGTAACATGTGTTTCAATAGGAATACACATTTCAGGCAAAATAAGGTATCCACCCAGCTGATAAAAGAAATGAAAAATTTGCACATTCGTGCTTCTGGCATGCGGGGGACGATATTTAAATTCGAAAAACGAAGAAAAGTTGTGTTTTATCGGGTATATTGCATATTTTTCCTGTTTTTTTCCAACTTTCCTCCGTACTTTTTTGGGGAAGAACATCATATAAACTAACGGAAAACGTTCTTAACCCTTATTTTTATACCGCTCTTTACCAATTTTTTTCAATTTTCAAATTCAAATATCCCAATGAATATTTCACTTAGAAAAGTGAAATTTTTTGTTGGCATCACGAGAGACAGGGAAAAAATTTTCTAATTGGGTTTTTGAAAAAGCACATTGTATTCGTATAAAAATTTATTTTTTTTATTTTAATAACTATACACACAACCCCTTGCAACATGAATGGCGCATCTGAGTTGTACACGTTATTTGGAAAGTTTTTATAATTGAAATTATGCCTCTAGGATCAACCGTTCACCAGTAAAATGCGGTGCGTGATGGTAACTATGCACCCTGTATAGCTATTAAAGTTAATTTTAGCCAGTGGTGGATATGTTTGGTTTTCTGCCTATATGTATATACAGGGTGATTATAAAAAAACTATCCCGACATATGGGCCCCTAACTATCATATCATTCACAGAAACTGAATGAAATTTTGGCATAAGGTATTTTGAGGTATGCTCTCAAGAATGATATGGAAAACAACAGTGTCACACTAACAGTTACGGTTACAGTGAGAAAATTTCGAAAATATCAAATGGCAACACCAAGTTTTTTGTATTGGAATGCGATCTCCATACTGAAAAACACTAAATAGCGTTGGAATGGCACCTGTAGCACGGAAATCCCCGGAGCTAGGCAAGGAAAAAGTAAAAAGGACTTTGCCGTGCACCAGAGCATTAATGTTCGTTTCATTCGTCACACCGTTTCTTCGGCTGAGATCCCAGCCTAATTAGTCCTCCACAAGGTCATGTGGAAAATTTGTGAAACACAATAAAATGCTTTATTTTATGCTGCTTCTCTGTCCTTATTGGTTGTCCTCACTTTTAGCCTATCTACCGCCGGTGATTTTCATGCTACAGTTGCCGTTCGAACGCTATTTAGAGTTTTTCACAATGGAGATCACATTCCAATACAAAAAACTTGGTGTTGCCATTTGATATTTTCGAAATTTTCTCACTGTAACCGTAACTGTTAGAGTGACACTGTTGTTTTCCATATCATTCTTGAGCGCATACATCAAAATACCTTATGCCAAAATTTCATTCAGTTTCTGTGAATGGTATAATAGTTAGGGGCCCATATCTCGGGATAGTTTTTTTATAATCACCCTGTATATAGGCTATACAAATTTTTTTCTTCTCCCATTCTAGTCTAATTTTTTTAACCACTCCTTATTCAAATTCGTCACCCTGGGCTATAGCCCGCTTCTCCCCTTCCCCTGTAAATACGCTTCTGTTTCTAAATCTCTCTTTTGATAATTTAGATCATACATGCTAAATCCATGGCTCAAGGGCCACATTTAGTACTCGAAGTTATCTGATGTGGAGCGTGACAAATAGTTAAACCACTGAATAGGCCCATGAAAGATTATCAAATCCATTAACTGGCCCGTAGCACATTTCCAGATCATTTAACGCTTTAAGCGGCACAGCAGAAATCACTATCCCCCTTTCAAAATATATACCTTTTTTAATGAAGTAGGCTTACTTTGTATTTTCAGTCGGTGCAAACTAAGGGGTATAGGAAAAGGTTTTCCATTGAGAAATCAACTTTACAACATATCTGGGCTTGTCAATACTGAAATAAGAGGGATTTGAAAAGACGATATATCTCGTCAATGCCGTTTAAAGGGTTAAACTGTCAATGGTGCATAGCCAGATTCCTTAAGCGATCCCAATTCACTTCCAAATCGCTTGTGCGACCCGCGCCACATGGGTCGCACATAAGTGGCACGTGGTACATTTTCAGATAATTCGAGTGGCTCGCGACACTCTGCAAAAAATCATGCACATAGCAAATTTACGAATCACTTAAGCGGCCCACGGCATTTTAACAGATCACTTAAGTGACTCTTGGCACATTGCCAGATCACTTAAATTGTCCACGGCGCTCTTTCAGATCACCCGAGTGACTCGTGGAACATTTCCAGGTAACTCAATTGGAACGCGACACGTTTCCAATCCAATGAAATGGTCCGCACTCCCAAAAACATTAAGCACCTTTGATTTACATGTTTGCACAATCTCATTTGCTTACTCACTGGCCTGCTCCCTCGCTCTTTAGGTCAGAGTTTTTTTTTTAAATTAAAACAAACAACAAATTACAAGATACAAATACAAAATGTAATACAATATACAAATACGAACATAAATTACACAAAGACAACGACACAAAATACGAACATTTTTTGATATGACGAGTTTAATACATGAAACCGGTAAAGCATTGTAAAATAAGGAATTTAGTAAATCGTCATAAAATAAGAATCCTGTAACGTGTCATAAAATAAGGAATTTAATAACGCGTCAAAAAATAAGGAATTTAATAACGCGTCAAAAAATAAGGAATTTAATAACGCGTCAAAAAATAAGGAATTCTATGAAATGCCATGAAATAAGCAACCCTTCGAAGCGTCACAAAATGAGAACGTCAGTAAAGCTTCACAAAGTAAGGAATTTAATAAAGCATCATAAAATAAGGAATTTAATAAAGCATCATAAAATAAGGAGTTGAATGAAGCATTGTAAAATAGGAAATCCGGTGAAGCGTCATAAAATAAGGAGTCCTTTGAAGTGTCATGAAATAGGGAACCGGTAAAATTATCCTTTGACAATAAGATTTTTAATAAAGCGTCAATAAATAGGGAATCTCGTAAAGCGCCATAAAATCCTATCAGGAATCCTATAAAACTGCGGTTTTTAACCTTTTTGGGCTCGCTGAGCCCTTTTCAGCATATAATGTTTATGATGGAGCCCCGTGCGACTCTTTTATTTATTTATTAGCTGTTACTCGTGGCTTCGCTCGCGTATATTTGATAATCTGAAAATTACTCGGCGATGATTTCCCCATGTAACTTTTGAACGTCTCATGACTACCGTGGGGGTTGAATTTTTTGAAATCCTGTCTTGGTGGGTATCTACATTATAAAATATAATACTGACCAAATTTCATATTCACAGCTTCCGCGGTTTCGGTTCGGCCATGATTGCCCCATATTACCTTTGAACCTTATGACCCCCTCAGAGGTCAAATTTTAAAAAATCCTCCAGTGAATCTCTACATTACAAAATAAAAATACTGCCAAATTTCATATTTATAGCTTTAGCGGTTTCGCCTCGGCGTGATTTCTCTATATAACTTTGAGACCCCTCCTTTCATGACCCCTTTAAGGGTTGAATTTGAATTGCAAAAACTCCCTTGTTAGTAAGGTTTTACGTCATGTAATAAAACTATGACGAAATTTTATATTCATAACTTCAGTGGTTTCAGCTCGGTGGGATTTGTCTTAAATTTATGAAGCAAAACATAGGGACCAATGTAAGGACCAAGTTTTGTGCATGTAGCCAGAGGTATGTATACATCACCAGTGCTTCCAACACACAGGGTCCGGGTACCCAGGGCGGGGCATTGGACAGATATCTTCATGGGGGAAATTGACAGGTTTCATTTTGAGTCGATGATGAATCTGATTGTTTTCTTGCTTTTCATTGCGCATTGTGCTGCATTGCTCATTGTAATGCCGCGTTTATTGCGTATTGTGGTGCATTGCGTACTACAGTGCTTTGCATTTACGGCACCAATGCATCGCATAATGTGCCGTATTGCGAATTGTGGTGCATTGGGTAGTATGCTGCGTTGTTTATTGTTATTGTTACTATATTACTGATTACACACATTACTGATTGTGATGCTTTACGTGCTGTAGTGTATGGAGTGCCGCACTGCTTAATGTGTATTATGATGCTTTACTTATTGCGGTGCATCGCGTATTATGCTGTATTGCGGTGAATGGGGGTATTGTGTTGCATTGCTTATTGTGGTGCACTAATTATTGTGCTGTATTGCCGATAGTGGTGCAATAAGTATTGTGCTATATTGCCGATGGTGGTGCATTAAGTATTCTGCTGTATTGTCGATGGTGGTGCATTAAGTATTCTGCTGTATTGTCGATGGTGGTGCATTAAGTATTCTGCTGTATTGTCGATGGTGGTGCATTGCTTTTTGTGGTGCCCTGAATATAAGGGTGCACTACTTATTGTACTGTATTGCCTATGATGGTTCATTGCTTATTGTGTACTGAATCGCCGATGGTGGTGCATTGCGCATTGCAGCGCATCGCGTGATGTATTGCTTATTGTAATGCAGTAATGCAGTGCTTTTTGCATATATTATGTTGCTTCGCTTATTGCGATACATCGCGTATTGTGGTGCATTACGATTTATGCTGTATTGCGGTGCACTGTAAATAGTGGTGCATTGCGTATTGTAGTGCATCGCATGCTGTATTGCTTATTATGGTGCTTTTCTTGTCGTGTGATGCATCGCGTATTGTACGGTGGTGCATTGAATATTGTACGGTATTGAGTATTGTGGTGCATTGCATATTGCTATGTATTGTGGTACAAATCGCGTGCTGTATTGCTTATTATAATGCAGTGTGTATTGCGTATCGTGCTGTATTGCTTATTATAATGCAGTGTGTATTGCGTATCGTGCTGTATTGCTTATTATAATGCAGTGTGTATTGCGTATCGTGCTGTATTGCTTATTATAATGCAGTGTGTATTGCGTATCGTGCTGTGTTGCTTATTGTGGCGTGTTGCTTATTATGGCGTGTTGCTTATTGTGGTGTGTTGCGTATTGTTATGCATTATGCAATATACTTATGCAATTGCTCAATGCAATGTAGTGCTTATTGCGCATTACGCGGTATTACTTATTGTGGTGCACTGCAAATAGTTGTGCATCGCTGATTATAGTGCTTCGCTTGCTTATCGTATTTCAGTGATTATGGTGTATTGTGGTGCTTAATTGCGATGTATAGTGCTGTATTGCTTATTGTGGTATGAGTTGCGTATTGTTATGCATTACGTGTTGTAGTGCATCGCGTGCTGTACTGCTTATTATAATGCTGTATGTACTGCGTATTGTGGTGTATTGCGTATTGTGCTGTATCGCTTATTATAATGCAGTACGTATTACGTATTGTGGGGTATTGCGTTTTGTGCGGCATGGCGTATTGTGCAATGCGTATTCTTATGCATTACGTATAGTAGTACATCGTGTGCCGTATTGCTTATTATAATGTCATGCCTACGGCTTATTCTGCTGCATGGCTTATTTTGGTGCACTGCAATATGGTGAATTGCTGATTGTGGTGCACTGCAACATGGTGAATTGCTGATTGTGGTGCACTGCAATATGGTGAATTGCTGATTGTGGTGCACTGCAATATGGTGAATTGCTGATTGTGGTGCACTGCAATATGGTGAATTGCTGATTGTGGTGCACTGCAATATGGTGAATTGCTGATTGTGGTGCACTGCAATATGGTGAATTGCTGATTGTGGTGCACTGCAATATGGTGAATTGCTGATTGTGGTGCACTGCAATATGGTGAATTGCTGATTGTGGTGCACTGCAATATGGTGAATTGCTGATTGTGGTGCATTGCATATTGTTATGCATCGGTGCAGTACATCGTGCACCGTATTGTTTATTATAATGCCGTGCCTACTGCTTATTGTGCTGTATATCTTATTGTGGTGCACTGCAATATGGTGAATTGCTGATTGGTGTATTACGTATTGTTATGCATCTCGTATCGTAGTGCATTGCATGCTGTATTGCGTATTGTAATGTAGTGCTTATTCCGTATTGCGGTGCATTGCGTATTGTGCTGTATTGTTGTGCTGTATTGCTTATTGTAATGTAGTGCTTATTCCGTATTGCGGTGCATTGCGTATTGTGCTGTATTGCTTATTGTAATACATTGCGTATTGTGCTGTATTGCTTAATCTAATGCAGTGGTTATTGTTATTGCTCTGCATTGCTTATTGTGGTGCACTGCAAATAGTGGTATAATGCTGATTTTAGTGCATCGCATGCTGTATTGCTTATTGTGGTGCACTGCAAATAGTGGTATAATGCTGATTTTAGTGCATCGCATGCTGTATTGCTTATTATAATGCAGTCGGTATTGCATATTTTGCTGTATTGCGTATTGTGGTGAATTGCTTATTGTGATGCTTCGCTGATTGCAGCGCATTGTTGATTTTATTGGTTGCGTACTGTTATACATTGCGTACTGTAGTGCATAACGTGCTGTATTGTTTATTGTAACGCAGTGTATTGCGTAGTGTGGTGCATTGCGTATTATTGTGCTTTGCTTAATGCGATACATCGCGTATTGTGGTGGATTGCATATTGTACTGAATTGCTTATTGTGGTGCATTGTAAATAGTGGTGCATTATTGATTGTAGTGCATTTCGTTTTGTGGTGCATCGCGTGCTGTATTGCTTATTGCAACGCAGTGCTTATTGCGCATTATTGTGCTTTGCTTAATGCGATACATTACGTACTATGGTGCATTGCATATTGTGCTGTATTGTGCTTATTGTAATGCAATACTTGCGGTGTGTTGTGGTGCATTCGTTATCATGGGGCACTATTTATTTTCCTGTATTGCCAATGGTGGTGCTATGCGTTTTGTGCTGTATTGCCTATCGTGGTGTATCACGTATGTATTACGGCGCATCGAGTATTGTGCTGAATTTATGATGGCAGTGCATTGCATCAATCTCCGTGGAGCACGGGTTGAATACCGCTGCTACAAATCGTCATAAAATAAGGAATTGAGTAAAGCGTCGTAAAATAAGAAATTGAGTAAAGCGTCATAAAATAAGGAATTCTGTAAAGCTTCATAAAAAGGAATTCAGTAAAGCGTCATAAAATAAGGAATTCAGTAAAGTGTGATAAAAAAGGAATTGGGTAAAGCGTCATAAAAAAGTAATTGGGTGAACCGCCATAAAATAAGGAATTCGGTAAAGCTTCATAAAATAATGAATTTGGTAAAGCTTCATAAAATAAGGAATTAGGTGAAGCTCCATAAAATAAGGAATTAGGTGAAGCTTCATAAAATAAGGAATTAGGTGAAGCTTCATAAAATAAGGAATTTAGTGAAGAGGCATGAAATAAGGAATTTTCAGTAAAGGGTCATAAAAAAGGAATTGAGCAAAGCGTCATAAAAATGAATTAAGTAAAGCGTCATAAAAAAGGAATTGAGTAAAGCGTCATAAAAAAGGAATAGAGTAAAGCGTCATAAAATAGGAATAGAGTAAATCGTCGTAAAATAAGGAATTCAATAAAGCGTCATAAAAATGGAATTGAGTAAAGCGTCATAAAATAAGGAATTCAGTAAAGCGTCATAAAATAACATAAAATAAGGAATTTAATAATGCGTCATAAAATAAGGAATTCAATAATTCGTCATAAAATAAGGAATTTAATAATGCGTCATAAAATAAGGAATTCAATAATTCGTCATAAAATAAGTAATTTAATAATGCGTCATAAAATAAGGAATTGAGTAGTGTCGTAAAATAAGGAATTGAGTAAAAGGTCATAAAATAAGCAATTGAGTAAAGCGTCATAAAATAAGGAATTGCGTAAAGCGTCATGAAATAAGGAATTTAGTAAAGCGTCATAAAATAAGGAATTAGGTAAAGCGTCATAAAATAGGAAATTGAGTAAATCGTCGTAAAATAAGGAATTCAATAAAGCGTCATAAAAATGGAATTGAGTAAAGCGTCATAAAATAAGGAATTCAGTAAAGCGTCATAAAATAACATAAAATAAGGAATTTAATAATGCGTCATAAAATAAGGAATTGAGTAGTTTCGTAAAATAAGGAATTGAGTAAAGCGTCATGAAATAAGGAATTTAGTAAAGCGTCATAAAATAAGGAATTGAGTAAAGCGTCATGAAATAAGGAATTTAGTAAAGCGTCATAAAATAAGGAATTTAGTGAACCGTCATAAAATAAGGAATTTAGTAAAGCGTCATAAAAATGGAATTGAGTAAAGCGTCATAAAATAAGGAATTCGGTGAAGCTTCATAAAATAAGGAATTTAGTGAAGAGGCATAAAATAAGCAATTTAGTAAAACTTTATAAAATAAGGAATTGAGTAAAGTGTCGTAAAATAAGGAATTGAGTAAAGCGTCATAAAATAAGGAATTTGGTAAAGCGTCATAAAATAGGAAATTGAGTAAATCGTCGTAAAATAAGGAATTCAATAAAGCGTCATAAAAATGGAATTCAATAAAGCGTCATAAAAATGGAATTCAATAAAGCGTCATAAAAATGGAATTGAGTAAAGCGTCATAAAATAAGGAATTCAGTAAAGCGTCATAAAATAACATAAAATAAGGAATTTAATAATGCGTCATAAAATAAGGAATTTAGTAAAGCGTCATAAAATAAGGAATTTAGTGAACCGTCATAAAATAAGGAATTTAGTAAAGCGTCATAAAAATGGAATTGGGTAAAGCGTCATAAAAATGGAATTGAGTAAAGCGTCATAAAATAAGGAATTCGGTGAAGCTTCATAAAATAAGGAATTTAGTAAAACTTTATAAAATAAGGAATTGAGTAAAGCGTCATAAAATAGGAAATTGAGTAAATCGTCGTAAAATAAGGAATTCAATAAAGCGTCATAAAAATGGAATTGAGTAAAGCGTCATAAAATAAGGAATTCAGTAAAGCGTCATAAAATAAGGAATTCAGTAAAGCGTCATAAAATAACATAAAATAAGGAATTTAATAATGCGTCATAAAATAAGGAATTCAATAATTCGTCATAAAATAAGGAATTGAGTAAAAGGTCATAAAATAAGGAATTGAGTAAAGCGTCATAAAATAAGGAATTGAGTAAAGCGTCATAAAATAAGGAATTGAGTAAAGCGTCATAAAAATGGAATTGGGTAAAGCGTCATAAAATAAGGAATTCGGTGAAGCTTCATAAAATAAGGAATTTAGTGAAGAGGCATAAAATAAGGAATTGAGTAAAGTGTCGTAAAATAAGGAATTGAGTAAAGCGTCATAAAATAAGGAATTGAGTAAAGCGTCATAAAATAAGGGATTTACGAAAGCGTCATAAAATAAGTAATTTACGAAAGCGTCATAAAATAAGGAATTTAGTAAAACTTCATAAAATAAGGAATTGAGTAAAGTGTCGTAAAATAAGGAATTCAGTAAAGCGTCATAAAATATGGAATTGAGTAAAGCGTCATAAAATGAGAAATTGAGTAAATCGTCATAAAATGAGAAATTGAGTAAATCGTCATAAAATGAGAAATTGAGTAAATCGTCATAAAATGAGAAATTGAGTAAATCGTCATAAAATAAAGAATTGAGTAAACCGTCATATAAAATAAGGAATTTAGTAAACAGCATAAAATAAGGAATTTAGTAAACAGTTTTTAATCAAGGAATTTAGTGAAGCGGCATGAAATAAGGAATTTAGTGAAGCGGCATAAAATAAGGAATTTAGTGAAGCGGCATAAAATAAGGAATTTAGTGAAGCGGCATAAAATAAGGAATTTAGTGAAGCGGCATAAAATAAGGAATTGAGTAAAGCGTCATAAAATAAGAATTTGAGTAAAGCGTCATAAAAAACGAATTTAGTAAAGCGTGATAAAATAAGGAATTCGGTGAAGCTTCATAAAATAAGGAATTGAGTAAAGCGTCATAAAATAAGGAATTGAGTAAAGCGTCATAAAATAAGGAATTGAGTAAAGCGTCATAAAATAAGGAATTAGGTGAAGCTTCATAAAACAGGGAATTAGGTAAAGCTTCATAAAACAGGGAATTCGGTAAAGCTTCATAAAACAGGGAATTCGGTAAAGCTTCATAAAACAGGGAATTCGGTAAATCGTCGTAAAATAAGGAATTCAATAAAGCGTCATAAAAATGGAATTCAATAAAGCGTCATAAAAATGGAATTCAATAAAGCGTCATAAAAATGGAATTGAGTAAAGCGTCATAAAATAAGGAATTCAGTAAAGCGTCATAAAATAACATAAAATAAGGAATTTAATAATGCGTCATAAAATAAGGAATTCCATAATTCGTCATAAAATAAGGAATTTAATAATGCGTCATAAAATAAGGAATTGAGTAAAGCGTCATAAAATAAGGAATTGAGTAAAGCGTCATGAAATAAGGAATTTAGTAAAGCGTCATAAAATAAGGAATTTAGTGAACCGTCATAATATAAGGAATTTAGTAAAACTTCATAAAATAAGGAATTGAGTAAAGCGTCATAAAATAAGGAATTGAGTAAAGCGTCATAAAATAAGGAATTTAGTAAAGCGTCATAAAAATGGAATTGAGTAAAGCGTCATAAAATAAGGAATTCGATGAAGCTTCATAAAATAAGGAATTTAGTGAAGAGGCATAAAATAAGGAATTGAGTAAAGCGTCATAAAATAACATAAAATAAGGAATTGAGTAAAGCGTCATAAAATAACATAAAATAAGGAATTGAGTAAAGCGTCATAAAAAACGAATTTAGTAAAGCGTCATAAAAAACGAATTTAGTAAAGCGTGATAAAATAAGGAATTCGGTGAAGCTTCATAAAATAAGGAATTGAGTAAAGCGTCATAAAATAAGGAATTAGGTGAAGCTTCATAAAACAGGGAATTCGGTAAAGCTTCATAAAATAAGGAATTAGGTAAAGCTTCATAAAACAGGGAATTCGGTAAAGCTTCATAAAACAGGGAATTCGGTAAAGCTTCATAAAACAGGGAATTCGGTAAATCGTCGTAAAATAAGGAATTCAATAAAGCGTCATAAAAATGGAATTCAATAAAGCGTCATAAAAATGGAATTCAATAAAGCGTCATAAAAATGGAATTGAGTAAAGCGTCATAAAATAACATAAAATAAGGAATTTAATAATGCGTCATAAAATAAGGAATTCAATAATTCGTCATAAAATAAGGAATTTAATAATGCGTCATAAAATAAGGAATTGAGTAAAGCGTCATAAAATAAGGAATTGAGTAAAGCGTCATAAAATAAGGAATTGAGTAAAGCGTCATAAAATAAGGAATTGAGTAAAGCGTCATGAAATAAGGAATTTAGTAAAGCGTCATAAAATAAGGAATTTAGTGAACCGTCATAATATAAGGAATTTAGTAAAACTTCATAAAATAAGGAATTGAGTAAAGCGTCATAAAATAAGGAATTGAGTAAAGCGTCATAAAAATGGAATTGAGTAAAGCGTCATAAAATAAGGAATTCGGTGAAGCTTCATAAAATAAGGAATTTAGTGAAGAGGCATAAAATAAGGAATTGAGTAAAGCGTCATAAAATAACATAAAATAAGGAATTGAGTAAAGCGTCATAAAAAACGAATTTAGTAAAGCGTGATAAAATAAGGAATTCGGTGAAGCTTCATAAAATAAGGAATTGAGTAAAGCGTCATAAAATAAGGAATTAGGTAAACCTTCATAAAATAAGGAATTAGGTAAAGCTTCATAAAACAGGGAATTCGGTAAAGCTTCATAAAACAGGGAATTCGGTAAAGCTTCATAAAACAGGGAATTCGGTAAAGCTATGAAGCTTCATAAAACAGGGAATTCGGTAAAGCTATGAAGCTTCATAAAACAGGGAATTCGGTAAAGCTATGAAGCTTTAATAAGGAATTCAGTAAGGCTTCAAAAAATAAGGAATTCGGTAAAGCTTCATATTATAAGGAATTTAGTGAAGCGCCATAAAATAAGAAATTGAGTAAATCGTCATTAAATAAGGAATTTAAGAAATCGTCATTAAATAAGGAATTTAGTAATGCGTCATAAAATGAGAAATTTAATAAAACGTTACATAATAAGGAATTAAATAAAGCGTCGTAAAAGAGGAAATACACTGAAGCGTCATGAAATGGGGAATCCTGTAAAGTAGCGATTCTCAAACGTTTTTGACTCGCGGATCCTTTTTTAGTACAGTATATAATTTCTACGGCAGAGCCCCGAGGGGCCTCTTTTATATAGCTTTTACACGCAGATCTGTTGGATTGGATTTGGTAGTCTGAAAATTACTCTGCAATAATTCCCCCACTTGAAAGCTTCATCACCACATTGGGGGTTGAATTTCCGGAAATCTCGTCTTAGTTGGTATCTACATTATAAAATATAATACTGACCAAATTTCACATTAATAGCTTCAGTGGTTTCAGATCGGCTATGATTGACCCATATAACTCTTGAACCACTTTTAACCCCCTTAGAGTTTGAATTTGGAAAAATCCCTTCTTAGTGAGTCTTTACATCATTAAATGAAACAACTGATAAAACTTCGGCTTGGCGTGATTTCCATGAAATAAAACTACTGATCAAATTTCATATTCATAATTTCAGTTGTTTCGGCTCGGCGTGATTTCTATTTGTAACCTCTAAACCCCCCCCCCCCCCTTAGAGGTTGAGTTTAAAAAAAAAACAAAAAAAAACTTCTTTGTCATCAGATAAAACTACCGACCAAATTTCATATTTATAATTATAACTACAGCAGTTTCGGCTCGGTGATGATGAATCAGTGAATCAGTCAGGCAGTCAGGATATGTCATTCAGTTGACGCCCGTTTTTACGAACCTGTACGGACGGGGGAAATAGTTCGTAGAATGAAAAGTTCGTAAATGGGAAAGGCGTTTATAAAGGAATAGTTTATTCTTTGGGACCAGAAGATTAGTTCGTAAAAACGAGTAGTTCGTGAATTAGAGGTTCGTAAAATCGAGCGTCGACTGTATATGGATTTATAAATCTTACTGATTTATTTATTTATTTATTTTTCCTCGAGGGATCACGGAGCCCCTGGAAAGTGCATACGGAGCACCGGTTCAGAACGGCTGTCCTTGAAGAACTCGCAAACTATTCTGAGTCCGTTCAGATTCGTTTATTTGTCCTGCGTGCGGAGAAAACGAAACTCCACTTCATTATGTAGGACGATGCCTTGCATTCTCTATCTCGAGAAGAAACTACTTTGGTGATCATCAGGTGAAGTGAAGTAATAAATGCAACCAGACAGAGTATTTACCACTTGGTAAATTTTCTCATTTATGCTAAACATCTTAACGGTGAATATCAATCACATGGTGAGTATTAATTCTCTTCTCTGATTCAAACTCTCATGTTTTATTTTTTTCAATAACCTCATATTAAGTTTCTGGCCGTATTCCCAGGAGATCTTTTCTGCTCTTTTTTCCCCTTAAAAGGGCGTCACAGATAGAAGAAGCCTCCTCATTTATTTATATATGGCCAATATCATTTATAGGTATCTCATTATGTCCCACTTACAGGTTCTAATATTTAACAAAATGGTAACATTTACCATGCTTTTCGTTCCCACCGTTGTTGCAAAAACTTCTAGGAAATCTCCACAGAACGATACTTCTTCACATGTATATGATTCACAATTCGTGTTACTTGGTGTCAGAGCAATGGGCAAAATTGTCTAAGCACTTCCCTCTTGGGACACCAACGATTGATGACGATAACTCGCAAACCGTTGATCCTAGAAATATACTTCTAATTGAAAAAGTATACAAATAACGTGTAGACCCCAGATACGCCATTCATATTAAAAGGAGTCGTATAGTAGTTATTAATTAATTAACATAAAAAATTTAACTTTTTATTTGTTCGCCATGTCCTAAAAACTCCAATTAAGAAGTTGTTGTCCTATCTCTCCTGAGCCTAACAAAAAAAATTACATGTTTCGAAATGCAATATTAACTTAGATATTTGAATTTGAAAATTGCTGCAAATGAAGAAAAGAAAGGCTTATGAAGCATAGAAGAAGCTTGTTACTTAAAGTGGTTCTTTTCTTCCTTTTCTCTCTCTCAGTGACCTTCAAATTCAAACATCTTAGGCCGGGATTATACTATAAAAGTTTGGTAAAAGTCCTTCTATAAAACGTGAAAAATGCAGCCAATAAGGTCACCGGTTGTATTTTCTGCATTTTTTTTTGTGCGTATTTTTTGTGCATTTTTTTAGCATTTTGTACATTAGTGGTGTACGTAGACTTTTTACTCACTGACTTTTTTCCCTTTAGAATGTACATAATCAGAGCTCGAGGATCTTAGAAAATGCTTGGGCTCCGAGTTGTTGAAATGGCCTTAGTGACAATTATGCTCATATATAAACTATATAAAGGGTCGTAAGGAAAGTGCATAGGCCACTTTTTACTAGCGAACCGTTGATCCTAATGGCATACTTCCAATTAGAAAAAGTATCCGAATAACGTATAGACCTTAGATACGTCATTCATATTGCTAGGAGTTGTATAGTTATTAAAATACAAATTTCATCTTTTTATACGGACACCCTGTCCTCAAAAACATAGTTAGAAAGTTGTTGCCCTGTCTCTTCTGAGGCCAACAAAAAATAATTTTACATTTTCAAGTGCAATGTTCACTGAAATATTTTAATTCAAAATTGAAGATAAATTGGTAAAGCACAGCACAACCATAAATAGGGGAAAGAAGCGTTGGCCATTAGCTTTTGCTGTTCTTTCTCAATTTTTCTCCAATTTTTGAATTCAAATATCGCAGTAAATACCGCACTTAAGAACGTGGAATTGGCCCCAGAAGGGACAGTACAACAACTTTCTAAATAGGTTTTTGAGAACAGGATATCCGTAGGGAAAGTTAGTGTTTTTGTATTTTAATAATTACACAACCCCTTGTAATATGAATGACGTATCTGAGGTCTACACGTTATTTGGATATCTTTTTTAATTGGAAGTATGCCTCTAGGATCAACGGTTCGCAAATAAAATGTAGCCTAGGAATGTATCCTAGTAAATGTAGCCTATTTCGTTACTACGCTGCATCTTTATATTCTTAATATCAAAAATATTATTACTTACGATTATCAACTGTCTCGAAATACTGAAGACGGGATTTTTGTCCGATTTCATCAGATGTTTTTCCAGCGATAGTAAATTCGTATTTCTTTCCATGTTGCAAGTTTTTGAACGTTGCGCATGTTTCGTGCCCTTTATTTGCCGTAACATTCATTTGATTACTTTTGACATTTCCAATCATTTTGTATTGTGTAAAATAGCCATCGACGTACCCAAATTCTGGACTTTTCCAGCAAACCACTACGGATGAAGTTGATGTGTTCACGACTCGCACATCAATAGGTACTGCAAAAAGAAATATTTTCTTATTCAAAAAGCACTCCAAACTTATAACTGAAATACAGGGTGATTATAAAAAAACTATTCCGACATATGGGCCCCTAACTATCATACCATTCACAGAAACTGAATGAAATTTTGGCATAAGGTATTTTGATGTATGCGCTCAAGAATGATATGGAAAACAACAGTGTCACTCTAACAGTTACGGTTACAGTGAGAAAATTTCGAATTCTGTGAATGGTATGATAGTTAGGGGCCCATATGTCGGGATAGTTTTTTTATAATCACCCCGTAAATGTACTCTCAATGCAAAAGCATTTAACAATCAGAAACTCTAAAAAAATATGTGATGTTGATATTTCTAAATTTAATTTGAAATTAATCTTTCAATTCTAATAAGAACCAAATTGTGGCAATATGGTATAATTAACAGAGATAGTTCATAAGTAAATGAAAATTGATAAAATCAATAAGTATTACGTGTTAAGAAAGTGATTACCGAAGAGTGTGTTTGGAGATAGAGCTGGAGTGACACGAGTTATTTCGAAGATGAAGTTGTATCAAAATTAGTAATAGAGCTTGTGATTCTCAATCAGTCAGTCGCAGCCATGTAAGAGCCCCGCAGACGCTTCGACATTTAGCAGGCAGGGGCGGAGATACGGGGGGGGGGCATGGGGGGGCATTGCCCCCCCCCCACCCACATAGTCAAAGGTGGAGTTGACTGATCTAATGTATATGTGAATTGACATCATCATCATTATTTCCCCCCCCCCCCCCAGAAACAATGACCGTGCCCCCCCAGACTTCCAAGTCTATCTCCGCGTATGTTGGCAAGTGGTCAAAAGATATCTGTATTCTTATCAAGTGTGATGCGAACTTAAAATACATGGGAAAACTCGTGTTAAGGATTATCATTTGATATAACTTGTTAATTTTTTTGCCACACCACGTTCACACGGAAGACTGACTTCATTTGATTATTTTGTCGAAACGTAATCCTTTCATTGCACACGATAGTTGATTAGACTTATTGTGTACTTCACGTATATATGAACTATTAACTAAGTATAATTTATTATTAATTGTCTTAAAAATTGATAACAGCTTGGTAAGTATAAATGACAATTTTTCTCTTTAAATTGACCAAAGTCGTGAACTATAATCTGTTTATAATATTTACGAAAAAACTTTTTTTTTAAATTTGAGACCTTTAAAACTTGATGAGACTTGGAAGAGTTGATCAACTTTGCCCAAGAATATCAAGAAGACACCAACGAATAAGGCAAATACACGAAAATCACAAAAAAATCCTAATGCATTTCGACACCAATGGGTGTCGTCTTCAGAGGAAAAATATTTAACCAATAATCACACGCTGACAGAGTTTCCCACTTGGGTTGAATACCAAATCTTAACGCTTGGTTTCTCAGCAGAAAAAGTACGTCTGTTCACTTCAAACGTCGTGGTCAGAATACCACGACCATTCTAACCACGGCGTTTGAAGTGAACAGACGTACTTTTTCCGCTTAGCAACCGAGCATTAAGATTTGGTATTTTTTGTGTTTTTCGTGTATTTGCCTTATTCATTGGTGTCTTCTTAATATTGGTAAGACTTGTTACAGAGTAACGCATGGGGTCCATTCGGTCTTGACCCGGAGGTCCTAGGGAGTAGGGGGCCTCGTGATGATGAGGTTTGGAATAATAATTTTTGAGAGCAAGTACGTATACTGTGTGTAGACAAGTACTTTCAGGTTCCAGCTAGATAGGGCCCTAGAATTGCACTTTTCTCGGTGGCCCATGGAACTGTTAAGACAGCCCTGACTTATTCTAGGTGTCATATAAAGGGGATTACGTGAATTATTTTGTGAATAGAATTGTAGTGTATGCGTGCGTCATAAATAGTTTCATAATAATACAGTATATGAAAGGATGCCGATTCTCTTTTATTAAAACCATAATTAAATTGGTGGTTTCTTCGAAAGCATTGACAAACCTGGACTTTCTTTCAGCATCCTGGACTGAAGAGTAGAGCATGCAGGTCAGCACAGTGTTTACTTCATTTAGAATAAAATGCAATTATAAATTTTCATAATTTTTGAAGTTACTGAGAATGTCACTGATTTGAAGATAATTGTGAACAAGCATTTGCGGTTTTTTTAATCATTATTGTCCAGTTGTTTTTAAGAAAAATAATAGAATGTCAGGCCTAATTTTAAGAAAAGCCCATTCCAAGGGTGACAATAGTATACAGTACATCTTTTCGTGGTTTGACCAGATCTCGTTTAGAATATGCAGAGCAGTTCTGAAGTCTTACATGCCGAGAGACATGAATTCGATCGAAACAGTATGGTGATAAGTCCAAAGACGTCGGAGCCAGGGTTGTTGTTGGTTTTCCACAGTATTTTGTAGTATATAACCCCGTAATAAATTCAGAAATCAAAATCCTCTTCATAAATACAAATACACCGCCACAACAGGCAAAATGCTTAACGAGGTGGCTGAGACATGAAGCTGAAGCAAAGCGATTAATAGGTCTAAAACATTTCTGACGTTTCTGAACCAGTCACACATTCATTAATTGGACTGCGAGATTAAAAAAATTCGTGGAGAGATCAGAGTCACTCACTTTCCATAACACAAGGAACGGGGGGGGGGTTGATATAGGTGTTTTAGGACGGGAGCCCTGAGATATTTTTTCTTGGCCTTGGAGGTGCTCCGAAATTCTCTTTCGCAACCACCTAATAGAGTTACTAATTCGTTGTGTACTGTATTGCGTCATAAAGACTGTGTAATCGAAAGGTACACCAGAACGTAAATTAGAAAAAGGTCATCTGATTTTGCAGGCACCAAAAATACTGAGCAATGCAGCTTATCTTTTATGTTTAAGTTATGAGTTACTCACCTGTAATTGTCTTTATGGAGATTTCCACTTGTACGCGAGCCCAACGCTTCGGTGATCCACCATCCTCTGCAAAAACTCCAAAAACTAATTCGCATGTCTCGGAAATGTTCAAAGGTTGAGCAACTGTTAGTTCGCCACTTATCGGGTCGAGGTTGAAAAAATTTGTTGATGCATTTTGATCCATGCGGTAGTAAATCTCGGCATTCTGAGGAACTGGGTCTGGATCCAGCGCATGTACCTGCAGAACTGGCGTCCCTACTTCGGAATAGATTAATACCTCAGCTTTGTATACTTGTTTTTCAAATCGTGGAGCGAACTGATTAAATTCGGTTACTATAATTTGTAAGTGCTCCAATTCTGATAATCCTCCAGTGCTTGCTGCAGCTGCCATCACCTATAAGCATAAGCAAAGAGAAGTTAAATCTATACATATATAATACGTATTTATTTGGCAAATACCTTATGTAAAATATGTACACTGTTATAGATCATTTTTGTGTGTTACGGATTCCTTCATGAAGAGGAGTGGATTTCAAGTTTATAATTTAGCTGAGTGTACAAATATGAACAATAACTCAGCATTCGGTACCGTACTACCCACTAATGAATTTCGGAACTAAATTTTTTCATTAAAGAAAAGGCGCAGTGGGTTCGATATTAGACTATTACGCTAAATTGGGTGAATTTAATGCATATAAATCTACTTATCAGATTTTTGGAATACGATCCCACTATGCCTTTTCTTTGACTATGGCCACCCTGTGTAAGTTGACCATTATCACACTGCCCTACATGAAGATCATATCTAGTTGGATTCAGGAGCGTAAGCAGGATCGACCTTTAAAAGGGGCACAAAATTTTCTACCCGAGAAATGTTGAGTTACCACCCTTCAAAAAGCATTCAAATTAACAGAACTTGGTGTATATAGCACAGCGGTTCTCAACCTTTTTTGACCCACGGAGCCCTTTCCGCTATGTAATTTCTATGGCTATTTCTAATTTTTTATTTATCCATCAAAGTTTGACTTATTTTTATTATTCAAAAATATTAATAATTTTTTTTTTTCAAATTTACTGGGTTTTTTTATTTTCCTCGAGCGGGAGCCCTGGGAGTTCACACGGAGCCCTAAGGGTTCCGCGGAGCACCGGTTGAGAGTATTTTCATTCGATATTTAGATTTTTCCACTGAAATTTTACATTTTTTTCTAATTTTGGAAATTAGATCTTGGGAAAAGGCACCGGTCCCTTAAAAATCCTCTGCTTACGCCTCTGGTGGAATTGTTGGATTTAATAACTAGAATATCTCAGAATCAAAACTGTTTGTAATATTCATTAGAATAGTCGCTAGGTATTGTTTAATCCTTTTTACAGCATTGGTGGAAAATCACCCCTGTAGGTGCAAGCTAGCCTCGGATTACCGTACTTTACACTAAATATCTGCATTATCTGTAATGTGTTTTACAAAAAATTTATTACACAGACAATGCATTAATATACAGTATATATGGCTGCTGGCGAAAAGTAAACGTCAAGATCAAATACAACAGATTATTTAACGGGCAATGTTTTTAACGATTTCCTCGATTTAACGAATAAAATTGATGGTCCCGGCCGACTGATTGTAGGGACAACCAAGGCAATGTCCCGAAACCTCGTGCTTCAATGAATCAGGTATGATAAATAAGAGCAGTATTATACAGGGAGTCCTGGAAGTGCTAATGTGGGCTTTATCTCATCAACCGCCTGTCATAGAGGTATGATTCCAATGTAAAAAATGCTCAAAAGAAGTTCAAAAATTACCCTGTACCAGTTTTAAGAGTGAAAATACAGTGTGTCCCAAAATAAAAAATCTAAATTTTTATACGGTCTCCTTGTCTTCTAACTTCTAATTAGAAAGTGGTTGCCCTGTCTTTTCTGAGCCCAACAAAAAAAAATCCCATGTTTTTAACTAATATTCACTGAGATATATTAATTCAAAAATTGGGGAAAAGTTGGGAAATAACAGGAAAAACGAAGAGACAACGCTCCTTTCCCTCATTTATGCTGTCCTTTCCCAACTTTTTTCTCCAATTTTTTAATTCGAATACCTAAGCGAATATTGCAGTTAAAAACACAGGATCTCTTTTTTTTTTGGACTCGGAAAAGACAGGGCAACACCTTTCTAATTGGAAGTCAAAGGACAGAGCACCGTATAAACATTTAGATTTTTCTATTTTGTACACAATGTACCCCCACTCTCAAAACTGGTACCCAGTAATTTTTGAACACATTTTCAGCATTTTTTATATTGAAACCATACCTCTACGACAAACGGTTGATATCAGATAAAAGCTTCATTATCACTTAGAGGACACGCTGTATATATGTAAGTAGTATAATACGTAGAAGTTTTAAAATCAGAGCCCCGTATGTCATTATTCTGCCCCACGGTAAGGTACTTATAAAATATTTCAAGGAGGTCCCAGGGCACCCCCCCGCACCGCAGTTCAATCTATGGCCATGACTGTATGTAATGGTTTTTTGTGTTACTCACCTGATATACTTCATCGACTTTTTTTTCGATATTCTTCGCAGTTGTAAGGTTCCCCGTATTTTGATCCAACACAAAATACTCGAAATCTAAGACATTCGGGAGATTGTAGATGACCTTTTTCCTGGGATTATCCGGATCATAAGCATGGACCGTTGTCACGTGAACGCCTGGAGGTGCTCCTTCGTATATACGTGGGGAGTGCATCAAAGGGCGGAAAACCAACTTACCTGGAAAAAATATAAACCTACTGTGTCATCTCGTTATAGACAATTTCTTTAGAAAGCTTGTTTATATAATATTGAAGAGATTAACGCAAACTTTCTGACAATGGAATAGCCAACTGCGTACCTCTACAAAAAGTTCTTGGCCTGAAGATGCCAGAAAAAAAAACCGATCTATTGGTGAATTCAAATCAATAAACTTTCTTGGTATTATGCCGAGGTGAACTTGGGAAAAAGTTTGAATTGTATGGATGAGCATGCTGTAGGCAGCTCTATTTCTGACCAAAAATTTGACACCGGTTTCTATTTTGCCAAAAACATCAGTAATTATATGGACTGAGCCGTTGCTGATATATAGCTTTTCAGCAATCCATTTAGCGGTTAAATGCCAATCTTTCGTGAAATACAGTAATTCAACGTATGGCCAACGTTTTCCTCGTGAAACTTTTTTCCGGACATCCCTCGTCTATTGGCTTTCATTGAAGAGCCGATAAAGCTAAAAAAAAAAACGCTGTATGTTTAAAACACAGTAATGACTAAAAACACCAAGAGAGAGCACACACACACACACACATGGCTACTTTCATCATCTCATATAAGCTTTCGACGCAAAAAATCTTTTTACAACAAAATTTGACGCCACCTTCTCTCTGATCACATCAAAAAAAGTGACGAGGTAAAAAAACGGCAATAACGGAATACAGGAATTAAGATGCCCAGATGACATTTCATAATAATTGGTGTTATCATTTTTTAACACATGACACCACTAGCAGACCGGATACTTTTATACAGACGGTGTAAATGAAAGTGAAGAAACATACTTGATTGATTCACCTCATAGTCACTTATGAGATAAATTTTAACGCGTCAATTTGCTTGGAAAAGGCTCTTATAATGGTATTACTATCGGCTCATAAATTCTGTGAAGGAAGTAAAATAGTAAAAATTCTTTGCATACAGCTGTGATGTTTCGAATGTAAAATCTATATACGATCGAATCGCACGCAACTACTTTGGTCTAAAAGTCATTTAAACATTCACGTATGTCGTTCTGTGAGCAGCTGTTTCCTTTGCGTGCTGTCGTAGCGTCTGCGAGACTCGTATATAAAAAGAGGCAAAATGGCCTGAACACACATGAAATGTTTATCGCAAACATCACAGAAAAACTTATGTTTTAATAAACGATACGCTGAAACGCCAGACATATACTCGACAACTTACTTCATCCGCCGATCTTCAAACACAATGAACATTTTCAATGTGAAATGAGTAACTAATTTTTATTAGTAGCGGTTTTTATAAATCTCCGTTCCGGTACGAATATTATTCATCGAAATTTTTCTACACACAGCGTAAAAATCCTTTTCATAGTTTCAGGAAATTAAAACAAACTCAATCGTTCCAGAATCCTTTTCGTTTCAATTTTGAATGAAAAATATTCTTTAAAGAAATTATATTTCACTCAATGTACTAGGGGGAAAATAACGTGTGTAGACCCAAAATTTGAAAAAGGAACCACGGCTAGACGCGTTTCAGAACTGTATGAAGTTCCTTCATCAATAGTAAAGAAAAGAATTGGAAGACAGTGAAAATACTCCTGACTCCGTTAGTTTATGCTGCTCTTTTCCACCTTTTCTCCGATTTTTGAATTTTAAGCTCTCAGTGAATATTGGAGTTAGAAACGTGGATTTTTTTTGGTGGCCTCATGACAAATAGGGCACCAACTTTCTAATTGGTCATTAGAGGACGGGGGGGGGGAACCATATAAAAATTTACATCTTTTTCTTTGTGGCACACTTTATTTTAACTCTCAAAACTGGTACAGGGTGATTTCTGAACACATTTTAAGCATTTTTTAAACTGAAACCATAACTCTACGACGAAAGGTTGATGAGATAAAGGCCGAATTAGGAATTACAGGACGCCTTGTGTATTAGGACTTTTTCTATGGTCACAACCATAGCATTAAGCATCTATTTCCACTTTATACAAGGGATCTGTTTATCACAAACATTGAAGTAGCAAAATGACGCTGCTGGTTTATGTCATACCGATTTCGAACCCGTTCAAATTTATGTTACGTATTGCTCATAAGCAGCAATAGTGGTAAAAAACAAATTCATTATTTTCAGTCAAAACACCCTACCACTGTTGTTCAAAATAATGCTTTTTATCATGTTACAGTACTAACAAAATTTGTAAAATGCTCATCAGATGACAATACAGAGCTGCAAACACTGGAATAAAAAAATCAAGTCAGAGGATACTTGATTATTTTTTCATTGGTGAAATCAAAAGGCGCAAAACCCCTTAAATTATTGTTTTAAAAACGTAAGCACCACGGGTATGGTAATTTGATTGCCTAGTAAATTACTGTCTATAATTATCAATACCTTTCGCAAAATATGTTCTCTTATGCAGTTATGTCTTCCCCCGAATGAATCACATAATATTCCGAAATTCATATGAAAAGAATACGGCATAGAATGAGGAGTTTATGATTTAAAAAAAAAAATCGTACGTGGACATGAAATGTTCAGGCTTTTTAGGTTTTTGATGGATGCGGAATATTTTGGGTAAGTTATACCGGAATGAATTGCATTAATCGACCTGGAAAAGTGTAAACACCCCCATTAGTATAGAAGTGCTTGTTCTCGTATCGCTCAACCACATCTACTCGACGTTTTGCTCAAAGAAGCCCTTGAGAAAATCGGTGAGCACGTCATTACACTTCCGAAAAGTGGCGTGGGAAATAAAGCCACGTGTGTTATGTTGACCATGTTTGTGTATGTGTGGGGTTTAACATTCGCGTCAGCAACTCCTTAAAGAGATCACCTTTAATTTCTTTTCATTTCAAAGCTCGAAACTTCTTTCACTATCAACACTTAGAAGAAGCTATATTAAAACAGTAACTACTATATATCGATGGTTATGAATGGATATTCCGATTATCTCGCATTAATAATTGACTATATGAACTTCAAAGTGTCATCATGAAGAATCACAAAAAAAAATCATACTGTATATACAACGTCATCATAAATTAACCCTTTAAGCAACATTGACGAGATATTTCGCCTCTTTAAAGGCTTTTTATTTTAGCATTGACAAGCCCAAATATGTATTTTGCAAGTTGATTTATCAATGAGAAACACTTTTCCCTATACCATTTACTTTATACATGATGAAAATTGGAAAAAAGCCTACTCCTACTTAATTGAAAAAGATATGGCATTTTGAAGGGGGTTAGCGCTTTTGCTATGTCGCTGTAAAGATTGACAGATTCAAAATCCAAGTTTTATGACATAATTTTGACTAAGGCCGGTATTACACTGTAAAAGTTTGATAAAATCCTTCTTATAAAACTTAAAAAATCCAACCAATAAAGCGCTCGTAGGTTACATTCGAGCAAATGCCACCGATAAGCTTATTGGTTGAATTTTTCATGTTTTATAAAAGGATTTTTATATTTTATGGTGTAATCCCGGACTAAGGACGGCATTACACTGTAAAAGTTTGGTAAAAGTGCTCTCATAAGACTTAAAAAATACAACCAATGAACTGATCGGTTATATTCGAGAAATGCAACCGCTCAGCTTATTGGTTGTATTTTTCAAGTTTTATAAAAGTTCTTTTATAAAACTTAAAAAATTCAGTAAATCCGGGTTTACACTATAAAAGTTTCGTAAAAGTTAATTTATAAAACTTGAATGATTTAACCAGTAAGGTTATCGGTTACATTCGAGAAAATGCAACCGATAGCCTTATTAGTTGAATTTTTCAAATTTGATAAAAGCACTTTTATAAAACTTGAAAAATCCAACGAATAAGCATATTTGTTATATTCGAGCAAATAGTGTAATTTCGGCCTAAGAGATAAAATTTCAGATTACAATGACAGTAAGTTAACAATTGATTGAATGTGTAGAATCAGTGATATCTAGAGATCTCGGATCGAAAATGGTGTTCTGGAAAGCTGAAGGATGTATAGAAAAATGGATTAATCTGAGTACTAAAGTTCAATTGGATAATCCTGTAAGGAGCATGCGTAATCATAGGCGTACGCAGAATTTTCTCGAGGGGGGGTTTAAGATTTTTTTTCCTTCTGGAGGGGAGATTTACTTTTTTTCTTGCAAAATAACACTATAATCTTGGCTCATTGCGTACGGCAATGTGCGTAATTAATACGATTAGAGGATTGTAGAGAGGAACTGACACATATAATCCAAGAAACTCTGATAATTGGAAGTATTCCGAATGTTATGAACGTTTTTCTGCAATTCAGGCAAAAATTCTAAAACGACTATTTAATTTTTGTCACATTTATTACCGATGTATACATGAAAATCCCTCCTTTTTTTGCACATAAATTTCTTTTAAATATGACGCTAATTCTGATTGATATACTGCGTACTTATTATTATAAACCTTTCGCATTTTTTTTAAATTAAAAATCTAACTTTTCATTAATTTAAATAGTCTGGTCATTAATTTAAATACTGGTCAGCAGTGCAAATAACAAAAAGTGAATTCATAGTTTACGGTTTCAAATCAAAAACTGATTTCATATGTATTGATTGTCTTGGAATTTTATATTTCCAGGATAAACTGCTACTGCATGATTCATTGTTACTCAAAAACTTAAAATTTTCGAAATTCGTGATGTACAATCGTATGAGAGGGAGAACCGCGGATAAATCTCATTTTATATACAGCCCTAAAATATTGAATTGCAATTGTTTGAATTTTATGGCAATTTTCTTCAAAAAGGTTATACGTATTTTCATTAGATTTGAAGAATACAAATGAGAACAAAAAATATAATAATCTCCCAATTGATTAAAAGTATGAAAAAAACCCCCATGAGGGAAAAGTTCTTTTTGAAATGTGTATGTTGTGATCTCAGAGTGAAACATGATCCGTAAGAAATGGGATATAAACATACGTAGATTTTTAAAAAAAATGCTATTATTCACAGTTGTTGTTTTTTTTTCCCAGTGATAAAACTATATCAATTTATCATTCGAATGATGTTAGTAGAGGAAGTGGAAAATATATAAAAAGAGAGAAGAGATTAAAAGACACACACTCAAAAAAACGTTTGATGGTTTTTTGTAAAGAGTATCATAGGGGACGCGAAAAGGCGGTGTCTAGACTTATCTTTTGGGTAGGGTTTTTCCAACGTCGGGCGCCGTTTAGGACTTTGAGTTGAAGAACAAACGCGCATCCGGGAAAAAAAATCGGAATGACAGATACATGTAGCACAGCCATGTGTACACCATGTGTGTTGGAAATTTTCACATTTCCGACCACTCTCTCTCTCTTTTTTTTAATTTTCCTATTTTTTTATTATTATGTTTAAAGCATTTGTATTTTTGCCTTCAGACTTCAACCCTTTCGAAGACTGCAGTTAAATAGAAATATAATAAAATGTAAAAGGAAAAACAAAAGTATTTACAACCAGGAGTGAGATTTTAAAAAATATATAGAGTGGACGGAAATGTTAAAAATGTCATCAGTCCTATCGTTTCATCCGTCAAAAATAATTACATCGACGTATATGAAATACATACGCATGTAGAGAGAAACGATGTCACTCTCCGCTTTTCATACGAAGTACGCTTGGTTATCCAGGCTTTCGTACTTCGTATGAAAAGCGGAGAGTGACATCGTTTCTCTCTATATGTCGCCATCTGGGGGCTAACGTCGTAAGGGCTATTAGCTGAGCTTGGAGGCTGTCCATGCGCAGTCCCGTTCAGCATTCATACATATGCTCTAAGGATTGCAAATGTCTGTCCTCTGTAGTTCAATGGTTAGAACACTCGCCCGGACAGTGAGAGATTGGTGGTTCGATTCCCCACAGAGGAATGTGAATTTTCTTTCCGAACAACATCTCGATCTCCGCTTGGTTATCCAGGCTTTCGTACATACACGTGTTTTAAAATATTTCCGAGAGAGTGTTAACATTATACAGGGTGATGCCTTAAGTTCCTTGGTCGCAAATTATTAGCAAACAGTTGATTCTAGAGACATACATCCAATTAGGAAAAAATATCTAAATAACGTGTAGTCCCCAGATACGTCATTCATATTGCAAAGGGTGGTATAGTAAACTAGCTGTTACTCGCGGCTTCGCTCGCGTGGATTTGGTAATCTAAAAATTGCTTGGCGATGATTCCTTCCAATAACATTTGAATCCCTCATGATCCCCGTGGGTGTTGCATTTCCAGAAATCCCATCTTGGCGAGTCTCTATATTATAAAATATAATACTGACCGAATTTCATATTTATAGCTTCCAGGGTTTGGGATCAGCGATGATTGCCCCATAAAACCTTTGAACCCCTCCCTATGTCCTACTTACAGTATGAATTAAAAAAAAATCCATCGTTAGTGAGTTTTAACATTACAAAATAAAACTACTGACCAAATTTTATATTTATAGCTTCGGCGATTTAGGCTCCCATTATTATCCCATATAACCCTTGAGCCCCTCATGACCACTTTAGGGGCGAATTTCGAACCCCCCCCCCCCTCTTGGTGATCCTTTACGACATGAAATAAAACTACTGACCAAAGTTCATAAATACAGATAGCTCCAGCGGTTTCGGCTCGGCATGATTTTTGTGTATAACCTTTGAAGTCCCTTATGACCTTCTTAGGGGTCGAATTTCGAGAAACCCTTCCTTAGTTGGTATCTTCATGAAATAAAACTACCGACCAAATTTCATATCTATTACTTCAGTGGTTTCGACTTGGCGATGATGAATCATTAAGTAAATCAGGTCATGTTGTTTTATATATATAAATTATATAGTAAGCAAAAGTTGTATATTATAATAAAAAAAATTACTTTTTATACGGACACCCTATTAAAAAGCTGTTGCCATGCTTCTCCGGAGGCCAACCAAAAAAATTAAAGTTTTCAAGCGCAATTATCGCTGAAATATTTGAATTCAAAATCACTGGAAACGAGGGAAAGAAGCGCATAAACTAATGGACAAGCTCATTATATGCTATTCTTTCCCTTCTTATCAGCGATTTTTTGAATTCAAATATCTCAGCGAATAGTGCACTTAGAAACATGAATTTTCTTTCTTTTGTTAACCTTGGGAGGGACAGGCAACAACTTTGTCTAATTGGATTTTTTAGGACAGGGTAACCAAATGAAAAGTTAATTTTTTTTTAAATAATTATACAACCCCTTTCGATATGAATGACGAATATGTAGTCTACACGTTATGCAGATAATTTTTCTAGCTGGAAGTGTGCTTCTAGGTCCAACGGTTCACCAGTAATTTGCGGCCAAGGGACTTAAGGAATCGACCTGTATGTGTAATATTCACAGTGAAAATCATTAAAATTAATATTATATTTAAGAATGGTCTGTCGTTTTTATTTATCGAATAGTTAAAAGCGACGAGATCCTTATCTAGCCTATTCAATACCTATAGATACGTATTTTGATATTATTGAAATGATTATTACCAACTGTAATTGTGCGTATTTTCCTGTTAAATGCATAGTATTTTATTGTCCTCGATTAAACAAAACGAACTAATACTTCCAAATGCATTTTGACGAATTTCAAAAGTTTCTAAATACGCTACGTTATATCATATGAATAAACATTTATCGTATACATGGAGTGTTTCATAAAGAGTTTCCAAAAGCAGAAAAAAAATTCTATGGATTCTGAAAGATATGAGCAATGATTAGCAAACCAAGACGAAATCATTTACGTTAGTGGCATTTCTGTGAAATAATAGTTGACGCGGAAACATATAAAAAATTTTATACGGCCCTGTCGATGTGATTTTTGTGATCTGTAAATTTGGCCTCTCTTTATTGCACTGAAAAAAATTATGATATTTTTGGATAAAATTCACCGAGGTATCGGCGATTGAAATACATGATTACGTATCAAAAGAAACTGTCACAAAACTTTTTAAGTAGCAAAGAGTCAATAATTTATGGCGAATTTTTATCTGATTGTTACGGAGTAAATTTCTTTTAGCATAATAAAGAGAGGTGCAAATTTTACTACAACAATTGACCCTTTTTGATTGGATACCGTATAAAAATTTTGATTTTTAAATCTCTCCTAATTGTTATCCTACAGAAATGCCACTGTCGTAGATGAGTTTCCTATACTGCTTATTATTTTTTTTAATATTTTACTGTGATTTTAGAATCGACCGTTGAATTCTTTTCAGTTTCCTACGCTCTTCATAAAACATCAAGTACGAATACAGTATATAATTCAAAAAGGTTGATTGTTCAAATTTTCCAAAAATTTTTGTCAATTTTTTTTAAAAATTTTGCAGCTTTATAAACTAAAATTCAAATTAAATTAAAAATAAATATATCATTTTTCTAGGTTTGATTCAGTAAAATTTAAAGATTGAGTAATGAAGTTCAATCCATATTTTGTGATTCTTTATTGTTCTTAAAATAGATCAATTAATAGTATAACTATAAACCGGGGTAACTTTAGGACAAAAATTGTACATTTTTGAATACGGTATTCGTACTGTGAGTGTTAGTATGATTTCTGGAAGAAAATACGTTTTCAATATTGCAATTATATGAATTCACTTGAAAGCGACATTATCCGGAACCCTAAAAAATCTTGGTCTTTTTGTAAAAACTTGAAATTTCGAAAAACTTTTCCAAATGAGATGTCTTACCTTGGCAAATATTTCTCTGATGCTTCTGAAATTGCTGAATTTTTCAAAGATTTTTTTGGCTTTGTTTTCCGTAACTCTAAGCGTATATGTGTTGATTATGTCAATGATTGTGATTTTGCAGACAACCGTTTTTTTAGCCCTATTACTGAGAATGACGTACAAAACTCAAGGGTCATAAAGGCCGCGGTGATGATTATATACCACCTTTTTGTGTAAGAGGCTGTGCCCCTATTTGACTATCCACTCGCTACTACCTTCAACCTTTCAATTAGTTCGGTCTGTTTTCTTCCCTTTGGAAAACCTGCACCGTTACGCTTATTTTTAAAAAAGGCTAATACTGATGTATTGAATTATCGACCTATAATTACAAAACGAGTGCCATTTTCACAGCATTTGAATTTGTTACTCATAAGATAATTTATAGTCCTGTTCGATCCCGGATCTCTGCTCATCAGCATGGTTTCGTGCCTATACGATCTGCTAGTATGAATTTTGTGGTAATATCTTAGGCTATTGCTCAAGCTATTGACAGAAACGAACAACTGGACGTAACCTACACTGACTTTTCCAAAGCGTTTGATAGCGTTAACCATACTATCCTTCTTTCAAAAATTAGGGCTTGGGTTTTTTAGGTCACCTCACTAACTAGTTCGAATCCTACCTCATAGCTCGATACCAACAAGTTTTAATAGTGCCAAATCTCTCTCTTCCCGTTATCCTTGTCTTACTGGTGTTCCTCAGGGGTCCATTTTGGGCCCGTTGCTTTTTATTTTATTTATCAATGATGTGGAAAATCATGTTAATTGTAATTATTTGATATATATGCTGATGATATCAAAATCTTCCTAGTCATAAATAATATAGAAGACACTGAGACGCTACAAAATTCTGTTAAACTACTCAGTTCATGGGGTAATACCAATAAGTTAAACCTAAATATTTACAATTACAAATGTGTTTCTTTCAGTAAGAAAAATAGCCCTATCCTGTATAATTACAATATTGATGGTCAAACGCTCGAAAGAGTAGAGTACATGAAGGATCTAGGTGTTACTTTTCATAGAAGTTTTCAACCATCATATTAATGACATTGTTTTAAAAGCATCAAGAAATATCGGTTTCATAATTCGCATCAGGAAATTTTTTCAAAATGCAGAAACCTTTCTACTTCTTTACAATTCATACGTTAGATCAGTTCTAGAGTATTGTTCGATAATCTGGAATATATATTACACTCATTCAATAACGTTAGGATTGAACTCACACAAAATAGGCTTTTGCGTTTTGTTTATTTCAAGAAATTTCAAATTTTTGATTCTCGAATTCCTACAGAAATACTCGGATCGGCTTTAAACTATGAATCACTTGAAGTCCGCCATCAGAATACATCATTGATCACCTTCTTTGAAGCGCGGTAGCCCAGGTCGATAAGATACTCGCCTAAAGTATCAAAGGATGTTTAGAGGTGTCGCGAGTTCCTTGTCAGAAACTTTCCTGACACAGGCATACAACAGAAACGGCGACATGACCACAGAAAAGGATTGCTACCGCAGGGAGTCCCACATCGAGGGGTTAGTGCATCAACCTCTTGATGAGCATAAAAAAGGCTGCCATTCGGAATCGGCAATAAATTGTAGGTCCTGTCTAAGTAGCCTTCGTGTGCAGAAAATGACCGTGGTACGACAAAAATTGTCAATTGATCACCTTTTTTCTGAAAATTCTGCATTTCGACTTTGAGGCTCCAGCCATTTTAGCGCAAATCAGTTTTCACTGTAATAACATCAATCTTCGTAACCGAAATCTCTTCTACGTCCCACTATACCGAACTAAAGTGTTGGAAAGTTCTCCTCTCTTTTTCGTTTCCTCTGGTCTGGAAGTTCTCCTGTGCTTTTTTGACATGCTTTTTTTTTATACAAATACAAGTACAAGGCCACAACAGGCAAAATGCTCAACGACGTGGCTGAGAAAAAGATGTCCATAACAAATATGGATGTCATATATTTCTAAAATACAGCAACCCAATTAAAAATGCAATTATAAAAACTAAACAATATCTGTGATAATCAATATCTGTAATATACATGATAAAATATTATGCAAAGCCCATAAAAAATATTTATGGTTATCTTATTCTAAGTATGTATAGCTTCTCGATCTACCCCAACATGTTTACCGTATTTCTTTTTAAGCGTGTCAATTGTGTCAGAATTTACTACCACCGGGGGTAAGTTATTCCATTTATCAACAACCGTATTAGAGAAAAATTCCCTGCAACACCACGGCTTAGAATTACCCCTTATTAATCGATACTGGTGTCCCCTTGTCACAACAGTCGATATTAATAATTCATGGCCCATCCTATCCGTACCGTTAAAAAATTTGAACACTTCAATCATATCCACCCGACCCGAACATCGTGAGGAGAGGTTAGTTTTACCCTACTGTTGTGTATTTTGCCCTTGCGTGTAAGGTAGCGCTTCAGCTTAACATTGCCGTTATGCAGTGCTGTGGGCGCCCAAGTGGCGTGGTGGTAAGATGCTCGGCTACCACCGTAAAGGTTTCTGTCACGGTCCAGGATTCGAACCCGAGGGAGGATATAGACAAGGTATTTTGCCTAATGAACTTGAGGCGACCACCAATAATAGACAGCGCCTCATTTCCAGCCCATCTCATTAATGGTAGTAAATTGCGATATAGCCAGAGTTGGTGTTTGGTGGAGTAGCGTTATGCAGTGCTAAGTCCTGATGGTTGAAGACTATGGATTTGTATCTTTAACAAAAACCCCACGACGGACATTAAGAGGAAGAGGGACGGCACCCCCCCCCCTTTCCCGAATCAGAACTTGACTCGGGGATTATTCCCGTTTCGCCCTGCCAAGTATGATACTAGGCAAGACTGCAGCGTCTGATTTACGAAAGTCAACCCATATAACTTCGGGTGGGCCAGGAGTTCATCACTAAGATATCCTCCCCCGACACCTGCGTTCTTCCAATGTAAACATTTTCAAAAAATGAAGTCTCTCTTCATAACTCAATCCCCGTGTGGCAACAAGGACACGCGTAGCTCTTCTCTTCGCCCCTTCATCCAAGTTTATGTCCCTCTGTAGGTACGTTCTCCTAAACCTTAACAGCATATTCCAGTCCAGGACGAACTAAGCCTCGGAAAAACGGAAGAATGACGTTAGAATAACGCGAAAAGACCTTTTTGAAAATGAAATCGTACATTCTATTTTTTTTCCTTTCATGTATCTATACATTTTTTTGTATTATATTTATTTGTGGAACTTTATTATTATTACTATTTGTATTATTCTTGGCCCTTCTGTATTGCAACGTGCTGTTTATGTTCTTTTTTCTCACTCCACTAATTGGGCTTATGCCTGTTGTGTGAGTTTATCAATCAATAAATAAATAAATGAAATATAACCACAACCCTCAGCTTGCTTACCATGTCCGATTATTTAAAATTATTTATGAAATAAATAGGGAGAGGCACACAATTCTCTGTTGTCCTAAAGTTACCCTGCATTCCGTGGGAACTTTAGGACAAGCCTTTTTTTCTACTCTGTTTATGGAAGAACTGGAAATTTTATTTTTATCCATCAATTGAATAAAAAAGTTAAATGAATCTGAATGAAAAAATAAATAATTACAAGTCAAGGTTTAACCTTTTTTTTCAAATACAGGTGATGGGAAGTTGTAAAAGATTGACAACAATTCTTCACTTATTTACAACGTTTAATTGAAACACAAAAATAGGTGGAAATTTTACAAATATAAATTAAAATTAAATTAAACCTATTTCTTCATGTCTACTAGAAATAAATCACTTTTAATTTTTTGGGGTACAGTAAGTTCTTTTATTAAATTCGTAGCAGGGTACCAAATTTGTTCTTTTCGTTTGACCAATTCCAACATTTTCCTGTCATCCTCATACAATTAACTGCGGATTCGAAGGTCAGAACAAACGAAAAAAAAAAGTTCTAAAATTACCAAAATTTGGACATCTATGTTCTAATATGTACCCCGTTAAATGTAATATGTCTACATTTTATTACGTAATAAATTACCTAATTAACATACCAAAATAATTCATAAAGTAAATTAATCATTATAAATTATAAATTGAGTAATTACTTTTTTTTCACTTGACGTACGATTTTAACTCATTAGTTTTAAGAGGTTTCACAAAGTTATAATACTCACTAAATAGAAGAAACAAGGCGCCAAACAATCAGAAGCATTACTCAGAATATATTTAAGCACCTCAGCCAACACCCTCCAAAAAAAGAGGTGTTCTTTATGGGGTGTTGTCTCAGTGCATTCTACTAATTGTTGTGAGCATTTTTAGATCAAGAGCATGACGATAGCACGAAAACTCAGCCAGCCACGTAATTTCAAATATGAAAATAATGCTTGTCCAAAGTCACCCCGCCTCTCTTAAAGTTACCTCGATTTACGATAGCTAATATACGTATATAAGTAGATCTATAGTAAATACATTTTATGCAGACCAGACTTAAAGTGTCTCTATTATTAGAAATTTTTTTACATGGGACAGGTATAGCAAAAAATGTATGTGATCATGGTTTGACAATTTTTTTAAGCCCTGGAATTGAATAATTAGCATCGAATTTTATCTCCTGACTGATAGGATGTATAGCATTCCGAATATGAAAATAATTATTTTATATGCAAATGATGTGCATTTATTGAGAATATTTTGTTGATCTTAAACAATCAGTTTCAAAAGATCTAATAAACATGGCGGTCTGAAAGGCGTGTGCTTATATGCGAGATTCTCCTTGAGTTCCAAGATAACCGTAAACCGCAAGCTATAATGTATTAAATCGTGCTATCATCATACAACAACGTCCAGAAGTAAAGAATAAAGCTTATTGCTCTTTCAGAGAACCACATTATCTCGCCCCAACCATAACTCTTTATATGCCAATCCTGAAGTATTTCTTTCTATTGTGCATTTGCTACATATAATCATAGAACGAAAAAAATCACCTTCAAAGAACTACGAGTTCGCTATATTATTGGAAAAAAAATTGCTAATTTTATAATGAAGAACTTAGAACCATCGATAAGTGAAACGGCAGTGAAATTTTTTTAGAAATTATTAATAATACTGTATTCAAAAAAAGGATACTTCGTTGCAGAGGACACATTCACCATAAAAATTTAAAATCCAAGTGTTTTCCGCAAGAGCATCTAAAACAAGCATATTAATGGTGAAACTCTTCAAGTCTACTTTTGAAAATACAGTATTCCCTGAATTAGCCGGCATGCCGTAAAACTCGCTGACACAGCTTTTTGAATGTTGGAGTCTGGTCCGTTCCCGGCATGTCGGGGAAAGCGAGGTTTAATAAGGACAACAGATTTCATTCAGATAATTCAATGGATTCTTACAATAAAGATATTTAAGAATTTTACAGAATCTGATTCGAATTTCCCTGTATGTTCGAATTCCGGTATGTTGTCTCCCTCGGCATGTCGGTTGATAAGCGGGGTAATACGGTATATATTTATTCCTAACACGTATTTTTATTGGCGTATTTCTTTAATTTCTGTATTTTGAATGTTTAAAATTACTTTGAAAATATTTTTTTTAATATTCCTTACATATTTTTAACTTAACTATCAAAATCAAGTTACCGTTATGCATTTTGAAGTATATTTACCAATGTCTAATTTCACTCATCATATTGGTACATTGAAATTTTGATCGCAAGAAATTCTTCAAAAAATTAATGATAAGATATACGCGCAAAATCCAAAAAGAGATTTATGTTAATGGCGATAGAGAAAAGCTTTGATTTAGTGTGAGATTTTCATTCGGCAATGAAATTTACCATGTTTTACCGTGGTCATTGATTATCTTTTTTTTTTTAATCATGCTTTTAATTCAAAATTTACTATCAGCCTCTACGGAATAGAACATACTAAAAAATATTATTCAATTTTTTTCTGATGTCAATTAAGGGCGACTATTGATTAATTTTACCCTATCAGATACACAATGCAGTGAAAGAGTGAAAGGTTAAAATATAATGCCAAAAGAAAAAATAATTGGGTATAAATATACTTCAAAATCTCACGATGATTTTAGCAATAATAAATCATGTTCCTTTCTTACAAAATTATAAACGATATGAGAAAAATGAAACCTGATTGTATGAAAATTTGTCTCTGAATTCTCTGAACACGTGCAAATAAGTCAAACTTATTGCACGTGTTGACACAATATTCACAATGAAGATGTTAAACACAACCTATTCGATAAGTGATGATGGCAAGTTGAGAATACACTCCATAAACAGCACAAATTGTAAATTTTAGGTTGAAGAAAAACTGAAAAAATAACACTGAGGAAAACAAAGTACTGTAATTACCTTTGTTAGCAATCACCATATCTAGTTGAAGACACAGGAGAACAACAAAGCTTAGATCCATCGCACGAAGTTGAGCTATGATATTCGCGTTTAGATTTTTGCTGTCAAACCTCAAGACTAGTAACGAGAGTCGCTGTCTGGTCGCGAACTATCAAAAAATGAGAAGAAACCGCGGACAACCCGTAATGGCCTTCCGAAAAAGACGGCAGTAAGGGTGAAAAACCACGTGCTGTTACTTCAAGCAGCCACTTGAGATCTTTCTGAGTAAGACCTTCTTGAATAACTGGTGGGCATCTGTCACGCTGATCCCTATATACTGTGTCTCACTGAGAAGTTTTGAAAAAAGCGAGCAGAGGGCGCGATGGGGTAAAGGGCCAACACACGATTGGGTGAAACTGAGATTCAAAGGAGAAAGAAAATGTCTTACAATCATGGAAGAAAAAAAATTAATGTCTTTTCTTTTGACGAGATTGATAAATCCTTCTGCTAAAGTTTCTTTGAAGAACTTATCAATAGCCGATGACAGAAACATACCATGTGTTCGGCATTTACAATGAGAACATGTTTCGATCTTTCATGGATACGATAGTCTCTTCATATGCTCTTTGCCCTCTCCGATCAATTCAAAGATGTTACCGAAACAGCAGAAAATATACATAAGTGAAAAAATCCGACCGTATAATAAGAAATAAAAGAAATTTTCATGGGAAAATGGCATAAATTATATACTTGAATAATACTAGTATGAATTATTTTTTCTAAACAACCATCCAGACTTTCCAAAATAATTTTCCGACGTAATCACGTCATTTGAAAAATTAATTTTAAATTCATTTCGAGCAATTTAGAAGATTCCTGAATTCGTGTGTATAAAAATATTTTTTGCACATTACGCGAAATATTTGTACTGATTTTTCCAGAATAATCGATAAGTTTTCGAAAAGGGAAAATTAGAATTAAATTTTCCGATTAAAATGAAATCGGGACTAAATGAGTTGATATCAATCTAGGAGCTGGACTTATTAACTAATTAAGGCGAAATATATGTGTAGTCTTTGTTTGGTTTTTGTTTCGAATTGTTGCAATGAAAATTCACACTTCAATAAATTTATTGTAGATTCTGTGAAGAGAACGATATTGAAATATATAAAATTCTATCTTAGTATATATACACAAGGTCTTTTACGAAGAGCGTCGGAAAGAAATAAAAACACTACGCTTCGTTCTAGAGCTCTAATAAAATATTGGAAATTTTTAGCAAAACGAGGAAAATTTTTTTCTCTTATACGTAGTTTCACTCCTGTAAGATGATAACTTCCGAAAATATAAAAATCATCAAAATTATTACATTATACAGTGTTACCAATTTAAAACAAAACTAGTCTTTTTTCAGAGGCGTTTAGTCAGAAAAATAGCCATTCAGCTGCTAGTGGGAGATCTAGTCTTTTTTGGAAATTTTCCTGTGTAGTCTAGTTTTGGTTTTCTTTCCAATAATGTGGATCCTTTCCAAATACCTATGTAAATCCCTTTATAAAAAAAGTACTCTGATAAATTTTCATTAAATGGAATTGAGAGTTAGGAATGCCAAGGTTTTTTTATAATTTGGACCTACGCAGAAAGTCACAATTTTCAGTCAGAGTTAAATCTTATTAATACAGAATCAAGAAACAGAATCAGTACAGACATGGCTAATACTGTTTTGAGATCCGTGCTGACCTTGAAGAAATAAATTGTGTTATAATTTTGGACTTTCTGCATTGATCCTGAAAAAAAATTCAACTAAGACATGCAAAATGCAAATGTTGCACTGAATTCCAACCTCTCTATCAACTTTAGCTGAAATCATATTAAACATTTTCTTTTATGTGATTTTACCAACTTTTTATAATTTTGTATTAACATAATATACCATATTTCCATAATGAATAATGGCTAAAATTTAGTTTGGCTGTTTAGGTCCGGTTTCCAGTTGTTTTTGACGAAGAATCTAGTTGGAAATGTTTTTTTTGACTGTTGGCAAAATGGAGGCCCAGTCAAAAAAGATGTTTTTTGATTGGGTAAAAAATAGCATGTAAATTGGTAAAATCTGCTCTTAGAAACCAACATTAGTTTAAAATTTTGCTGCACATATATCATTCTTTTCTGATGTCACCTAATCCGCATCTCTGTACGAAACTTTTCGTACGAAAATACTCGTTCAAGTAAAATTAGACTGCTCAAACAATTTACTTAAATTTATTTATTACATTTATTTATTTAAATTTATTACATTTATTTATTTAAATTTATTACATTTATTTATTTAAATTTATTACATTTATTTATTTAAATTTATTACATTTATTTATTTAAATTTATTACATTTATTTATTTAAATTTATTACATTTATTTATTTAAATTTATTACATTTATTTATTTAAATTTATTACATTTATTTATTTAAATTTATTACATTTATTTATTTAAATTTATTACATTTATTTATTTAAATTTATTACATTTATTTATTTGAAATTTTCACATTTATTTAAATTTATTTTACATTTAATTATTTAAATTTATTGCATTTATTTATTTAAATTTACTGAATTTATTTATTTAAATTTACTGAATTTATTTATTTAAATTTACTGAATTTATTTACTTAAATTTACTCAATTTATTTATTTGAATTTATTAAATTCATTTTCTCTCTCTTCTCTCTCTTATGGTTTTTTTACCACTTCACCATATAATAATGGCCGTAAAGCTTTTTTAACTGTTAGCATGGCAATATCTCAAAAACAAGAGCCAATAAAACTTTTTCATGGGGTTCATTCGTGTTTAGCAGGTCAAAACTATTCGGATTGTATATTTTCCTGTCGGACGCAATTTCATTGTTGTCAAGTGGTATTATATAGGGTAATTCAGAAAAGATAGGAAAAACTTTAAAAGGTGATAGTACTCACCAATACAAACAATTGTCATCAACGAATGCATGGTCTAACATGAAACGCAAACACGTTTGGAAACGGCCGTCCGCAAACGTTAAAATGGCATTCCTGTTGAAATTTATCGGGAGAAAAAGAACATCATACATGCAAATGTAACCTGGGGAAGAAGAAATCGTATGAAAATCCGCGTCACAGTGAATAAAAGGCGTGGACCTGCATCAGACCGGGAAGCAAGAAAGGATCCCGTTTCACACAGCTGCCGATGCAAGCGCGCAAATGTTTTCGGATTGGGCAACCGCCTGTGGAGGAAAACGTTCACCGTACATTCGTGCTGCCTCTGTGGTACTTTGCAGCGCCGTAAAGGAAATTCATGTCTGCTTTTTCAGTATTATTAAAATGCGCCATTATCCCGTACGTTACAACTGTTAGAACGGTTAAACGCTGGAATAACTTGACAGGGCTGGTGTCCGCGCCTTTTATTCACTGTGACGAAGATTTGCATACGGTTTCTTCTTCTTCCCCAGGTTACATTTGCATGCACGGTGTTCTTTTTCTCCCGATAAATTCCAACAGGCATGTCGTTTTAACGTTTGCGGAGCGGCCGTTCCGAAACGCGCTAGCGCGTTTGCGTTTCATGTTCGACCATACATTCGTTGATTACAATTATTTGCATTGGTGTGTACTTATCTCTTAAAGTTTTTCCCATCTTTTCTCACCCTGTAATTATATTTATTATCATTTTCTTCTTTTCATAATGTGTAGATGAATGGTTAAAGGGTGGTTTTTTTCACGTGTAGGCTTTTATGAAATTTTGAACTAACATTTTTGTTTCCAAATAGAATCCGAAATCATGTCACGAATTTCGGAGCAAACCACGTACTCCTACGACAATTTTTTCCAATTTTGTTAATTTTTAAGAAATATATAGTCACTTTTGTACACTGTATTTCTCCAAAATAGGTATTTTCGTTTTAACACCAATGAAAAGTTCACAGCTTTTGATACCGAGACATCCCTGGAAAGCTTTAGCGAAACCCTGAGGTTCCGCGGAACAGTGGGAAATACATGATCTCGAATATAAAACAGTGTTAGATTATGATAAATGATAGGATGCAAACGTTTTTAATAAAACAACTTCATTCCCAAAGGGTGTGCCAATGCACCTCAGGATGCCGCGAGATATTTCAGGGATATATTTAAAGCTATATTAAATGTATTAACAGGGATGTCATTTCCAGCTATTGTGCCACAACAATTTAAGGTGTCTCTAAAGTGTGGCGAGATATTTAAAATTTTCGTGTGTGTTCAAGGGTGGCACTGACGAGATATCTCGCGTCCTAAAATACCTCTTATTTTAGCATTAACAAGCCCAGATATTTTTTAAAGTTAGTTAGTGTTAGTTAGTTAGTTAGTTTTTTTCTCAATGGAATGGAAAACTTTCCCCGGTACCTCTTAATTCGCACCTAAGGAAAATCGGAAAAAAGCCAACTTAATTGAAAGAGATGTGACATTTTATAGGGGGTTTAGTGATTTCGGCTAAGCCACTTAAAGGGTTAAACCTCCAATATAGAATTTAAGAATCTATTTTTGCGTAAAGAGCTGTATTGATGTTTTAATTCTTCATTACCCGCCATTTTCATCCGCCTTTGTGATATCCTACTGTGATAATAATCAAAAAAGGGTATAGAAATACTTTATATGATACGTATGTTTATGTATATAGAGAGTATGTAGCGTCAAATTTTGATAGAGTTCATCCAGACGAGCATTTTGATATGTAACCGGAGAAGCGGTGTGTCTCTGAATGTAGCGTTATAGTCTAAATATAGACTATGACGCTATATTCAGTAATCCCCTAATGTATTAGTCTAATGTATTATGTCTTAGGGGCCATTCAAGTATTACGTAAGCAGATTTTTAGCAATTTTTGACCCCCCCCCCGTCAGCAAAAGCCAGCAAAACACTGACCCCCCCCCTCCCCCCTTGTCAGCAAAATATCGTCAGCAGCTTAGAATATTTCATATCTGCAAAAAGGTTGGTTGATGACGTAAGCAACCTTCAAACCCCCCCCCTCCCCCCTTGTCATCAAAAGTCAGCAAATCCGAAACCCCCTTCCCCCCTCGATGCTGACGTAATACTTTAATGACCCCTTATCAAATCGCTCGTCTCGACAATCTCTATCCAAATCTCCACAAATGTGACGCTGCGCACCTATTGGAACACCCTGTAAGTAGGTCTCACACGTGCACTAGTGCTAACATAAAGTATTATTGCCAGCAAACTGCTTTGATCAATGATTTCAATGAAGAAAAATTATACTATATATAATGTATGTATACAAGTACCTCTTGAGTAGCTATTCAAATTCCTAACGCAGATGTCATTTCGTTTGGTTTTCGAGAGCGGAGGATGTATGATGTATAATTGGTTTAGACGATCATTTTTTTATTACCGGCCATAAAACATTGGTGTATTTTCGACCATCGAGAGATTTTAATCGTGCAAAAATTCTTGAACATCCACGAATGCTTTAAAAATACAAGGCTTTATCAATTGCGGTTGTTTTTAATAGACGTCTTTTACGCTTTCAGGTAATGAAAAAGTCTGAGCATTTAAAACTACTTAGTACCCCAGGATATTCCCTAGGACAGCAGTTCTCAACCGGTGCTCTTTGTGCACTCCTTAGGATCTCCGCGGCCGCTCGATGAAAATAAAATAAATCATTAAATATGACAAATAAATAAAAAAACAGGTCTAAGGTGCTCCGCCATTGAAATTATATACTGAAAAGCCCTACGATGTAAGCGATATAGTGATACAGAGGTCACTACCGTAGGTAAAAGATCACATTATATAATAATAACAATTATCAAGCCAATGACGTGATCTCAAGCGCAGGCTTTCTAATTTTTCGAAAACCATATTTTTATGGGCATCTTTTTCATCCACCTCGTTGAGCATTTTGTCTGTTGTGGCCTTTGTATTTGTATTAAACAGGTGTTGAATAAGATCTGTCGGCAGACTTGACTCGTCGGTTTACATCAGTTATACCTTGCCATAACAGGTTCATTTGGGATTTACCTTTTCGTTTTAATTTGAGGTGTCATTTTAAAATTGAGAATTAATAGTTTTGCTTATATATTCTCCACAAATGGCTCAAATAAATACTGTAAAAACAGTTTTAAAAACTTGGATGACTGTTATTTCTTTCAGTTTCCATAGCCCCCAATTTTTATTCGTCTTACAAGATACCCAAAGCTGGTATTACCAGAGGCACCCGTATAAAGAAAACATTCAGGGGGGGGCTGAAAGTTGCCAGCCGTCCCATATATACGGGACTCAAGCTCTTGTGCGGGGAAGGGGGGAGTGTGGACAATGGAACTTCGGTGAACGAGCTTAATTCGTTCCATCAACGTTCTTGTTATCCAAAAATCACTCGTACATCCAATCTAGCTAGCTTCCCCATAAGAAGTGACGGAAACTCGTTCCACAATTATTCATTCACATAAATACGTTTCAATCAATAACGCAATAAAATATGTATAATAAATAATGCAATAAATATATATAGTATATAACGTCATAAATAAACATACAATATGATAATTTTTACAAATTAATCTACCCTAAACACTAGAGAGAGGAGTTTATAGGACGATTTATGGACTCTGTTGTTTGCAAACTTATTCTTTTTCGTGTGACTTAGAAAAAGAACCTATCCAATGACACTTGCTCTTGCTTCCTATTCCAGGATTTTTCGGTAATGGCAAATTGCGTTGCCGTTGGCCAGATTCATTGCTTTCTTTGCAACTGCTTTATTTGGGGAAGTGGGCCGGGGGGGGGGGGCGGGTCTTTTCTAGAAAATTTTGCACATAGTCTCACATTCTATAGATCTCTCTAATCTCATTTGGAAAGTGAGAGACTTTCCCTCTCTCACTTCCCTCCTCAGACGAGACACCGTTTTTATACTCTTGCTGTTGCGTGCAAAGGAGATCCATCAGTTCATATGCGGTCAACTTTTAGCCGTGTTCTATCCCTAGTTCTTGAATGTCATCCTCACGCGCCTCCAGCCCATGGTCTTCTCCAAGGGTACAATCTCTTGGACAAAAAATGGCTCAAAGTCACATTGAATAATGCAGTCAACCCACAGTTTTCTCCAATCAGAATTTAAAAAAAAAAAACTACAAGCTCAAATACGCATGGTTTCAATGCTAAATCTAGTTTCGTATCGTAAACAGTCACTCTCACACGTGTGTTCATTTTTCGAGTGAAGCACGCTGACCGCAGACTATATAGGGGAGAATATTACCCACAATTCTACAGTAAGTGTGTGGACGAAAGTAAAAAAACCATGAGCTCAGTTGTGATAACGTGAAAATAAATGAACAAAGCGCAAAATTGTTGCTCGTAATGCGAATCATCGCTCGTTAACCGAGTCAAAACTTTCTCAAATTTTTCTTCTTGTTAGGACGGTATTACGTTATAAAAATTGTAGAAAAGTTCTCTTATGAAAATGCGAAAATCCAACCAATAAGCGTCCCGGTTACATTCGAGCGAATGTAAAAAAATAGGCTTATTGGTTGTTTTTTTCAATCTTTGTAAAAGATCTTTTATCGAACTTTTATAGTGTAATCCGGCCTTATGCGAATTGGTCGTTAACCGAATCGCTTGTTAACAGAAGTTCCCCACTGTATATTCATTAACTATTGGAAGGGCTCATCCTTAGTCACAAAATTTATTTGGGATGGGAGTGGGCTTAAACAGTCTCAGCCCCCAGGTTCTGGTGCCTATGTGTGACTACTACCTCTAGTTTTAAAGTTTTTCTTAGGCCGAGATTACACTACAAAAGTCTTATAAAAGTTCTTTTATAAAACCTTACAAATGCAACCAATAAGGTTTTAGGTTACATTGGAGCGAATGTAACAAATGTAGGCTTATTGGTTGTTTTTACAAGTTTTGTAAAAATGTTTTTATAAAACTTGCAAAATATAACCAATAAACTGATCGTTTGCATTTGCTCGAATGTAAACGATCATTTTATTCATTTTTTCTGAGTCATCCTGTATAAGTATTAACTTGGATATATTGATTATTATACAAGTAGACATTGATAAAATTACATTGTATGATACATGGTAATTAGTTCAGCTGAGTAAAGGTATTTTTTAGTTTTGACATATTTTTTAAATAAAAATGAATTTCTTATTTGGACGTTTTTATTTTGGAGAATCTCTCCACAATTTGAGAACCACTGCTGTTCCGCGGAACACCAGTTGGCCACCTAGTACAGTGTACTAATATTCATATTTTATAATTGATTTCTAGATTATCTTTAGGATAAAAAAACAATAATGGATTTTTTATGCTTTTTCGCTTTTTTTATTGTAAATTTCTTTTATTTTATTAAATTTTCGTTTTTCCTTTTAATTTCGTCAAAATTAAATTCAACATTCATTTTAATATCAAAGTTGCATATTTCAAAATCTCTCAAGTAGGATAACCTTCAAATAGTTCCGTAGAAGTGATATGTTTATTTCCAAAAATGAAGTTCGTTATTTCTCGATATCTTATCATTGAACAAGTCTTGCAAATGATTTTTATTGAACTTTAACCATAGTACTTGACTTTAAAATGAACTTGAAATTTTCAGTTAACAGAAATTGGCGAATGGATCAAGTGGAAATATCCTCCTTTCTGTGCTGTTCACTTCCTTATTTTTTAATTGGATTGTCGATTCAGAATAAACAGTGTTTTATATGAAACACTCACGTTATGGCCAGTGATATTTCGAAGATAAGCTATTTTACATAACTAAAGAAAACATCACGACACTCACACTTAACGACATGATACACTTCGACATCAGTGACCATAAATCAAAATTAATTGTACTAAAAAAAGTTTGCTTATTCCCATCCATTTATTTTTGAACCCACTAGATTAAAGTTTACATTTTCTTTTCCTTATTGTCGATAGCGAGATCAAAGAAAATATTGTATTTGACCGTTTGCCGACTTCCTTCAATGCTCCATGCATAATCTATCTGTCACTGTGGTCATTTTGTGAAGTAGAGCAATTCCTATTGAGAACTGATGAATCACAGAGATGAGAAGTTCTCGACCAAACTCTTAAAAATGTTTGCATAAAAATAGCCCAAAGGAAGCTTCAAGAAAATCTCAAGTGTTTACGAAAGTCACCCCGAGTTGCACCCCCAAGCGCAACTTGGCTGATTGAAATGACCATGGGTCTGTTAAAATAAGCAAAGTCTAAACTACATGTGGTGAGAAGTATACAGAAACATAAGCGCATCCGTTGTGACCTTTTAAGGAACCGAAACCAACTCGTTTCTTGCTCTTATCATCGTTACTTTTTACTTGAAATACGATTTTCAAAATCTATTCATTTCAGATACGAAAAATATCGGGTTTTTTTTGCCGAGTTTTTTTGCTGTTCATTGGTTAATTATGAATTATTTCCCCCAAAAATTTTAAGCCAAATTATTTTCTTAAAATCAACTGGTTAATGCAGAGGTTAAATGGACTTTTTTTTAATTTAGTCTTTGGAAAAATCATGAGTATAATGTAGAAAAAAATGAACCTTAATACTACAAACAATATTTTAAACTGGGATGCTTAGTACTCCAGTTCTGATAACGGGAGCTCTCAGAGCCACCATAAATATTTTCGAGCCCTCCCAATGTTTCCAATAACTTTACATTTATGTTGTGGTACGGAAAAATTTAAAAATTTAGTATATATATCAGACGGAAGACTCTCTTGAATAAAAAATAACTGTATGATATGCCATTGTGCATAATTATTGGCCCAAACCTATTAGGCTCAATGATAGATGAGAGAAAATGGTTAATATTGGGCACCCTAGGAAAAAGCCATCTTAAGAGCTTCGTAGAGCTCCGGGCAAGGGGATTTTTCTGAAGCCCATACCTGGCTAGAAATGTCTGCCTATCAATTTACATGCTTACTGCCGAAAATTTTAACCAAAAGATCTCATACCCAGGCCGTATCCGTGTCTGGCTTTAACGTGATAGGTACTTTTGCTATTTCACTCAGCTTAAAATGATATACCATCACAGAAATCCGCAACATAATGTTTACATATACAGATACAAAATTCAGCCATTAACAACCGCCGATGAGAAAAATAAATTAAATAGTCACTCACTATGTGAAATAGTAAAATAACGTGACGACACTCAGTGATAAATATTATATGTGTAATTTATATTTACATAATGCATTTCGTGCACAAAATAAAGAATAAAAGTTAATCTTACTTTTTTAACTCAAATTCTTCCGATTTAAAATAATAAATCTCTTTTCCCCTCATTTAATTCATAAGCTTATGTTTAAGAGGTCTAATACCCCTTTTAACATGGTGAAAAACTATACTCTAGAAGAAAAATATCATTGAAAATATTACTTAACTATTGATGTATTTCAAATTTAGCACACATCTATTTGATTGCACTGTATATGCTATATCCTATGCCAGTACAAAGTTTTATATACCTCTAATATTTAATTTTTTTCAAATTTTGAAAAAGATACATTAATAACACATTGCTCGGACATGATAAAATAGCATGACATCAGTGTATATAATTGAATAAAAATTCATTCAAAATAAAGAAAACTGTTCGATTCATAAATTGATGCAAAAGATTTTTCATTGACTCAATTTTATTTAAATTTTAAAAGTAAAAACAAAATTAAATATTTTTCTTTTTATAAACGAAGTATGTATCAATGGATCTCAAATGTTTTTATTCATTTTATGAACTGAACAGTTTTCTTTCCTTTGAATCAATTTCATTCAATTGCATTGATATCATGATATTTTATCATACGTGCAAAGTGTTAATAATGCAATATTTTTTTAATTTGCAGAAAAATAAGTATTAGAGAAAAATATAAAACACACACACACTCTGAGAGCATAGGATAGCATACAAAATCAAATATACGTGTTACAAATTTGAAATGAATCAATGGTTAAATAATATTTTTTATGATATTTCTACTAGAGTATAGTTTTTAAACCTGTTGAAAGGTACGAGACCTTAAAATGAACTTAATAAAGATGAATGCTATCCATACATCGAAATCTTACACAAAAAGTTAAGTCTGGACTAGATCAAGATATTTGGTAAAAGACAAAAAAAGGATAATGAATTGAAAGGAATATGAATTTTCATTCATTCTAGAAGTATTTTTTCATTAAATATGAATTTTCATTCATTCTAGAAGTATTTTTTCATTAAATATGAATTTTCATTCATTCTAGAAGTATTTTTTCATTAAATATGAATTTTCATTCATTCTAGAAGTATTTTTTCATTAAATATGAATTTTCATTCATTCTAGAAGTATTTTTTCATTAAATATGAATTTTCAGTCATTCTAAAAGTATTTTTCATTAAATATGAATTTTTATTAATTCTAAAAGCATTTTTCATTAAATATGAATTTTCATTCATTCTAAAAGTATTTTTTCATTAAATATGAATTTTTATTCATTCTAAAAGCATTTTTCATTAAATATGAATTTTCATTCATTCTAAAAGTATTTTTTCATTAAATATGAATTTTCATTAACTCTTAAGTTATTTTCTTATCAAATATGAATTATTCCTCAATTCTGAGAAATCATTTCCCCACTGAATATGAATTTTTCAGAAATTATTTTTTCATTAAATATGATTTTTCAGAAATCCTGATTGCCCCCCCCCCTCCCCCCATGGGGTATGGGCTCCACGTTAGGAATCACGGTCTAGATCACACACAAGATATTTGGTAAAAGACGAAAGAAAAAGGATAACATTATGCGGAGTAATTTCGGGAACAACGCAGCTACTTCGTATCAACTTGTAAATTTCTTGGAAATGCTCAAAAGCAAATTTCGAGGAAACAGCTGATGCAATAAATAAGTACATAGCTTCATCTAAATGTTGCCAATCAATATTCACAGGGTTTTTCCCCCAATACATTCTATCATAATAGTGAAACCACCATTGTGGTAATAGAGTATCGTACTTACTAGTGCTGTTGTCCATGTCCTGAAGACTGGACAGAAGAGCGACAACAAATAGTTTCATGGGAGAATAATGCAGCCGAACGGGTGGCTGGTACGTTTCGTTCGCCATTCACATTTCGCGTCTGCTCACGCTAAGCCAACTTTTTCAGCTGTATGCTTTGCATGAGCCCACCTGAAAATCGTTTTCGTTCAGGCTATCACCTTTGGCAACTTTTCTGTGCCTATTTGAAGAGCTTATTTTCAAAAAGGAACATTCCCACTTTTGCTAAATTTACAGTAGAAGTTAAAAACGTATTTCTCCAGAATACGTTTGCTTTACAAAAATAGGAAATAGCCCGACAGGTAGCATATAGGAATGATAGAAAAATATTTAAATACTTTGTTTCTTGGTCAACATTCAAGAGAGTTATCAACATTTGAATTTTGGAAATGTTCCGTTTTGAAAGAAAATTAGTGGAAATGTTCCGTTTTGAAAGAAAATTAGTGGAAATGTTACCTCTTTGATTGAAATTTGAGTTTGTCAAGTCTGAAAAATTGGAAATCTCTACGTCACCTGTTGATTCCAGAATGTTTTACCTAGCCCAGGAATGTACTCTTACTGCGCTCTCGTCATTAACATGAGAAACACGATCATTCTACAGTGGAACCTCCCATAACGGACGCACTATTTACCCAAATGTTACTTTTTTTTTCAGTGAAATAAAGAGAAGAGCAAATTTTAGTTGCTGACATTTTTTACGGGACTGCTAGCACAAATAGCAAATTTACCTTGTTTTACTGATATTTTTTAACATGTTAAAATAAACTGTAGAATTTTTATTTCTTTCGCACCCTTTGTTAAACACCTCTTTAACTTGATGCTCGTGACAGGCCCTTCATTTCAACTTTTTCCGGGGGGAGTGGACAAAGAACATTGCCACCCCCTTTCCCCTGATCCCCCAAATGATGGGCCTGGCTCATGAAAAAGTGCTCACTAGAAGCAAGGTTTCTAGAATATATACTAGAAGAATGGGTACTAGAAGTACCCAAGTCTGCTCGATTTCGTGCTCTCGAGGCCTTGACACAAACACTAATTTAACCATCCTATGCAAAGCTCTGTCACCTTACGCTAATCTTTATTTGAGCATGGGGTGCGGTAGCCTAAAGATCTATAAAATACTTGCCTAAATACCAAAGGAGGTTTAGAGGTGTCGCGAGTTCGATACCCGATTCTTCCTCGTCAGAAACTTTCTTGACGCGGGGGGTGCAACAGAGAGAGAAACGACAGCAACATGACAACAGAGAAAGATTGCTACCGCAGGGCATCCCACACTGAGGCTTTAGCGAACACCCAGGGTGTGTTGGATAGCGCACCAATCTTTCGGTGAATATAAAAAAGGCAAAATGTCGAACGCTGCTGTTCAGAAGCATAACATAATTTATTTGCCCCCAGTCAATTACAAGATAAAACTATAAAAATTAAAGTTCACAATTAGATTACATATTTTGCAATATTTGAAAGAAAATACAAGGAGAGAAATAAAAAACTATATTTGAATGGACGCGGTAAGAATAGTTAATTTATAACGTGATGAAGAAAGCTGGGACAGGGAAGAGAGCAGTTGCTATAAAAGCTAGTAAGCGGCAATAAATTGCAGGTTCCAGTCTAATTAGCCCTCGTGTGCAGAAAATGACCGTGGTGCGACATATCAGAGTTGTGGTGTCGAGCATATGTCAGAGGTGCCATATCGGTGCTTTTCTTCTGACTCTGGGCATTAATAGTGCTCACTACTCGGAAAAGTTTTAAGACGTTTTATATATTATATACACGGTTTATTATACCGATTAAAGTAAAGTATCATTTTGATATGCAGCGTATATTGAATCATCGAAAATACGTAATTTCGTATCTGCATATTTAAATTTGATATAATTAAAATTTACTTTAAGCCTCTATTTGAATATAAATAGAAAATATAAGGTAAAAAAACCCGTTAAACCGATTTATTTTCTCAATTTTTTTTTGGTATTTTATCTAAAAAGATTTCAATCTCCTTGTCGGTGCCATTTTTCAAAAACTGCTAAAATGTTACGTGATCAGAGATTTATAAAAGCGCACCAAATAGAGGGGGACTGGAAATAAAATTCGAAGCAAAAACTATTCAACTTTGCTAAGCAAGAACTTTATATGCATCTCTTTATAGGTTTTACATTAAATCAAGTTAAACTGTATATTTTCCCTTAATTAACCATTTTAGATAATTAAACAATCCACTCAAATCAATTAAATTGGTATGTCGATGTATTCTTTTTGAATTAAAAATATGCTAACAAAAACCAATTTACATCCCGTTTATGTAATTTTTTTTTTTCATTACGTTTTTATGTGGGTGGACCAGAGGAGTTAAAATGTAAACTTCTCTCAATTTTTGACATAGGACGAAAAAATAAACTAAAAGAAATATTTTCAATGAAACACACAGAAAAATTATTAAACTACGTATTTGCTTGCATGATCGTAAAAATGATGGAAAAATAAATTTATTCAGTATGTGTGTATTTTCGTATTCCAGTGGTCGTATATTTTGCATATTTATGTGGTTAAAAACGTCTGATCCTTTAAATACTGTATAATGATTAAGAAATGAGAAACATTCGATTCACGAAATATTTTCCGAAGCCAAAGAGTATAAAACGGCGAGATTTTGGTTTGTTTTCATTTTGGAAGTGAGCAACCCAAATGATCAAGACCCTTTCGTTTGCTGTGTTTATTCACCTGTTAGGATTACATGCAGCCTTCCGTTCACATTCAAGGTGGCGCATACGTTTTCAAGCACGCGACTCTTTTTACATAACGGAAATTTATCACCATTTTTTTTTTTGCCCTTCATAATTCATCAAGGGTCTGCAACACACATGCTTAACCCATGGCCCGCGGGTCAAATGTGTCCAGTGACCTGAAACCTAATTTTTTTTTTAATGAACCAAATCATTGTTCATATAAGTAATTGCTTGGTTAAGACAAATTTCTTTTCCCACACTTACGCCCTTTCACTGTGGATGTCTGTGGTTAAAATGGTAATACCCACCCTGTCCTATCTCGAACCGTTTTCGAGTTATAGTAGATAATAGATTATGGAAAAAAAATGCGTGAGGTTTAAAAAAAACCCCGGATTTGTGAAGTTTCTGAGAGACTTACGCGCAAACGAAGGACATATTTGAAAAGCGCAGGAAAAACCTATAAGTTCATACCAATTTCATTGAAATATCTGGATTTAATGGTGAGTTGCAGGCGCGTGAAAGATTGGCGAAGTTCAAAATCGAATTGTCGCCAAATTTTTTATAATTGTTAGTTCTGCAAACACCCTTCTAGCTACAATCGGTCAAATTTGCCAAAAATTTGTCCATTCCACCAACTTCAGAAGAGCTTACAATAAACCATATCGGTTTTCTGAACAGAACAGATACAGATAGATTAACGTTCTCGGTTTTCTGATTCAGGAGAAATATTTTGTCTTTTTTTTCTTCAAACTGGTCAAAACTCAGGTCTATCGCCATGGGCAACTCACTACCCATTAAGTTGTGCCGGCAGTGTAAGTGTGTGTACCTAACACTCTGAGTGCGTATCTCATTTTATGTGTATTTAGTGTTGTGTCTTATTTTTCTCATTGCTGTCATCTATATTTCAGAAGTGAAGTGAGTGAAGTGTAATGACTGAATACTTGTACTGTTTGTAGGCCTGTTGCTCTCTGTGGCGAGACTTTAACGAGGAGATCGGCTAGCATTTGCGCCTCGAAATTGGAAACCACAGAAAACCAACTTCAGCCGACGTGGTGGCGGTGGGGCCCAAACCTGGGTCCGCGGTGCCAGTCCGTCATTATAATCACTCGACCACCACAGCGGTTGCCTTTGGTTTGCAACACTGAAATCGGCGTTTGTCGTAGATATTCGACGTCTATTATTTAACAAAAACGACGACGTTTTTGTTAATAAATGGATTAGCTTATACCCCCGGAGGTAGTAAATTCTAAAACAATCGACACGTTTAAAAAGAAATACGATAAACATGTTGGGGTAAATCGAGAAGCTATCCATACTTAGAATAAGACAACCATAAATACATTTTAGGGCATTGTATAATACTTTATCATGTATATATATATTGTTTGTAATTTTTGTAATTGCATTTTTAATTGGGTGCTGTATTTTAGTAATGTATGACATCCATACTTGTTATGGGCATCATTTTTTCAGCCACCTCGTTGGGCAATTTGCCTGTTGTGGCCTTGTATTTGTATTAGTAGATAGTCGACGAGAAAATTCGGAATTGGCGGTTAGAGATTTTGGCGACAATTTGATTTTGCACAAAATATCCTATTAGATGGCACTACCTCTATCTACAAGATATCCGTATTTAATGGCGAGCTACAAGCGCTGAGAGATCGGTGAAGTGAAAAATCGAATTGTCGCCAAAACCTTTTTTTTTTTTAAATAACGTGGTCTTCACGTATTCCCAAGGGATCAGAATGATCCGTCCAGGGAATTTGTTAGTGTTAGTAGACAGCCATGCCCGAACCCAGACCTGCACAGTGAGAAGCTAGTTCCCTAACCACTCGACTGACAGGCGGCAAATAAAATTACTTCAAGGAATGCAGATTTCAGTGATATATTGCAAACAAACGACTAAATTTCTCCTGAACTAGATAACCAATTTGGTTTTTTAAGCTCTTTCAAAAGTTGGTAGAATGGACAAGTTTTTGGCAAATTTGGCTGATTTTAGCTAGAAGGGTGTTTGTGGAACTGGCAATTAAAACTTTTGGCGACAATTCAGTTGTGAACGTTGCCAATCTTTCAGCGCCTGTAGCTCACCATTAAATCCAGATATTTCAATGACATTGGTGTGACCTTACAGGATTTTTTTTGCTCTTTTCAAATATGTGCTTTGTTTGCGTGTAAAGCCGGGTTTTCCTAGGAGTGGAATTTCTGCGCCGTATGCAGCGTGAAGAAGGGGATTGGTTAAAAACCTGAAATTGAGGTTTTTTTAACCAATCAGCGTTTTCACGCTGCACACGGTGCAGATAACCTGCTCCTAGGAAAACCAGGCTTAAGTCTCTCACAGAAACTTCACAAATCTGGGGTTATTTCAGACCTCACGCATTTTTTTTCCACAATCGATCATCCACTACAACTCGAAAACGGTTCGAGATAGGACAAGGTAGGTGGGGTGTTTCGTGATCCACTTGGGATCGTCTATCACTCTCCCTTCGTTTGGCAAAGAATATGTCGGATTCATCTTGTATAATTTTGATTTCATTGAATTTTAATTAACAAGAAGTCTTATTTTATTTTGAAAACTTACTGAACTTATATTATAACAGATTGTAACTTTTTTGTAACAACCAGTATGGCATCTTCGATCTCCTTGGTTGTTTTTCTTTACATGTTTATATTTTGTACAGAGCAAAAAAATAATAATAATAAATAAAAAATTTTTAACCCGCATAACATTTCTCACATAAGTTGTCGGATGCTTGAAGTACAGTCGAATACTAAATGGTAAATTTGAAGTCCAAAATCACTGGAAAAAGTTCAAATTATCAAAATATTCGAATCATCCAATTAAATCTATCATGGATCTGTAAAATGACTACAAATTGCAACTTTATTCATCAACATTCACATGGGATACTAATTATCCAATATTAAAATTTCATCATCAGTTACGAAACTTTCCCAAATTCTAATAATTTATAATTATAATATTGGGAGATGGGAATCGAAAATTCAAAAGTAATGCAAAAATAATTCCAGTACCATAAATAATTCCAGAAATTGATGAAAATTCAGAATTATTTCTTTCTAGATGAAAATGCAGAATTCCGGAATTTATGAAAGGAATTATTATTATTATTACTGTAAGTTCGGGGCCTCCCAAAACGCGGGGCCCGGTGCGACCTCACCTGTAGCACACCTCTAAGGGTGACTCTGCTCGAAGATTGCCGTAAATCCCCTTAAAAACACCATATGAAGGTTTCTGTTCATTAATAGGAGATGCGTACCAACATACGGCTATCTCTCCGTTTCCTTCTAATAAGGAGATATAGCAACCGCAACTTCCTTTTGTCCATACTTTATAATTTTATGCTTAAATAATAAAATGAAACGTTTAAAGAAAAAAATACTAAATACTGTTATTAAAACAACACTATCCACGTACGGCATTCATTGGGTGAAAACAAAATCAGGCTTAAAATGCGGGCGAAAAGTCCGCAAATATGTGGTCGTATGAAAAGGTATGCGTATCCGTACTCGCATCCACATATCCGCTCCGTGTGAAAGGGCCCAAACTCAGCCCGTCCTTGCACGCGCAACATAAAATGTTGAAAAATCATTTCTACACACGTGAAATGGCCCTGCTGGGTACACGCGGCGCAAAAAAAGTGCTGCTAGGAAATCCCGGCTTGACAACTGACATCGCGACGTATTTCTGTGCGACAGTGTGATTATCATGACCCCCCCCCCTCCGTGGGAGAAGCTGACAGTACTCCAACCTTGCGGGCTTCGTGCTCAATCTTATTTTTTTTACACTATATAAATTTATTCTAGAGGGGGGGCCAATGAAAAATTCTGGAACGGCACCATGATGGTTATACCGTCATGACTTCGTACGTCCCGAATCCGTAAACTATTTGACCATGAGTAGTTACAGTCCCTGAAATTTAAGTAGGTCTGATCAGTGACTGCGATTGTGAGGTGTGTGGTTATACAAACATTACAATCAGCTTATAGCATCGCACGAGTTATGTGGGCGTCAGGGCAGAAACTAGAAACGAAAATTTACTGTTGGGGCAACAGAGAAAATGTGATAAACAGAGGGCCTGTTTATCACATGGTCAAACGAGGCACGTGGCCAGGGCCTACTAATTTTCAGGGGTTTCAAAAATTTGTCTTTTGTATTTTAGTTATTTACCTTCCTTTCATAGAATACAGTCAGAAAACATTCTAATGTGTTTCAGGAAGTAGCGAGGTTAGTCAATCCTAATGCAATGTATGATACCCCAAGAAAAAGAAAAGCATCCAGGAGCAGAAGGTTCCTTGATGGTGGGGGGACAGGACCCCCGGGCCAAGTGGTTTTTCGGAGGCCCTACCTGGTAAATCCGAGAAAATTTCAACCGGATCTCATTTTTGTTAGGCCCCTCTTCTCTTGAGGCCCGGGTGCGCCCATGCGTTAAGACGGCACTGGGTGGGGATTCTGCTTTTGTAGATCCTTGTCCTAGGGACAATTTTAGAGTACCATGTCGTTTTGTATTATATTATGCGTTGATATTGCAACTGACATCAAGGAAAGTTTCAATATCAATGTATTTTGGCAAATTTATATATTTTTTAAATTTCCAAACAAATGAAGTCTTTCACAAAACTCAAGTGTTCCAGCAGTTTTTGTCAATTAAAGAGGGAATAGAAAACCCCAGCGAAATTTTACAGAAGTTGCATAAACCTTGAGCAACATTCCCAAATATTGAGACTGCGCTAAAATTTTTTTGACTGTTCCCATCAGCAATTGTGCAAAGTCTTTCCCTTTTGAAAAGACAGATCTTTCCTAAGAACCGTACTGGGTCAAGACAAACTTTTAGTACGTTCATTTGAAAGTGGCATTACTTCGAATTTACAAAGAGACTGCAGCACTGAAGGCAAGAAAAAAAACTCATTTTTGATTGACTGTTTTGACCCACACAAATTTGATACTCCATCTCATCAAATGTACTTGACAGCAATTCATGCTTTTCATTAATTTGCAAAGACGATGTATTTTTATAGTCAATGATAATTTTTTATCAATTTTATGTGTGTGATTCACGAATAATATCTAAATATTTTTATTCGCGGAAATATACAAATACAACGCCACAACAGGCAAATTGCCCAACGAGGTGGCTGACTTAAGAACATCATGGATCCCCGAGCCCCTACCTACTACTGCTACACCACACATGCACCCCCCCCCCGCGGAACCCCCCAACGAATCGGTACATGCGGGAATGTGCGTGTACGTGTAGTGCAACCTGACGTAAAGTTTGTTTCTGTGTAATGCTTGTTATGTGTAGTGCTGTCATCTGCCCCCAGTTTTACTAACTATGAGTGAAGTGTTATGGTTGAATGATTTACCGTTGTAGGACTGTTGCTCTCTACCGTTGTAGGACTGTATTTCTAGACAGAGATAAATAAACTTCTTTTCTACTCGTGTTGCCAGTGCCGTTTTAAGGCATGTGCCTTATGGCCGTGCCCGGGTGGACCTCACAAAAATGAGATCTGGGTGAAATTCTCTGGGAATTCAATTAGTAGGATCTCAGAAAAATCACTTGGCCCGGGTGCCCACGAGGTTCTTAAGACGGCCCTGCGTGTTGCTAGGATATTCGTCTATACTGTCACGGACGTAAAACAACATTTTTCCCCAGCATGGCCCAACCCACACTGATAAAGGACTAATATCCCAGAAGGGAGAGAGCCCGGGCTTTGTCTGGTCTTACAGGATATTGGCTTGTGTTTTGCTAGCTGGTATAGCATCGGCAATAAAATGACACTCCAAAATGATCAACATGGCATTTAATGCCTTTAAAACAATTTAACTTACATAAATACAAAAACATCCATCATATAGCACAGCGAAAAATGAATAGAACTCTTACGAAGAATGACTTGGCATGATACATGAAATCTGAATATGAGAGCGCGAAGGCATGTTCTTGCCGCAGACACATAAGCATGCAATGTTCATACGTATAAAATACAAGTGTAACTTGAATGAGATCAATATTTCATCTTTTTTTGTCTCCTGTGCCTTGGTCTCCCTGGAATAAGAAATATGAGTTGAAAATAAATCTTCAAGTAATTCACGTGATTTTTCGTGAATATGCTTAAAAAATACTTATTTTTTTCCGCACATTGTACAAACATTGATAATGCAAAAAAAAGCCCAGAAATTTTGTTTCCTGTAAAACTTATTCATGCGTTAACTTTGCGTATCAACACAATTTTCAGAATGGTCTAAATTATTAGGTTTTGTGTCAATTTATTTGTATAAAAATTTTATACACCTATTTTACTTTTTGTAAAGTTCAGTTCTTTGTGCAAACACACACAGTGACAGAAATAATATATGTTCCCCTTTTTTCATGATTTTTATACGTATTTATACACATTTATACAGGGTGTCCACTCTTTATCATCGTGTCAAATAGCTAATTCTTTAACGGTAAGTCTTGGAAGAAACTTAACATAAAGATTGATGTTAATTTACCCAATTTAACGTCAACAAAGTCCAACAAGCACTGATGTGAAAACAGTTTTCTGCACGTTTGCCTTCACTTTAGTGATTTTTTCCACAAGAAATTATTAGAAAATTAGAGCTTAACACAGATATGAAATGTTCGTCTCAATTTCCAATTGATAACTAATTAGTATTACAATAAAAACAGATTCACTGCATGGTTGCCAATAATTGTTCAGTTTCCATCAATCGTACATAGGCACATTGGCAGAATTCCCAGAAGCTGAAGATCCCTACTAATATGTTTTTTCTTTTCTTTTAGGATACATCATAAACAACAAGCATTGCTTAAGGGATGGGATCTTTACTCTGTCTAATCTAACATTCATTATCTCTTCAAGGTTCAATTAGAAGGAATTCCTAGAAATCACTTCAGACCAAGACGGTTCGTTCTTAGACGAGCTAAGGGCTTCAGAAAAAAAACCAGGGCAGCAATTTTCCTGTGTATACTCACTCTCTCTCTCTTTCAAACCATAATAATTGTAACAGAAACTACAGAAGAAGCTAAAGGCTGAAAAGTCTTCGTCTTCTTTTCAGACACCCAGAAGTTGTGATGTAGTTATGGTAATATTTCTCTTATAACGAAAATAGAGGTCTTGATTTTTTTTTATCCTAGTAACTGATATAAGTGTCCAAGTAACTAGGCAGCTAATGTTATGTCATCATGTGTACATAGCGATTTCCACAGGTGGCACAGTGGTGGTAGGTGTTGATTTTGTAAAATTTTGTTATTTCAACAAATGCGAGCCGGTTTGTCTTCCTTCAAAAAAAAAAAAAAAATCTTGGGTAGCCATAAGCATTTATATTATACACAGAAAACCAGGTCCTAGAAATTTTGACGCCCTTTGGCTGCAACTACAGTGGAACTTCGATTATCATACAGTTATACGACTTTCACATTTATGTGACGTTTGGCTTCGGTTGCAATCGGTTCCTATAAATTTTAATGTAAAAATAATTCACACACACACTTATTAGACGCAAAACTTCAATTATTCGACGTTTTCACCTCGACTCAAACTCCGAAGCCTATAAAAAACGTCATTCATAGCCATCAAATGTGCACAATTTTTTTATGCAGTGAAAATGCGTTGCTGCAACAGTTCTTCCTGCATATTGTCACCGCAAAAGCCATAACTTTTAGAGTGTGATTGTGCAACCTATATAATGCACTCCCAGATTCTACTTTTAACTTTCTGTTTTTGACAGAAGAAGTTTTTTGACAGAAAAAGGAAACGACTCAACGTCATATTTCAAATCAAGACATTTATTCAATCACAAAAAAAAAAACACACACACACACACACACGATTACAAAATTTAGTTAAGACCTTGCTAACGTTATTAAAATTTAGTAAAATATTAAATGACGAATATATATATCACTGAAACTTTTTCACGTATCATTATTGCACTTATCTGAAACCGGACGGGGTTTCGGCATGCGACTAGAACTCCGTTTCCACGCGACTTCCAAGGTCCAACAGCTTCCAGGTGGACGTCTTCTGAGAAGTAGACCCGACGGAGGCAGACTCACAATAGTCCCGAAGTGGATGAAACACGCTGGAGGTCGTATCACCACATATCAAGGCGCACTGTCTGAAACTAGCACAACATCGGAACCAAGTAATGAATCTGGCGTAGCAAGTGATGCAAGTCCGTAGGCGAGACGTTGATCATCGGACGTCAGCTCAGAGAATGCCAAAGGACTCGGTTTGCAGGAGGCTTGGAGTCAGGTAGTGACAAGGCAAATGTTGAGGTTAGCTAGAATCAACCCATCGATTAGATGTGGTTGACGATATCAACTTGTTCAGCACCGGGGACACTTTGAGACTTTTCATCAGGGCCGGTCTTAGACCTAGAGGTGCCCCCCCCCCCCAGGCGCGAATCCAGAGTGATGTGTCAGAGGCAATTTTTGCTAGTCATTACCGTCCCGTAAAATACGGGACCGATTCATTCTACCATATTATCAGACTAGGTGTGGTGATCGCCCCCACCTCTTGGTTGGATAAGTCGGAAAAGCTTCTTCTAAAATGGGATTGCTGCTATTTAACTAGTAAACAAGCATAAAACCCCAACTTTTATGATTTAAATATGAGATTTAAAAAAGCAAAACGCATTTATGCAGGATACTCATCACAAAAACGATCTATTTTCATCATACTTATTTTAATTGAATTTTATGATAAAATTCATGTAGTGCACGCATCACGTACGGGCAAAGCTGATAATAAAAGTGGTTAAATTAAAGTGATATTTCCGTATGTGTGTGTGATTTCTTTCATATTTATAAAACTCATGAACTTCATTTGAAATTATCCCTTTCAGACCCAGTACTAAGAAACAGAAGGGGCAAGCAAACACCAGCTAAAGCACCGAGCCGTGCAACTTGAGCAGGCCCATAACTGAGGCAACTTGGGCGGTGCCCCGAGCCGAATTGGGGGGGGGGGGGCGCTTGTAACTCCTCCTTTTTCTGAGCATTTTAAATAGTTTTATTTTTTAATTTAATTTTTCTTTTAAATGTTTTTTGCATAAAAAAAATAAATTTTCGATCGTCTGGGGGAGGGGGGGGGGGCCATGGGGAAGGCTCGTTCTCCCCTTCTGTGTACGACTCTGATCCAAATGTGCGTTAGGAGGTAGGGGGCAGAGCTGACGATATTTTGCTGACAAGTGGGGGAGAAATTCAAAAATGACAAAAAATCTGCTGACGTAATACTTGTATGGTCCCATAGAGCGTAGGACTCGCAATCCCGAGGTTATGGGTTCGATTCCGGCTCGTCACATCTGTTGCAATTTTTTTAATCTTTCATCTTTAATTTTTTCTTTCTCTTACTCTGTACCTCTTCAGTCCCGATAAAAACGCCCCCCCCCCCCCACCTCTGATTTAGGGCCAACCACGATTATCGCCAGAAATGTTTAATGAACAAATATGCCACACATGGGACATACTATGGGATTATTACAGGACAGAATTATTTTATTATTTTATTTTTTATTTTAATTAAATTTAAAATATCTAAATTCAATTGTAAATAATTGAAATTAAATTCAATTGAGGTGAATCTAGTCATGTCAACCCTAGAAGTTTCACTTCTATCGAAAGAGATAATTTTTTTACTGAATTTTTTTTAATTTTCCGAGAAATCAGTAAATTCTCAACTTCCACGGTATATATCGATGTTCCACTATTATTTTAGAATGCATATATTTATTTTGTATAGTTTTGTCGTAATGAAGAAGAAAATATAATTCTCAAAATTTATTCAAAATTTTTGAGTACTATATAGCCTACAGATACAAATTTCATTAATGTGTCACGTTTGATTAATTGGCCAGTGTTTCCAACGTGTTTAGCCACATAGAGCCATTGATGACTGCCCCACGGAGCCGAACCAAACATGAATATTTCTTTAATACAAATACTATCTAGATTGCTCCTGCACAAATGGGCAGTTGGGCAATTTGCCTGTTGTTTGACCTTTGTATTGTATAATATCCCACCATCACCCCCTCCCCCAAAAAATCGGAACACCAGGTTTCCGCAGAGCACTAATTAGACAGTAATTATCTCAAATGATCTGAATCGGTGGTTTTCCAACTTTTTACAACTATGGCTCCCACGAGCTTCCGAAATTTTCTCGCCCCTCTGTATGCACTGTGCAAAGTTCTTAATAAATCTATTTATCATATCTATTTTATATGATAAATCTATTTATAAAGGCACTGTAATGCTAAATAAAAGCTAATCACAGAGTTTCAATTTTTTTTTCTCAGAAAATTTCAGAGGTGTTCCAGCGAAGCATGCTAACACTGTCGCTTGCCCCTCATATCCAGGGCCACAAGTAATCTCTTTCAAAAAATTTGAGTTTCTAACCTCAAAAAGCATAATATTAAATCAAAAATTTGTTAAGGTAGCATCACAAAAGACATTTTCATTAGATATTTTTTTTACGAAAATATTTAAGAATATTTTAATTTTTGATTATCTCCGGGGGAAGGGGGGGGGGAAAGAGTGAAACGGTATGCTCCTCCCCTATGCCTCCCCCATCGTGTATGCCTCTGACTGGAGATGATTCCTCTTTGTGAGTGCCCATTTTTCCCAAGTGCCCCACCAGTGAAAATTTCTTATAAAATGACATGCCAAGAATTGTGCGTTATCACTGAAATTAAAGCCGAAGTCCCTGAGGTTAAAAAAAAAAAATCTAGAGAGAAAAAAACAACCCCTTCCCAGTGCCGTCTTAACGCATGGGACCACCCGGGCGCGACCCGGAAGACTCAAGAGTAGAGGGGCCTCACGAAAATGAGATCTAGTTAAAATTTTCTAGAATTTACTAGGTAGGGCCTCAGAAAAACCACCTTGCCCAGGGGGCCCATGATGCTTTTAGGGCGGCCCTGCCCCATGATGCCCTTAGGACTGCGCTAGACCCGAGGGGGCGCAAATTCATTCTGAAACCTCTCCTTCAACATTACAAGGGGGCGCCAAAATGCGCGCTTGCCCCGGGTGACCAAGCATCTCGTTGCGGCCCTGGAGTTGGAGATGCAATTAAACACATTGAATTTTATAATATTTTGTATGTCTGTTGTTGATGCCTTTAAAAAAAGTCTGTTATTCAACTTACATATTTGCACAACGTTTTGACTCGTCCTTTTGAACGTGGTATAAACGAGGGTCCACTGTATCTGAAAAGAGTTTCTTTCTTCACGTCTATTACCCCTAATAAAGTTGTTCCCAAATTGTGGATCGCGAACCCCTGGGAAGGAGCGGGTTATACTGATGATTTAGGGTAGGGGTCTTCAACGTTTTACGCTCGAGGGCCACATGAAACATTTCTGGCGTTCCACGGGCCACTCATTAACGGCGTAGGGGGGGGGGACCCCCCAAAAACGATCACAAAATATATGTTTCAAAATATTTTTAAAAATTTAAACATTCAATTCAATTAATTTTAACAAATATCAATTTTGAATGATTTAAAAAAACATTTCAAATTATAGTTAAAAAAAATATTTGCTATATTAATACACATTTCTGTTACTTGAAAATGCTTTTGAAAGTTGGTAAATCTAAATTTTTCTCAGAGATTTCGTGTGCCTCCAATCAATCTCAGTATGTCCCAGGCCCCGCCCAAGGTTGATCCTACATTACGCTCAGATACGACAAATTAAAATGCGACGCGTACTACAAATTTTATGACTCCATTATGTGTAGCATTTTCGTTTTAAAAAATTAAGCGGAATTGGAGTAAGACCAATTATTTTAGGTATTTTTTACATTGTACGAAACAGAATGAAAATGGATGATTTTATACATGTATGTGTTGAATTAATTACGCACCAAATAAAAAAAAAGTCTTTAGTTGCTTGCATTACGAATGCGAGTGGATGTAATTTCTAAATTAATGTGAAATTTGACATTGTTTTTGATTGACTAAAGCTTAAATGTTAGGTAAAATTAGTGTTGTTGCTTTTCATGAAGTATCCTCCAAATGCCGATCAGTCAGACGTGTTCTAGTTTTTTATTTCGTATTCTTCATTCAGTGGAAAGCCATCATCTTCTATTTCCGCATTTTTCGGCATCTGGCGTTATCAATGCGATTACCCGTCTTCTGACTGGTCGTAGAGGGAGCACCGTCTGTAGTTATGGCAGATATGTTGCCTAAGTCCACATTTGGCCAATGTTTCTGCCAAACGTGAATATAAGTCGAACTTCGTACTAGCTAACTCCTAATTTTGAAGTTTTTGTCAATACCACGAATGAAAATGACTGCTTGCGTGGTGTCTGTTGTATCCTTCAATTCATCCATAGCTACTGAGTAAAACAAAAATTCCTCACATTTGGATTTGAAGGTCTTGAATACATCTGCTGCCAGATCCTCCACACGTCTTGCTACTGTTATACCAAACTAACGTTCGAAACAGCTTGAGCCTGTGATTGGAAAAGAACAGTGCCACAACTAGAGGGAGGGGGGGGGGGGTGCAGGATGGATCTCGTGCCCCGGGCGCTAGACTCGAGGGGGCGCAAATTTCATTTTGAAACCTCTCCTTCAACTTTACAAGGCGGCGTCAAAATGCGCGCTTGTCCCGGGTGATCAAGCATCTAGTTGCGGCCATGGCAAAGAACATCGACTGAAGACATTCTTTAACGAATTCTCCATCAACGAAGGGCTTCCCACTGCAATATATCTACTACTTAATACCATTTATAGATGGCAGCACCGACCTGCCTTGTAAGATGCTAACTGGTTGTAGCAATCCATGTCCATCGCTATAGTTAGTGGACCAAACAGTAAATAGCCAAGCATCAATATATGTCATGGTGTCAGTTAGAGAAATACTCACGTATTTTTGAATTTACGCTTCAAAGATCTGAAAAAGATGGCGAACAGCCTGCCGACCATCCAGCCATTCAATGCCGGAGCAAACCCGTCCGAGGCATGGAGGTATTGGAAGGAAGATTTCTTGGATTATTTAGAAGCGCTTAAATACAGCTCGGAGGCAGAAACTACGAAAACTGCTCTTTTTCGTCATGTGTGTGGAGAGGAATTGAAGAAGCAGTTGCGATCCTTCAATATTGCGCCCGCCAAATCCTTCGAGAGTTCGCCAAATATTTCTCGGACTATCAGAACGAGATTTATGCATCTCTGGTCCGAGAAACGAGTAGATCAGCAAAAACACTGCAGGACATCATTAGCGAGTGCAAAACGTGCGAGCATAGTAAGGCACAGGCAACGGAGATGGGTGAAAGCAAAATAACGGTCGACGCCGTAAGGAGAAACCAACACCACACAGCAGGGTCGCGGCCAGCAAACAACGAAAGCGCCGAGCAGAGAGACTGTAAACAGTGTGGAAAAAAAACACCGTCGGAAAGAGTGTCCAGCCTTCGGAAGTAAGTGCCGCAAGTGCGGTGGAAAAAATCACTGGGCCAAAGTATGTAGGAAAAAAAACTTTCTATAAAAGAAAAAAAACTTTCTATAAAAGAACAAATACTCGCCGAGTTAACACAGTAGATCGCACCAGTGAAGACAGCGGCTCAGATACTGTTTATTTAGGTGAATTAAATGTTAGAATATTATGTTAATGGACAAACAATTTATTTGTTTCTGTTTTTGGTATCTGGCAACTCATTATTAGTCAAGCATTTAGTTTCAGAGTTTTGGCAACAGTACAGAAAACATGGCTGCTCAAGTCTGAACAGCAACAGATGTTGTCTCTCACTTTAAGTGTTTAAATCTCTATTAAATATGTGTCTGTCTTCAATTGAATATTCTGGTTATAATTACTTACACTCACACACATCATTAGTAATAAGGATATATCAGCAGGTCCAAAATAACAAGATTAAAATCAATTGATACCTTAGATAATGAAAAACCAAACTCTGTGTGGCTTCAGAAGATCCTAGTTAATGGGAACGAAGTCAAATTTAAGCTGGATACTGGAGCACAAGTGAACATTATACCTGAGAGTGAACTGCTAAAATGGGAAATAAAGCCAACTGTAAAGAAAATTAAACAACCAGTGCTAGACTACAGTGATAATGTAGTTCCAATATTGGGTGAGTGTTCGTTAACTTGTGAGGTCAAGAGAATCAGAAGAAAAGTTTCAAATTTCTTGTAACAACTCTGAACTCCTGCCCTATATTAGACCTAGTTGCTTGCAATGAATCGGGACTAATTAAAAGATTGAATGTCCTTATGAAAATGAACATAAATTCACATAAGAGTGATACACCGGAAGAAGTTATGAAAGAATTCTCAGATGTTTTTACTGGTGTGGGACGACTCAAACGTACTGTAAAAATTGAATTGAAAGAAAATTATGCACCAAATGTGGCAGCTCCACGAAAAGTGCCATTGGCTCTTCATGGCAAAGTGAAAGAGGAGCTCAAACGCATGAGTGATAATGGAATAATTGCAAAAGTAGAGGAACCTACTGAGTGGGTCAGCAACATGGTTGTGGTGAATACATCCAAAAAATTACGCATTTGTCTAGACCCAGGGCCATTGAATTATGCCATACAAAGACCTCACTATCAAATACCAGCAGCTGATAATCTGATAACAAAGCTGCAAGGATGTAAAGTATTTACAATCTTAGATGCAAAAAATGGATTCTGGCAATTACCACTTGATGAAGAATTGTCATTTTTAACAACTTTCGCACAGGGCGCGGTAGCTCGGTCGATAAGATGCTCGCCTAAAGTACCAAAGGATGTTTAGAGATGTCGCGAGTTCGATACCCAGCTCGTCCTTGTCAGAAAACTTTCCTGACACAGGGGTACAACAAAAAAAAAAAAACGGCGACTTGACCGCAGCAAAAATTGCTACCGCAGAGAGTCCCCCATCGAGGGGTTAGCGCACCAACCTCTCGATGAGTATGGAAAAAAAACAAGCCTGCACAGAACCGGCAATAAATTGTAGGTCCCGGTCTAATTAGCCCTCGTGTGCAGAAAATGACCGTGGTGCGACAAAAATGATCAATGATCAACAACTTTCACAACACCTCGGGGAAGATATAGATTTTTAGTTTTACCATTTGGACTAAACAATGCCCCAGAAGAGTTTCAGAGGGCCATGAATGAAATTTTTGAAGATGATCCAGAAATAAATCCATACTTTGATGACATAGCCCTTGGATCTTCATCCATGCAAGAACATTGTCAGTTACTCCGTCAAACCCTGACACGAGCCAGAGAAGCTAATCTTACGTTCAATATTGAAAAGACACAATTAGCTTTAACATCAGTCAATTATTTGGGACATATAATGTCTGATACTGGAATAACTCCAGATCCCAAAAAAGTTAAGGCCATTAACGAGTTTGCTGTTCCCAAATGTCGTGAGGATCTACAAAGATTTCTTGGAACGATAACTTATCTAGCCAAGTTCACTCTTCACTTGTCTAGTTTAACTCACTCGCTACATCAGCTATTAAAACAAGATACTGAGTGGCTGTGGGATGAAAATACCCAACATGATTTTGACAAATTAAAACAAATGATAGAGCAAGCTCCATATCTACAATATTTTGATGTGAAAAAGTCAGTGACTGTTTCAGTGGATGCCAGCCAGCATGGATTAGGAGCAGTTCTCCTACAAGATAACAAACCAGTTGCATATGGATCTGCTACACTTACAGCAGCTCAAACACACTATGCACAGATCGAGAAAGAACTGTTAGCTGTGATCTATGGACTTGAACATTTCAATTATTACACCTATGGAAGACCAGTAGTTGTTCAAACCGATCCCAAGCCCCTTCTAGGGTTAAGTAAAAAGCAATATGACACAATCTCTCCCAGACTTCAGTGCATGCTGTTGAGATTGAACAAATATGATGTTGAACTTATGTTCATATCTGGTAAAGAGCTAAAGATTGCAGACGCCTTGTCAATAGCTCAATCGCCAAATGATAAATTTGAAGATGATTACGAGCAAGAAGCAGCTGTCTCGATTAATCTCCTTGCATGTGCTACACCAAATAAGTGGCACAAATATGCTTTGATGACAGCGAGTGATGCAGAGCTGCAGGATGTGCTTCATCATGTTCAAAAGGGATGGCCAGAAAAGAGTAGAACCAGAACAGCAGCTCAGCCTTACTGGCACTGTAGAGATGAGCTGTATTATTCTAAAGAAGGAATAATATGCAGAGGCCAGAGAGACTTGTCGTGCCACAAGTTGCAAGACCAGAAGTCTTGGAAAAACTGCATGTCTCGCATCGAGGTATTATTGCTTACAAATTGAAAGCTAGAGAATATTTATACTGGCTGAAAATAAATGACGATGTGGAAAACTACATCAATAGATGTAAAATCTGTCAGCAAAATCAGAGGGCAAATTCTAAAGTAGTAGTTAAACCCATACGTTATAGACATCCACCTTTTTTTCCAAATGCACCCGAGAAATACAATACCATGGAAATTACGTTCACTTCTGCTTTCTCTCACTCAAGGAGAATGGGATGTACTCTAAGTTATTTATGGTGTGGTTTCTTTTGCGTTAAAGGCCTTATTAAGAAGCTAAATACTCTACACTGATCAGCCTGTCCTTGTTATAAGTCTATATGAAGCTGGGTGACTTTTTTTTGCCAAAATCTTCGTTTTACCCTATTTTTGAATGATATTGGCCCGTGGGCCACGGGTTGAAGACCCATAAATTTTAGGGCATTAGTTCTCAATCTTTTGCCCTCCGTGGTTCCCTTGCCATGATTATGTTTATCTGTGGCTCTCCAGAATTGTCTTAAAAAAACCACTTCAAAGCACCAAAGAGGCAATCATTAATGTCAACAGCCCGACGCGAAGTTCTTGACAAAGGTTTCAGACACCCCTAGGAACTGCGGTGCATACTTTGATACTTTGAGAAACACACACCGGTCTAATCCCATAGAAAAGATAGACAATAAATAACCCAAAAAAACGAAGGCATTCTTTGTCCGAGACAAAACTTAGTACAAAAATAGTGTCAATGTTTCTGGCGATATTTTGGGCTGTCAGATTATAATAAGGGAATAAATCTGGTCTCACACACAAATCAAGCAAAACAATATTATTTTTGAAGTATCCTGACAACTGCTGCAGAAAAATAACATAAAGCTAGTGGTTTTTTGACACCTTGTTTGCAAGAAGAATCTGTCAGACGATTCCGAAAACAGAGTGAACGAAAACAGAAAAAAAGTATACAGCAGCGGTTCTCAAACTTTCCTCACCTGCGGATTCTCCTTGCCCTAGTCAACTTTTATCCACTGCTCCCCAGAGCAGAATAACAAAGAACCACTTCAAGGCAACGAACAGCCACATATGAATATCGCAAGCTTACCGCGACACCCCTGACTAAGGTTGGAGATGCCTCTAGGAACCACGATGTGCACTTTGAGAACCACTGGTATGCAAAAACGAGCAGTCAAAACATTCCTGAGGTGAAACAACACACACAGATAGGCCTATCTCTAGTATGGTGTTGGATAAAAGGGGCATTTCTCAGAAGATCAACAAGGAATCCAAACTTGCTGAGGGGTTCGGCGGAAAGCAAAGTCAACCGGAAAAATGTTGACAAAGGGTGAAAAAACCCTTCACAAAGAAGAGAATGAAACAATCTTTTTAAGAAAGCTTCTATAGAGACCTCAACCTGAGGAGCTAGATGCACTCAGGTTTCCATCACTTATGCGACATCAAAACTTCCTGAATTATGTATGCAACTGGAAAACATAGTTCAACTGTTTGGCATATCCGAAGAGACTGGTGACACTTTTTGAAAGTGCAAGAAAGGGGGCATTGCATATTGAGATGAGTTTGAGCATTGAATAGCAAAGAGTAGAGTTTTTATCATTTCAAAAATATTGTATTTACATGTACTTTTTTATTTACTCACTCTCGCTTTTGAAATGATTTCAATGTGGTTTTTACGCATCAAAATCATTTCAAAAGCACCTACCCCAGAGTGAAAACACCATCATAAAAAATTTGTAATAAAAAATGGCGGCCCGTCGCCTCATGCCTGACACGGCCCTGAAGAAAATAAACATTTGTAGCTAATTTCTCACTTCTAATTCGGAACATACAAGCAGCACCTGACCATAGAACGGACATTACACAAACATTTACGCACAGTTCAGTTCTACAATAAATAATGACCAAAATAGACAACTCTTCTGAGGTGGAATGGTACTGAAACCTCTTTGAAGGTAGACTGGGGTTGTGTGCAGTTTGAAAAGTTGAGAAGAAATGAAGCCACTGGGATGAAACGTTATTTGATCCTATATGCAATGTAATCATTAAGGTTACTACTGAAACTTCAAGTGCCACCTGTATTTGAGGGGTATTTTTGTTACAACATCCCCCCCCCCCACTTTGGCAAGGCTATCATAAAGGGCATTAAAATTAATTTCTGCAGCTTGCCACAAAATACTTATATGCCACAGCCCTGTTTCAAAACTTCAAGCCTTACTTAGGATTATTGCAGGATCAAAAAATGTGTCCTGAAGGTGGGACAAGCTTTGATTATATTTCTACATTATTTTCATTAAGGCGAGAAAGAAATAACTATTTCATAGCACCTGACACTATATAGTGTCTTGAGATATATATCTCAAGTTCAATAACACCTCAGTCATAGCGATACAAATTTTCTTTCCCTTGAATGTCATCAGAACCAAGTCTCTGATTAGGTTTTAGCAACACAGTTGTCTGATGAATAAAGTTTGATTTGCTTCCATTTTTTGCCTAAAATTCATAAAATTCAATGTTCCATAACTCAATCAATTTAAGTAAGAAGTGAATGATTTTTTTTGTTTAATGTGTCAGTGTATGAAGACGTTCTTGCTAGGTGTGACTTATGTATGTGACCCCCAGAGACCAAATAAAAAATTAATTTAGATAACTTTTTTAGAAATATTTTTTGAACTTTAACAGCTTCTAGGATAATGGGCGATAGGTAGCATTTGAAACGTTTTTGATAATTTCAAGTGTCATCTAAAACAAACAGTTTAAAAAATAGCTTTTGGACAATGATAAGAGTAGACACTGTATATTTTTTTACAAGAACACTATGTAAAAAGTATGTAATAAAAATATAAGATTTATCTAATCAGCTAATGAACAAAAGTCCCCAAAGTATTTAAAGATATTTGTTTGAAATTCATGAAAGTTTTAGAAGTGATTCCATATCACCCATAGGATAGAAACAGATGAAACAAAGAGAATAAGTTTTATTTTCCTTGCTTTGGAAAAATATGGAAAGACAGAACATAATCACCGGCCAGCATATGGAGATGATTTTCTAAAAAAAACAATGGAATATATAGCTGAACCTATATGAGCAGCTTTCACTTACGGCGACTGCACTTTTTACCATACCAGCCTTGATCACAGATGCATTGCTTCTGCTGACAAACTCCATGGACACATTTCTTCTTACACCCTTCTGGAACCAACAGGTCAATATAGTGTTAAATTTTAAGAAGCATCTTATCACTTTTGTGAACCCATATTTTATGGTACCAAAGAATGAGTGCATTTACAGAAGACACCCTAAGGTCTCTCAGCATGTATTGTAGAATTTTATAATTATAATATTATATATACATATTGTATGTATATAATATATATAATCATGAATTGTGTTTGAAATATCAAATCAGAATTTAATAGTCATTAATGATTAAAGTGCAACATTTAAATAAAGTATAACTTAAAAATATGTAGCAAAAAGCTTGAAAAATATATTTAGCAGAACAACAACAATATAGAAAAAATGTTGCAAGTTATTGAAATGAAGTATGGATTGATAGGCCAATGCCTACATTTTTGGCAATAGGGTGAACATCGACATCAAACAAAACATAAAAATGTTTTGCTTGATGCAAGTGTTATGTATTAAAATACACTGGATACAACTTCATGTGAGTCCTAATTTGCTTTAAGTCCTAATGTGATTATGTTGGGAGTCAAGATTTCTGATAATAACTAATTGAATCTGAAAAATACACAAACATAAGAGAAGTGACCGTACATCCCATAAAAAAAATTGATGAAAATACTCATTTGATCATAAATTGGTTATTCTTATTAGAACTTCACAGATATCATGAATATGAATAGTTTGTGCATATCTATGAATGGGAAATATTTATTGAATTAGTCTAAAATAAATATGGCACTGAAAGTTCAACCACTTTTTGTCTTAAATTGGTTAATATCAGAAATAGCAATTCAGCTATTAGTGATGTCTCCTTGGCCATCCTGATACTGTTTTTGCCTAGATATGTGTGATCTACGTAAATAGAAATACTTGGTTGGAAATACCAGTGGTTCTCTATAGAGAGAAAAAACGGAAACGGAAAAAACAGAATGGCTGCTATTGTCTAGTGAATGAAGCATGAACAAATAGAGTAAGGAGTTGTTTTTAACAAAAGGGACTAAATTGTTTGCATTTTGCAGGCTGATAACAGATATTTATGATATGCTTCTGCTGTGCATTTTCCATGCTTTCAACAATTTAATTAGCAATGATTATCACAATTTTGTTTAATATTTCAAAACGATTCCTGATCATATTACATTATATCATACATTCAGTTTTTGATTTCAGCAGGATCATAACTTAGATAATTATATCTCAGAAGACACCAATAAAGAAAGCAAATAAAAGGAAAAGCATGAAATTCCTAATGTTTTTCAACACACAATGGGTCCATCTTCAGAGGATAAATATAACCACTATCACGCTGACCAGGGATCCCACTTGAGTTGATTACCACATCTTAACTCCAAGCTGCTAAACAGAAAAAAATGTCTGTTCAAGTCAAACCTCATGGTAAGAATAAAGCTAAGTGCCTGCATGCAACTCTACAGCAACGTTCTGATTGGTTGCTTCTGAAATAGAGCTATTTGATTAGTCTATTCAAAAAAATGTTTAATTCCCACTCGTAATGAGCCTTGCCACTGCAATTGAAGGCGTTGATTTATCATTGTTTATCACTATATTGTGGCCATGGCTTAGGTTCATTAGGAACATAGATTTTGAGAAAATTCTAATAGACCAATCAAATAGCTCCATTCTGCAAGCAACCGACCTACTAGACAAAACATCAACTCTGGCCATATCGCTATATTGCAATTTACTGCCATTAATGAGGTGTGTTGGAAATGAAGGCTCTGTCTATTGGTGGTCGCCTCAAGTTCATTAAGGAAAATATCTTATTTATATCCTCCCCAGGTTCGAACCCAGGACCGTGACAGCAACCTTCACGGTTGTAGATGACTTACCACACCGCTACTTGGGCGTCAACCGACCAGAAAATTGCTTTAGACTTACATGCAGGCACTCAGCTTTGTTATGACCATGACGTGAATTGAACAGGCATATTTTTTCTGCTGAGCAACCCAGAGTGGAGATTTGGTAACCAACCCAAGTGGTATTCCTGGTCAGAGTGATAGCGATTCTATTTATCCTCTGAAGGCAGCACCCATTGTGTGTCGAAACGTGTTAGTAATTTCATGGTTTTTCTTTATATTTTCATTTTCTGTGTTGATTCTTTCTGAGATTATATCAAGCAAAGGATTATTTACTCTTCCGTACATATTGATATTTAGATTTATTTTATATATATAATTCTGACATTATACAAACCATTTCTGAACATGTAACATACATAAAGGGTGAAAACCTAATGGTTAAAGAAACATACTTTTAATTAGAAAATGTATTTAAATGTGCCAATTTTAGATACATTATTTTTTAACCATAAGCCATGTATGTACTAAGATTTTTTTTTAATGTTTTTATACAGTTTCCTATTCTCTAACTTTGAATTGAAAAGTTGTTGGTTGCTCTGTCTCTCTTGTACCCAACAAAAAAATCAATGTTTCAAAGTGCAATATTAGCCAAGATATTTCAGTTCAAAAACTGCTGAAAATGAGGGAAAGAGCAGCATATATTATATAAATGAAATACAAGGCAACAACATTCACAACAGACAAAATGGCCAATGAGGCTGAGAAAAAAATGCCCATAACAAATGTGGATGTCATATATAACGCTTCACACTTTTGCATGCCATCCTTGTGCAGGGGCCATGATAATCTTCTATCACTCCACAAAATATTAGTATGTGTACTAACTGAAGAGTCGTACAAACTCAAGAAAAAATTTTAAACATTATTTTGCAATTTATTAAAACTTTTCTGAATTCTAAAATGTCCCCTTAACTTTCAATCAGCAATATCTTGGCAAATATTGCACTTAGAAATATGGATACATTTTTTTATTTGTTGGGTTCGGGAGAGACAGGGACAGAACTTATTAATTAGAAGTTGGAAGACAGAGGGACTGTATAGAAAAATAAAAGTTTTTTTATCTTGGTAATGTATAGTCTCTAGTAAAATAAATGACATTTTAAAATAAGCATGTGTTATTTGGATATTTTTTCTAATTGAAAGAATGTTTTTATAACAATGGTTCACAAATTATTTGGGCTAAAATATGCTCAAGTTTTCACCCTGTATAACATTTTATTTACAAACTCATATATTCTATATAATGTTACTTTTATTTCATTATTATTGTTTGAATTGGTACAACAGATACCAAAACTTTGCATAGGATAAACCCAAAAATAAAAATTCATACAGATAAAAAAAATAAGATATTAATCCTTGGTGAAGTTAATCCAAAATTCAGAAAAACAGAACTGATTCAAAAATGAAAAAAAATATAAAATGAAAAAAAATATTTGAATGATATGACTTGTTCTGTTCTGATATGCAAAAAGAGTTAAAAGTTATATAAGGATGTAAAGCAAAAACATTTTTACATAACAGCAGGATTGTAGTGATTTAAATAAACTGATTTTTTTAAAGAAAAACTGATTTAAATACTAAATGATTTTTGAAAAAAAGTCACTGATTCAAATCATGATTTTTATTTTCTTGTAGCACATTCAAATATACTTTTTGCCTTTTGTTTGATTGTAAGAGTAGAAAGGTGAAAGTAAAGGGGGAAAAAAGAGGAAATGCTACTCAGGTGGAATAAATTACAATTGTTTTCAAAAAGGAGGATTATAGAGAGGCACTCATACAAATTTTCACATCTGTTGCCTATCAGCTTCAGTAGAAAGGGTATTTTCCATGTATGGCTTGGTACAATCAGCTTCAAGAAACAGATTGGGGAATGAAAGAACAGCTAAACTTGTGTTTCTTTTCGAAAGACTGAACAAAGCAGAAATTTTATACTAATTTTTCCTTCTATGCATATGAATAAATGTCTATTCCATGTATGACTATGTGCTTATTTTAGTATTTATGAGTTAAATATTGTCTAAAAAATTGAATTAATGTTAGTCTTATTTCTATATTTGGAAAATACACATTAGAATTTCATATTGTTCAGTCATATTTTCAAAGACACAATATTTAAACCTTTAACTCTTGGTATAATAAAAGTTAGATAATGTTTTATTCTTCACAAGTTCATATTTTAAGCTGAAAATCAAAAACATCTGATTTAAATTAAAAAATATGATTTTTTATTTTATTTTTATCAACCTTGCATAACAAAAAAAAAATTTTTTCATGGAATTATGAATTTTCATGGAGGGAGGGAGGGGGGGGGGAGGGCAGGGTGCCTCTCCTGACAAAAGTTCTAATTACAGTCCTGCAGGGGGACATCAGGATTTCAGAGAGGCTTTAGTGGGGCATGGCCTAAAAAGGTTGAGAACCACTGCTCTAAAAGTACTATAAATATTTCACACCTTGCAAAGTAATTTTGTTTATTCAAAACCATCAAAGCATTAACATTATTTTAGAATTAAAAATGATGTTTTGTTGTTGTTTTTTTTACTACAGGACAAGCCATTGAAATTATACAAAATATCTACCATTGAGGTATGCTACTAATGTGTATATTAGCAAATATTAATCTATGCTATTTTGGATAAATTTCAGTATGTGAATGAAAAATATTGAGTAATGTGTAAATTCATCTGCTTGATTTATTCATGCTGTAAAACAACTACTCTCTAATTCCATTATTATTTATTAAAGATGATGATATCCCCAATTAAGATTTTGAACTTTTAAAGTCAAAGTTGAAATTCAAAGTGTTAAAGTGACTGAAAATTTTTTCATAAAAGGAAAAAATCTTACTATTGATCCATTATCCCACCCCTTTATTTTTAACTTTTTTTCACTAGTAATACACAGTTTTAGAAAACAGACTAAAACTGCACTGCAATGCACACAGAGTAAGTGAAAAAAAAAGGAATAAGAATGAAAGTCAGATAATCAGAAACACATCACATTATTGGCGCCAGAACCTGGAGCTGAAACTATATGCTTCAGGTCCTCCCCAACACATTCTGTGAGGGAGGTTGAGGCCCCTTAATAATTGATGAATATACAATGCAATGTATCTCCCCTACACACAAGCTTGTGTATGTACAGTCAAACTTGGTTAATTTGATGTCTAAGGTCACTGGAACAAAATCAATGTGAGAATCTTATGTAACAGAAGTGAAACTTCTAAGTTTGACACATGACTGGATTCACTTCAATTAAATTCAATTTCAATTGTTTAAAATTGAATTTAGAAATTTTAATTTTAAATAAGATTGATTGTTGACCCCTTATCTTTCTCAAACCTTCCTCCTCTTAAACTTGACCCACTTGTGCTAATTGACCCTTTAAATCCCAAGATACCATCCACCATAGAATTCTAATGAGTTTGGTGTCATATGGAATCATAATTGAAACCGCTGTCATCTCGTGTGGCAGATTTGTTCACTAAAAATTTCTGGGGATAATCAAGGTTGGCTCTAAATCAGAGGGGGAGGAGCTGGGGGGGGGGACTTTAGTACAGGAGTGATGAGTAAGAATAAAAAGAAAAAAGTGAAGAACTCTGGGTGTATTCTGCATTATGACTGCAGCGAAATAGGAGCTTTCACTGTGACATCACAAAACTTGCATTTGCCTGCAAAATATACTCTCATGTGACCAGGGGGTGGAACGTTGTGGTATAGGCCCACCTGGGCACAGCTCAGGGGCCTCAAGCGAGGAGGGGCTAAAAAAATCAGAAATAGTTGATAATTGAAATTTTCTACAATTTGCCAGGCAGGGCTCAGAAAAATCACTTGGCTCGGGGCCCATGATGCTTTTAAGATGGCCCTGGGGGCAGGGAAAGGTAATAAACTGTCTTTGTCTGACACAAACTGTCCAAACCAAACCCCACCCAACTTTATTTTCTTATATGGCCAAATGTCTATTAATCCCTCTTCCCCATCGCCACCACCACAGTCCATCTGCTTCTCGGCGCTGCATCATACAATCAGTTATTCTATGGAATGAGCTTTGAGGAAAAAGAAAGTTTTACTTTTTGTGATGAATTTCCTTTCCCTCACAAAAATTCACTCCTTTGGCTAAAGAAGTTTCACTTCTTTACTTCACTTCTTCACATAAAATTTGAATTATCCAATTAATCTGCCCCGGATCCATGAAATGATTACGAATTGAAAATGAATCATCAAAATTCCCATAGGATAATCAATTATTAAAATTTTATCATTTAGTTAAAAAGCCTTTTCCCAAATTTTAATAATTTATAATTATAATAATTGATCTTAGCTGCTACATTATTCCACTGTTCTGGAATCAACATCACTGCAGAATTTCTTGACCATGTTCAAAGCCTGATTTACGGAAACAGTTCATGATCATCGATCATCTATTATGAAACTGTTTCCCAAATTTTGCTTATTATTCTTATGCTAGCAAGAAAATATAATTTCATTAACGTATTACACAATCTGAACATTCCAATATTTTCCATACTCTTAATGACAACAAAAAAAATCATATTTTGAATGTTTGATCATTTGATCATTTTTGTCGCACCACGGTCATTTTCTACACACGAGGGCTAATTAGACCGGGACCTACAATATTTTGAATGTTACACCTTGATCTTTAGGTTGAAAAGCATAATAGGTATTAAGTAGTACTCAGTCTTGACGCACTCCAACTGAACAATATTAAAATGGCCATTAAATTATCAAAACAAAGAGTAAAGGAAAAACAGAATTTTCAAGCTTTTATTTGTCTTTAAAAATTTGTTGTTTAAGAAATTGATCTAGGAAAGCAAAGTCTGACTTGTATAATTTTTCCAAGCTAAATTTGCTCATACAACAATCATGATTTTTTTCCCTCAAACTTCAGATTATCCAAAAAATTATCAATTATCATCATTAAATTAGATAGAAAACTCAAGGAGAGTTTGTAAAAGTTCAAATTATTCAAAATTCAAATTAACTAAGTTTCACTGTATGTACCGGATGACTGGCAACTTTCAGCCCCCTCAAAGTTTTCTTCATGTCACCTCTTCCGCATCACATTGTAATGTGTGTGTGCGATAGAAGTATCATCTTTCATACTCAAGTTTATTGAAGTTTTTGGCATGTCATGAAATTGAAACCTCAGTATCCCCAAAAAACAAAATGCTTTTTTAATGGGTTTGAAATAATGGTTTGGTATATATACAACATTAAAATTAGATAATGACTTTTCAGTGGGAACAATACACACAAAAAAATCGACAGCTTCAAAAAAAAGTCATTTTCAAAATATTTACCGCTAACATTTGTATGCTGTTTTGCATCATTAATTAGACTTTCACACTGTCTTCCAGTATAATGCTTTCGACATCTACAACGATTGACACCAACGCAGAATCCATCATTCAAACATGGAACTGCATGGCATTTACCTAGCAATTGTGAAAAGAAAATTACATTCAAATGTCATATTAAACATCTCATTCAGTACCTATAGACTTATCTCAGGGATAGATTATTTATAGAATTTCAATAGAATCTTTGATTCTTCAAAAGATAGAAACTTGGTTATTAAGATTTTGAGTGTTCCAGTCCTCATTTTATAGTGCACATAAATAGAATGTGATAAATTAAAAAGCATGGATACTTTTTATTCTCTGAAAGAATGCAAACTTTGAATAATTTCAAAATCAGTATCAAAAAGGTTTTGGCATGAATCTAACTTTGAATGTATATGATATATTTTCTGTGATGGCTAATAATCACAATAGTACTATAATTCCAATCAATGTATCAAATTTTGAGTGTTTCCATCAGAAAAACTGTGCATTTGCATGCCTTTGTTCATTAGTTGATGATGTGTGCATAGTGTGCCAAGAAAGTTAAGAACATGGATGAATGTATTACCAGCAAACATGTAGGCCTAAATACTTTAACATATTTCATTTTTTCTGCTGCAACAAAAGTGTCAAAATTTGGTTTGTGTGTAAATGGTTGGCTAATAGACCTTAAAAGGAATATTGTTTTAGTTATTATAGCAAAATATTTTTTAGCAGTTGAATACCAGATCTTGGAAGTTAAAACTAATTTAATATTCATTTATTTTAACCCCTCTTCATGGGATGTCATTTTTAATTGCATTTATTTTTTTCTCTCCTCTGACCATAATTTTTTTGTGATGTGCTCTTTATGTTAGAATCGGCAGGAATAATGTTGACTATAGAGAAATTAGTGGTGGAATATAGGGATTCTCTTAGAAATTCTAGAGATGACATCATAAATGAAAGAGACCTAAAAATAATTGATTTATATCACAACTTCCATCTGATTGTGTTAAATGGTCATGATGATGGTCATCCAGATGGCTCTCTAAATTTTATTGGCATTAATGGTCACTCAGTTATTGATTATGATTTATGCCCACATGATCTCTGCTTAATAGTTGGTTGAATTTATTCAACTCCGATCATTTTCCTACTGAACTTTAAATTTTCGGTAAACAGTAATCATAAGGATTTTAAAAGAGATTTTATAGAGATACTTTTGATCCACAGATTGGGGGTTGCATTTTTGATTCAATAATTCAGATCCATTTATCACAGATTACTAGTATTGGCACAAATTTGTTATTTGAGACTGTCCCATTGATTAGCAAGGAATTAAATATGTCCTATATATAACATGATGCAAACCCTAATTCATGGTTCAATGGGAAGTGAAGTCAAATCTTATTAGGCATTGCAATAGAATATGAAACTAACTTCACTAATGCAGTGATAGAAATGTTTGTATTGAATTCAAAATTGTTTGCAATGCTGCTAGGAATCTTTGTAGAAATAAAAAAAAACAAATTTTCTGAAATCTTTGATGTTGAATCGTTTTTTTAAATTTTTGGACTTTTATCATGTAATGTGAAAGCACAAATGGCCACAGACAATTAATTCTAATATAAAATAGAGTGATTATTCAAAAATATTTTTTCCTGTTTGAATACCTTTTCTAACTCTATTTTTAATTATTGTATGGTCTGGTGTGACAGTTTTCTTGATGCCCCTATAAGTCACAATGAGGTTGATTACAGTATACAAAAAGTGGTAAGTCAACCAAACACAATGGGGTACCGGTTGGGTTCTTTAAATCCTGTGTCATGATCTCCTATCTTGTTGAAATTTTAAATCACTTATATGATGGTAATTCATTATCTGAAATGTGGAAAACTTGTCTTATTTATCCTTCAATCATGGCTCTCTCTCTCTGTAAAAGATATTCTATTTCCCTCTCCAATCGGTTGCAGAGAAAAGTCATCAACAATTGAAAATATATTCATTTCAGTTTGCCTTATTACTAAACAAATCTCAAGGAAAGGATAGAAAGTTTTGCTTTTTTCATTGAATCATAGGTGGAGATAGGCCCGTCATTTAGGGGGGGGGGGGGCGTTGCTCCCCCTGGCTTTTGAAAATACACTAAAAATGGTATATATACATACATTGAGTACGTAAGCTTTGCCCCCCCCCCTGGAAAATGTTTCCCCTCCCCTAGAAAAAGTTGAAATGACGGCCCTGGGTGGAGATAGAGTTGGAAGTCTGGGGGGGGGGTGGCAGGGTCATTATTGCTGGGGGCATGATGATGATGTCAATTCATCTATACATATATGCATTAGATCAGTCAACTTCACCTTTGATGCTGGGGGGGGGGGGGCAATGCTCCACCCATGCATTGAAGTCAAGGCTGCATTCGATCCTATTAATAGAGCATTCTTTTCTTAAAGCTTTTGTCTTGGTCTCAATTATAAGTTTGTGTCAATGATATTGTTGCCTTATACAATTCCATTCATCGAACAGTACCAACTGACAGGGGCTTCACTGATCATTTTTCAATCCAAATTTGCATAAAACAGGGCTCTGTGTTAAGTCAGATATTGTTTAATATTTTCCTGAATGACCTAGTTGAACATTCTAATCCTGATCTTCCAAGAATTTATATTTCTTGCTCAAAAGTAAATGTTTTGGCTTATGCTGACCATTTAGTCCTTTTGGCAGACGCTAGGGTTGGTCTGCGGAAATTAATTTCCTATTAGAATACAATAGCAAATGCTCAGATGAAGATTGATAAACTTCAACTTAAGTTCTTCAACCATCCGTTATCTTATTCACTATAAAGAAAAACAAACCTTTCAATGTGAATGCTTCCGGCTATCCTTTATGGTGCTGAAGTTTGGGGTATAGGTACGGACACATTTGACCATTTGCAACTTTATTTTATCTAAAGATGTTATATTTTATATACCTTCTCACACACTTTATATTGAATTCAGCAGACTTCCATTGACACTTGATGTTTTGAAAAAAAAAACAAAAAAATGATTGGCTTTCTAAACAATGCATGAGTCAAAACAAATGAACTGTTGAAGATTCATTTTCAGTGGAATAGATATGCCAATGGGGGTTGGAGTGAAAGTATTATTTTTCTTTAAAAAAATTTTCCTGGAGAATCTTCTAACCTTTTAATTACTATTTAAGACCGCAATCTCTTGTCTGTCTTCTTAACACATTCTACAGTGAAAGAATTCTATTCTAAAATCAAATCTATTGAATTCAATGTATACTAGAAATACTTTAATGACTTCATTACTGAACCTTACTTAACTCCTTTGCTTACAAGCGAACTGGCAAGAAATTTGGATGCTCTCTATTTGATAAATTGGTAATAAATATAGTAGTAACCTTGTGTCCTAACCTAACCGCACATTAGAAAAAGGGAAGGAAAAAAAACGTAAATAAAAGAGTAAGACAGTATATAAAAATAAGATAAAAATGTAGGTACAAAGTTATATTTCGTTTCACCCTCACCCTACCTGTTTTCTTTCTCTTATAAGATACATCATATGTGAGGAAAAAAATCACTATCAGGGTATACAAAAAACCAAAGGGGAAAAAATTGTATGGTTGCAACAAAGCTTTGGGATGATCAGTAGAGAGGAAAAAAAACAGTAAACTTGTTTGAATTCATTCCACTGGCGTTTGGATGCAATATTACGTCCTTTGATTGTAAAGTGGTTAAACAGCTGCAATAATGCTAACATGCTGCTCCAAGCTCATTTGAACATCATCCTTTCTGTGAGCATTAGTACATTCCCGATTTTTATTGTCTTTTCCAGCTGTACTTATTTTGTTGAAGTATGAAATAAATTGTTCTTTCACACGAGTTCCCCTTTGCCTATATTTTAGTTGGATGATTTCTGTCTCGTGAGCCAGTATGTTTAACCAATACCGTCAACTTTGTTAATGTTCAACTGAAAAATTAATTTTGATGTTTTTTCTTGATGTGTTTTATATGTATGATCTTTTTAATTATAATATACCATTGTTTTCAGATAACCAACTTGTTCAATTTAACATGTAGGCCTATGCATATTTTTCCCCTTTTTTCAGTTTGTCTTGAGTGTGATTACATGACTGTGTGGTTGTTAGCAAAAAGGGCTTTGGCCTATTGTTTAATGAAAAATTTCAACACAGGACCTGTGGACCATATAAAAAATTAAATCTTGTAACTTTCCAAGAAATTTTTTTTCATTTAAATGGTTTTTGTGATTTTTTGAAGATTGCTTGTTCATGTACTTGCACCTTATTTTGGTCAACTGGAGAGATTTTTTTCCCTTTTCTTACACCTTTTGTTACTGAGATGGGACTTGTTTAGCTATTTTCTGCCACACATTTTGGACTCCTCAACCTTGGTCTGCCATTGTGTTCTAGTACTTTAAAACTAAGGTACATAAAACAAGATCTCGCTTACTATATTCACACCTCTTTCCATAATGGCCTCTACGACAACGACAAATATCCTTTTGAACGCATTTGCCACCATTTAGACATTTTTCACGACACATTCCTAAGAAAAGATTTAAAATTTTTTATTCAAACAAATGCAATAAATTTATTAAATATGATTTAGAGAGTGAAATGAAAATAGAAAAAAGGGAACAAATGATACAAACAAAGGAAAAGAAAATAGAAAGAATTATAATATACCGTTAAATGGATTGAAAATTTTCGAGTGTAGAAAAAATCTAATTTTGCTCCAAAATATTCCTAGAAAATTTTTTCATAATTTTTTTTTTGTCTTTTATGTTTGCTTAAATATATATCAATACATTCATATGATATTTGCCAATCTATTTGGTAAACTTTATGCAGAAAAAAAATTAGCAAATCAAAACATTCTACTCAGTTTTTGTTATGCTGCTATTACTAGAACAGCTGTTTCTTCCACTGCCAGGTAATGTCAAAAATGTGTGCTGTGTTTGAGTTACTGTAGCTGTGAGTGAAGATAAGTGTTTTTCTTAAACTTCATTGCTCAAATTAAGATCATCACAAATTTTAAATTATTATTAGAATTTTGCTTGGTTTTGAGGTGAGTATTGTCTTTCATAAACGTTTCTACATTGGAAAAATATTACACCAGCCTAACTGTGCAAAGAACTTTTGTTGAGTTTAACACTAGGACAGAAATTTCAAACTACCTAGAATGACAGATAACATTCATTTTGACCACAATAGGGAAAAATCCACATGGAATTTATTTTTTTTTACAAGAACTTCTTAAAACAGAATCTATTCCATCTCTGACTTATTTTTACAATAAACTCTTGTTCATGTACTAATTTTTTAGAATTTCAGACAAAAGGGCTTGTTATGATAAATACTAATCCTATTTTTTGTTACTTTAAAAATTGTTCGACTATGATTTTTTGAGCTCTTGAAATGCGTAGCTTCATTCTTACCTGGCAGTACGCTGAGAATGTTAGAAGTATAACATGCTTGAGAAATTTGAGAAGAGATCGCATATGTAAAATGAAAAACCATGAAAATGGCCACACAATTCACAATCCCAAGCAATGTAAAATATATACGTAAGATAACTTTTTAATGCAGATCACATTGAACACTGAATGAATTCATTGTGTCAAAAACATTGACACTCATTAGTTGAGTAGTAAAATTTTATTTCTGGCAGAGATTTCCTTTGTCTGCAATATCAATTTTGTGTGTGCATAGTACTCAAGACCTACATTTTTCTGCTTACCACCGTTGAATTTTTTTTTTTTTTTGCTCAGTCAAAAGCATATGTGTGGTAAAATCTGCTTTGACAAGAGAAAACCAGTATTGTTTAGTAAAGGAAAATTCCAGGCTGTGGTGTCGCAGGGAGTTTTTCTCCAATAGGGTTGTCAATAAATGGAATAACTTACCTCTGGGGGTTGTAAATTCTAACACAATTGATATGTTTAAAGAGAAGTACAATAAACATAGTGAGATAAATCGAGAAGCTCAGGGGCGTAGACAGAAATTTCGTTTGGGGGGGGGACCAAAGTGACAGAACAATGGATTTGGCCATCTTTTTCCCTTTTTTCGGTAATTGTCTCACATTTCGGGGGGGGGGGTCAGACCCCCAAGTCCCCCCCCCCCCTCGCTACGCCCTTGGAGAAGCTATCCATACTTAAATAAGACAACCATAATTTTTTTTTATGGGCAGTGTATACATAATTTTTTTTTTTGGTGATATATGATAAAAATCATCTTGGATCCCAGGGCTGAAGCTCTGTTTATGAGTAAAATTGTGAAAAATTAAAATTCTTTTTATTGTGTGACATTGTACCAGCAAATGCAATGTAGGAAACTACAAAGATTCATAGATATGATAAATTAAGATAAGATTATAAAGAAATTCATGGCAATTCCATGTTTTAAAATTAGTTGAAAATTCATTATAGGCATATTTTGCTAGAATTTGTATTCATTATAAGTAATTGAAATAGCATAGATAAGCAATACCAAATTCATAGGACATGGAAAAGCTTTGTTTTGTGTACAAATTCATAATATCCATGTAAATTATGTGACTCTGACTGTATAAGCATGAGTTAATCAAGGCAGTGTTTCTATCAAGGAAACATAGGCGGAGATTGACTTGGAAGTCTGGGGGGCAACATCATTATTGCTGGGGTGCACAATGATGTCAATTCATATATACATATATACATTAGATCAGTCGACTCCACCTTTGACGCTGGGGGGGGGCAATGACCCCCCCCGCCCCCCTGTATCTCCGCCCATGCAAGGAAAAATAGCTATGCTGATCATTGAAAAAAATTATTATTGGATAAATCATAGATATAATAAAGATTTAGATACATAAATATAGTAATTTAAAGATATAGAAAAATAGATTTATCTCAATGATGAATTCTTTGAAATTAATTTGTTTGTGAGTGAAATATTTACACAATGAATCAAACAGTCATTAATGTGTTAAAGTTGTCATAAATTTCTGTGGTGTTGACCATTTTAGCTATACATGTGCTAATTATAAATGAATTAACTAAATATGAACTGAAGTGTGTTGGACTTGAAAGGTGTGGCATAAACATATTAGCCTATGTATATCATACATTATTTCACAATCTGGTAATTTAAAAACTCTGCATTTTCCTACAAGGAAAAATTTGGAATGTACTTTGAAAAATAGAGAAAATTCTCTGCAAAAAATACTTTTAAAATTATTGACATTGAAGTGATTTTACAAGTACAAAGAGCTCATCGAGTCATAAATCATAGTACAGTAAAACCTGCCTTTAACAGAACCTGTATTAAGCAGAAACCTGTCTTTAATGGAAAAAAATAATGGTCCTATAATTTGAATGTCAAAATACGTAGTAAACCCAGATAAAATGGAACCTATCTTGATATGGAAACGGGAAAAAAATTTTACCCTTTTATGGAAAATTTGACAAACACTGAGTGTTTGGCGATCGAAGGATCATACAAAATGTTAAAGTGCTCCATCAAATTTTTTTAAGTAATCTATGCTTGCAAGTACTACATCATCCTCCTTTAGATTAGCAAAAACCATTTCTGTACTTGATGCTGTGGTTTTGATAAGCCATATGTAGTAAAACAGTTGCTTTCTGAAATTGTAACAAAATGTTTCGGAAAATCAGGCTTTTCTATGGGAGAAATCAGTGTTAGGGTTGAATTTCCAAATGATATGCAAGAGTAGTAAAATTCTATGCAAGCTTGTGTGCATTCTGTGATCGCAAGGCTGAGCAGGGCAGGAATTAATTAGAGAAAGAGACAAAGGGGGCAACTGCCCTGGCAGCAAAGTTTAGGGGTGGCAAATTTTAGCATCGCTAGGTCACAGGAACTTTTTTAAGACAGGGGAAAAAAAAAATTAATAACAGCCGATAGGTGGCGCTGACGTACACAAAGTCAAAGAAAAGATAAGCAAATAACGAACAGAATGCCTCCAAATCGTTCGTATGTGTTCCACATGATCACCACCACAGGAGATAGCACATTGCAGGTGAGTCATAAATCCAGCAATGGCAAAATGCAGCAGGTCTGAATGTATACATGACACCTCTCGGCGGATCGCATCTTTCAGTTCCGACAGACTGGATGCACCGGATTGATACACTTTTCTTTGACTTGTGTACTGAATGGTATGAACGCCAGGGTCTCTGCCACCGGACTTATCCCGTTGCCGAGATCTCTTCCAGCCCAGCTTCGTGGCAGAGTCTGGAACAAAGTGAGTGTACCTAACAGTCTGAGTGTGTAGCTAGTGTTGTGTATGATATTTCAGTGCTGCCATCTATACTTTCTATACTTCAAATTGTGAGTGAAGTGTAATGATTGAATTTTGTAACGTTGTAGGCCTGTTGCTCTCTGTGGCGAGACTTTTCAACGGGGAGATCGGCTCGCATTCACACCTTGAAGTTGGAAACCACAGAAAACCAACTTCAGCCAACCACCACTGTGGGGTTCGAACCCGGATCCTCGCATCGCGAGTCCGTCACTATGACCACTCGACCACCACAGTGGCTTGACTTGTGTACTTCAGCGCCACCTATCGGCTGCTTTTTAGCCATATTTTTTTCCTATCTTAAAAAAATTCTCATGACCTAGCGATGCTAACCCTGCAAACCATTTTTTATTTCAGTTATTTTTCCGGTTTTTATGAATTTTTAAACTTTCTACAGACTTTTTGCCCACCCTGTATATATACTATCTATATGATCTTATCATTATTTATATATTTTTTGAATAAACAATTAAGCAGCACAAATGCTTTTGTCATTTAAAAACATTCTTTTTTTATGTTCATATCTCTTGATCTCCCCCCCCCCCATATTTATTGTTCCTACTATACTTACCTATGTATATATATTTATATATATTGTAATATATATTTCAATACCTTACCCCCTTCACAATATTCTCCATGAAAGCCTTCCACACATCGGCACACTCCAGGTGAGATGCAAGTGCCACCATTCATGCATTTTGGATAGCATAATGCTTAAAAAATAAAAATAAAATTCTCATGAAAAAATACGATAAGATATCAGCCATAAACACATACAGGTTTTAGTAACTCAATCAAAAGTTTGAGAACCACTGTTATGTAAACTATTTCACAATTTTGAAAATACAGAACATAAACTCACAAATTCTGTAGCAAAATAGGAAAAATTAGAAACATTTTGTGGTGTAAATGCATGATAAATAACACTCCATGAAAAATTACTAACAGTAATGCAGGTAAAATCTCTTTGTACACACAACACTTATTTTATGAAAACTTGAACACAAGTGTAATTTTTTAATGTAAAAGCAAATATCAAATATGTACTGCAATTTTCAGTATATAATCCGTGGATGTGAATTTATCTAATATGGAAAAAGTATCATTGTATAATCTTTATATACGGAAATCTAATTAATCTAATTCATCTAATCATTAAATCTTTTCCATCAGTAATGTAATCTTAAGAAATGGAAGGGGTTATTATAGTCAAGTTTTTGCAGAAAAATAGCAATTTTTCTACTCACATCTAATAAATTACTTTTACAAATTTATATAGCTACAGATAATACAGAGTTTAATGTGCATTAAAAAATTCCTTAATTCCATAATTAAAATGCTCATTAAAATTTTTTTTAACATGTAGGGGGGTCATTCAAGTATTACGTCAGCATTGGTGGGGGGAGGGGGTTTCCAATTTGCTTGCTTTTGATGACAAGGGGGGGGGGTGGGTTTGGATAATGCTTACGTCATCAGCCACCCTTTATGAAAATATGAAATATTTTTAATGCCATCTTACTCGGTACGCCAAAAACGAGACAAACCTTCCGATAGTTTGAGGGCACTTGAAGTAACATTCCCTCCAATTGATAAGTGCCCTACAGAGCATTTTAGTGATCTCCAAATGTTTCGTGAATTCAAGTGATCTGGAAATGTGTCTGAGCCGCTTATGTGTTCAGGAACTGTGCCACGCATCAGTCAAGTGATCCGTAATTATATGCAGCAGATCACACACTTAAATAATCTGAGAATGTGCCACGGGTAACTTGAGTGATGTAGAACCACACTGGGGGTAGCTTAAGTGCTCTAAAACTATGCCACATGTCACTCAAGGGATCTCTAAATGCATCACGGATCCCTTAAGTGTTCTGGAACTGTCACAGGTCATTTAAGTGATCTGAAAATGTGCCAACGGCCGCTTAAATGCTCTGGAATTGTACCACAGGACACTTAAGCGATCTGTAAATGTGCCGCTTAGTTCATTTTTACAAAATTAGGTTTGAGGAGGGCAGGCCGCATCAGATAACTCCCAGGGCCACATTTGGTCCGCGGGCCAAGGCACTTCATGCGATTTATCATTATATGGCTTAGAGGGTGGGTCATAATGAATTTATTAAAGATAAATTTTGAGTTTAGAGCCTTCAAATAGCATTTAAATTAACAGAAATTGATTATAATAGCACATAAAGATATTTTCTTCCGAAATTTCAATTAAAAAAATATTTTTTTGCATTAAAAAAATAAATTTTTGATTGTCGGGGGGGGGGCGAGCCCCCCTATGCCCCCTCCCCGTGTATGTCTCTGATCCCACCAATATGCATTAGGATTCAGAGGGGCAGAGCTGATGACGATATTTTGTTTACAAGGGGGGGGGGTCAAAAATGTCTAAAAATCTGTTGACGTAATACTTGAACGGCCTCTAGTCTGTGGATTATTTGCAGGAAAATATATTATTTTTAGCTATCATGTACATGGTAAATTATTGATACTTTTCATTTTTGTGTACTCTACAATTGATTTTAACTGATGAATCAAAATCTTCTACTAAAAGTCATCCAAGGTTCAATTTCATTAACCTTAATTTAATCAACTTTAATATAAGCACTAAAACAAATTTAAAAATGACTATAATTTTCTGAACAATTTCACAATCAATTGAGACATCGAATGGAGTTTTTTTCCAAGAAGCAGTAACTGTGTGAAATCCATTGCCTGAAAAATTGGGAAACTCAATGATTGCTGCTCCACTCAAGAAACACTATTATTTGTTAATGTGCAGATTGACATGTTTTAAATTGTTGTAAGTTATCTGTGATGAATGTGAGCATTTTTTATTTATTTTATTTTTTGTTATGGATATATATTTAAGTTTTTGTTTATTTATTCTAGTTTTAATTATGAATATTTATTCTTGTACAACTATTTTTAGGGTTGCTTTCATTTGAGGTTTCTTTGATAGTTTGATAGGCTGTTGCCTGTTGTAGATTCTTATATTGTATTTTATAAGCAATACAGCACAAAATCAAATGCTTACACACACACCATGTTCTATGGTTATTGACTGAAATGGCCTCTTATGATATACATAAGTATAGAAATGAAAAATACACAATTAAGTAAATAGTAATGATTGAATTTATATTAATTTAACTGTCCATTTGGCATGATGTATCTGACAGAAATAGTTTCAATTATACATTTTAATTTGCACTAACGGAGAATTGAATATAGAAAAAAATATACTGATTTTTTTTTTCTTTTTTGCTAGCAATTTTCGTTTCACTACATATTTTTCTGCATAAGATAATAATCTACTACTCACCCGAACGACAATATTTTCCCATGTAACCTTTCTCACACTGACAAATTTTTTCATCATTGCATCGACCTCCATTGGCACAAAGATTGTCACATTCTGGATCTGGGCCTTGCAATAAGAATTGAAAATAATAACCATCCAAAATCAAATTTATTTTACAATAATAACTTTAGCCATTCACTCCCCAAAAGGATCAAATAAAATTTGAAAATACAATACTAATGAGATCTATTTTAGTAAAGTCTCTATACGTGTTTCAGCCTGTTTCTCATAAATGACTACTGTACTTTGATTATCTGGCAGTTCATATATTTAAACCAAAGATTTCCAAAGTTTTGGTTAGTGTAAAACCCTTGATGGTTATACAAGACTTTTCCATGATATCCTTGATGGTTGTAAGACTGTAAAGTGTCCGGTCAATTTGTCGCACTCAACTCATCGTGCCTCATTTGTCATGGTACAAATTCATTGCAGTGTCAGTTCATCACGGTACAAGTTCGTCACAGCTCCAATTCATCGCAGTACAAGTTTGTCGCAGCTCCAATTTGTAGCTGTACAAGTTTGTCGCCGTGTTGATTCGTCGTAATGTCAATTTATCGCAGAATCAATTCGTCGAACCATTGATTCTTCACTGTACATGTTCTACACGAGCTTGGATGTAGGTTTTGTCTTATACGTGAAATAAGAAACATGAACAAAAGTGTACATGCAGTTTACTAAAAATAATTATTTTTTTGTCATTGCGGAAAGGTCATCAAAATTAAAATTTCAACTGATATTAATATTTTATTATTGTAATTACCATATAAATTACATTTAAAAATTTAACTGCAAATAAAAATTTAATTATATTTGAAAATTCAGTTATTAAAAATTTGAAATGTTTTAATTAATTTTTGCTGTGATAAAATTTCAATATCATGTGGAAAAATTTCGGTTTGTATGATATTCCCCAAATTAAACAGTGGAGCCTCTTTCAACTGTAAACTTCTATCTGCTCCATGGGCTCAAGAGTTTCTCCCCCCTCCCTTCCGAGAGTCACCAACATTTACCACTACAGTATCTCCATAAGAACCTGAAATATTTAATTAATTAATAATTCAATTAAATTCATATTTAATTTTTCACTGTATTAACCGCACTTCCCACTTTCTGTCGGGATTTCTATTTCTCGCAGCAAAAGGACTTTTATTTATTTATTTTTTATAAAACAAAGCTACAGGTTTAAACCCAATTACAGCTTGCAGTAAAAATAAAAATTTGCACAAAATAGAAAAAACAACATGATAAAGTACACAAAAGACAAATAAAAAGTAACAAAGAATTACGCAAAATACAAAAATTCTATACAAAGATATATACAATGCAATCACAGCAAAAATCTTCTAAAGTCGGTAACAGACGAATGAAAAATATCCAGATGTTGAGGAAGCGCATTATAAAATTCGGAAAATCTGTTTACAGCACAGAAATTACCAATATTATCTTGTATTGCGACACTTAATACTATGACTTGGGCACAGATCAAGGGTAGAAATGTACAGTGCGTTTAATCTTATGTCTATGGTCAGTCGAATATCTTAGGCTGGCTTGTTTGAATATTTTCACATAGTTTTCATTAGCGTCTAAATTTTTGGTACAAGGCTGGTGTGCTTAGTCTACAGCAGCGGTTCTCAACCTTTTTTGACTTGCGGAGCCCTTTTAAGTAAAAAAATTCCGTGGCGGAGCCCCGTAGGCTAATTTTTTAATTATTCATCAAAGTTACTGATTTATTTTTACTATTTAAAAATATTTATAATTATTTTTTTTAATTTTACTGTTTTTTTATTTTCCTCGAGCGGCCGCGGAGCCCCTGGAGAGTGCACAAAGAGCCCCGGTTGAGAACCGCTGGTCTACAGTTTTCTGTTGGCAAAAACATGGAATATTGCAAAACCGAACGTGGAAATGATATGTTGGTTTGTGTGTGCGTTTCAAAGTTTTTCCCACATAATTCATGTTCCAAAATTAGAAAAACTTTTAATGCAATTGAATGAATCAGTCCTATAATTAATTTTCTTTATTTGAGTTTTTTGTTGTATCATAAAATAGAGATACAGATTATACGGATGACAAAAATAATGTAGTACTTTTTAAATTAAATTGTTTGAATTCAATTTAAATTGCAATAAATTGAAGTCTCCTACGCATCGTTGGAAAAAAAGAAAAAAATTATGGTAGCTTAAAATAGCATCACTTATTCTATTAATCATCATTAGGCTTTCTATTGTGATATTCACGTTAGATAGTTGTTTAAATAAAATGTTACTCAAAGGTACTGAAAATAAGTAAAGGTTTAGATATTGTGGAGTGTTTATATATACGATACGAATTGTTTTTAAAATTAAAATTATCCTGATAAATGTAGGCTATAATCAGAGGCAGATTTATAGTTTTCCCACCTGTGGGCTATTCAAACCTTGCCTCCCTTCTCCCTTTCTAATTCATGTTTCTTGATCACAATTACTCAATTTTGGTTACACCCTTTCGCTTGAACTTGTCATCTTGGGATAAAGCCCGCATACCCTAATGTTGATTCACTTGTGTTGTAAGAAGAAATTTTTACTAATCGTAAAAGTATGAGTGTCATGTACATGAAGGTACAAACAATGGGCTAATTAAAAAGTCTGATTTTATTCCTTTTACTTGTGAGTTGTTACTTCAGAGTTGAAAAAAAAGCAATCAAAAATCAATTGGCATTTGCAGTGGTGTCAGAGACGGGGATGCTGTGGGTGCCCACGGTACTTTATTAAATGGGTATGAGCACCCAGAGAAATGATTCAGAAATGAAAATTTCCTACTTAAAGATCAAGACAAGAACCCACAAGTTCCAAACGCTTCCGGCACCCTCAGCCAGTCAAAGGCCCAGCCATGAAGGAAACATTGAGGGGGGAATGGCGGTTTATTCCATATATAAGGGATTCAAACCCGTACTCAGGAGGCGGAATGGTGCATTGCATTGTATATTCATGATTTATTGGAGTGGGGGACTCAAATAGCATCAGCCCCCAGATTTTGGTCGGAGTATTTGAATATTATTTCGGTGTAATAATACGAAGTGATTTGAAATGTACATTGCATTGCAAAAAAATAATTTAAAAATAAGACTTTTCGCAGCTGTTATACATAAAACTTGGATACATTGTCGATAAAAAATTCCTCAAAGCTATATTCTCTGCATGGATATATTCAATAGTGAATTACGGAAATTGTGCTGGGAGGTGGGCACATTGATCCAAATTTATTATCTCGATGTGCGCCCCCAACGCCCCTCACTGCAAGAAATGGAAATCCCGATAGAAAGCGGGAAGTGTGGCTTATATGATGGAAACTAAATTTTCAAAATTTATTTGATATCCATTTTATTTCTTGGTGAGCTCCCCAGCGCCCCTCACTGCAAGAAATGGAAAACCCGACAGAGAGCGGGAAATGTGGCTTTATGGTGAGAATTAAATTTTCAAAATTAATTTGATCTCAATTTATTATCTTGGTGTACTTTCCAATGTCCCTCAATGACTTCAATGAATACTTTCCTTCATTTGTTAAAAATTAGAATAGAGATGGAAGGGGGGAACATTTCCAATAAATGAGAAAAAAATTAGTTCCATTTTTTATGCCTAAAGCAACTACCCTATTTATTAGATCACAACAAGCATTTGAATATTTAAGCAATTCAAATTTGTCGTGACGAACTGACTCTGCTACAACTTTGTACCACGACGGAATGAGTTTGCAACAAATTTATACCGCGACGAGTTTGTAGCGCGACGAATTGACCTAGACCCGACTGTGAACAAAATCCAAACAAACATAAATATTTCTTTTATGCAACATCAAATCAAATGCTTGCTGCTTTTTACATACCGCAGAACCCCATAATAATCTGATTGCTTCACGTAAAATTTAGCTCAATAATTTATTTTTCTTACTGATGTGATGCTGTAACATTTCATTTGGTGCTTGATAAAATAGTAGAGTTCAAGGAAATCCTCAACCAAAAAAAAATAAAACACCTATAATTTCTCACAAAAATTTGTCGCAATTAAATTTTTTTTGGGTAGATCCATAGAAATTAAAGACATTCTGTATTAGTTGGCAAATGTGTGTAGTATGGTTCACATTTCCCCCCCCCCCTCCCTCTGAAATAAATTTCTGGTTACGAACTCTGGTTCACTATATCTGGAAGTTCCTATATTTCGATTACTTTTGTTGTATGGCTAACTTTTTTTTAAAATTTTAAATGTTCATGCAGACAAGGATTTATTTATTATTTCTAAGTTATTTTTCAGGTTGTGTGTTTTAAAGTTTTTCATATTTACAACTGTGCTTGATGCATTACTTGAAAGAACAAAATACATATATAGACATGTACAAAATATTTTATTAAATATATTTAGTTCTGAATAGCTTTAAAAAGACATGTGTTTCTGTATCCGAGTGTCCGACAAGAGTGTGTTGGCCAGTTATTCTGTTGGTGTTGACAGATTGTATTCACAGGACCGGATCTTGAATCCTGCAGACTACTCAGTTGAAGAAGGTGCCAACTGAAAGTGACCGATTTTTTTTAGGGCACTAACTGAAAAGGATACAATTTTTTAGGATGCCAGCTGAAAGAAGGCAACTTTTTAGTGCACCAACTAACTGGAGGGGCGATTTTCTATCACCAAAATATCATTCACTTACACTTGAAAAATATCCAGAACCAGCTCTGTACATTCTGAAACTTTTCTTCTTTAGGCGTACTAGATATGTGAACACACTCAATCACTACATACTCGAGTATTTCCACCTCATTGATTGAGAATGGGGCATTTTATACAACCAGAAAAACAGGTAATAAGTATTTGCATTATAAAATTTTATCAATGGTTACATAACTTTGGCAAGATAATCTTTAGGAAAAAACATTTTTTCTTACATGAAATGATTCTGAGTTTCATCATTATCATCATAGCTTCTATTCATTGTGAAGCAAACTCACAAACTTTTAAGATCATGACATGCATTATTACAACATCCTAATTGTTATTCACGGAACAGATGTGGACTGAATGTTTCAATACACATAGATTTACAACACTCTTTGAAAGAAAGAATAAGACTCTTATATGTCCAGGTAGTAAAGTTTTCTAGCTATGATTAGGGTAGAAGGAATTGGATATAGTTAGAAAGTTATTTAAAAAAATAAAGGGCACCAACCATGATCAGCGCACATCTTCTTCAGCTTCAGTCGGAGCGGTGTTCCAGGTAAATGTAGTCCTTTTTCATTCGTTATGCCCAAGCCGATTGCAAAAGAAGCAATGCCACTCTCTTTTGGCCGACATTGTAGCAATATCTGAAAAACTTAATATCTCTATTTTAGCATGTAAAATCCAAAAATATATGCTATGGTCAACTGAAAGAGTAAATAAAATTAGCTCTGTTTCCTGTTACTTGAAAAAGTTATAGAGCATTCAAACTCTAGTTGTTTCTATGCACATGAGATATATTGATAGCATTAATGTACACTAACACATGTTTGAAGTGAAAAAAAGATTCTGAATTTTGAATTTTATGTTTTTTACATTTATTTTTAACTGTGAAATTGCCTAAAATTAGGTTGTTCTGACAGATAAGCATGAATAAAAGTTACTATACCAAATGTTTAAAACATCTAGAACTAATTTTGAGGTCTCTGTGAGCATTTCATTTAGCTAGGTGAGGTCTTACCTTTTGCTCTTCTGGGAACTTTGCCTTTCACTTCAATGGAGATCAGAGGGTCGCTTAATATAGTTTCGTTGAAACTTTTGAGCTCATTGAATTCATAGAAGTACTGAAATACAAAAAAAAAACCAAATGAGGGTATGTAAAAATGCAGTTTTTATACTTTTCATGCTTGCAGTCTTGTAAATATCATTCATAGAAATGCAAATTTTTAGTTATGTTGTTGATAAGGTACATAAAACGTTTGAGCAAGCAATTTAATGGGGGTCATGACGGAAAAAAAAAGTTATTGGTTCAGCATATAGTGAAAATAATAAAAATGATAAATGTATGCATTAGTCTCATTGAGATTTGTAGTAAATATTGATTGTAGTATTCATTGAAAATATGCTGCTTTTATGTTATAAATGCTACTACTCCAAAATAGATGAAGATGTCAGTTTAAAAAGTAGAGAAATATTCATTCCATATCCAGACAAATGCATGTGATAACAAACATCACACCCACCACATGAGCAAACTTCACTAAGATTGCTTGTTATTTTATTGCAAGAATAGGCCAGTGCTGTCTTAACGCATGGGTCCACAAAAGCCTCAAGAGAAGAGGGGTCTCACAACAATGAGATATAGTTGAAATTTTCAAGGGGTATGCATGTATAAGATGCTCGCCTAAAGTACCAAAGGATGTATAGAGATGTCGCGAGTTCGATACCCAGTTCGTCCTTGTCAGAAAACTTTCCTGACACAGGGGTACAACAAAAAAACGGCGACTTGACCGCAGCAAAAACTGCTACCGCAGGGAGTCCCCCATCGAGGGGTTAGCGCACCAACCTCTCGATGAGTATGAAAAACAAGCCTGCCGTTCGGAATCGGCAATAAATTGTAGGTCCCGGTCTAATTAGCCTTCGTGTGCAGAAAATGACCGTGGTGTGACAAAAATGATCAAATGATCAAATGATGGGTATGCATGTAAATTTGCCGGTAGGGCCTCAGGAAAACCACTTGGAATGGGGGCCTGTGGTGCTCTCAAGATGATCCTGCAATAGGTGCCATTGAAATTTCTTGTTACATTCTCACTTAAAAAATATATAAAATATGGTTGACTTTTTTGCTTACTTACATCTTACTACATTTAACATGTTGTAAAACATGTTGTATTGACTTTTGTGGTCATTTTATATTCAATACAAAAGATGTTTGGTTGTTGAGAAAGAGTCAACATACTGAATATTTTCCTCATTTGCGTGAGCAAAACATCGAGTATGTTGAATATTTCATGCGATAGTCCAAATAACTTAAAATCCTTTTATATCAACAATATACCTACTTTATGGTCCCCCGCTCGCCAGGTGAAATTAACTTTTTCGACATCGGATGGTATTATTGGCAAATATCGCTCGAAGTTTTTGTCTAATATGTATGGCAACACATTTCCATTCAAAATAGCAAAGATCTCCATTGGAAAGCCTGCACATAACAGTATTAATATATTTTTAAGGTTATTCATAGTTCATAACATGCAATGCACACACAAAATTATTGAAAACAAAAAATTAGCTGCATCCCCACGCTCGACTCACTTATAGACGAGTGGTTGTTAGGAATCAAAAAGTGGTACATCCCCAGGGTCACAGTTTAAGCATAGCCTACATCAAATATGTCATAAGTGCGCACTACTGCCTCTCAGAAATTCTTTGTTGGGATATATGGAAAGTTTTTTTGATTTTCAAAAGGATGTAAGGTCATAAGTTTAGAGGGATTGTAAGAGAGAATGATACCTTTCTCCCTAAATTAAATTATGTTTTGCAAGAGAGACTTTCAGAATTATTTAGTCGTAAAAGAATTGTGTTTTTTCACAAGCATGCTTGACCACACACACATGTAGTAACTCCCCAGGAATTATCAGAGCTTGATTAGAATGTGTTATTGCACTTAACATTGCAGTAATTGAAATTTAATGGATTTCATTTATTGCAAAACTCTTTGTCAACTTACCTCCAGTCAGGGCCGCAACTAGATGCTTGGTCAGCCAGGGTAAAAATGCATTTTGGCACCCCCCTCATAATGTTGAAGGAGAGGTTAAAAAGTGAAATTTATGCCCCCTTTAGTCCGGCGCTCGGGGCACCAGACCCCCCTGCACCCCCCAGTTGCGGCCCTGCCTGTCCAGTTATTTGATAAATTGGGGAATACAGTTTAGGTCAGAGCAAATTGATAGATGTGAAAACACTGAAATGAAATAATGCAATGCAGGCGAATCATATTGAGTACAATTTAGTGTCTCTTTTTGCAAAGTGTGGATTAGGCCTGATAACAGGTAAACTACAATCTTTGTGAAGAGTGGTTTTCCACTTCAAGGCATGAATGCAAGCCGGTCTTCCATTTGAAGAGGTCTCTCTGCAGTGAGCAGGCAGACCTTCAACACAATAATTTCGTGGCACGAAAATTAAGGCATCTCTCATTTTCACTTTAAAATGTGAAACACAGATGGCAGCACCACTAGAACACAAAACACAACAATAGCCCCAGGAAGAGAAATACGCTATCTTTTCATATTATAATAATAATATACAAAATATCTTTTTAATATTATAACCCCAGTAGCACACCGATATAGAAGGACATAGAAATTTCGATACTGTTCGACATAGAAATGGCATAGGCTACATTTGTCGACGTAGTTCGACATAGAGAAATTTTGATTATTTCAAAAGGGACTAATTATCATACAAGATATTCGTCTTCAAAACGAAATGCTGTAAAAATGAGAGTAAAACTATTTTAGAGGAAAAAGAAGATATTTTATCGTTTATGGAGTGAATACATTTTTACTATATCGTTCGATATCGGACACGTAAAAATTTTCGACATCTTTCCGACGTTCATTCGGTGTTTCTACGTCGGAACGGTATCAGTACGATATTCTAACGATATCGTTGTGCTACTGGGAATATAAAGATTATTCATATATATACTGTCATATATACTGTCCGCATATTCTTATGCTACCACGAGGGAAAAAACGTATATTTCAAGCAATCTTTTTTTCTATTATCAAAATGAGAACGAACGCTAGCTCCGCTCACTGGCAGTTGATCTGACCTGAGGATGAGGAAAATGTGTACTCAGGAGCAGCTAAATTTACAAACATGTTTTAAAGAGGCGAAGTATCTCGTAATTGCCAAAATACAAAACATCAAGTCAAGCTCGTAAATGCCACTAAAATGGTTGAATTCATATATTTTTAAATTTTCATGTTTGCACCCCACCCTCTTTTATTATCTTATACCCGCCTAAGTTGCAATTGTTGCAACCCCCCCCCCCCACCCCGGGTAACAGAAACTTTATTTCCACTTTTGCTAAATTTACAGTAAAAGTAAAAAACTAACTAATACGTACGCTGAACAAAAGTAGAAAATAACCCAACAGGTAGCATGTGTGAATGATAGAAAAATATTTAAATACTATGTTTCTTGACCAACATTCAAGAGAGTTATCAACATTTGAATTTTGGAAATGTTCCATTTTGAAAGAAAATTAGTGGGAAAATGTTACCTTTTGATTATAAAGTTTGAGCTGGTCAAGTTTGAGAAATTGGAAGTTTCTACGTCACCTGTTGATTCACCAGAAGGTTTTAGCTAGCCCAGGAAGGTACCCTTACTGCCCTCTCATACTTAACATAAACACGATCACTCTACAGTGGAACCTCACACAACGGTCACCTCCAGTGGACGCCTTAGCGGACGCCTCCAGCGACGGACACAATATATTATTTTGAATTACATCGACGGAACTCAATGTATCTTACTATTCATTAACGGACACTTCTCGTTAGCGGACAAAATTTTCGGTCCCCATGGGTGTCCGTTATCGAAAGATGAAAAATACCGAAGTGCATGAAAAAAGTGTGTACATGTTCCCTTTTGATAGAAACGACTAACTTCACATTCACCAAAAATATACCTGTTCGAATAATCCCGATTGCATAATTTGACAGACCTTACCCCAAAGATTCATAAACCGTTGAAAAGCGCATTTCGGAAATAAGTGGAAATGTTCCCTTTTGAAAATAAGCACCTCAACTGAGGTCTTTTAAAAAAAAAGGGGGAAAAATTATCTTTCTGAATTAAATATTTGTTTTTGTCAAAAAATAAATAAAGAATTGGGGGGGGGGGAGGCAAATACATAAAATAAAAATAAAAGTTTGAATTGGCGGACTACACGGTATTATTACATCCAATCGCTTTTCACTATCCCGCTTTTTTAAACGATTTCTGAGAAATCATTTGGAGCTGCAAACCTGTTATTAGCTCAAAACAGATGACGAACCCGCTCTCCTTAGAGCCACGTTTATAAACTCGCAACAGATTCTGCCAGCATAGGGTGATTATAAGAACGTATATTAAGATACATTCTCGCATATTTTCCCGTAATTGAAGACGTGGGTGTAAAAACCAGACAGCTCCACTCTTTTGTGATTTTCATTTTATCATTTAAAATATCTTCTATCAATTGGTGCAAGAACCATAGAGATCTAAGCAACGGCTTTAGAGATATAAAGGAAAAGAAGCTGTATTGGTATTTGATACTGTACAAGAAACGAAACAAGACAATAAAAATATGTAAAATTGCGATCAAGAAGCACTCTAAGGTATAAGACATTTCCTGGAACGAGGGACATGGCCGACTCAACACATCAATCACTGTTCCAGGGCGTCTTAAAAGCATCATGGCCTCCCGGGCCAACTGATTTTTCGGAGCCCCTACCTGGCAAATTCTCGGCAATTTCAACGAGATCCCATTTTTGTGAGGCCCCTTCTCTTGAGAACCCCCCCCCCCGGCCCTTCCCAACACCATCCATTGTACTATAGTACATGGTGTTTGGCTACTATAGCTGGTGTTGGTCGTGTCCGGGTGGACCCAACCGTGAAGATGCCACTGCCTAGAGCTGTCTCGTTGCTTGCACCAAATTGGTTCGACATATGGTCACTTGGTGGCAGCGCTTTCTGCCAGTCGTTGGTGTCCAGTGATGGTAATTTGAATGATAATGATTTCTGATCATTTTTGAAGTGAATCAATGAACAGTGTAATAACAACTGTTGTTTTTGAGTGATTTTGGTCAAGTCCTTTTTAAAAACAATGGACAAAATTTTAAAATCTTTCTCTAGATGTTTTCTCCTATAAACTTATTCTGTGACGTCGGAGCCGGGGGTGTTCGAGCGCCCATGGAAATTTATGGTGGCATGGGTCCGAGCAATCCCAGAATCAATTCAGAAATAAAAAATTTCCTACATAAAGCTCAAGACGAGCACCCACAGGTTTGAGACGCTTCCGACGCCCTGAACTTATTACAAATTACTTTTTGTAACCATACAGTTTTAATGTATTAACCGCTTCGCTTACAAGCGATTTGTAAGCAATTCTGATCTGTTTGACGAATCGATGATAAATATGGTAACCTTGTCCTAAAATAACCGCATGTTAGAAAAAGGAAGAAAAAAAACAAATGAGAAAGGAAAACAGTATAATATAGCGGTTCTAAACCTTTTTTGACTCGCGGAGCCCTTTTTAGTAAAAAATTCTATGGCAGAACCCGTAGGACAATTTTTTAATTATTCATCAAAGTTACTAACTTATTTTTACTATTTAAAAATATTTATAATTATTTTTTTAATTTTACTGTTTTTTTTAATTTACCTCGAGCGGCTGCCATCCGTCGTAGAGGTATGATTCAAATTTGAAAAATGCTTAACGGGCGCTCAAAAATTACCATGTAGACCTACCAATTTTGAGATCGAAAATACAGTGTGTAAAAAAATAAAAAATCTAAATTTTTATAAGATCCTCTGTGTTTTTGCACCTGTTGTTGTTGCTCTGTATCTCCTGAGGCCAAAAAAAAAAAAAATTCCATGTTTCTAAGTACAATATTCACAGAGACATTCGAATTAAAAAAACGGAGGCAATTAGTGAAAGAACAGCATTATGCGGGATTATAAATGCGGGTAAAACGGGTTTTCCGCATTTAACGTTGTTCTTTCCCAAATTTCCTCAGTTTTTCGAATTCGAGCATGGAAGTTTTTTGTGGACATCAGGAGAGACAGGGAAACAACTTTCTAATTGGAAGTTAGAGCACAGGGGGACCGTATCGAAATTTAGATTTTTCATTTTGTTACACACTATTTTCACTCTTAAAACTGGCACAGGGCAATTTTTGAACGCCCGTTGAGCATTTTTTAAATTGGAATCATACCTCTACGAAAGCGGTTGATGAGATATAAAGGCCGTGTAATACTTACAGATAATAGAGTAGGTACGAAGTATATTTCTCTTTTCACCCTAGCCTTCCTGTTCTCCTTCGCTCTTAAATGTGTATAGTAGAAGGATACATCACAGAGGTAAAAGAACTACTTTTTTTTCATAGGGTCGCAACAAAGTTTCGTTATGATGAGGAGGGAGGAAAGAAAAGACTTTTGTTTGAATTTATTCCACTGGCGTTTGGACGCAATATTATGTCTTTGATCGTAAACTGGTTAATAAAGAGTTTTGAGCACCATCAGGATTTTATTGGTGAGCCTAGCCACGAATTGCAGTGTTAGGGTATGGACATAGTGCACGCATGTTGCCGATTCTGAAAATCCGCGTCGTCTCTGATTGGTTAAAAACCTGAATTTCAACTTTCGAACGACTAACGAAAAATTTTCTTTGTGTTTTCGATTCTGACGATCGGCGGCGATCGAACCAATCCGGGGAAACACTCCGTTCATTTGCATAGCATGTCGCCGCTTTACGTAAACCGGCTGTGAGAAGCAGAAAATTCCTCCGCGAGTGTAGAATTAATATTTAAATTAGATTGTGAGAGGCAGAAGATGCTGATTTATTGATTAACAGAAATTGATATTTGTCAACTTCCTTTTGAAAACTTAAATTTGATACTCTGGTAAATTTGAAATTGGTAATTTGGTAAATTTGAAAATATTGAGAGAATCGTTCAACATCAATTAGTAGTTAGGAGAAAAGATGACGATATTCTCTCTCTCTCTCACACCACGTTTTTTTTTTTTTTTTTGGTTAAGAACTTAATCAAGATATTTTTTTATAGTTATGAAATAATTACACTAGGACTACATTTGGTTTTTATCCAAAGGCGACAAAAACCCATTAAAGGTAAATACCATACTAGCCCTACAGTTGGCATGCATCCATTTCGTGATCTGAAGTTCAATCCCCTCCTCGAAATCTATTCAACAGATTCATTATTGACTATAAACATCATTAATTAACCACTTTACGATCAAAGACGTAATATTGCGTCCACCGCCATTGAAATAAGTTCAAACACGTCCTCTCTGTTTTCTTTCCTCTTTCCTCAAGGCGAGGTTACCATATTTATCGCCGATTCGTCAAACAGAGATAACCCGAATTTCTTGCCGATCTCGTGTAAGCGAAGGGGGTTAACAGAGAAAGTTATTACATTAACTTAAGTATTATTGTTTATTTAACTGAACCTCTTCCCGAGGCGAGTTTACTGGGTCCAGAGTATATGGGAGAAATAACAAGTTCGGATCTCTCTCTAACCTTCATACTTCATGGCAGCAGGGGTGATCAAGAGCTGGCCCGCGGAGCCCCGACAAAGCAAAATTAATTATCAAATTAAAATTAATAATTTACAAGGTTTATATTACACAGGGGCGCCAAAATGCGCGCTTGCTCCGTTTGAGAAAGTATCTAGTTGCGACCCTGGATAGATGGCAACACCTATTGAACACAAAACACGCCAAACGCTGGGCACACACACACAAGCACACTATTAAGTTTCATCAACACAAATCTCACAGCTCCCAGATAAGGTGGGAAAATATGTGGCAGTTAAGGCAGATCAGACTGGTGGACCGACAGGGAGGGAAAGTAAATTCATTCCACCAGGAAATAGCTTCGCAAGGATTTATATGATTAGGGAATCAGAAGATAATAAGTGTCAGAGAATCTCACTTGCTTAAAATTTAATCAGAAGATATTATTGAAAGAGCTAAGGTTTTTTTAACGAAAAGGAAAATCAATCAAAAGGGAATTTATAGATTGATTTATATTAGTAAATATATAAATATTTCCGCCTAACTTTTAACTAAAGTGGATCCCGCTGATAACGTTTTTCAAAAAGCCAACGCATCGCTAAAATCCTCCGAAAATACAGTTCTTCTGTGGTTTACACCCCCCGTTAATAAACTTCGCTTCTCTCAACTAAAAGATCCCATTGACACACTCAAAAACTGGGGCATCTACAGCATTTCATGCCGATGCGGATTATCATAGGCCAAAACTAAACTTGCCCTAAAATACCGTTTACATGAGCATAGAAGATACGTAAGCAACCAAGACTTCAACCGCTCATCCATAGCCCAACACTGCTGGTCCTTTGACCATAAATTTGACTTCTCTTCTGCCAAAATCATTCAAAAATGCCCCTCACCGTCTGACTTGGAGTTCTTCGAATCATTCCACATCAACAAAAACACAAACCAGTTCGTCAACGACCTATCTAGCACACCACCCTTCTAAAAAATCTGGCAACAGTTTCTACAATAATTATTCTTCTCCATCAGCATCACTATCACGTTCTCGGTTGCGATTGGCTCCGCCATTTTTCTTTTTCCGTCCTCTACTCTTTTGTTGCCGGTTCATTTTGTCTACAACAGCGAGTAACTCCCACTATAAAGAGTTTTTCAATATTTTCTTTGTTTCTGCTACTGATGAAGGAACTTCATATAGTTCCGAAACGCGTATAGCCGTGGTTTTTTTTGGAATTTTGGGTTCATCTACGACGATTATTCAATTGTATTGTGAGAAATATATGGTTGAGCTGCGTAGGAAATTAAATTTTATCTTATATTCAATAAAATATGAAATAAAAAATGTGATCTATTAATTAATCTTTTCAATAAATAATTAAATTTTTTTGGAAAAATGACTAATTTCTCTTGCATTGGTGACACACGTTTTCAAGAATGGGCAGTGTATTTTCAGTGTGTGTGTGTGAATACTCAAAACTTCTACTTCAAACGCTGAGAAGGAAACCTCTACTTCAGTGGTTCTCTAACTTTTGTCATCTGCAGCTCCTTTGCCCGATTCATGGTTCTTCTGCGGCTTCCCAGAATAGTTCAGTGCAGTGATGGAAAAACTTTTGTAGGAGCGGGATAAAAAAAATATAAAAAAATTTTGGCAGGCCAGACATATTCGGACATTGATTCATAATTGCAATTTTTGTGTTTAGAAATGTGTTGTGTACTTTGAATACTGCCACAGTTTCATTGCAAATGAGAGACAATGATTTTTCCTTTACAACTGTGAAAAAAAGTATATTTTAATAACTTTATGCATATTTATTGCATTTGTATTTCTTTTTTTTCCATATGCAAAAGTTTTTAGATTCATTTCTATTTAAAATCACACAACATAATAGATATTTTCACTCATAAAAGAACTACTTCAAAGCATAAATAAGCACACAAATGAATATCTCCAGCTCACCGCGAAGCTCCTGACTTTTAGGAGCCACGACACACACTTTGAGAAATATTGCTCTACTCCGTGATTTCGAAGAGCTCCCTCATCTTTAACCCGCTTTGCGTGACATTATTTAGTGATGTCATTAAAATCCACGTTTTCATTAGTTTCATTAGTCAGTTGTATCAGGGTCTACCGCAGGATTAAGACGCACGTTGTTGAAACACTCCATCAGAAGTTTAAAATAAATTGACTAGAGACCTGGAGCTGACAAATTGTAGAAACAACGTTATTCTTTTCAATACAACACAAAAACAACTTGATTTATACATGACAGGGAATTTAACCTTAAAGGCCACTAAAAAAATGACCTTTTCCTAACGTTGTACTTTTGGGAGATATTCTTGAAAAAGCGGTAGAAAAGTAACGTACACTTAATATATAAGTTGTCTCGAACTAGAAAAAGTTACCGCGATTGTTGGAAACTGACGATACTGCAGAGAGTTTCCTCTCTTTTTTCCTCTTTTTTTTTACATATTCTAATCTTTTTCTCTGTGAAATAACAGGGTTTCTAACCCCTCAAAAATACGAACTAGCATTTATCACACAAAGGTCGGTCCTTTTTGTAGTTTAAGATAAACAACAGTGAGAGAGATGTCACTCCATATTCACGCAAAGCACTGATAACTGGATGTGATGCGGAAATGAACTTTAAGAAAAAATTTTTTGACTTCTTCTGTGGAGACGCGCAGTCCCCTTCGCAATCTGAGCGAGTGTGGTGGACCATTATAGCAGCGTTTCTCAACCTATGGTCCGTGACGATGGCATGGCTATGTTACATAAGTGGTCGGCAGGCAGATTTGATAAAATTATTCACCCGTTGTAATTATATTAGTATATATTATAATTGGGTTCAAATAAAATTGTACTATCATACTCAGGTTCAACATACATCATCGAGGAGAATGCAGGAAATTGCGATATCACAAAATTTCGTCAAAAATTGCAATTTATTGCTTTAAATGCAATTTGCTAATTACTGATATAATTGCTGAAGGATGTGGAAATAAAGGGCTGCTACAAATCTCAGTTAACAAAAATAAACAGTATTTCACGAAAAAAAATATTCAAATGATCTAATGACCATAATTCATTGAGGAAAAAATACGGTAAACTGGAATTTTTTTTTTTTTTAATAATAATCCGTAAAATATGGGTGCATCGTCAATTGTCATAAAAAAAGTAGGCACAATCACCGATCGTAATTAAAATTGCTGAGAAATTGCGGGGAAAAAATTGAACATCTGACAAATATGTGAGAAGAATATTTAGAATTTTTGCCATAATTATCATAATACGCCTTATAATTCATATTACGAAAAAGATATTTGTGTGTGTTATACGACTTTAGTAATTATTACAAATTCAATTAAGTATGTTTGAATAATCGGAAGAAATGTATAAAAAAAGTCGGAAAAACGAAAATTACTGGTATGTTCTGTAATACGGAATATAAGTTGTCTGTCAAATTGTTTTTTAGCGACCTATCAATTGCAATTGATAGGTCGTTTCATTTTGGGGGTCCTGGAAGAATTTCATTCTTTTCTGTTGTTTAACATTGTAGAATTTGCAACAGCGGAAGCCCGAGATAAATCCAGAATCCAGTCTGGGTCCCCACTAAAAATCTGAGTATTGGGTCCCCGCTACTGAATGGGGCCCTGGATTTCATTCGTTGTAAAATTGATAAAAATTTAAAATTTTCGTGGCCCTTCATCGGGGAGATGTCCGACAAGCCTCCAGGTCGGGGCCCCATGGAAATGTTGACAGGTTTCATTTTGGGTGTCCCTTGATGAAATTTATTTTTGTTGTTTAACATTGTAAAATTTGCAACACATCGGTAGCCTGAGATAAATCCAGTCTGGGCCCTACTAAAATTCAGCGAATTGGAGTCCGAGGACCCCCATGGGCAAGTTTTCTGGGAGTACTTGATGAATCACATTTGTTTTTTGTTGTTTTATTATTGTAAAAAATTCGCTTCTCTCTCTCCCTCTCAGTAAGCTGGTGCTTTCACATGTCCCTTTCCATAGCACGCTGATGAAGTGGGACGAAATAAACAAGATATGTTGTGAAGAGGAGGGGGGGGGGGGTTGGCCGCCAAAGGCGGTAGAGCCCCCCCCCCCCCTAGTTGAAAATTATTTTTTAGCTTCGGATTTTTCTATTGATTACACTACTCAGCACTGATTTTGTTCTCAAAGATATTTCATTGATTTGAGGGGCTTTTAGGGCACTGATTCAGGATCTGACATTGGTTTTATCAGATCGGTTCTAGTTTTTGAGTTTGAGTGAAAGTTGAATTTCAATGGTGATAAGCCAGACGAGTAGCTATGGGGGGGGGGAAGGGTATCACACCGATCACCACCCCCCCCCCCAAGGAAATGTAAAATGCGATTCATGAGATTTTCGGAACTTTTATATGCCGATATTGCAATTAATCAATCCGTTGAAAATTACCTGTATCAACGTTTTTGATAACGAAATCAAGAAAATTTCGACTGAAAAATAGGAAAAACTAATACATGTTTTTTCGAAAAATTCGGGATGGGATTAAAAAATCGGGACTATCCTGACAATACGGGAAAAAATGAAGGACGTATGATCACATTATATTCACAGTGACTAACTCATTTTATTTATTTATTTTTTTGCAAAATCACTCCTCCCAACAGCGCTCTCTAGATTCGCTCAAGCCATAAGCAGCATATAAATCACATTGAAACTGTGCGAGAAATGCATAAATCATTAATAACCTCAATATTAATACATAAAGATCACTGTTGTCTGGTAATGATATAAATGCGATAATGTGGTTGAATAAAATAGGAAAGTGTGTGCATAAATAAAAAATTGAAAGAAAATTTTGTACGCAAAAATTAGTGGCTGCAGACTGTATTAAAATATTGATATTGTGCAAAAAAAAACTCTATTCGGCAAAACGAACACCAGTTTTGAAACCAGCAGCGCCAATACATCTTTTTCTTTCTGGCCTAAAACTTGGCTATTGTAATCTACTCACAAACGTTTAGTTTTATGACAGTTATTAGAGCCAGTATTATTCAAAAAAATAACTTTGAAGAATATAACTTCATGCCTCTCAAAATTTTCTAAGTGTAGGTTTGGTAAAAGGAAGAGATTTGATTTCTTTCTTTCAAACCGAGCACAACTTCGATCTACCGCCATGGCAAATTTACTACGAAGTGAGTGAGAGTGAGGCGCACCTGTAAAAAGTGCATGTCACAATATTCTTGTATGACGAATGCCATGGAATCAAGAAATTAAAAAAAAACAACTTTTTGCAGTACTTACTGGAGAATAAAACAAAATTACTAACACTTATCTATAACCTCAGTAAAGAACAGGAGCCAGAACCAAGGGGCTGAGGCCATTTGGGTCACTCCTCAATAAAGTTTTTAAGAGGTCTTAACCCCCTCCCCAATAATTTCTGGGAAAAACAATGCAATGTACCTTTCCTCTCTTGCGTACGGGCTTTAGTCCCGTATATACGGGACGACCAGCAACTCTTTCAATCCCCCCCCCCCCAATGTTTTCATGTCGGAGCTTCTGCTGTAAAGCTGGCATTGTGAGATGCAGAGAACATATTCTGATTGACTTGTAAAAAAAAGTTTTTTTCTGTTTCCTGAAAAGTGTGCGAGGAAAAAAACTAGTTTTTGTATCGCTTTCGTTTCCTGAATTTCCTTGTGGTGGTTTTTAAGCATTTTAAGCATTTCTAAAAACACCAAGTTATACGTTTGGTGAATTTGGCAGGATTTTGAAGTGACGTCATCAATTTTTAAAGAGTTATAACTCATTAATTATGGGTCAGATCAAAAAACGGAAAACACTTTTCCATATTAGTTTTTCACAAGGAATAACGTGTGTAATTATTGGGCGGTCGATAGTTACCAGCCTGTATAAATTTCTCAAATATTTACGACAACCGAATCCCAGGATCCACCAAAAAATTTTACCCGAAAAAAAAGGTCCAAAACAATGCTTCTTTTGACTTTTTCGGGGCATAAAATGATGCGCTTTCATGTTGGCAGATATGCTGCTATAAATTCCAAACATTTTGTGCCGCTTTCAGCCTGCAATTTACATAAAAACTACAAACTACAGAAAGAAAATTTCAGGTGCCAATACCAATTTTTTAGTCGCCATGGCGAACTGACACCTGGGATTTGTCCAGACCTTATTTAAGTAAATTTAAAGTAGTTTATTAACAGGAAAAGTGTTAATATTAAAAAGTTAATATTTGAACATAACTAATTAAATAAATAACTATTAACTAATATCAATTAATAGTTATTTGTTTACTAATTTGTTATTGAAAAATCTTGAAGGACTAATACATTGATTTGTAGAAATAATTTATTCTCGTCTCACCGAAGTTTTGTGTTAGTATATTGGTGTCAATATCGGCACCTGTTGTGGAAATTGGGAAAAGTGACGTTACCATGGGTCAAGTTTCTCAGTTTTCGAATCTGGTAACCTTAGTTGTGTACATAAGTGTAAAATAAAATGCTCTCTCATATATCTCTCTCCCTATAAATTCTCATTTATCGAATTTTAAAGTTGTTCGTTCCTCCGATCAGTTTTTCTATTTTTTATAGCACTTCTTGGTGTTTTAAAAAACGTATTTTCAAATTTTGGACAGTTTTTGAAACGAATTAAAACATTTTCCATTAAAACCAATGAGAAATTACGTTTCGGCATACTAAGATTTCGGCAAATGAACGTCATTTTGGAACGGATTATGTTCGTTAGCTGAGTCAGGTCCATAAATAGGTTGCGGCAACCGGGGAATTGCCCCCGGGTCCTTACAAAAAATATACACTTTTTTTTTATACAAAAATTGCCACGTTTTTAAGACAAATAAATTCAATTGGTCGAATGGTCGACGCGTTTCGGCTCTTCAACCCAACTTTGTGTATCGCACAATTATTTCTCAGTGTTTAGTTTTTTTGCCGAAACGCGTCGACCAATTGAATTTATTTGTCTTAAAAACGTGGCAATTTTTGTATAAATTAAAACCAGGCAAAGTTTCTCATTTTTGTGATAAAATATACACTTATTTTGCACACTAAAAGATTTGATCTCACAATGACTGGGTCCAGGCATCGTCCTCGGAGAAGTAATAATTTATGGCTTTCAATACAAAGGCCACAGAATAATGACGGAACGGGAGGTTTTTCTTCCCCACCAAGAGTCTTCCCTTGAAATTTCCAAAAAAGTACGTCTTTTCTTGACACCGGCTGCGGTTGCCGATAGCATTTTGCGGTTTATGTCCAACCATTGGCGTACGCAAAAGGGGAGGGGGGCTGGAGTTCTAACCCCCCAAACCGAGATTATAGTGTTATTTTGCAGGAAACAACGTAAACTCCCCTCCCCCCTGAAAAGAAAAAAGTTGAAACCCCCCAGAGAAAATTCTGCATATGCCTATGTGTCCAACAAAGATTTTTTATTATTTTTTACCTTAATTATCTTGCCCGGCGTCAGGACCCAGTCATTGTGGGATCCCAGCTTAATTAGCTTTTCAAGGGGCCTCCAAGAAACGTCTGCGCCGGGCCCGTGAGCCGAATGGGGCCTCACAAAAAAATATACACTTTTTTTCATGGGCGTAGATACGGCCCCCCCCCCCCCAGCGCCAAAGGGGAAGTTGACTGATCTAATGTATATATGCATATATGAATTGACATTATCATCATCCGCCCCCCCCCCAGACTTCCAAGTCTATCTCCGCCTATGCTTATTTTCCATACGAATAACCTTTTCAAGGGGCTCCAAGAAAAAGTCTGCTTCGGGGCAATGAGCCGAGGTATCACTGTACTTTTTTAACATTCAACATCAAAAGAGTAGTAGAAAAGCGATTAGTTAAAGAGATAAATGGTAGTTTCAGGGAGGGGATCATTGATTTGTGATCGTAAATGGTCGCAAAAAACATGAAATCACTTGACTAACTAATGATTTATTAACTTACTATGCACGTGGTCTGAGGCACTTGAAAAAATAGATGAAGAAAAGGGGGGGCTCAACAACCTTCCAAGTCAGAAAAAAAATTCTCGTGGGACAGGATTCCTTTCTCAATTTAAATACTTACGAAGTGTTGCGAATGGTAAACGATTTATTTAAAAGATGAAATAAATATTATATACGTTCTAAGAAGTTTTTTATTACAGTTCTTAAAATAAACAAAGGGTCTCAAAACTTATCATAAATGATGGTTTTTATTTTAAAAATGTCATTTGTTATAAGTCTCAGAGTAAAAAAGTTTTCATTGATATTTTATAAAATTCCATAAAATAAATATTTTCGTCAATCAAAATAGTAAGAAAGTTTTCTTTTCTTGTTTATTGTACGATTATTAAAAAGAAATGAATGTCAATATGTGCTGCCATCTATATGTTCTATTATAAGATAGTTCTATCTGTAATTGACAGACGGAGCTAAATTTTGTGACGTCTTCTCATTATTATTAACAGGGCTGCAACTAGATGCTTGGTCAGCCGGGGCAATCACACATTTTGGCGCCTCTTGTAATATTGAAGTGAGGTTAAAGGGTGAAATTTGCGCCCTATCTGATCCATCACCCGGGACACCAGACCCGACTGCTCTCCCCTAGTTGTGGCCCTGATTATTAATAATGCCAACTAAAAATTTTTTCATATGTTTACGTCCACAAATAATTGATCACGAATTTATAATTTTTTTACCCGAACGCGTTTCGAGTTTATGGCATCATTGATCAAAATGAATATCAAATAAACCGATACAATCGAGAAAAACTCAATTTCAAGTATATCAGTCAATTCTCAAGTCTCGATATTTGTAAAAAAAAAAAAAAAAAATGAATCACACACACACAAAAAAAAAGTTTTACATCATGCTTAAAATTCTGGGATGTAATCAATCAAGATACTGTACCATGAACGTTTTTTTTGCATTTGAAGGGTTATTCCATGCGCTATAAATAGCTTTATAGCGCGCCTCAAATAACTTTTCGATTTATTAACATTTTTAACTCGTTAACATTCAGAAACATGCAACACAATGGAATGCATTTTCCCCTGTTTAATTTCATACATTATATCAATAAAAACGATAAAATAACTCGATTCGGATTTCACACGGAAAGAAACACTAATTTTTCTTGTAACGAAAATAATCTTCTAATCACAAATATTGAACTTTTCAGTTGCACGAACTGGGTTCGAGAGCCACCGGTAAATATGTTCAAAGTTAGCTGTGATTTAAAAAAATACATACAAATACAAAAAAAAAGAAATTTTTTTCTTAAAAATGAAAACAAAAAAAAGGAAAACTTACTGGAAAATTCGCGGACCTGATTTTCGTCAATGAACAGAGACAAATCGTTCTTCCGAGCAAAATGTGACAAAATTTCCTTAGGAAATAAAGATACAAAATAGTAGAAAAAACAAAAAAAATGAAACTCGGAAAAAAGCAGCATCACGTAAATAAAAAAAAAACAAACCGCTGTCAACACGAGATTGTTTACTAATCTTGTAACCGTTTTCCTTTCTTTTCCGAATAGGTCGAAAATTCACATGGCGACGAGTGCCAATTGATCATCCATGCTTTTTTACTGAGACAGTAGCCAGCAGTAGCAGCTGCTGTAAACTGATGATGATGGCCCTCCTCACCCAGATGGTGGCTCGAATATCCCAGAACAAGAAGAAGTTGACGTCATGGCCAAAACTCCTCTTTTTCTCGCCAAACTTCCAGGTGGAGAAAAACGAGACAAGCTTGCTAAAAGGCGGAGCTTTCGTCGCCGTATTTAAAGATAGTGCAAAAAAAAAAAGTAAGTTAAAAAATGAAAAAAAGAACCACAAAAGAAAAAGAAACAAACAAGAGCAAGTTCATGCTGGCATTTCTTTACTAGGGGTTTGACTGTTGTTAAATTAACCGCACACGAGACGTGCGAAGCAGTTTATCAACTTTTACGCCCTCCCCTAGGAAAGAAAAGAAAAACTTATCTGTGTGTGTCTGTTTATCGTTTACTTTCGTGGTGAAAGAAACAAGTGCTTTCATTTTGATGGCACTTTTTTTCTTGTTGATTTCTTTACAAGATGCCTTATAGAACGCCTAAACAAGCGAAGAAGAAAAAAAAAATACAGTATAGGTATCCCTCGCTTTACGCGATTTCGCTATAACGCGATTTTGAAAAGTTGAGTTTAAAAACAGCGACCCGCAAAATTTGATCTGCAGTTTGATTTTAGTCCAGAAAATGAGTTTGCAAATTAGAGTTACAACATATTTAAAATGACAAAATCCGTTGGATTTATTGATGTAAGTTAGGTGAAAAAAATATGGAAAAAGAGCTCAAATTTATCGCACCAGATCTTACTAATGAGCAACTTCTGGTAACACATCAACAATGCCATCAGAATTTTGATTGAAGAAAACGATCCTAATGGATCTAGAATGCCATATTTGCGAGGGATATTCATAGTTCTCTAGCTTTGCTCCTAAAGTTTTTTTTATTTGACAGAAACACAGCAAGTACAAGCTGATACAAAAGACAAAAACACAATAAAAACCTGGTACAAAAGACAAAAACACAATAAAAACCTGGTACAAAAAGACAAAAACACAATAAAAACCTGGTACAAAAAGACAAAAACACAATAAAAACCTGGTACAAAAAGACCAAAACAGGAAGAAAAAACACATAAATACATAGATTAGGAACATTCACTCTTTCATCCCAAGGGACTAAGGTGTCCTTCCAGTAGGTCTACAAAAAATAATCTATTGTCTGTTGGCACAGGGCAACCTTCATTTATTTTTTTTAATTCATGTTATTGTTAAAGTAATCTTTCTCCTTTTTTATTTTAATATAAAGTAGCACAATGAATTAGGTAATAGCAATTTATGCGTAACATTTACATTCTATCTTCTTAGTGTAATCGGTATTACATATACATTTCTTTTTCTTTCCTCCCTCTTTTTTTGATCAATATATGAAGTTTGAAATATATTCATATACGAACATACAAAAAAAGGAGGAAAAAAAACAAACACACAGCATAATTATATTTTCACTGTGCAGTGATTGTAAAAATCAACTTCAGTATGTATATCCAAAATGGTCAAATTCCCAAAAGACAATTCCTTGCAATATATAACAAAAAATGTCAATAATATTTAGAAAGAACAAAGAACTTTTTGACAATAATCAAAACTATTCATCAATATTGATGAAAAACAATTACATCAGCTTTTGTTACTGTTATCAATCATCTGTATTAATTACATGAATTCTTCATAGTTTATATCTTTTGCAAATGAGTAAATGTTGAAATTGAGTTCATATTGAGTACTACTAGTATGGTTCAGCGTATGAAAAATATTTAGAATTTTTGAAGCAATGTAATAAAAAAACTCATTTTAAATAATGTTTTACTGACTTGGTAAATATTCCTATATCAAGTAGATGTTTTACTCCTTTTCAATGTCAGCCCCGTATTATTTACTGTTACAAATTCTATTTGTATACAGATTTGTCTTATGTTTAGTGTTGACATTTTGTTCTATTAGTACTTGTTATTTTAGTGATCTCATTTTATTATAAGTGCTATTTAATCTTTGTATGTTTGTATCATACGCCCCACCCCAGGCACAAATTGCATATCTTATTATTGAATAAATTAATGCTTAAAAGATGTCCTTTAGAAAGCTTTTATCAATCCTGTTTTTGAGTTTATATAGGATTGCCACATATATTATAATTTTTTTAACTATTTTTTCACACTGCAGATTCCATTTAAGATCATCCTGTATTGGAATTCCTAAATAGGTATAGTCATAAACTCTTTCAATTTCTTGACAATTACATAGTAAGCTCAATTGGCACAAGCAGTGATTATGTATTTTTGTGTATATATATCAGTTTCATTATATGGTTTGATAGTTTTAGTTTTTAATCAAATGTATTTTGTTTTTAGAGTATTTAGTTTCAATTCGTTACTATTTAGCCATATATATATCTTAAATAGGTCCTCTTCAACTTTTTTTAAAGACATACCTAATTTTAAGACATATTAACTTTTTTTAAGACACTTCTGAATCTTCAAGTTTTAATAGAGACGAAGAATACTGCTTGTCAGCTGAATCTCGACCATAGGCGAAGATAGACGTGGAAGTCTGGAGGGGGGGGGGCACGGTCATTATTCCTGGGGGGGGCACGATGATGATGATGTCAATTTATATATACATATATACATTAGATGAATCAACTCCACTATTGACGCAGGGGGGCAATCCCCCCCCCCCGTATCTCCGCCCATGATCTCGACTTTTTCGATAAAAAAAGTTATCAGCCCATCACACCAGGCTCTACAGCAGTGGCTCCCAACGTGGGCGATGGAATGTTCCAGGGGGGCTGTAGAAGATACGGGTATAAGATAGTCTCCTATGGGTTAAATTGCGTTGGGGGGCGATGGAAGAAAAAAATTTCTGAAGATGGGAGCGATGGGACAAAAAAGGTTGGGAAACTATGCTCTACAGGAAAGATAACATTCACTAGAGCTGATCAGAAGTAGTGATGACAAAGAGAAGTAAAAAGAGTATTAATTAAATTTAAGATAGGTAAGATAATTTTACTTAGTTGAAAAACAGACACAAAACATTTAGGGGCTAAGCAATCTTATGAGCCTACAAAAACAATAATTGATCATGGGCGGAGATACGGGAGGCACGGGTGCGTCAAAGGTTGAGTCGTCTGATCTAACGTATATGTGTATATGTGAATTGACACCATCATCATCGTGCCCTCCTCCAGCAATAATGACCGTGCCCCCCAAACTTTCAAGTTTATCTCCGCCTATGTAATTGATGCACGTTTGTTGATACAAATAATAACGAAAGAAAAAAATTCACGTGCAGTATATATATATAAAATACAGTAATAAGAAATAAGTGGCAACAGGAATGGAATTAATAGAGAAAAAAAAATCGTCATTTAGCGGCGTGTGCAAGATAAAAGAAGATTACACTACAATGTCAAATAGATAATTTAAATTTTTTTGAGTTGACAATCAAGATGTAAAATTAAAAAAAAAAGTTATACACATGAAGATTGTTCGCTTATTAACTGAGGAAGTAAATTAAATATTTTAGGAGCTAAATAAAGGAGAAATTTTTGGATAGTATGACGTCTAAATTGCATTATTTATAAACATACAATTGTTGTAGATGGAGTATCTTTGATTGAAAAGTGGAAATGTATGCTCTTGAGTCTATTTTTACTCAGAATGATGTAGATGAAAGACTTCTGTGTGACGAAAGATTGTTGAAGTATGTCCCCCCCCCCCCAGCATGTAATGCCATAATTCAATCTAGATTCTACTAAGGCAAAATAAAGCAGTTTTAAAATGGACTAGAAACATTTATTCATGATAAATAAAATATTCTAATGTTTCGATTTAATTCTACGCTGAAATAATTAATATGTGTTTTCCAGGATAGTTTTGAATCTAAAAAATCCCCAAATACTTAAAGGTATCTACTCTATTGACAACTGTGTTCATACAATCCGCGATACAAGCATCTGTCATACTATGGTATTTTAGAACACGAAAATCATTGAAAGTACTAGAACCAAATAACATGAAATTTTTTTTTATCTACACTTAATTTTGATTTATTATTTTTAAACCAGGTATTTATGGAGTTAAGATCATTCTGCATGAGCTAAATCATCAGCAAAAGCAGTGCTTTTCCCTTTCAAATTAAAGTTAGGTCATTTATGTATATTAGGAATAAAATTGTGTGGGTCCAAGTACTGTTCCTTGAGATACACCAGATGTAATTTGTCTTTTAGAACTCAAAACTGAATTTACTTTCACACTTTGAGCTCTGTTAGTAAGATATGTTTTGAAAAATTTAAGTGGCAAACCTCGAATTCCTGCATATTCAAGTTTGGTTAGAAGAATACTATAATTCACAGTATAAAAAGCTTTGCTGATATCTAAAAATAATAATGTAACTTTACAGTTATTATTACCTGCTATATACACATTTGAAAGAAAAATGTGTCAGTTAACAAGAACGTCGTTTGTACTTTCACCTTTCTGAATCCAAATTGATTCTCACTAAAAAAATCAACGCTGACGAGAAATTTAATTATTCTGGATTTAATTATATTTTCTATGACCTTTGAGAAGACAGATAGTAAAGAAATCGGTCTGTAATTATTAATATGCTTTTTGTCCCCTTTTTTGTGTATTGGAGAAACGATTGCAAGTTTCAGGAACTCTGGAAATTCACCAGTAATAAAACTTAAATTATAAAGGATAAAACATCACTTACATATGGTGCGAAGCAGTTCAATGTTAAAGAATCAATTTTGCCAAATCCTGACAATTTTTTGGAATCTAAGGAATTTATAATACTCAATACTTCATGACCATCCGTAGGGGTATATAATTTTTTTTAATTATTATTTTAACAACACATACACCGTACCATGAATAACAAAATACAAATGAAAGGCAACACAACAAAACAATACATACACTATGCAGCTCTTAGGAACCCACTTGGTCCGTACTAGAGCATAAAAAAATTTCCGTATACAATAAACAGCACGGTCTTGATTTATTTCAGTTTTTTTTAAAGGTATTTAAAATTTTGCCTTCGTTATAGCATTTGAAAATATAAAAATTGCTTTCTTGAGACGTTTACTTATTCTGATAATTTTTTTTCCGAATTTGTTACAAATGGTTAGTTTTAGGTAATTTATACTTTTTGAACAAGGTATTTATTTGTTTTTAGAGTTGAATAGCAGAAATTTTTCGCATCTATTTGAGGTTATTATTATCGTTATCATTTGCAATCGTACTTACTATCTATATCATTTGCAAGAAATTAATTATGTATAGATTAATTATTAATTATATATAGATGTTAGTTAAGTTCTCGATATTATCGTGGTAGGCACCTCCCCACACTGTAATAGCGTAAGTTACTCTTGATTGGATCCAAGCATGGAAAACTGTTTTAAGGAGTTCCGGACTTGTAATATTTCTTAATCTATAGAAAGCTGCAATCTGTTTTCTTATCTTATTACAGATATTGTTAGAATGGCTATTCCATTTCAGATCGTCTTGTGTAATTACACCTAAATAGGTATATTCTGTTTCTCGTTCTATGCGACTGCAAGAACAGCTTTGAGAGGGGTATTTACAAACATGTTAGAGCTATTGATGTTTCTGGTTTTATTTATTAATTTTGTTTTTTCTACGTTTAGAAGTAATTTATTTTTTGCTAACCTCGTGTTAATCTGTCTAAGATCATCTTCAACTTTAATTATCAAATGAGAAATATTTTTATCTTCAACATGTAATACAGTGTCATCCGCGAAAGATATTATTCTACCATGCAGGTTTAGAAGACATATATAATTCATTTATATAAATCAGGAAGAGAGTGAGGCCGAGTACTGTTCCCTGAGGTATTCCTTTTTATATTTCAAGATAATTACTTTTTTTCATTTTCTATATGGACTGCCTGCATTCGTCCATAACAGTACATCTCGAACCACCGCAAAAGTTTACCACGGATTCCAGCTGTCTCCATCTTATGTAATAACAGATTTAGATCTACATAATCAAAAGCGCTTTTTAAGTCGATAAAAATTGGTATTGAATAATTGTTGTTGAAGCTCTGGTTTAGGTATTCATTCACTTCTGCGATTGCCATTTCAGTGCTTTTTCCTGTTTGAAAACCGTATTGATACTCAGCGAAGAAGTCTATACGTTTCAAGTAATTAACTAATTTTGTTTTCATACTTTTCTCAATTATTTTTGAAAAAACCGGGAGAGCTGAAGTAGGTCTATAGTTTGCTAGAAGGTTCTAAAAATTGGGTACACAATTGATACTTTGATTTCGGGATAGAAAATTCCTTCGATTAGTCATGTATTTATTACGTACAGTAACAAGTCATTATGATATTCGGCAATGATTTTGATCATTTTTACTGTTATACCATCATATCCTGCCGCTTCATGTTCATTTAGTTCAGATATTATCTTGTGTAGATCATTGTTTCCCAATGCCAGATATCATCATTGAAGATATCGATGCATTGCTGTAATAGTTTGGAGAAGCTCTTATATATTGGAATGTTCGATACCTAAGTTTCGATTTATAAAATATGCATTAAAGTTTTCAGCCAACTTTTTGTAGTTTGTTGCATCTGTGGCAGGGTAATTTTTTTATTTTTCTTCGTTATAGTTTGGTCTATAAATTGCCATTGTTACGAATATCATTATTACAATTTAAAAAACTTTTCCTATGTATTCGTTTTCATTACCTTGATCTCCTATTTCAGACCTTTTCCGCGCGCGCGCGCGTAATTTTTATACTTATCTTCATAGTACTTAACATGGGTATTTTTTATGTTTTTTGTAGTTTTTCTTTGATAATAATTTTATTTATTTAATGTTTATTCCAATTTTTATCATTTTTGCGTTTTATAGGTTTTTCTGTTAACCATAGGTTTTAATTCAACGTAATAATATAATGGAATTGTTTGCATTTATTGCAAATATCATTATCTTCATATATATATGTTACGATTTATATAGTATTTACCATAAATTTCTCAAAATTTTTGTAATTTATTATTGTTTTGTTATTTATTTTTTGGGAAGATTTTATTTCATGTTTTTTAGAAATGTATCCCAATATTGAAAAGTGATCATTATTTTAGTATTGTACACAATGAATTTTTGATATGTAATCATTTTTATTCTATAATAAAAGATTTCTCAAAAAACTTAAATTTGAACAATTGAATGAAGTACAATTACTAATCATTTGTACAAAAATTAGAAAAAAAAGTTATTGAAATATTCAGCAATATCAATTGAATTCGTTATTTCACCAGTTGTTTCGGTAAAAATTGTGTCAATGCTGTTACATTTATCCTGATTTTTTTCCATTAACCGAGTAACCGTTAGCTTGAATAAACGCTGCAGCACAATAATCACTTTTAATTAATATATTAATCACTTTTATTCTATCTCGTTGTTTAACGTATTTTTAAAAGTCTTGAAATAGTATTGCAACTCGGTATCAAACGTTTCTTTTTAATTTGTTTCAATAATCTGTGCTTAATTTAATTTTTTCATAAATTTCCTTCGTAATCCAGGGTTTTTATTCTTTTATTACACGTTACTCGAGTAGAAGCATCAACACAATTCCTAATTATTAATCCAAGAAGGTATTCATTCCCGAGTTTACAGATTCACAGCTGTAAACAATATCGCACGAAACCATTTTTACAAGATCAATCGATCAATCTATTTTCATCAAGATAGGTAGAGCATCTTGTTTCACAATTTGAATCGTTGTCATGTAATCGTAGTTTCTAAATAAAATAAAGCCATTTTATGATCAGTTATGCACAAATCAAAAAGTAGCGTTTTTTCCGAAATTAAATTTCTGGAAACAGTCGGTCCCGCTTATAACGTTCCCACTTACAACGTTTTCCAGCTTAGTATGACTTATTTTTGTGGTCCTAACTCTAACAAATTCTCATTAGGATTTTCCGTTTAAAGCGTTTTCTTACAACGTTTTTCATGACGATTTTTTGAAAAACTTTATTAGCGGGATCCACTGTATATATGATCTATGCAAGGTGACGTTTCATCAGTTTTTCTAGTTGGAGAGTATTAAAGACTGAAATCCAGATCTTGACATCAAATTCACATAAGAAGAAATATTCAAGTCTTCACATCTTAAAATATCAATATTTAAGTCACTAAGCAAATACATATCTTTATCTTGTTTGTATTCAAGCAAATAATTAATTTCGTTTAAGAATGTAACAATAGAATACATGTGGTACCTATAAATACTGTGTAAATAAATGTATAAGGCCCATAATTTATAATTTTTGTGATTATGTTTTAATTGGGTTGCTGTATTTCTGAAATATATGACATCCATATTTGTTATGGGCATCTTTTTCTTAGACACCTCGTTGGGCATTTTGCCTGTTGTGGCGTTGTATTTGTATTTGTAAGTTCAATCAACCAACAACGAATCAACACGTCATCTCATTTGAATGCAACTTATTGAAAATTGTACTATCAGAAAAAAATAATGCTACATATTCCACGAGAGCGATTTATGTTTCCACATTTAAATTAACTTTTGTACCCTTGTATCTTGTAAAAATAAGTTTCGCATTCAGAAATCCAGATTTCACTGAGTGAGTATTATTCCTGAGTGTTTTATATACATTAAGCTGATCTAAATATGCTAGAAAGACGTCAACATTTTCAAGTAAACTACGTATATTCTAGCGGGCTATGCTAAGATTTTTAATATTGTCATAACAAAACATGTTGAAATCATCAATTGTGGAAAATGTCAAGTTCTGATCCATTTAAAAAATAAACAAAAACACAATCACATACCTGTGAGTTACAAATTTTTCAATACATCCGAATTCACTACGCGAAATGATCGATCACCTGTTTGCTGTTTTCACTAGAATTTTACCATCTTTGACCAGCACCTCCTAGAGATAGAAGACACGAGTTGATACTTGGCACGGGTTGCCAAGTTCACCTGTAACGTCATTAAGACTACCTAGCAAGTTTGCCACATTTTGAACCACAGCATCCTATTTCGTTTCTCCTTATTTTGGCATAGAATCTTCCTGGTTGGCTCACAAATACTGTATGGTGATTGGATGTGGGGCATAGAAATCGCCAATTCTGAGCCCGATCATTCCTATTCCACACAACGATGATACTGGCACGAGCAGGGGAATTTTTTCCCTGAATGTTCTGAGGGAAAATGGACTACTTGCTGACTTCACGAGCAGCGTGAAGAGGCCTTCTATCTCTAGGAGGTGCTGCTTACCCACACGAAAGTATAACCGTGATGTTACATGACCAGCACTAATTGCACATTGAGAGCCATGTTACTGGGGTACAGAATCTTGAAATTTTCATTGAACTCACCCACATACAATGATAGTCACTTGTAGGAAATTTCCCGATCGCTTTGATATCTCCTTGAGATGGGAAGCGGGGTGTGTCCGGTCCTTCATTGTTCAATGTAAGAAATTTCCCACTTTCATTTTACGCTTTTGTTCAACATTAAACCAAAGAATAACTGGGAGAAAAAAATGCAGTTCAATATCACAATGCCTTTCTCGAGTTCTTCTCATGTGGTTCAAATGACTCGAGTCCCTTACAGACGAGGACAGGAGCAAAAAAAGTGGACAACAGGTCATTTATGAGTGGCTAAACTTCAATTACTCGATGTTTTCACTTCAACTCGAACTCCCCCACAATGTTTGGAAAATTATCATTTCTATACATTGAATCAATGTAATTATTGTAGAATACCAAAATGTGTCGCTATAATGGTTTTTCATTGCATATCGCCACATCAAAAGCCCTAAACTTTGATGATTAACTAATTGACTGAATGTTGACAGGTACACATACGGTATCAAGGCCGCTACTCGATACTTAGCTGGGGCAAGTACGCAATTTAGCCCTCTTTAATGTTGAAGGAGAGGTTTAAAGGGTGAAATTTGCGCTCCTTCTGGTCCGGCGCCGGGTCATCAGACATACCCCCCCCCCCCAATTGCAACCCCTGTCCAGAATAGTCTTCAAAGCACTAAACAGGCAATCAGCAAATGTTGACAGCTAGCCGCGACGCCTTTGACAAAGGTTGGCGATGCCCCTGAGAGCCGCGACGCATGGTTTCAGAAACACTGATGCCCGGTATTTCGATTCTTTTCTCTTAGATAACTTTTAAAGAGCTAGATTCAATTCATTATCTGCTTTGCTTAGATATACAGGGTGGTAACTATCGACCGCCCAATAATTACACACGTGATTCCTTGTGAAAAACTAATATAGAAAAGCGTTTTCTGTTTCAGGATCCGACGAATATTTAATGAGTTATGAAATGCTTTGAATTTTTGTGATGTCATTTTTCTAACGGTCAGTTACGAGCCAAACACCTAACGAAAGTAAATTTTTCCGCCAGCAGCGGGTTGCCACTTCTCGAAAATGAACTGAAATATATATTCAATCCCATTAGAAGCCAAGTTCAACCTTCTTCTTTCAAGATTGGCGCCGTTTCCCTCAATGTAGTGTGATAGTATAAGTATAACCTTGTTGTTACTGTAGTTACGTGTTAGTTTCATCCTCTATATATGTAAATTTATCACCAGATTTGTGAAGTGTTTGCCAAATGAGGATCTAATTGAAATTTTTTTAAAATCAAATCCACACTTTTTTTGCCAAAATGTGGTAATTTGTTCTCTTTCACTATCAAGCTATATTTTTTGAGGGAACGTGCATACAGTGCGTTGTGTTTACTACGCGATCGTTTCTATACGCTGTCGTTTTAATCAGATTGCATGTTGATCAATGAAACGATGCAATATTTTTTGAATTATTTTAAAATTCAATAAACAGTCGAAACAAAAAGAAACACACACAGTCACGTTTAAAAAACTTCAACGAAGATTGCAAATATGGTAGCTTGATGAAGGTGAAAACAGTAAAATAATAACGATTCGATTCGATCAGAACTTTCAATTAAACTAGTCATTTTAAGAATTGACATATTCAAAATAATTCGTGGTTTCGGATATTTTCTATTGATTATTCATCGAGTCACATTTTCATACCGATTTCTGCATGTTGCAATGAAGATTTTTCATTTAATTTTGACTGCTATTGATTTTTATCGCACTGCAATATTAATAAATTTTTGATTTACCTTTTCACAAGAAAGATTTGGACTATTTTGAAATTTTTATTCCAGCCTGCATGATTCGCGCAGAACTTGGTCATTTTTCAGATGAAGGTTTATTCTGAGGCTTATTTATTGGATTGGATTTTGATTTTTGTGGCGCAAGGACCAATTACGTCAAACTGCGCAAAAACAAATGACTAATTAAAAATAATTGTGCTTGTCATGTCAGAAAGAAGCGTATTTATAAAGGAGCCCCGGGCCCCCTGTTAACAGAGACGGACTTCAGGATGTCACCGCCCTAGGCACTACTAACTTGCCGCCCCTTTTCTCTTATATGTGTATTTCGTTTCTTAATTTTTTCCCGCAAAATCATGCCCTTACCCATCCCCGCTGTTCTCAATTTTTGAAATGAAAGCCGTCTTTACTGTCTGTAGTTCCAAATATGGTTTTGAGTTAGGGCCTACTGTTTATACATACGTTCATAAAATAAAATGAGACGCACTAAAAATTTCAAACTAATCTTTGGACTCAAGGGCGTAGCGGGGGGGGGGGGGGGGACTTGGGGGTCTGGTTCCCCCCCCCCCCCCGAAATTTGAGAAAATGACCGAAAAAAGGGAAAAAGATGGCCAAATCCATTGTTCTGTCACTTTGGTCCCCCCCCCCCCAAAATGAAAGCGGTCCCCCCCGAACGAAATTTCTGGCTACGCCCCTGGTTGGACTTCATTCTGATAACTTGTAACTATGATTGATTTCATTCATTATGCTTATTGTTTTACTCAAGTCGACTGTGTTGCAGAATTACAATCAAAAGCTGTGATTCAACATATAAATTTTCCAAAACTTCTGAATTGGAACTGGAAAAAAAATTTCATCTCAGAATTGTTGGTGATACTTTATTCATTTAAGGGCTGTCATGACCCCTGAAGTCAATTTTTCAAACATGGCTTGAAAAATATTTCATTCAATTGTGAAAATGAAATGCAAAAAATTTCGTGTCAATCGGGTGAATTCGTTCTTTTTTTCAAAATAAAATTAAAAATCAATGAATTATAGTATATATATAAATATATATATATATAGGCCTACGTGACAACACCAAAAATTCTCAAATTTTGTAGAGATATTTATACGGCATGTTTTAGCAAGATGGGAAACCTCGAACTTCGATATCTGATCATCCGTTACAATTTTATGAATTTTAAAGTTTGAAAAAATATAAATTTCAAAAATCTGAGATATAAATCTGACAATATTTGTTTAAAAAAAAATACTTGGGTTAACTTCTAAATCTCTCTGAGGTTCATTTTATTAACACAAGGCGAGTTATAAATTTTAGCAAATTTCAGAATTTTTGGGGTGGCAGTAGTTTTTTTAATCTTACAGATGAACTCAAAAACCCTGCAATCTTAAAAAATTGTAATAATTAACAACCGCGTAAAAATTTGAAAGTGAACACTGAATGAATTCATTGTGTCAAAAACATTGACACTCATTAGTAGAGTAGTAAAATTTTATTTCTGGCAGAGATTTCCTTTGTCTGCAATATCAATTTTGTGTGTGCATAGTACTCAAGACCTACATTTTTCTGCTTACCACCGTTGAATTTTTTTTTTTTTTTTTTTTTTTGCTCAGTCAAAAGCATATGTTTGGTAAAATCTGCTTTGACAAGAGAAAACCAGTATTGTTTAGTAAAGGAAAATTCCAGGCTGTGGTGTCGCAGGGAGTTTTTCTCCAATAGGGTTGTCAATAAATGGAATAACTTACCTCTGGGGGTTGTAAATTCTAACACAATTGATATGTTTAAAAAGAAGTACAATAGACATAGTGAGATAAATCGAGAAGCTCAGGGGCGTAGCCAGAAATTTCGTTCGGGGGGGGGGACCAAAGTGACAGAACAATGGATTTGGCCATCTTTTTCCCTTTTTTCGGTCATTTTCTCACATTTCGGGGTGGAGGGACCAGACCCCCAAGTCCCCCCCCCCCTCGCTACGCCCTTGATTTGAATGTGTGTGTGTGTATTTCTTTTTCGTGAAATACATTTTGGTTTACTGTGATTTGCAATAAGCAGTGCCGTCTTAACGCATGGGCCCTTTTATTCGTGTTTTTTTCCTTCCCTTTTTCTAACGTACTGTTAGGTTAGGACACAAGGTTACTATATTTATTGCCGATTCCTCAAATAGAGAGCATCCGAATTTCTTGCCAATTCGCTTGTAAGCGAAGTGGTTAAAAAACATATCTTTATATTTTAGGCAGTGTCTGGAACGGTCCCCGTGGTGATCTAGTGGTCATCGTGACGGACTCGCATCGCGGGGACACGGGTTCGACCCCCACCGTAACCACAGTGGTGGTCGGCTGAAGTTAGTTTTCTGTAGTTCCCAACTTCGAGGAGTGAATGCGATCCGATCTACCCCCATTTAAAAGTTTCAACGGACTTTCGGATTGAAAGTAGGAACGATGATATGGTCTTTATTGTTTTCTATGTAGTTAATTAATTTATTGATCTTTCGATGGAATTCTTGGTTCCCAAGAAGATGCAATTTCCACTGATGTACATTGACAGGTGGAGAAGAGACGTGATAAGCTTTTGTAAGAGGACATGACGTGGCGTAGTGTAATACTGTGCCTTCCTCACCACACCTACATTTGTCCGTTCTTCGATGGAATCTAGCTAAATAAGAAGGAAATGAACCGTGTTCTGAGAAGAAGAGAAACACTTCTCTGGTCCATCTCCTTAATTTTGCCTTGACTGTAGGAATGAGAGCGAAGATTTTACGTCCTGTTTTTCTCTCATTAGACCATCTCTATTGCCATTTGTCCACCATTTCGTTCTTCAGGATTCCCGTAGCCCAAGATTTGGGAAGAAATAATGAAAAGTCTGAAGATTCTCTTTCTGTTGTAGATTTTGCCACGATGTCAGCCTCCTCATTTCCTCGAGTACCAGTGTTAGCCTTTATCCATGCCAGACTAATATTGGGGCTGGCACACAAGGAGGATCTGACCTGCCTTGCGACCAGATGTCTTGAGAGGGGATCCTTGACCGCGTGTAAGGATGAGAGCAGTGGCGTCGGAGCTGTGGGTGCTCAAGCACCCACGATAATTTGTGGCACGCATCCGGGCACCCCCAGAATTGATTCAGAAATTAAAATTTCCGATATAAAACTAAAGACGAGCACCCACAGTTTCGAAACACTTCCGACGCCCCTGGATAAGAGAGAGTCTGAAAATATAGTTTTTCCACCGAGCTCCATTGCTTTTCCACGATGATTCTTTGAGCAACCGCGAGGTACAGAGTTCTTCTCATTTGCATATTAATGCCCCAGTTCTTGCCTGCCGAGCACCAAAGTTTTGGTAGAAGAGCATTAATTTTGTTTTATATTTCTGCTATGTGGCCGTACCAGTTGAGTTGATCGTCAAAAATACTCCAAGAATTTTAACCTGGGATTTTTTTCTTTATGAATTGATCTCCAATCTTAATTGATGGAGGTCGTTTTGACGAGATCCAGAGGAAGGAAGTTTTTTCCGCTGCTATTTTTAGATCCCTTTGTTGAAGCCAGGTGTTGATGGAATTTAAGGTGATTGTCGCCGTAGTGCCCGTTCTTTCCACGGCTGGTCCTGAAACAATCACGATAAAATCATCAGCGTATGCTTGAACCTTTACATTCTTTGGCCAGTTTTGCTGCAAAAGATCATTGATAAAAATGTTCCAAAGTAAAGGTCGAGAACATGACCCCTGAGGACAACCTTTTGTGATTGTATGGAGAACTGGACCCTCAGGTGTATCAATTTGCACTGTGCGATCACTCAGAATACTGGTCATCATGTCAGCTAGGTTTGTAGGAATTGGAAGATTATGAAGTTGAGATGTGATGATATTATGATTAATATTATCAAACGCCCCTTGGATATCCAATGTTATGATGGCGATATTATGGCGTTTGGATTTTTGGCATAGTATTTCGTTTTTAATAGCCATCATCGCTTGCTCAGTGGATCTTCCGTGTCTGAAGCCAAATTGATAAGGGCTGAGTACATTAGATTTGTCCAAATAGTATGAGATGCGTTGACATATAATTTTTTCCAAAAGTTTGCCAATTGTCGACAAAAGGTGGATCGGTCGATATGACGAAGCATATGAAGGATCTCTGTCCTTTTTAAGGAAGAAGAGGACATGACTCTTCTTGAAATGCCGTGGGAAGTATGAGAGCTGGATGCATTTATTGAAGAGAAGAGTGAAGATCGTCGGAAAACGTTTCAACAGAGCCTGAAGGACAACGTTATTAACTGCGTCGATTCCTGGTGCCTTCTTTTTGTTAAGAAATGAAGCTATCCTCCACACCTCTCCGAATGAAATTTCATTCGTATCCGGATAGAAGACGTTTTGGTGAAAATTTTGTCGTGTAGAGTCAGGTGAAGAGTCCTGATGATTTTCTGAGTCATTCGGGAAGAAATGTTGAAGTTGAAGTTTTGCCTGTTCCCGTATGGAAAGATTTTGATCCGGTGATACAAAAATTTGTGGGGGGAAAAAGGTGAATGTTTCACCGTCGCCTTATAAAAAGTCCCAAAGGGATCTGTGGCCAAGGTGCAGAATTTTTCCCAGGAGTTTTTCTTATATTTCCGAATGAGCTTTGAGTAAATTGCTCTGTTTCGATGGAAAATTATTCTTAGGACTTCTCTGTTATCATCATTTGCTCTAAGAAACTTCTTTTTGCTAGCTCTTGTTTTCCTTCGGGTTACTTCGAGTTCCTTACACCACCAATTGTCGAAATAATTCTTCCTGGCTCTGTAAACTCGGAGCAATTTATTCCCCTTGGATGTGATGTTATCGAAAAGATGGTTAGTAGCCAGATCGAGATGGTGTCTATCCTGAGCCTCCCGAATATCCAGTTCGTGAGCTCCAAAATTTTCTTGAAGAGCATCGAGAAATCTTAGGATACGACGACGAGAATTTGAGAATTTTGTAGTGAAGTTCAGAGTTGGGGATTCGTGGATTGAGATTTCTATGAAAAAATGCGGACTGTGTGTCACATCTTTTCTAACATGCCAATGAATGTTATCCAAGGGTGGGAGGCTGTTTGAGAGGGAGACATCCGGTGCTCCGGTAGCTCCATAATGCTCATATGTGGTTGATTTGTCGTTGTGAAAAATCAGGTGATTTGCTCGGGTGAAATCTAACAAAGTCCAGCCTCGTGCATTAATATCCTTGTATCCCCAGCTCTGGTGGTGGGCGTTTAAGTCTGCAGAGGTGTAAATTGGGGATGATTTAGCCTTATTGCAGATAAAATTAAGTTCAAGTATTGTATCTTCCAGTTTTTGGGATGGAGAGGAATACGCTGATACGAATGTAACCTCTTCTTTGTGTGTGCTGACTTTGATGGCTACACAGTTGTCCAAGATTGCAAAGACTCCTCCAATGATGTTTTTGTTCGTCAGCACAATAGCAGCTTTATTATTTCTTGATATCCAATTCTGCCAATGTGCTGGAATTTCACGTAATTTGTTGTTTCCAACCAACGACTCTTGTAGGAGCAAAATATCCCAAGAGTTTTTTGCAGCCTGGAGGGAGAGAAGTGTTATTGCATTTCTGCATTTATTTGCGTTAAATTGAAGTATTTTAAAAACACTGGCCATAAGAAAATTTGAATTGGACTTGTAGAATTGGATGGTAGAATGACGATAGAAATTGAAGTTAGCAAAAATCTTTATTAAGCGTGTATATATTAAATTTCAATTTGAAATTTTTCGCCACTTCGTCTTGAATGGCTTGCAGTGCTATTTGAGATTGACAAAGTATGGATATGCCATTCTTGTGAAGTTTAGTGTTGACAACTTTGTCATATAAAAACGCGTACCACAATTGTTCCAAAAGATCTTCCTGGATTTTTTTTATTGTTGAAATACTCTGGTTGAGTGAAGTACGTTTGCAACCAGAGGTCACCAGGCCTATATTTCCATTGGTTCGATACAAAACCTTGATCTAATTTCAGTCGTTGTTTCTTAAAAACTGTATGTTGATTTCTTTCCATGTTAAGCTCTCGCCTCGACCGACTTTAATCCGCCTCTGCCTTCATTGGCAAATTTTTAGCGAATCAAGTAATAATTGGCAACTTTTCTGGTATTACTATAATTAGCGATCACTGAGATGACCATATTTCCTCGAGAAAAATACGGAAAATTGAGATTCCAAATACAGGAAAATGCGGGAAATCGCTAATTATTGCCAAAAGAGAGAGAGTGATGCCAAAGGTAAACAAAGTTCATGGAGTTATGAATCCCTCAGTTGAATGAATCAGTTGTTTTTTTAACCTCCTTGAGCAAAGTTGCTAACTATTGCATAAATGACTTACAAGTGGTTTCCGGGCTATTAGGCCATGATCTAGGACAGTGGTTCTCAACCGGGGGCTATATGGCCCCAAGGGGGCCCTAGGATATTCCAGGGGGGCCATGGAGGAAAATATCGCAAAAGGGGAGCCATGGCTGCTGATAAGGGGGCCATGAAGAAATTTATTAAAAGAGTGACCAAGAAAATTTAATTTCAAACAAAATGCATAGAATATTTTTTTCGCTATTTTTCCCCTATTTAAGTAACATTAACATAAAGATTTGATTGGTTGGCAGGATATTTCAATCACGAGCATAAATAAGGATCTGAGTAGTTGAAAGATGAAATTTAGCACTTGAAATATCAAAATTTTTAAGAGTTTCATGAGAACAATGATTTTTTTGCGTGTATGTAACCAATTTCTCATAAGTAGAGCTCTGATTTTTATGACCTAAAGATGAAACGTCGTTGCTCTGCTGATAAGTTATTAGCAACTATGTTTCTTCTTTAGGTCATAAAAATCAGAGCCCTTGTCATGAATTTGTTATCAATAATTATATGGCTTCGAGATGAATGTATATATGCATAGTGTCACTTTATTGACAGTGATTGACAGTAACATTTATTTGAAGACAACCAACCAAAAAAACAACGTTAAAGGCGGATAAAACGGTTTTGTTGGTATCAGAAGAGATGGGGCAACAACTTTGTAATTGGGTTTTTGAGCACACTGTGTCTGTATAAAAAGTTAACATTTTTATTTTAATAACTGTACAACCCCTTGCAACATGAACGACATATCCGAGTACTATACACGTTATTTGGATAATTTTTCTAATTGAAATTATTCCTGTAGTGTGAACGCGGTTTTCCAGTAAAATACCATACGTCTTGTTACCTATGCACCCTGTACATTATATGTAATAGTGTCTGTTGTGTGAAATATTGTGTAAGCTAAACTCACACGTTGCTTTGTTCGCCTGCGAGACAGAGGCCACATTATGAATCAAAAAGCCACTTGGAGATAGCTTGTAATTTAACGAGACAGATTTTCATGATGAATGTAAATTTCACCGTATCAAAATGATAATCAATAAACCCATAATTTTCTTATTTGAAATCTGATTATTTATGATTTCTGATTAGCTTGAAATTTTGATTTACCCAAATTCAAATTTACCCAAGAAAAACTAATTTGTAAATTCAAACTTCATCTTGTACAGTAACTTGATGCCGTCTTCAAGCGCAATGTTCACATTTGATTGAAAAAAATTGATTACATATATTTTTTTTACTCTGTTGTATTATGTTTATTTTGCTTTTTCGTTATTTTCATAAATTAAAAATAAATTAAATTCAAACTTATATTTATACGTCAAACAATATTTGAACAATTGTTTTTTAACGGCAAAACGGGGGGGGGGGGGTAGGAAATTAATCATAGTCGCAAGAAGGCAACAGGAATGAGAAATGGTTGAAAGGGGGCCATGGGCAAAAAAAGGTTGAGAACCGCTGATCTAGGACACATTGTTTCTTAACCTTTTTTAGCCACAGCCCTCTTTAGACCATTTTTTTTCTCGTGGCTCTCCCTGTTTTACCCAGGGTCTTCGACCCTCATAAAGAAGCGAGATCCTTCCTACGTATTGAAATTATTTTTTCAGTAAATTTATACTGAACAAAAATTTTCTAAATAAGATTGGTCTCTAGACCACTGGGCTAGAATTTATTGAATTCCCCTCTAATTCTAATCCGACTTCTATTCAGGGCTGTCTCAACGTCATTGGCCCTAGGCAAAATGATGTGCTGGTAGTCCCATAATTAGCTGGAAGCAACACAACTCACATATTTACCACTTTTATCTTCAAAAAGTCATTGTAATGTACAAAACCTCATGAAGAGAGGTCACTTAATGGACATGAGACACCTGGGCGTGGCCCCTCACAAGAGTGGGACTGACAGAACAGAGCAGCAGCCTGGGGGCCCAATATGATTTTCATAATTTTTTTGTTTTTTACACTATAAATTTAATATAGAGGGACCCATGAAAAATCTAGCCAGGAGATCTGCGAAAGACCCCTCCTGAGGGCCCTGTTGCAAAATATTGGGGGGGGGGGTTAGGCCTGGGGGACTTAAGATGACCCGGTTTTTATGGATGCTGGATTCTGTAAGTAGTCACACTTCCCCCCCCCCCACCATAGTATATTTGAGACATATATGCTCAACCCATGGCCTGCGGGCCAAATGTGGCCCTTGGAGTCACAAAAATGGATGAAGCAGTACATAACCAGAGATTCCTACGTGACCCAGGCACATTCTCAGACCACTTAAGTGATCATACATTTACAGATCATTTAAGTGACCTGCGGCATATTTCCAGATTACTTGATTGTCCCTTGGCACATTTTCAAACCAATGAAGTGGTCCGTGCACTTCAAAAGTTTGAGCACCTTTGACTAAAAAGCTTCACTTCTTCACACCTAAATTTTTTTCTGAACTCTGTGTCCCCCAAATCACCTCTTATGGCCCCCTTTCCTCTTCATTTTCTCCCGTGGCCCCATTCAAATATCCCAGAATCACTGATCTAGGACATTGTTTCCCAAAGTGGGCAATATCGCCCTCTGGTGGGCGATGGAATGTTCCGGGGGGGGGGGGAGCGATAGTGGCTACGGGTATAATATAGGATCCTGTGGGTTCACTTGAGTTGAGAGGAGGTAAGAGAAAAAAAATTCTGAAGAAGGGGGCGATGGAACAAAAAGTTTGAGAAACTATGGTCTAGGAAATTTTCTTCGTAACGTTTCGCCCACATCTGTGGTAGCCATCTTCTGAGGTTAAACGGACGTGGTTCTCCGCGACAAGCGAGAAAGGCTTCGTACTTCTCGCTTCAGGATTGTGTTTAAGGGTGGCCAATGAGGCTTTGCATCGGGGCGCTAATTTCGCGAATGCACCGCTATTCCGCAATTACACGATTTTAGCCAATTACGTCTCTTCTTGGTTCGTAATCATAGGCGTAAGCAGAATTTTCTCAAGAGGGGGGTTTCAATTTTTTTTTCTTCTCAAGGGGGAGGGGGCAACGTTTTTTCCTGCAAAATAACTCTATACTCTGCTGGGGGGGGGGTTAGAACTCCAAAACCCCCCTTTGCGTATGCCAATGATCGTAATATCGTACGATCTGTTGGTAATAAGGCGGCTTCCTTATGTAATTACTGGATTGCATTCTGACAGATTAACACGCTGTAAGCCAAACAAGCATTCTTTAATTTAAAGGAGAAATTTTTGCTTCACTAAAAAGAGTATATGCTTTTGTATTGAACAGTTTAAAACCAACGATGCTCATCTAAAGCAACCAAGCAACGTGATTGGCTGTGTGGAAAAAATTACGAAAAAATCGTGTAATCTCTTGCGGAATAGCAGGGCACTTGCGAATAATGCCGCAGGTAGGTTTGATCCGCCCTTTCTCGAATCATCACAAATAGGGGCGTAGCCAGAAATTTCGTTCGAGGGAGGGACCAAATTGATAGAACAATAGATTTGGCCATCTTTTTCTCTTTTTTCGCTCATTTTCTCACATTACGGGGGGACCAGATCCCCAAGTCCTTCTCGATACGCCTTTGATCACAAACGAGCTTATTCTGAAAATCATTTTGAACCTGGGGATTTAAAACAACTATTTGCGGTATTTTAGAAAGCTTTGAACAGTTTTAGTGCTAAAATTAGCAATTTCGTTGTAATTTGGCGACTGTTTGGTGACAATTACCAATGTCCCGTATTTTCCGAACCAAATTTTCCGTATTTTTCTCGAGAAATGTGGTCAGCTAACGTATGATGTCCATTTCTCCTCCTAAGTGTAAAAAACTAGAACTAGTGTGAAGTGAAAATGTCGTCGATTTCACCTTTTCCAGCAGGAGATGCGATTCGTGTCAAAGTTAAAGTATGCAAAGAAAAACTTTTAGAAATTAATAAAAAAATTCATATTAGATTATTTCAAATTATTCTCAGTATTAAGACACTGTTTCAATTATAGGTGGGAAGATTTTAATTGTGTTATTAGCGGTTGCTGCTGTATCTGGCTTTTAGTTTCTATTTTATTACATGGTTACTTACTTGGAAGTAAACTTTTTCTTTTATAAGATTCAAAGCTGTATAATGGAATTTAAATTTTTTATTGCACACGGAATAGTTTAGAATTTTATTGAAAATAACGATCATTTTGCTTTTGTTTGTTATTTTGATAACTTTAGTGTTGTTTTACATATTTAATAGATCAATTTTATCAATATTCTGTATTAGCATATCAGTTTGAAAATCGTGATAGAGTATTTCACGTTTTGTTTCAGCCCACTGACAAGTGCAGGAAAGTCTCGTATTATGAGTGTTTTGCAAGATGGAGCAGTGCAGTTATATTTAATAAATTTTGACTTGATAAATAAGCAATATCTTGCAATATATGTACCAGAGCCTCTTAGACAGAGAACTGTTCTTGTGAGAAGAGTGACTGCAATTGAGCCAACAGTTCTTCTCTTTGAGATGATTTTTGATATTTTTTTTTTGTCACCCTGGGGCCATTTGCTGTAGGAGGGTGGGCTATACTATGTCTCTTCTTGAACACGTCATGCTCCAAAGTGTAAATAAGGAAGGAATGCTCATGTCTCGTGTGGTGTATATTGATAGTGCACTTACCAGGATTGTCAGAGGATTGGGTTCAATTCCTGGCAGAGACTAGTAGACTTTTCTTTCTGAGTACACCTCTGCATAAAATCCTGAAAGAAGTCTTTCCTTCATAGTTTTTCTATTTCTTTCATTGCAAGCAGTTCTATCTTAAAAAGTTTGGAAGGGGGTCGCTCCCCCTGAAAAATTGTATTATTAACATAGGTGGGGGGTAAAGGTGGTATCACCACTTATGCTGATGTAATAAGGGTGGTTGGCTGAAGTTGATTTTCCAACTTAAAGGCTCATATACGAGCCAATCTCCCATTTAAAAAGGTTTCTCTACAGAGAGCAATCAGGCCCGCAGATTTATAAGATGCATAAACAGTTTATTAGTAGTCTAGCTTGGTTAATATGAGAAGTGATTAAGTCAAGCCACTGCTTGTATTAGCTGTTACCCTGGAAATCTGTGAAAGAATAAAAATGTGAAAATTAATAATAATGCTCCTTAATCCCCTCCACTTAAACTGAGCATTTAGATTCTAGCACCGTGTATAAATCAATGACATGGAATGAAATGTTTATTGACTAAAAAATACAAAATGAGAAATTTATTCTCAAATGTAATATCTTGTCAAAAAATAACTATTGGGTGTAATATAATGGACTGACAACTGTATAATGCAATAAACTGCTAGTGAACTATACAATGCCGAATTAGTCTCTCCAATATATTCAATAATTTCACAGCTTTGCATATTGTACTTTTATCATTTTTAATTTGATAACATGCACTAGTCAGTTTTAAATCCTCTCTATGAAATTATTTTAATGTACAACTCTCCATGCAAAGACATAGAAAATAAGGGAAATGAAGATTTCAAGTGAAAAATTTAGTTTTATTTACTCACATGAGAAATTCTCAAGGTTACATTCTTATCTCATATTAGTGCAAATAACTCGGCAAGAAAAAGGGCAGTGTTTGTATTTCTTCCTTAGAACTTCCAACGTCATATTATGTCAGAAACATTGGATGGGTTAAGGACTGCTATACTTTCATAGTAATATGTGTGTGTGTGTGTGTGTTGTCTGATGTTTCTTCCCAAAATAAGATAGTGAATAAAAGGGCTTCCTCGTTCTGAGAAAAATGTTTATCCCTCAAGTTATATGAGACTTGATAAAGTTTATTTTTTTACAGTTCAAATTTGGATTGATTTTCATTGTTTTTTTCTTTTATTACTTCTTAAGATCATTCAGTTTAGCGATATGAACTGAGAAATTTGAAAAAAAAAAAATCTGTTTTCTGGACTGTTCCATGTCCATAGAAACATTTAAAAAAATTTTCTTTTCCCCAATAATAGGTGATTTTAGAAAAATGATTGACATTTTTGCTTCATAAATATATTATATATATTATTAAGTTTGTAACCTAACTCCTTCAAAAAGTGATCATGTATATTATATAATTTATGAAATATATTTTTAAATTAACAGCTTGGCACTGCGTCACAAAACTTCTGGTGGGGAGAGGGCACCAAAATCATTTTGCATTGTTTTATGATACAGGCAGGGCCCGATTTACACATGGGCAATTGGGGTATTTGCTGTGGACCTTTTGGGGCCCTCAAATTCAAACAAATATATTTACTGATTAACCCCAAATATCTTGACCCCAGTTGTAGGACACCCCACCAATTTTTGCTTTGCCCAGGGCCCACTGAAATCAAAATCGGGCCCTGGATACCGGTAATCTACTATTTTTGTTTACCAAATTATTTTTCTCCTTATCTGTACATCTATGCAGTTCCAAAATGTTAATGCTCTGACAACGCAACATTTACACAAATTTTTTGTGTAATAAGCCTAACCGATATTGAAACATTGAACTTAACAACATTGAAAATCATCACTTATGTTCCGCAGTCGCCATTCGCAATCATTTCTTGCAAATTACAAAAATTCATTCTCTTCTTTCAACATACAGTGAAACCTTGCTATAGCAATACCCGATATAATGATAAATCCTACTACAACAATATTTTTCAAATCTTGTTTGAAAATTTCTACACTCTAATTTTAGCCTGCTTCCTCTCTATATAACAATGATCTCTCTACAACAGTATTTTTTCTTAGTCTGCTGAGTATCGTTATATGGAGGTTTCTCTGTATTCTAATTTAAAAAAATGTTTCACATTCTAATATATGAAGATATAAAAAATATATGTACAGGGTGAATCCGATGTATTCTGCCAAACGAAAGGGGGTGATAGACGAGCTCAAGGGGATTATGAAACAACGTACTAACCCTGTCCTATCTCAAACCATTTTCGAGTTAGGGCGTCAGCAAATTTTAACCCCCCTCCCCCCAACATCAGCAAAACTCTGACCCCTTCCCCCTTGTCAGCAAAATTTTGTCAGATCTGCTTCCTACCTTCTAACGCATATTGGTGGGATCAGAGACATATGCAGTAGTGGGGTGTGGGGGGGGGGGGGAGACCCAGATGATCATGCTATTTGAAGGCTAAGAACTCAAAATTTCTTTTTGAGAAATTCATTGCTACCCACCCTCTAAGCCATATATGGTAAACCCTTGGCCTGTGGACCAAATGTGGCCCTTGGGGTTATGATGTGGCTCAAATGTAATTTTGTAAAAATGAACTAAGTGGTACATTTACGGATTGCTTAAGTGACCTGTGGCACAATTCCAGACCATTTAAGCAGCCTTTGGCACATTTTCAGATCACTCAAGTAAGCCCGTGGCACATTCACAGATCACTTAAGTGACCGGGACACAGTTCCAGAACACTTAAGCAATCCATAGCCCATTTAGAGATATCTTGAGTGACATGGCACCGTTTTAGAGCACTAGTGCAGTTTTACATCACTCAAGTTACTCACTGCGCATTCCAAGATTACTTAAGTGATCCGCAACATGATCACGGATTACTTCTATGATGTGCGACACAGGTCTAGAGCACGTAAGCGGCCTGTGACACATTTCCAGATCACTGGGATCTGCGAAACATTTAGAGATCACTAAGGCTCAGTAGGGGACTTATCAATAGGGAGAATGTTAGGGTTTTTCTCGTTTTTGGGCACTGAGTAAGATGCCATTAAGAATATTTCATATTTTTATATAGGGTGGGTAAGTTCAACTTTATTTTATGAAACATCTTAAAATAAGAAGAGAGAGAGAGAAAGAGAAATCCCCTAAGAGTAAGAGAAACTCGTCCCTCTGTTATTTGTCTTTTTTTTTTTTGCCTTTTCTAAATTTTTTTGTGATTTCTTTTTTCTTTTTAGAAATATGAAGGTCTGTTGCCACCAGATTACAGAAAATTTAGCGTGGATCCACAGATTACTTCTTTTGAAGTTCTGCAAAGTTTGTTAGCAAGGGCTTTTGATATGAAAGGGTGATAATTTTTTGCATATTTATGTAATGTAAAAATGATTGTTTTTTATTTACCATAGTTTTCAATATATAGTCCATGACAGTGTGTAATGAAATGCTCTGTTGTCATTAATATACACACAAAACTTTCCGACATGTACCAATATCATTCACATTTATACAATGTTTGCTTCAGTCATGATTTCTCCATCATTTTAGTGTTGAAATATCTTTTATTTGTCCTACAACCTAAATTATTTTATATTTTCATGTCAACTTGGACTCCAAATCTTTGAAAAACTGTATTTCTATCCATCAAATTTGATCCATGTAATTTTTTTAGATTTTAAAAACACATGACTGAAATATTTTTCACGCATATTGTCATCAGAAAAGCTCTAAACTCTAGAGTGGCAGATACAAAAATAAGCATTGGACCGGCTATATCAATTTTAAAATGGACATTATGTGACAAACAACCTTTTCTGAGAATTCAGTAGACATAGCGAGCCCCAAAGAAACATTTAAATTATTTGAAATGTGGCCACCTATGTCTGTTTAGATTTTCTTTAATATCCACAGCATTATTCTTGGAAAGCCCATTGAAATCATTTGAGTTTGAGTTTCATGTAACAATTTAAAATGTAATTGAAACCATACAATTATTCTAATACTTTTTTTGAGTTGTATATGGAGGGAAGTAAGTTATTTTTTCAAAGAAGTTTCCATTGTGTGATTTTCACATTGATATGACATTATGACACCGCTTAATATAATTTTTTTTTTTTTAAAAATCCACATATCATTTGTGGATTTCATATAAATGAGGTTCCACTGAAAATGAAAATTTCCTACTAGTTTAAACTTCAGCTGGCCAATTAAGAAAGTAAGCAACAAGAAAAATTGGCCAAAGCTTGAAGTTTCAGTGCTAGATACGTATACAGAATGGAGGTGTGGAGCATAGGAGACTCAGAAATGCTAGTATATTTCAGACTACGGCCAATTCGTAAAAAATTTTGCAAAATGTAATGATAGCAGTGTTCTTCAACAGCTGGTTGGCAGACCGGTGCCTAGTCTGTGAAACATTTTACCCAATTCATGTAGCTACTACATATAAGTTGGGATTTAATAAATGAAATAGCAAGAAATACATAAACAGTATGTAGACTAATCCGTACATTGTTTCTCATATTTATGTACTTTTTGCCAGCCCTCAAATTATTTCCACTATGTTTTTTGTCTGTCTGCAAATCATTTCTCCTGTTTGTGTTTTTTTCGAATCCAAAGTTTATTCCTACTTTTTATCTATTTTTTTTTTGCTGGTCCTCAAGTTATTTCCCTTATTTATTTACTTTTTGGCCGTTTGAAAAAAATTTCTCCCATTTCTTTTTTAACCAGTCTCAATGTTTCAACTATTTTCACTTGTCCGCAGTTGTAAAAAGGGTAGAGAATATTGGACTAGAGAACGTACAAACCGCATTCTAGGAAAACTGTCTAGAACTAAAAGATGCATTAGGTATTAAATACTTCTCCCATTTCCCTTTTTTTGATAAGCCTATTTGCTTTTATTATATAATTACCTGGCTCATTAGAAAATATAATTGAGTAAAACTTCAGCCAACAAATAAGATACAAAATGATTATTAGAGCCTGGAAGTTCAGGCAAAATGCCATAAATGTCTTTTGTTGCCTATTTTCAAACTTTTTGGAAAATGCCTTTTTTGACATTTTCATGACATAAATGCCTATTTTAACATAGTTTAAAAATTTATTAGTGAATTTCAGAGGCCATAATTTTGGGGGGGGGGGGGTGCATGTTTTGATTTCATTTTTTTTTTTTTGCACCATAAATGCACTGCAAACAACCATGAATATTTATTAAACATACATATTTAGTATTCAATTGAATTGACAAGTTTTCCTCAGAGGGTGTGACAGATGTGGCTACACAGGGTCTCCTGTTTGAAGGAGTTTTTCATATGTGGTTATATTACAAAAGTAGAAAAAGATAGCCATGTTTCAACTATAGAAAGGATAATGATTATTCCAAATATAATGCAACAAGTAAACAAGAATTATTCGCAACTCGAGTGAGCCCCACAGATAATTTTCTCTACTGACTCCTCGTCTGGTAATGGTGGCCCTGGAATTGGCCTAATTCTGAGGATCTACTAACATTTTATTTGACTGAACTTGAAATCAATTTAACTTGGATAATAATGCAGTTATTGGAAACTAAAATTAAAACAGTAGACGGATTAAATGCAATCGATTTTTCAGCTAGTTTTTAGACCCTTAATACCTTTGTTTTTATTTATTTTTTCTTCCTTTCAAAAATTATGCCTTTTTTAGTGTGTTTTTGCCTGCCTATTTTGACCATTTTTAATGCCTAAACTTCCAGGCCTCTAATGATTATTGATCTCTGATTCCACACAATAAATTTTGAGTTTTTGTTAAACAAAAGAAAAAAGCGTTGGCGTGGATGAAAAATCATTTTTTATTGAAATAATTTTAGTGTTCAAATTAATACTTATTGTGTTCAAATTCAGAGTTAATTTTATAGGAGTCACACTTTTTTAACACTTCTCATTTTTAATTTTAATCAACAGAGAATTTTCGATCAGTTACTTGGCTCAAGATGAAGAAGGTAGAGATATTTACATTCCATTGCTTTCAGACTGGGATCTGGAAGATGCATTTCGTGGGTTTTCTGAACCTTGCTTACTATTGAAGGTTGATTTGAAATCTTTCGAAGAAGGTGAGGTTAAAAAATTTTCATATTACAGTATCTTATTGGTATTATCTTTATTGAGATGATATAATCTATAAATCTATGTGAAGTTTAACATTGATAAGAGGAAGCCAAAGGGGGCCACAGACAAAATAATGATTTGATTAAGAAAATAGACTTGAAACAGTATGTAGTTGACTGATATTCATAATGTGTAAATGGCCAATTGTGTTCAAGTTAATAAGCACACTTATAATGAAGAGAAAAAAACTCAAAAAGAAATGTAATAAAATACATACTTCATTACTTAAACATAACTTTTCGACCATGTTTATAAACTTTTGAATTTATAAAACAGTAAAAACTATAAGTTAGTGGTATGTAAACGGGGTTCAGAGGAGGGTTAGTGTTCATTTTTTTACTACTGAAGAGGGAACCCAATATTTTATAAACTTTGACTATTGTAAAGTATAGTATAGCAAATACCTGATCTGTTGAAAACAAAAGTAAGCAAAGTCGCCAACTCATGCTAAAATCACAGAAAAGTCACCAATCGTGGAAGTGATGCATCACTTCAAATTGTAGTGAATTTAAAAAAAAAAATACAAGTGTGTGAAATGAATATCCTTGTTTGTAGTCACAACTATTGTAATATAATTTCTGAGCTGGAAAGAAAATTGTAATTGTTGATTTGAAGAATAAAAGATCAAGTTGGCTTCATTGAAAATACTTGAAAAACTGGGACATTTTTGTAAAAACATCGGTACTGTCCCGGGAAATAGGGGACATATGGTCACTCTAGTTATGAGCTGAAATTTTATGAAGTTCATTCTCAAATCTCAAGATGATCTTACTCATTCTCCCTCCCCTTACTTAAGAATGTATCTTGTTTCATATTTTCCGTGAATGCGTTTACTTTTAGTTTGACTAAGACTTAATAGCTTCACTACATAATAAATTAGAGAAGAAACTGAAATGTCCAAAGAAATCAATCTGCCCCAATTAATTAAATTGCTGTGTTCATGCTCAACCCCAGCTATTTAATTGCAACACTCAAATTAATCATATTGGTGTGTGATGTTTTTAAATTAAATATATGTTAACTGCACCCATTTACATCCGTATTTGTTAAAAAATAAGTAATACGTTTTGAGGGGGTGAACCATACAGCTGTTTTTCAGATAAAGTTTTCAGTAATTTGAGGTAGTCTCTGTTCCTACATTATTGAGACTACTGTAATTACAATCTAAATAACATTTTTGCTACAGCAATTTTATGTAGGAAAGTGTCTGTGTGCAGCAAGAAAAAAAATTGCATTATAATATGAAGGAAATTAAAAACGAGCACAATAGAATTTCAACAGTTCCATGCTTCGTGTAATGTGAGGGGATAAAAGTTTTTGAATTTTTCAATCTCAAGATGCTGTCTCTTTTAACCCCCCCCCCCCCCAGAGAATGGCTCTTATTCTATTTTTTTCCATGAATGAGAATGATATGATCACCTCTTTAAAACTGGGTACCATAAACAGCTGCAAATTTGAAACGTTGAACATTACTTCACTCAAATATTGTCTATGAATAGATTTTTTGTAGCCCAGATTCAATGGTACCCCATTCATGTGAATGTCTTTGTGTTTGATTACTAGGCATGTTATAATGTGCTGTAACATCACAAAACTGGTCGCACACTTATATCTCACCAATATATGCTGCAGGTAGAAGTCAGCTGTACTTTCTTGAGTAAAATGTAATGGTACTTCGTTCATATGAATACATCTTTGAGTTTGTGCACGGGATTTTACAGTTACATGACAGTCATCATGCACTGTATCAAAAGCATAAGAAATTATATGGTGCACTATATTATTTGCTGAGATATTTTAAAGAACATTCTTTTTTTATGAGAATTGTCCAGCAGCAAAGTGGTCAGTGCACCAATATGCTGTTAATTGCTGCAGTTAAATACATTTCTGATTTGAATTCCTGTGAATGGAAGCATTGTGATTTGGAATCAGCTATAAATTATGAGTGTCTAGCTAACTCATCCATGCATAAAATGACTGATCCTATAGAGTGGTCCAATGATAAGAAATGTGACAGTCAGAGATCTATATAATATTTATATCTTTTAATATCAACCTGCCTTGTGACATCAGTTTTTAAAGGTAATTGACCAATTAAGTCTACTTGTTATTAAGTCGCATTGATTATAAAGTCATTCTATTTATTTCTGAGGATTTAATGCTATACCAAGGCCTGGCTGTATATAAAAAAAACTAACTTTTGATAGTAATGCTGAAGTTCTGGAAAGATTTTTATACATTCTTTTTGAAACATCTACACTTTTTAACAAGTACACATTATGTGTTTGAATTAGTATGCTGCAGTCAGGTTTCAGTTTTCCAAAAAAAGTTGAATGAAATAAATTAGTCTTTTTTTTTTTGTGCCCACTAGTTTGTGTAAATATAAAAAATATCTTTAATATTTCTATTTATATAACACATTATTTGTATTCATATAGCTTTGTTTTTCATTGATTCAACATTTTCTATAATATTTCTTCCAAGGTTTAGAAGACTGGGATCTCATGGTACCCACAGATGCTACTCAGAATAGTGGTACAAGTTTTTTTCCTGAGCGATCCTCAATTACAGGAACAATCCGTAATCATGTATGATTTTTTTCCAACTTTTTTTATAATACCTGTATATTTTTTTACATCATCTTTGTCAAATTCACTCTCCCAAAAAGAAGTAAATGCATATTGTTAATCTGTAAAAACTGAACAAAGTTGTTGCAAAATTAAAAATAAAGTAATCCTTGAAAATCTGTGAATTAATTAAAAAATAACAAACAAGTCTATTAATCTTTTTTCTTTTTTTTTTGCTTATACAGTATCTCTTGCATTATATATTTTTAGTTTATTTGTATATATAAAGTTTTTTTGAAATTTAATTCTAATGTTTTCAATCCTGAAAAAAATTTTCGAAAGTAGAAAATGACATGAATGATGGAAGTCTGTAAGCTTTTTACTGGGCTCCCACTCGTCCTACTTTTTGGGAAAACGTCCTACCTTTGCCCTACTTTCTCGGTTTTGTCTTACTTTCTAGTTTTTGTTCTACTTTTCCTACTAAATCCTATCTACAAAATTCGTGTAATTGGTTTTAACTGAGCAGGGAATCATTGATATATTGCCAAATAGTACAAATGTTGTAGATTACAATGAGTCTGCCAAAGCAGAAATTGTACCATTTTTAATGTTATTTATGGGTTAGGTATGTGGACCATATATTTCGTTTATTAATTTTTTTTTTTGCTTAATCTGAGAGTTCAACAAGTAGAGTAGTCATTAAAAACTTCTGTCTGGATGGAAAAAATAATTTTGTATATACTTTTCACAGTCTTGGACAGTAACTAGCAGTCATCATTCAAAATTATAGTGCACATTTTGTATATAGGTGAAACAACAGTTTGCATTACAAAGCAGTTGGATACATATGCCTATTCTAGGTTTGGTGATTCTGATGCTACCCAATAACATTCCATTGTCTTCTGTATTTTTAGGGCATGCAGCATAGGTGGAGATAGAGTTGAAAGTCTGGGGGGGGGACACGGTCATTATCGCTGGGGGCACAATGATGATGAGATGTCAATTCATATATATACGCATATACATTAGATCATACATATTCTTATGGGTATTGTATAATATTTCATCATGTATATATATTTTTTGTAATTGCATTTTTAATTGGGTTGCTGTATTTTTGAAATATATTCTATCCATATTTATTATGGACATCTTTTTCTCAGCCACCTCGTTGTATTTGTATCAGTCCACTCCACCTTTGATGCTGAGGTCCCTTTCCCGTATCTCCTCCCATGGCACGCAGAGGCATAAACAATGTATACAATACTGGGCAAAGAGCTACTAAACCACACATGCACCTGTGCATATTCCTCTACGGAACCTCTAATGAATTGGTACATGTTGGAATATGCGTGTACGTGTAGTGAAACCTGACGTGAAGTTTGTTTCTGTGTAATGCTTGTTATGTGTAGTGCTGTGATCTGCCACCAGTTTTTCTAACTATGAGTGAAGTGTGATTATTAAATAATTTATCATTGTAGGCCTGTTGTGCTTTCTGTGGAGAGACTTTTTAATGGGGAGATCAGCTCACATTTGTGCCCTGAAGTTGGGAGCCACAGGAAACCAACTTCAGCCGACACCACTGTGGCGACTGTGGGGTTCGTACCCAGATCCTTGCTATGCAAGTCTGTCACTATGACCACTAGACCACTGACCAATTGTAAAAAAAATTGGAGCTGCTGTAGCAAAATAATTGAAATCTGTCAATAGTTTTTCAATAGCCTCAAAATTTTTTTCTTCCAGTCATTGACATACTGTGAAAAATGTTCAGAAAATACTTGATCCCCATATATGTACATATTAGCAATAGTTTAGTTTTTATAGCAACTGCGATTCTTTTAACATTATTATTTTCAGTCAATCTTAACTGCTGCATTAGGTAAATGTTATCTTTGATCTCAAAATGTTATGAAAAAGAAAAAAAAAACATTCGATCCTAATCCCCTTAAAACACTTTTTGAGTTCTATGGTGTAGTGTTAATTTTTTTTTGCTTTTGACCTATTTTTTCGGTGATGAATTTATAAATTTGTAGCTTTAAGAAAATTATCTTTTTGGGAGCACCCAGTCAGTATTTCATGGCAACAATATTCACTTATTTCTGATTCATTATTTTCTTTTGTTGGGAACCAAAAATATTTGGTGACACACTTTTACATTTCTTAAAAGAAATACATTTGGACCCTCTTATAACTAGCTGCTTTTTAATGAGTCTGGATATAATACACAAATTAATACATTTTGTTTGATACAATGTACAGCAATTACAGCAATAATGTACAGTTTGTACAGCAATTCTGTCATTTTTAGGGAGCCAGTTTTTTATGGTAGCTTGGATTTAAGAAGAGATTCAAAAGAAAACCTTAAAAACAAATACAAAAATGTAAGAGAAAATGAAAAAAAAAATCCAAGGACAACAAAACTGAGTTTCTTCCACCACACTCACAATATGAAGATTATGAGAGCTTTACTTTTTCATGAGGGATGACTATCAATAAAATTGTTCAACAAAAGGTTTATTACCCCTTTAGGTTTGTTGTCAACATGCAGGAATAGCAGTACTTCATTTAGAAGGGAGGAATCAGCGTGGAAAATGAAGATAAATAACTAACCAATCAAAATTTAAAATCAAATGATCAATTCATCAATTCTTGCTCGACTTCCAATAGAGATCCCATATGTTTGGGTGTGAGGATCATCAGTAGAATTTTTCCTTTCCTGTGTGGTGTATTCTTTATTTTTTTTGGGGTGAGGGATGGCGAAAATCAAAGTTTTCACTGTCAAAGTTAAAAAAATTCACATCAAGTTACTGGAAAACGGTAAAGAAAAATGTTTTATGCATCAAATATTAATATAGTCAAATACAGGGTGCATAGCTAACTTCTCTTGCTGCGAATTACTGGAGAACCATTAATACTAGCCACAGACTTCCAATATAAAACTATGTAAATAAACGTGTAAACCTCAGATAAGGCATTCATATTGCAAGAAGGGTTGTATAGTTATTATCATGAAAGTTAACTTTTTATGCAGACATCTCAGAAAGTTGTTGCCTTGTCTCTCACTAGGCAAAAACAAATTCCATGTTTTTAATTGCAATATTCGATGAGATATTTGAATTCAAAAATCAAAGAAGTTGGAAAAGAAACAGCATAAGCAAGGGAAAGATGTGGTGTCCATTCATGCTGTTCTTTCCCAACTTTTCAGTTTTTGAATTCAAATATCTCAGTGAACATTGCACTTTTGAACATGAAAATTTTTGCTCGCCTCAGGAGAGACAGGACAACAACTATCTCATTGGGTTTTTGTGGACAGGGTGTCTATATAAAAAGTTATTTTTTATTTTAATAACTTGCTACTTGGGTGATACATCTTGAGTTCTACACATTATTTGGATACTTTTCCTAATTGAAAGTATGCCTTCGAGATCAACAGTTTTCCCGTAATTTGTGATGAAAAGAGCTAGCTATGCACCCTGTATATACTAACTCGCAGTTAGTTTTAGGAATTTTGTGTTGTTTTACTTGAAAACAGATTTAGCGAATGACCGGATTTAATGAGTATTTTCGCTGAAATGAACTCCTGGTTATAAGCGGATTCAACTGTATATGATATTTCTGTTATTTATATGAGAGATCATAATTTTGTATTTCATCATAGCTGTCAAGTCTCTTTGATTTTATTTCTTGTCCTAGCTCCTGACTTTTTTACCATAATTGGGAAAAATTCCTACTTTTGAAGCCAAAAAAAAAAATTCTCATAATTAGGAGAAAACCATAGAAATTTTGAGTAATCGTGTTTATAAAAATCTCTTATGTTTGTCTGGGTGGTAAGTTTTTTTTCTTGAAGAATTTGGATTCATGCAAAAATTTCCCTAATTCTCATTCTACTAAGATAGCAGTTATGTTTCATAGTGTATCATTGCCATGATTATTAATTATGTTAATCATTTTTGTGTTTTCTCTAATTTAGAGTATGGTAGTGTAATGCTAATCAAAAAAGATGACATAACTGATTTTTTTAAATCGGTATTGTATTAGGAGAGAGCTTTTTATTAAAACTAAAAATCATTTAATTTTTTTGGGTCCCCCGCCCCATCAGATTGAAATGAAGCGTTTTAAAAGTACCCAAATTTTTTTAATCATTATTATTATGTGTTGAGTTTTCATATATATGAATCTTAATCCTCTGTCGGGCACTATATTGGAACCAATGAGTTTGGGTGCAATGCTCCTGATGGGTGCAGGTAAAACAATTGCAAATTTATACATATTAATTTTAGTATTTTAAAAGTAATGACCTCCATGGGGATGTTTAGACAAAAAAAGGAAGAAAGAAATTTGTTGCAAAAAAAACATTTATTATTCATAAAACCTTAAAAGACATTTTACTATGAGTGGAGGTGGGAACATAAACCTTCGAACTGTGCCTGTCAGGCTGGTTGTGCCCGACGGAAGGTTAAACTAAGTTACAGCTAGTTGAATTAACAATATATATTATGATTTTCAGATGGAAAAAACTATTAATATGGTTCAAAGAGCCTTCAACTTTGGAGATGGTGAGAATAATTTAGAACAATACAAGCCTCCCAAGTCTCCCATGGGAGATACTGAATTCCACAATTTCTTAGATGTCGAAGGACGCCTAGCAAAGCCCAGACAATTACGTCTGTCAGTTTATCAAGGTGGAATAGAGCCTTCATTACGAAAAGTTGTGTGGAAGCACATATTAAATGTGTATCCTTCAGGGTTGACAGCTAAAGAACGCATATCTTATATGAAAAAAATGTCATGTGAATATGAAAAATTACGACAAACCTGGCAAGACATAGTTGCAAGTGGTAATGTGACTGAGGAGATTCGTTACATTACTAGTATGGTTAGAAAAGATGTTCTTCGCACCGACAGAACTCATAAGTTCTATGCAGGATCTGATGATAACAAGAATGTTGTTTCTCTTTTTAATATCCTTATTACTTATGCCTTGAATCACCCAAGTGTTTCATATTGTCAAGGAATGAGTGATTTAGCATCACCAATTTTAGTGACAATGAAAGATGAAGCACATGCTTATGTCTGTTTTTGTGCTCTTATGGAACGATTAAAACCAAATTTTCAGTTGGATGGAAAAATGATGTCTTCAAATTTTCAACAGTTGTCCGAACTTTTGCAACATTATGACCCACAGTTTTTTACGTACCTCAAAAATCAAGGTGCTGATGATTTGTTATTCTGCTATCGATGGCTTTTGCTAGAATTGAAAAGAGAATTTGCTTTTGAAGATGCCCTACGAATGTTAGAAGTTTTATGGAGTTCAATACCTCCTTCACCTCCTGAGAAAGAACTTGTATTGTTTGAAGAACTCTATTCATACAATACATCATCAATGCCATCACCTCGTTTCAAAACTAGAGAAAATCCATATACCAAAGTCAGGGCTATTCGCAAACAGAACTCAGCATCATCCATTCGAGGTTTAGTAAGTGAATGTAGCAAGGAAAAAGAAGATTCTCAAATACCTGATCATGAAACTAAGGAAGAACTCAATATTGAAGAAATCGAAAATGAATCTAGTCAACTGAAGTGTTCATCATTACAGTCTGTAAGTAATGAAAATACATGTGGTTCTGTCTTAGCCCAACATGAAACCAGCAGCACAATTTTGAGTCGTCAAAATAGTTTTTCTGAATCAAATGGGGACGATCCTCAAGATTATCTTCCAATGACAACTTCTATGACCAGAGAGCTACGAATGGAATTGGAAAATCTCAATAGACAATTACCCTGTTCATTTTTACAAAGATCAATAACAGTTGATTCAGAAGATTTAGACTCGCCACGATCACCTGATTTTTGTCAGTCTTCAATTGAAGCAGTAGTCGCAAGACAAAATGTGGATCAGTCATTGGAAGATGATGCTTCTGAAAGCTGGACTTGTGATTTGTCAGGAATTGACCAAATATGTAGGCTAGGATCTTCAAAAAAACATCGTAAGAAGGTGCCAGAACCTGTTGCCAGTGGGAATAGAAACATGAAACCTATTTATTATTCTTACAGCAACTCAGATGATAAAAAATTACTACGATTTGAAGATCAGGAAAGAAATCCATCAGACTTGCCTTGCAATGGTGAAATATTTGAAAATGAAGAATCTGAAGATGTAGATGGCTGTTCTTGTCATTTAAAGTCTGTCATTCCTATCAGGTTGGTTCATAGTCCAGGAATTGATGGCAAACAACAACATTGTGATAGTGATAGTTCTGAATCATTGTCTGACAGTTCTTCCGGAAGAACTGAAAGTGACCAAATCAGTTTTGCATCAGTTAGTAATAGTGATGAATCAAAATCTGAGACGAACTTGAAAGGAATCAATGATAAATCAGTAGAGAAAAGTGATGATTTTGCAAGTTCTGTAGTAGAAAGCTCAAAATCTGTCATGACCAACTCTTGTGAAGAAGCCTTAGAATACAGCAGTAAAGCATCTAAATCTGCTCTTCCACCTCCTTATGAACTAGGGAGTGGTAATCCATTCATGTTATTTTTGTGTCTTACATTGCTTTTGCAGCATAGAGATATTATAATGAAAAGTCATATGGATTACAATGAATTAGCTATGCATTTCGATAAAATGGTGCGTAAACATAATGTGGACAGAGTTCTCCATCAGGCTCGAGCTTTATTCAGGGAATATTTACAAATGGGTTGGTCTGAAAGCAATTGGGGAACTGATCCTCATGTTTGATATGTGAAGCGCATGTTTCACATTCCTTGTATAAATATTATGTGTGTGTGTTGAGGCTGTTTAAAAAAATATATTTATTTTTCATATTTATATCACAGAGCAGTATTTTTTGTTAGGCTAAAGATATGCTACTATGTCTTTCTATGTATATTACATTCAATGTAATTTTTGAGGTGTGTTAGAGTGCCAAACTTGATTTATGACAAAAAGATGAACATGAAATGGACTTTGACACCATAGAAAATTTTTTTTCTAAATATTTCAAAAGAACATATTTGCTGAGATTTTAATTAAAAAATTATCTGATTGCATTCATTCTAGCATTAATTCTCGTGCATTGAGCAATAATAAAACACACACTAAGCAAATCAGTTTGTTTTTTTTTAAATCCAGCACTGTTTTCTCTCTTTTAGGTATGCTTCATTATTCTTACAGCTGCTCAGTTCAGTTGACTGACATTCATGCAGACATTTCTTATTCACATCAATCTTTTACAAATAGCATAATTTATTGCGCATAATATTTCTAAATCATACCAATTTCTAAAAGTATCACTTAAATTTCTTGATCAAATTCATTCAATATTATACCAAAAATTGCATAGCTATATATATTCAGTAAAACCACAATATCATAATTCAAAATAATTAATTTTCTTGGGGCATCAAGGGGTTTGAAGATCTCATGGCATGTTCTATGACATTTATCACCCAAAGTGATCTCATATGACTTCAAAAGACCAAGTATTTAGCTTTTACTGATTTAGATTTTGAATCTTTTTTTGAGAATTTTTTTATCAAACTAAAAAATCAAGTTATTGCACATCGAGTTGGACTGCATAGAGCAGTCATTTTGACAGCAATTGGAAAAATTCAACATAAATTATTTCTCTTTACTTGTCTTAAAACAGCATTTATTAAGTTTCTCTAATGCATTTTTGCAATAAACCCTTTTTCATGCACCATTTTTTGTGGGGTTTCTGACAAAATAATGACTTGTTGCATGGTAAACACTAATCTTGTGTTCAGGGGCAGCAACACAGTGGGGGGGGGGGAGTCTCCCTAAGAGAGGTGCCAAATCTGAGTTGAAAGTGTGAAAAGAAGCTTTGTCTATCAAAAAAAACCATTGTCAGGGGTGCCAAAAATTGGTCCAGCACGGGTAGAGGTTTGTTCTCAAGCTGCCCCCGCCTGTTTTTTGTTAATGCAAAAAATATTTTGATAGTGATTCTTTGAACTCATGTAATTCATTGCTTTATTTCCACTTCACATACCACTGACATCATTTACAATATAGCACTGTTGAGAAACTTCAATTAGCATGCGTAGAATGAAAAGTTGCGAATAGCCATGGAATTCTGAACATTTTAGAGTATATAGAAATGTCCTCTCCTCTTTTCAATACAAGATTCATTGAGAGACTGGTTATTTGTGGAGATGAAGATTACAAGGAAGAAAATTCATCACTGGCCCCACAGGGACTTGAACTCCGGTCTCTCGCTTGCCGGACGAGTGCTCTGCACTCCGGTATTGCCAGAGTTTTCTATCAACAATGGTTTTTTTTTTTTGGTCGAACTGAGTTGCTAAAAGAATGAATCTAATGCTCGAAAAGCAAATTAAATTCTGACATACCTTTTAGCATACAAAGGGTGCCGTTTTTAAAGAAAGAAGTATTCATTTTTTGTCAAAAGTGTGTCATAAAACCTGGGTTATATTTTCAGGGCTGACTTTACATTTCTTTTCATGTTGCTCAGCAGACAGAATTTTAGCATGGCAGTTCGACCCAGAAGTTAAAATAGAAAGAACTGATTCCGTGTGAATTTAGTGTTCAGAAATTCTGAAAGTTTGCCAGAATTTCCAAATTATGTATTTTTGGTCTTCAAAAATTTGTTGTATAACAACAACTTGGTCGAGAGAAACAAAGTCTGACTGCTGATAGAAATTTTCCAAACTAAATTTGCTCGTACAAAAACCAAGATTTTTTTTCCCCTTCCAACTACGAATTATCCAAAACATTTGAAAAAAAATTTGAATAAAACCAAAGATATTAAAGTTAAATTAGACATAACACTTAAGGGGAGCTAAGAAAAAGTCTGAATTATCCAAAATTTTAGTTAACCAAGTTCCACTGTATTTATAAAGGGTTATACCGGTGTTTTTTAAAGTGGGCGGAATTTGCGACGAGCTGGAATTATTGTGATCAATTATACTTTGAAGTGATATTTTCATGAATTCACAATATCTACTAAACTATTCTGGAGGAGCCGCAGATGAATCATGAATAGGGCAAAGAAGCTGCAAGTGACAAAAAATTTGACAACTACTTTGCTATATCAGCACCTCCTAGAGATAGGCCTCCGCACGGGTTGCCAAGTTCATCTGTAATGTCATTAAGACTACCTAGCAAGTTTGCCACATTTTGAACCACAGCATCTTATTTCGTTTCTCCTTATTTTGGCATAGAATCTTTGGTTGACTCACAAATACTGCATGATGATTGGATGTGGGGCATAGAAATCGCTAATTCTGAGCCTGATCATTTCTTTTTCACACAACGATGATACTTTTCTTTCTTTCATACCGAGTACAATTCAGGTCTACACACACAACGATGACACTGGCACGAGCAGGGGAATTTTTTTCCCTGAATATTCTGAGGCAAAATGGACTACTTGCTAACATCACGAGCAGCGAGCGGGGGCCTTCTATCTACACCTATAGGAGAAAGCCTCCGCGCGAAGCTCGTGACGTCACTGAAGTCATCCATTTCACCTAGTCATTGAATATACTGCAAAAAAGGTAAAGATTTCGAATACATCGGACTGCTATTATCCAATGGCTACAGCTGAAATGAACGACTTTCAGTTACGTCAAAGCTTCGCGTGGAGGCTTTTTGCTATAGAAGATGTTGGCTATATGCCTGGCCTGTGCTAACTCCATCTGGAGCAGTCTGCTCTAGCTGGTGTTGCTTCTGCCCCTATGGCTCAGTCGAAAATGAGAGACCCATGGCTGGATTGCACATATCGTAACACGCATGCTTAATGTGAGAGAAGGCGAGTTCTTCAAATAAAGTGTCTTCGGCTGCTTATCTACGCTAAACGCCAGGGTTGATTAATTAACGATTTCACTTCGAACTTTTACGAACTCCCCTCTTATTTCAATGTTAAAATTTCTTGTTTTATTCGAATATTTTACATAATTCGCAGTTGGAGGGAGAAAAAAGAATGATTTTTGTGTGAGAAAATTTAGTTTGGAAAAATTCTACAAGTCAGACTTTACTTTCCTCGATCAATTTGTTAAACAACAATTTTTTTAAAGACTAATAAAAGGTTGAAAATTCTGTTTTTCCTTTACTCTTTTTTTGATAATTGAATGCTCATTTTAACATTGCTCAGCTGGAGTGCATCGAGACTGAGTACTACTTAAAAGTGACATAGCATGAAATATACGCACAGATATGAAAATTTGTTCAATCATTTATGCTATTCATAAAAATATTACATATATGTGCCTCGGTGAAAGTGATAATCCGGAAATGATTTGTTATCGCCAGTTGTTATTGAAAATGAATAACTGGCGATAACAAATAATTAACAAAATTTATAAAACTCATCGAAATGGTCGGTCCCTTTTGATAAGTTTTATAAATATTGTTTATATACACTCATGTCCACAAATTGAGGATAATGCCAGCTCCGGCAAATAAAGGTTCAGAAACAAAACAAACGCTACTTATTCAAAAATATCTCCTTTACAAAAACTTAATATTACATGGTATGTCTCCCATGCGATGAAATACAGTCCGTACAACGCCTAGGCATGCTTAGTATCAAATTATCGATCTGATCTTGGGGAAGATCACTCCACTCAGCAAGCAATGCTCTCCGAAGTTCCGGTACACATGTAGGAGGTGGTTGGCGTGCTGCAACTCGTCGGCCAAGCATGTCCCACACATGCTCTACCGGATTCAAGTCAGGTGAGAATGCTGGCCATTCCATACGGGTTATATCCTCAAATTCAAGGCATTCGTTTACGATGTTTGCTCGGTGAGGACGGCCGTTGTCATCCATAAACACAAATTCTGCGCCCATGGTACCCCTAAACAAACGTACATGTTCTAGAATGATGTCCCGATAAATTTGGGCTTTCATGGTTCCGGTTTGAACATGCAGATTTGTTCTGGAACCCAGTATGATTCCACCCCAAACGAGCAATGCTGCACCACCGTAACGGTGTTGTTCAATGATGTTATCTTGGTGGTAACGGGTACCTGGCGTTCTCCATATGAAAGTCCGACGTGAATCAGACTGCAAGCTAAACCTGGACTCGTCGGAAAACATCACACAAGCCCACTGTGACGATGTCCACATTGCATGTTCTCTACTCCAGGCTAATCAGCGGAACACATCTGACAGGCCTGCGAGCATATAGACGAATATCTCCCAAACGTCTGTACACGGTTTGCCTTGAAACTGTGGTATCCGTGGCTGCAGATAGCTGACGAGACAGGTCAGATGCTGTGCTCCGTCTGCTTCTTTTGGCAGTTACTGCCAAATACTGGTCTTCATTCGGCGTTGTAACTCGGGGGAGACCTGTATTGTAACGTCTACTGACATTTCCGTTATCTTGGAATCGTTGCCAAAGCCTAGAGATGACACTTTGGGCAATTCCAAGTTCCTCGGATACTTCCATCTGAGTACGCCCACATTCTAGGCGGCTGATAATTCTACCACGTAAAAAATCATCCACATGCGTCCTCTGTGTCATAACTATTCGCTTATGGCACTGAGCGCCGTACAGAACTCTTATGAACAATTTTACTTCTTTTGCACTAAAGGATCATCGGAAGCTAAAGGAAGTTATTGCCATTGCTACTTTCTGTGCACGACACAAAAGTGCAATGCGATAAGCTTCCTTACAGAGGCAATGCAAGGCAATAACAAGGAAAGGGTCGGAAGGTGTCATCCTCAAAAAGCTTCGAAAAAATTACCACTAATTCTACTCATTTAAATATGCACAACAACATAAAAATATCCGGCAGAATTATAATGGGTCACTCAAAAAAAATTGTAAATATTAATATTTTGAATGCTAATACAGGCCAAGAATGAAATTAAAAATTCCGAAAACGCCGAGTGACGTCATTCAAACAACATGATTAGGCACTTCACAGATAGAGAAAGAAAGAAAAAAATAAAATAAAGCGGAACCTCGTTTATACGTCTCTCGGTATACGGTTATAGGACATTCACGTTTATACGACGTTTGACTTCCGTCGCAATATGTTCCTATACATTTTAATGTTAAAATAATTAATTTATTCGCCACAAAACCTCAATTACTGGACGTTTTCACTGACTCGCACACCGAATCTTTTGAGAAAACTTCCATCGAATGCGCGCAATTTTTGTATACAGTGAAAACGCGTTGCTGCCAGGGCTGTCTCAAGAGCATCATGGGCCCCCAAGCCAATTGATTTTTCTGAGGCCCTACCTCGTAAATTCTAGAAAATTTCAATCGGATCTCATTTTTGTGAGGCCCCCGGGCCGTGCCTAGGTAGCCCCATGCGTTAAGACGGCACTGGTTGCTGTAACAGTTCTTCTTTCATGTTGTCACCGCAATAGCCATAAATGATAGTAGCTGATGGTCATTTAGAGTGAACTCTTAAGTGATTTGTTTATTGCTTGTTTCTGGGAATATGCAGACGCAATGAGTCCAAAAGAAACGGGTTACAATTGTTTTGACGGCCATATGTCTTTTCAAATTTTTTCTTCTTCCAATGTTTTCACCGTTATCCTCAAAGTGTAAGAAAGTCCACACATTGTAAGCATTTGGAGGGTACAGGTCTGCCGATAAGAGACACATACGGTACACATACACAATAAGTTCTTTCGATCGTTTCCTGTGGAATTGCTGTGCTTGCTGGCTGTGTCAAATCCACCGTTCATAATGTTGACAAAACGAAAAGTGCTTTCTTTTAAAAAAAAAATAACGGGAAATTTTGGAACAAGAAATTTAATTCATGAAAAAATTTGATCTTGCAAAACAGTTGAATATCTCTGTGGCAACTTTGAATTTGAAAACGATTATAAAGCAGAGAAACAAAATCAAAGGCCAAGCTGCTGGTTGCAAATCATCTACTGCCAAAAAAATGAGAGTACAAGATAAGAAATTTTCCCAAGTCGAGAAGATTTTGTTGCTATTTTTTACCCTCTGTCGTACCGCAAAGATAATGCTCCAAGTGATTTGAAATGCTCGATTTAATTATTTTTCCCTCAAGTGTTATTGAAATATTTTTTTATTAACGTTGGAGGCAAGGCCGTCTGAAGAGCATCATGGGCTCCCAGGTCAAGTGATTTTTTTGCTGTCCTACCTGTCATTCTTTCGAAAATTTCAACCAGATCTCATTTTTGTGAGGCCCTCTCTTCTCTTGAGGCCCCCGGGCCGTGCATTAAGACGGCACTGGGTGGAGATGCAATTAAACACATTGAATTTTATAATACAGGGTGATTATAAAAAAACTATCCCGACATATGGGCCCCTAACTATCATACCATTCACAGAAACTGAATGAAATTTTGGCATAAGGTATTTTGATGCATGCGCTCAAGAATGATATGGAAAACAACAGTGTCACTCTAACAGTTACGGTTACAGTGAGAAAATTTCGAAAATATCAAACGGCAACACCAAGTTTTTTGTATTGGAATGTGATCTCCATTGTGAAAAACCCTAAATAGCGTTCGAACGGCAACTGTAGCATGAAAATCACCGGCGGTAGATAGGCTAAAAGTGAGGACAACCAATAAGGACAGAGAAGCAGCATAAAATAAAGCATTTTATTGTGTTTCACAAATTTTCCACATGACCTTGTGGAGGACTAATCAGGCTGGGATCTCAGCCGAAGAAACGGTGTGATGAATGAAACGAACATTAATGCTCTGGTGCACGGCAAAGTCCTTTTTACTTTTTCCTTGCCTAGCTCCGGGGATTTTCGTGCTACAGGTGCCATTCCAACGCTATTTAGTGTTTTTCAGTATGGAGATCGCATTCCAATACAAAAAACATGGTGTTGCCATTTGATATTTTCGAAATTTTCTCACTGTAACCGTAACTGTTAGAGTGACACTATTGTTTTCCATATCATTCTTGAGCGCATACCTCAAAATACCTTATGCCAAAATTTCATTCAGTTTCTGTGAATGGTATGATAGTTAGGGGCCCATATGTCTGGATAGTTTTTTTGTAATCAACCCGTATATATATAAGTGAAAAACATAAAATGAAATTTTTTATATTTCAGGAGTAACTAATCTAAGGCAGAATGATCTGATTTGAATATTTTTAATCACGAACATAAAAAAAAGGGGGCAACTTGCAAATCATTGATAATATCTCTTGGATCATTTTTGGGACATCTTTGAACATTTTTGGAATTTTTCTTTCACATTTCCCTAAAAGACAGACCTTAAATTTTTAGATCTTTCTTCAAAATTTTTTAAAAACATTTAAAGATATTTTCTCCCATCGACTACTTGTTAAGATTTCACAAAGTGGCTTCAAACGCAGCCACTGAATCTTGATATGGCCGATATTTCATTATTTTTCGTCAACCATAATCATTGGGTACATGTTCTTTCAGATGCATTTTCGAGTTGCAACCTGTTGGCATTTCTTTTACTTCTACGGTAGATCGAACTAAAGCGTCTTCATACCTATATTCTATGAGTTCTAGATCCAACTACAAAAGGGTTTCTCTAGGCTGTGTAGCCTATACAGAAGCAAAAAAAAAATTGAATGTTTTTATGCAAAATTTCAAACTATGAGCGTACTGAACTGAATGATTCGCAGAGAAACCCATGATTTTTTTTAAACATAATCCTCACGCATTCCCAAGAGGCCTGTAAGATCTGTCAGAAAAATGTTAGTAGACATCGAAGAACCGGGATTTGAATCAAGACAATCAGAGGCTAGTTCCGTAACCACTGAACTGCCACGCGACAATTTTTGACGCATTTCATCTGTCTGGGAATACAGCAGTGAGTTTTCGGGGTTATTTTACTGGTGCGACTTATACGCCAGAGAGGCGCACGGTTAATAATTATTAACTATAAGATAAAACCCCAGAAACCATGCAGTCGATCCACTAATGACTCGCAGATTTGAGCATTTTTAACTTCACGTCCTTAGTTTGTAGAACTTATTGGCTTATACATACTCTTAAATTTGTCATTTTTGTATTGATTTAGTATTTATCATATTGGTTGGGAATAATAATGATTTGTTTTATTAATGCGTGGGTCTCACCCGGATACAACCCAAGGACCTCGTGACAAGTAGATCTGTTTACAATTTGCGAGAGTTAGTATGCAAATTGGTAGGCAGAAATTTTTAACTGGTAAACAGGGCCACTCAGAAAAATCCGTTTGTCAAAGCACCCCCATGATGCTGTTAAAATGACTGAAGCTAATTTTATAGAAATTGCACGAAATCTCATTCCAAAAACTAAGCATTAACGTGATCCCTAGTTTGCAATATTATCAGTTTTTCTGTATTTGTGCCATTCTTTTGATGGATATCTTCAACTATACAATCAATCGAATATTTTAGGATTTTCTGCGGGATGCTTGATGCTGGAAAAAAATTGTACATAAACAAAAAACATTTTGGCAACTTTTTGTGGTGCCCCTTTTCTCTTGATGCCCGTGCTTATTTTGCTTAATGGTTAATCCGGCCCTGTGTTGCCACCATCTCGATAACATCCAAAATATTGGTTTCCCCCCCCCCCCTCGTGCTCAATATTTTTTGAGCCCTTCCCGTATTTTCAGTAACTTCACGCCTATGCATATTTTACTTGATACCATTTCTAATTTGATGAGGCACTAGTCTGTTTTAAATCCTCTCTCTACGAAATTATTCTAATGTACTACCCCTCAAGCAAAGACAATCATAGAAAAAAAAAAGGAAGATTTCTAGTGAAAAAAACCGTGTTTTTTCAACACACAAAAATTCTCAAGTTTACCTTCTTATCTCAAATCGACGCACATACCTTGGTAAGCGAAAGAATGATGTTTGTATTTCTTTCATAGAACTTCCGACGTAATATCACGTGAGAAACATTGGACGGGCTAATGCATGGGCTCAACTATGGAAAAATTACTCTGGAACTTTTTCACCCGCTGGTTGTGGATAAATGTTCAGTTCAAAAACAAAACTTGCCCAACGGTTTAAAAAAATACACGATGAAGAAAAATAAATCAAAAATCGTAAAAACATCGGTTGATTTTCCATGAGCGTGGTCAGCGCCAATGTGCCGACTTTTTCTCACCGAAATTGGAAACCTTGTCAGCTGATATTGTTTGCTAGATTTGGCAACCCTTTATCAAACCACACTAATTAATCGCACATTTCGAAAATCAATTTTTTTGTGTATAATTTCTTTGTAGTTTTCCGTACATCCCACATATTTCGATTGATTATCGCACATTACCGCATATTAAATTTACTTCATATAATTGAATTTTTTGTGCCATTTTGTGTTCTTTGTCGGCCATCTTAAATTGACCTGCAATTGCTTGGCGCGGAAAAAAGTCGCCCAGTTGGTGGTCACCACGCTTATGGAAAATTAACCAAAAAATCGAAGATGCGTGGGATGAAAAAAAATTACAAATTTTTATTGATACCCAGGGGCAGGATGATTTATGTCAATTCATATATACATGTACATTAGATCAGTCGGCTCAGTCATTGACGCTGGGAGGAGGGCAATGCCCCATGACCCCCCATTGGTTTTATAAGACACTTGTTGTCAAGCGTTGTAAATAAGAACTATGCAATTGTAGGATAAAATAATTTTTCTAGAAGTTATTGACTACATTAGTTCTACGTTAGATTTTTTGTTTGCAATTGGCAACATCTTTGAAAATGTTTTCTTCAGAGCTTCATAAATAGGCTGAACATATTTGCTTGAAAAGAAATACAGGATATTAAGCTTCGAAATACAGCACATTTGTCAATTTCCGCCAAAAATGATGCCAAAAATAAGCAAAGTTGCCAACTCGTGCTAAAATCACCAAAATAACTAATTTATTACTTTTACCAGCGATTATGGACAATTCCCAAATAAAGTTGGAAAGTCTGATAAATATAGAAAAATTTATAACCTGTTTTTTAGGTAGCTTCAATTAATTATTTTTTCCCATACATGATACGTGCACTACATACATTTTGCAATAAAAATTAAATTAAAATAAGTGTGAAGAAGAAATAAACGTTCAAAACAACATAATCAGTTATGTTGGCTTTCTACGCACGTATCAACATGTGCAAACAAAACCAACATTATAGAACATATTCACAACGTGATGAGGACAAATAACAATTTATAACACCAACATATGTTTCGGCACTCATGGGTGCCGTTATCAAGGTGGAAAAACACGTTCTTCTCTGTCCCAACGAAAAACGTGGTATGTTCAGTTAATAAAGTAATTGATTGACGGATTATCGTATTTACCAATATGAGTTTGGGAATACATAATCACCGTTGAATATGATAAATTCCCAAATTTATGAACAAAAATTCACAAATTAGAGTTTGTAAAAAAATTAGAGTTTGCCTGATTTTACTGTCCGCTAACAGTGAAGTACATTAAAGCCCTATTCAACGGGACCGGGGAACAGAAATCTGTCCGTTAAGGGAGATGCCACTATACGGATTCATTAATTTTCATTTTCGTGCTTGAGAATACATAAATAAAAAGTTGAAATCAGTCGCATGGATATCCAACTCTAAAGTAGGTCCGGCTAATTATTTTATATATATAATTTTCTGCGCTTTGCGTATCTGTTAGCAAACTTTTCAAAAATCGAGAATTGAATTCAATTTTTTGAAATTATCGATGTGGTGGAAAACCCCACAAAATTTCTGCATTTCTACAGTGAAATCGGCAATTTTAACATTGATGTGTATGGGGATCATCCTGTACCTGTCCCTCAAATTGATGCTGATGATAATTCTGACGTCTATTTAAAAAGCCTTTAGTCGTTATTATTGTGATGGAACTTCTGAGTTGGGATCATTTAATTAATCAGCATTTTAATCGTTGACTTGAAGTATAAAATGAAGAAATGTGTTGAGTTGGCAACGTTTAAAATACGTGAAAAATCAGGGCTGTTTCGGAAATACAGGATGTGTGATCACATTATTCATAAAGTTTGAAATTACCTGATGATCCCTTATAAAAAACCCCCGAGAAATAGAGCAGATACCATCGAGCTTATATTACTGGAGGGAGTATGACGTCAGCGGTCTCCGCCTTGGCAGTACTGAGAAGGCACTCATGAGGGGCGCCAAAATGCATGCTTGCCCCGGCTGACCAAGCATCTAGTTGCGACCCTGATGTCTAATACTGTGAAATAAGATTTTGAATCGGGATGACTGGCGCTTTAAGTCTGATAATGTGAGTCCCTTGCACCGAGGGCTCATCACAGTGTTAAGGCCATGGCCAATTTAAGGGAAAGGCAGACTGGGCTGTAGGGGGCTTTAGTTATCTTATATCTATAAATATACAAATACAAATACAAATACAACGCCACAACAGGCAAAATGCCCAACGAGGTGGCTGAGAAAAAGATGCCCATAAAAATATGGATGTCATATATTTCAAAAATACAGTAATCCAATTAAAAATGCAATTTAAAAAAATTATAAACAATATATACACGTGATAAAATATTATACAATGCCCATAAAGAATACTTATGGTTGTCTTATTCTAAGTATGGATAGCTTCTCGATTTACCCCAACATGTTTATCGTATTTCTTTTTAAACGTGTCAATTGTGTTACAATTTACTACCTCCGGGGGTAAGCTATTCCATTTATTAACAATCCTATTAGAGAAAAATTCCCTGCGACACCATAACCTTGCATCGTCCCTCACCAATCGATACTGGTGTCCCCTTGTAAAAGCAGTCGATTGGCGGTGTACTAAAAGTTCATGGTCCATCCTATCCATCCCATTGAAAATTTTGAACACTTCGATCATATCTCCTCGACACCTGCGTTCATCCAATGTAAACATATTCAAAAAATGAAGTCTCTCTCTTCATAACTCAAGCCCTGTGTGTGCCAATAAGGACACGCGTAGCTCTTCTCTGCACCCCTTCAACCAAGTCTATGTCCCTCTGTAGGTAATAAAAATATAAATTTTCTTGAATTTCAACCAAAGAAGCCAGATAAAAATCTTAGTCAAAAATTAAGGCCCCCATCCAAGGATGTGGGGGGCTGCTGATTCACTACCATATGTGTGTATCTTTTAATAAATCGACATATTTTTCATCAATGGATTCAATAGAATTTCAAGCTCTGACTTTTTAAAGTATGTAGTTAGCGTAAAATATTATACATAATGTATAATATTTATGTTATGTATAAATATTATACATAATGTATAATATTTATGTTATGTATAAATATTATACATAATGTATAATATTTATGTTATGTATAAATATTATACATAATGTATAATATTTATGCATTTGCAGTAAAACCCATTTTTACGGCCCCTAATATTTTGCGGCTCGGTGCGATCGCACCCTTCGTAGTTGCCCAATTCCGGCCCTGGCGGCCGGAAGTTGTGCACCCTAGGTTTAACCAAACGTATTAAAGCATTAAACGTAGTAATTGCATATAGCAACATTCGCGTGCGCAAAGGTGATGGGGAATGAAAATGAAACCCTGACTCCAGCCCTTGGGAAAATCCTGCGTACTCCTATGTGTAGTAATAAGACGGGTTTCAATAAAAGTATCAGCAGAATATTTGTAGTACAAATAGCAATGGCATCTCAAGATGATGTGGCTCACCATTCGGGAATCACAGCCCCGTCACTACTTCACCAAACACCAACTCTGGCCATATCGCAATTTACTGCCATTAGTGAGATGGGTTGGAAGTGAAGGCGCTGTCTATCGGTGGTCGCCTCGAGTTCGTTAGGGAAAATATCTTATCTATATCCTCCCGGGACTCTGACAACAACCTTCATGGTGGTAGACGAGCATCTTACCACCATGCCACTCGGGCCCAGCCGCAGTCTTCAATATAATCCCTAACATATCTCGCGGCATTGCCGTACTCTGAGGGAAGAGCAGAGTCGTCCTAAGAGCATTTTGGGGCCCCCGGGCAAATTGATTTTTTTAAGACCTCCCTACCTAACTAGAAATGGTTACACAGTGCCGCAACTAGATGATTGGTCAGTCGGGGCAAGCCCGCATTTTAGTGCCTCCTTTTAATATTGAAGGAGAGGTTAAAGGTTGAAATTTTGCACCCCTTCTAGTTCAGCACCCAGGGCACCGGACATGACTGCTCTCCCCTAGTTGCGGCCCCGTGATTGCTTACCAATTTGCATGCTTAATCTCGAACGATATCTCATTATCATGAGGGCCACCTCTGCGTGAGACCCCCGGGCCGTGTCCGGGTGGGCCCATGCGTTAAGACTACACTAGGAAAAAAATTATTCCATAATTAATGAAAGAAATGATTCCAGTATTAATGAAAAAAGTAATAATTTAATCTTTTTTCATCTTTAGATGAGTTCTCTATCCTTTTTTTAATACCCAACATTTAGAGACCGAACTGTACATTTCTATGGGCAAATTACCAGGCACGAACTGTGTTTACACCGAGTTACGTGATTTCCTTACATTTGATGTCGCTGCCGTCGCGGTGGCTGCCTGTAGGCTGTACAAATTTCGCCACCCTTCTTCCGTTCCACTCTCATATTCTTGAATACGTATTACTGGAAATATATGCCTCCCATCCGAACTTTCCGCTATGTAGATGTATTGAGAAAAAAATATTAAAAAATAAAAAACTTTTTTTACGAACCGTGATAAGTCATCTCTCTCTGGCCTATAGTATTTGGAAAAATAATCTGGGCTGTTTTTTTTCTTCTTCATTTTGTACCAATTAGTTTGCTTTTAAAGTGGTATGTGTACGAAAATTTGACAAAAAAGTTTCGAATTGAATTCTAAATTGGAATCTAAAATTGTGTCTGTGTTCGAGTTTTTGCCTGGAATGGAGAAATATTTCTACAATATTTTAATATAAACAGCTGAAAGGCATTATATATGCTAATGTTTTGCATATATATAATGTTTTTCGCAAAAAAGTCAGATTTTTTCAAACACCGCTTGTTCAAGTGTCTTTAAACATTGTGTCTCTCTCAGCACTGAGGTATTACATGCTTTTTCATAATTTTTTAAAAATTAAAATGCCGAGAAGGAATTTTAGGGCACAAGATATGGGTCAATTTTGGTTATTTTTGCAAAAGGTTCCATGTTGTTGAAGTTAATATTCGAAAACAAATAACAACTAAAATTGTAAATGCTGTCGTTCAATTGTATAAATATATCCACAGAATTTGAGGAAACAAAATCGTGTTCCTAAAGTGAATAGTAAATTTTTAAATGATTTTTAAAAACGGGGATGTTTCTCATAGGAAAGCATGGGAAGCCACGGTTTGTTTGGGCTTACTTGGTCCCTTTAATAGAGCGATCACTGGCTTCATCTGGCAACCCAGATTCCCCATGCTTTCTCAATGGAGGCGCTGGTCGCGTCACCTCCTGTTATTCTTTCCTCCATGGCTCCCTCCAGTAATATAAGCTCGATGGCAGATACTTATACAGTCGAATCCCGTTATAGAACTCCAAGAGACCGGAGAAATCACTTCGTTAAATTGAAATTTCGCTATAAAGGAATTCCATGTTTTTGAATTGTTCTTATGTAAACTTATCTGAAGGATTAGAAAAGTGTTCGTTAAAACGCGAATTTCGCTATTACGGTATTCGTTAAAACAAGATTCGACTGTATCCCCTCCAGTGATTCAGTGGCTGGATAAGAGGAGCCGTATTTGGTGGCGAGAATTTTATTCTGATGAAATATAATTCTTCAACCAAATTTCATCGAAAAAAAATATTGTAATCTCAGACTTCTAAAATACGTTTCTTCCACGATTTAGATCGTTTTGCGTGATCGAATCGTTTTCTGTAATTTCCAAGCGTTCTTCCCCGAGTTAGTATGGTCAGCTTGGTGATAATAATTATAACGGGAAAAGAGACTTATCTGTGATGTCCTGACCTAGTCTCAATCCAATATGGTCAACAGTCATATATGTATGACAAGCTAGGCGGAAGCGGCCGGAAGTGTACTTTTTCTCACATTCGCGGGTGAAACGCCTTGTACTAACAACATTAGTACGAAAGTTACAAGTTTTGAGAACTGCCTCCAGAAAAGAAAATAGGAAGTTTAATGTGTTTTAAATTGATTCAAAGTATAATAATGTCAGCTAAATACTTAAGTAGGTTTACAATTTTTTGGAAATAGACGAATATAGTTAATTTGCCTATTGATCGTTTATTAATATTGTTGATTCCGAGTGTGTGGGGATGTTTATTTTTATACCGCTTCACACTGGATAAGTCACCTCACCTTTGCTCATTTATGTACCAAGAAAGATAATTAATTTCGATTTTTCCGTGAACGCAATTTTATTTTGTCATCTTAGTGTTTCGACAAACTTGTAAATAACTTTCTTAGATGAACCTATATGAATTATCTCGATCAAGTCGTATACCTCTAGCTGTTTAAAGAGTGTGACACGACTTGTAAATCTTGATTCGAATTATTTGTTTAGGGGTCATTAAAGTATTACTTCAGCATCAATGGGGGATGAGAGGGTGTTCAGATTCGCTGACAAGGGAAGAAGGGTTTGTATGATGCTTACGTTATCAACCACCCTTTATAAAAATGTGAAATATTCTTAGAATCTTTATCTAGTTTGTGGGCACCTTAACTAACATGCCCTATTGATAAGTCCTCCTTCTCTAGTAGATCTCTACAGTCCCCCCACATCCTGTCTTACTTATGGCAAGGGTCGGGCTATACTGTTTTGTGTTCACTCACCGCATGGCGTGCGCTGTCCTTGGGTGATTTGCTGGGCTGCCATACATAAACGGATACATGCTCTTCGAATGGCGGAGGATGTGGTTCACCGAGGGTGTGCATGGTGACAGGGGGAATTGTCTACTTTTTCCCTGCCTCCTATGCTAATGGTACAATGTTTCGTGAATGGCAGATTGCCATCACCTTCCCCTCATCTCTGCACCGTTTATGCTCCTATATCATGTGGATGAGAATATGATTTTCTTGTATGATGGAAAGTTGCGACAGCAACTGGTTTATGCCTAGGTGGGATATTAGAAAAGAAGCAAATGTTTGGAGTTTAAATTGGTAATCATTGGCTTGCAAAAGCCTTATTGTCTCTCTCTACATCCATAATAATTCTATCAATCATATCGATAACTAAATAGAAAGGAATTACTTCAAAATATTCAAATAGTTGTTTTTAAGCGACCATCTTGTCATTGACTGATCAACATCTCTGGAATTTAGAGAAGTAATGATGAATAAGATGAAAGACCTTCAACTAGCTACAGCAATCTATACCACTCCTTTACTTGATACTAAATTTAAACCAGTAATTAACCAGTCAAGTGGTTACGACGGCGTTTGCTGTCGCTGCCATACGTAATGTAGGTGCTTACGACGGCATTTGCAGACGCGCAGACTTTTTTCGGTCTTTTTCACCAGTCAAGTGGTTAAGACGCCATTTGCCGTCGCTGATATACGTAATGGTGTTGCTTATGACGGCATTTGCCGGCACAAAGACTTTTCTGTCTTTTTCACAGATATGACGAAATGATTTGTCATACATGTGCTGCCATCTTTGTACAGCCATCCTTCTACTTTATTATCTCATCACTAGATGGAGTTGACAATTATATTTCAAGGTCTGAGATTATTATTACTATTGTCTTTGTCATGTTTTGCAAAGCTGCATCCCCATCGCTATTTTTTTTCCAATTCCCTTACGAAGATGCATCTGTTTTATTACTCATATATCTTTTAGCAAAGGTTCAACTACTATGGTTCCACATAAATCCATCAACAGCATTTCTTTTAGTCACAGGACATTATGACACCCCCTCCCTCCACTTTTGGGGTGTCATATTATGTCTCGACACATTCGAGCTATAAAAAAAACATGCTATAAAAAAATATTTTAATATTTCAAACTTCCAAGAAAAGGAAAAAAAGGGAAAAAGCATGCGCATCTTAAAAAAAAGTGGGCACTGCAGGTAACGCTCTGAGAAATTAATTGGACAGTTGACTGGTTAATAAACTTAAAACAAGTTTAAAATATAGTGTTCAGTCTATAATCATGTGAAGAATAATCCCTGTGTATACATAGCAAAGTTCACTACAGCAGTGTCAGATGGTCAGGGGTGGGAACTCTGCGCCAATTGCGCCGCACTGCGCCAAAACTAATATCTTGCGCCATCCTGCTCCAATAGCGTATTTTCGCATTTTTCTGCGCCAAATAGCGAATTTTGCTTCAGTATGCCCGGAATTTCGGAAAAGACGCCAAAAAACTTTTGTTCGTGCTAGCCACTAAACTTTTCTTTACGAGAAGAACGTGTTTTATTCCACTATACTTAAACTATCACCTTAAACTTTCCATCGCGAAACCCCGATATTGTCCGTGATCATGGAACTGAAGATGGTTTGCTATGGCTTTCAGCTTTAAAGTGCAAATTCGAGTGTTTCCGTTTAAAAAAAAAAGTTGTCACTGGAAGCAGCAGAAATTACTGTAGTCGATTGTCATAGTGTTAAATCCCGATGTTTCATGAAAAAAATTTTCATTCCGGGTGTAAAAAGCGCATGTCCGCCGAATTACGAATGTTAGTTTAGAAACTTTGCCGAGCCGAATAACGAGCATTAAATCGCCAATGTTACCGAATAATGAGCGTTAAATCGCCAATGTTGCCGAACAACGAGCGTTAAATCTTCGATATCGCCAATGTTGCCGAACAACTAGCGTTAAATCGTCAATATCGCCAAATAACGAGCGTTAAATGGCCAATCTCGCTAAATAGTGAGTGTCAGATCGCCAATCTCGCCAGATAATGAGTGCTGAATTGCCAAACATTGAGTTGATTCTTCCGAAATTCTCTCCCATTTTGCAACAATTTCTTTCCAAGTATAAAAAAATTAAAAACGTATAAAATTTTTTTAGCTCATTTGAAGTGCTGCTGTTCAAGGCAGCAAATAGTGCCCTCAGTAAGCAAAAATCATCTTAAATAGACGGGTGCAAAAAATTTTATGACAGCCGCTCTTTCAAACAAGGTGTCAAAAGCCTAAAACACCAAAAACAAAAATCAAGCTGACGAAAACATGTTTGACAACAAAAGACAGTGCAGATTTATTTTTAAAAGGGTTGAGGGTTAATGAAAATATTCTTGTTAATTTCACTGCTCAAATTTATAAATATCTGCTCCGAATCCCATATTTTGCTGCTCCAAAATTGCTCCAAATCCCGAATTTGCTGCTCCGAATCCTGAATTTGCTGCTTCAAAACTGCTCCGAAATAGACTTAGTCACTTCCCACCCCTGGATGGTGGTGGTCAGACTCACTATGTATATTCTCAAAAGCTAATTCCCATTGTGGCAAACGTAGGATTGACCTTTGGAGGGAGCACAAAATGCCGGGGTTGTGTAAGGAATTTTGATTTATTAGTCTTCAAATATCATATAACAGATAAAAATATTTTCTTCTGATGTTTAATTTTTTTGCATCAAAAATAAATTTTTGATTGTCCAGGAGGGGGTGGATAAAAAGCTTGTGTCGTGTCCCCCCACGCGTAAGCATCTGATCCAAATATGCATTAGGAGGTACAGAGGCAGAGCTGATGAAATTTTGCTGAAGGGGGGGGGGGGTCAGAGTTTTGCTGGCAAGGAGGGATTGAAAATGGCTAAAAATCCTGCTGACGTCATACTTTAATGGCCCTGTATACCTCTAGATCACAGCTTCCCAAACTTTTTGTTCCATTGCCTCCTTCAGATATTTTTCTCTCATCGCCCCCACTCAAGTGAACCCATAGGATTCTATGTTAAATCAGTAGCTTCTATCGTCCCTCTGGATCATTCCATCGCCCACTTTGCGAAACACTGCTCTAGATGATTAAAGAATGTTCTCCACGTGAAACATGACTTGTAAATCTTGATTCAAACTATTTGTTTCTCTCCTTCAACTGAAGATAATCTCTACCTTTACCTATGAAAGAGTGGCTGGAATTTTTTTTTTTAATTTTTCAATATAATAGAAGGATATTGCTGAGATAATACAGAATCTATTTTTTTAAGGGAAGAAATAGATAATCAGACATTTCTTTTTTAAATTTTGAAATGTTAAACTTTCAATACCATTTGTCAACTTTTTTTTTTATCATAACAGAATGCTTGAAATAATATCAGTGTTTTAGGGAACATTACTAGAACTAAGTACAGTGAAATCTATATGAATCTGAAATTCAAGAGACTATAATAATACTCTGTACTAGGCAGGTTTCCATTTTATAGAGGTGCACATTAAAGCACTGATCATTGATGGGATTATCTTTTGATTTAGTTCAAGACAGTTTCTAAATCTCACACAGTGGCAGGTTTCACTGTATTTGTTCATTGCTATAGTATTTATCATGAAACATCCTCAGGACGTGTCAGTTAATCCAAGGGTTTCTCAAAATTGTGGTTAAGAAGTGCTGGACTATGTTTTAAAAAAAACTATAGCTTGTTGACTTGAGCTAACATAGATATAATGCTTCAGCTTTTATACTTACATACCTTCAAGTCTAGTATGGAGTGTTTTTGATCAATTGCAAAATTCAGCTGATCTAATGAGACATATTTATATCACACAGTGTAATACTTTCCATATAACGTCTCTCACACGTACTCAAGATGGCAAAGCATGAAGAAATTCGAAAGACAACACAGATTTATTTCATAAAACAGCTATTTACATGTATTCACAAGCAGCAATTTGACAGAACATGCTAAACAGAGAGCGGCTTCTCTCACATATAAGAGATCTCTTATTGTAAAAACTTAACAAAACTCCTTATAGTTCTCTTCTGGTGGCACTTCTGGCAGAGAAAAGTCGGGAAGCTTCTTGAAGGATCTTTTGAGGTCATGACATCGTCAACTTATCAACACTGTTGCCGAATGTGCCAAGTTAGTTGTCAATTTGGTGAGATTTACCTAGAATTGTGTTAATGGCTATTTGCAGGCAAAAAAATGACATAATAAATGATAAATAAGAACTATTTACATAATTTTCATAACATTGCTCCCCTCCTTTAGAATTGTTTATCTCTGGCAATTCGGTCCTCAAATCGGCAGGTCACACTTGATTACTCACTATGGTAAGGAGCTAGCCTGTTGAAGTTGACCACCACTTCAAAGATGGTGTCCTTTTTGAATCAGAACTATGACATCTATAACGTAACCATAGACTGCCGTCACAAAGATCCTCTTGTCTAGTAATTTTTTATATACATGTACTTACTTTGTTATTGTAACGTATCGCCCCTTTGTGTCTCACGTTACGTGTTACCGATGTCCCGATAATCCCCCCCAGTTAACTAGCTAACATCAGGTCCTTCCCCCAGGCGAAGACCTGGTTGTGCTGGAATGACTTTTTGTGATTAAGTTCAATTTATGTGATTATTTATTATAGAGAAATAATTGTTTTCAATTACCTTGTTTAATTAGTGGAGTGCTTCAGACTTTCGCTGGTTACGTATAATCCATTGTCTTGGTCTCACCCTCAATAGCTTTACCGATATTGTGGGTGAAGTCCGGCCTGCTTCCTTCATGATTATCAAACTGTTGCCAACCAAAAATACAGAATATCTAAAATTCTTGTTATTGTGTCAGAATATGCAAATCAACGGATTGACGTCATAGTTTCTCCGATGTGCACACGTTCTTTCAGTGCGTCGAGAATTACAAATAAGCTGGATAAATCAGAGGCGTGGCATTCAATCTTCTAACTTCGAACAGTTCATTCTACTCACTCTACTCAGTGAGGTTGATGGGTGACTAACCTCTACTAACAACTAGTTGATGTTGTGATGTTACTAATGTCGTAAAAATGCGATCTCCTGAGCTACTCCGGCTGGTCCAGGTAGTTGTAGAAATGTAATCCTCCAGTTGTAGAAATGTAATCCTCCAGTTGTAGAAATGTAATCCTCCAGTTGTAGAAATGTAATCCTCCAGTTGTAGAAATGTAATCCTCCAGTTGTAGAAATGTAATCCTCCAGTCAACTAATAGTCATTTATCATGCGTTCTAGTCAGTTGGAAACTGGTTCCTTGAAAGGGTCAGATGATCCTTAAAATGATACGTCAGCCTGCAGTTATGTTCTACCTAGGTCTTCAACCAGGGGCGTAGCCAGAAATTTCGTTCGGGGGGGGGGACCACTTTCATTTCGGGGGGGGGGACCAAAGTGACAGAACAATGGATTTGGCCATCTTTTTCCCTTTTTTCGGTCATTTTCTCACATTTCGGGGGGGGGGGGACCAGACCCCCAAGTCCCCCCCCCCTGGCTACGCCCTTGTCTTCAACTTTCTTTCTTCAGCCGATGATCGATAGCATGTTTGATGGATGTGATTCAACGAAGTCAACAAATTGTGCAACTTCGGAAAGGTGCTCTGTCTCCTGTAGGTTCCTGAGGTGTTCTTTCTCAAGTGGTCAACATCATCTGCCTCACTTGAAAACGGGACACTTTGTTCTCAACGTAGGACTTAAGAGTTGTTCTATGATGTCTCGCTGATAATAGGAGTTGATCCTCGGCTGTATTGGGTGAGACCTTTCGTGTTTTGCGAATCATAGTGTAGTTGTCGATTTCAGAACTAACATGTTTTCTATTGAACTCTAACGTGTAACTTGTTTAAAGAATGTTGTAGTAATAAATGTTTTGATCTGGAACATGCCTTGTTCACTAATTATTGCCTGTTGAATTGATTGGATCTTTGAATCACGGGATTGTAGCACATAAATACGCTACATTATGTCCTCAGAGATTGGTCATGTGTCGGTGATCGTGGCCGATCGTCTTTACCAGATTCCGAATATCATAATTAATCAGTGTTGTAAAATTGTGTAAGCGTGTGTAAACCAGTTTCTCCGTTCAAAATATTATGCTAATGCCAATACCGAACAAGTCTCAAGCAGATTGGTTGCTGAAATCGCATGATGGGGAATTTCCTTTTATGGCCAGTGTATGTGTTGTAAACATTCACACTCTTTTATCCTAATTTAGACATGATCTGAGATTAGTTCTCCTGAGTGCTTGGGAACTTCCTGAATCTGCCTTGGTGGGCGCTTCTTGAAATGAATGGAAGGTAAAAATTTCCTCCCGGAAATTCTCACCGGTACTTCATCTGCAAAGAGGTCCTGCAGATCGTGATAACTAACTACACAAAGCATTGGAATTCCTCCGATTTTCCTGTATCGGCAGATCGAGAGGTGGTGTGGATCCTCATGGACCTTGACTGAATGAAACTGGTGTTGGCTTCACAGATGGAGTGGCAGTTCCTGTGACATTTCGACATGAGCGACATTCTAGCCAGACCAATCTGGTGGACTGTTCAAATTTTAATGTGATAGGCCTACTTCTGTGATATGCAGTAAAACCTGTCTTTAACAGAATCGCGAGGGATCTAGATTTTTTTCTGTTGAACACAGGTTTCCACTTAATACAGGTCCAATTGACATAATGTGTAAAATTATGTAATGATCTCGTATGAAATTTAAAATACATAAAATAATGTAGGCCTACATTATTTACTCTATAATTACTAAATATTCAAAGGTTTTCACAGCATCTGTAGGCCTATATAACTTTACCCCTCACTGTTCATCTGAATTAACAACATTTACGTCTTTTTACTTTTCTGAAATTTTCAATGACAGTGTCGGTATCTGTCATTTCAGGTTCAGTTTGTACATTGTCGTCTATGTAATCCTCAGCACCAGAGCCGTAACTAGGATTTTTGTGGGTGGGGGGGGGGGCAACATGACTTTGCTGTCCCGACTACTAAAATTCAATTCTCACCCTTTAATTTTGCCACCCTGCAACTTTAATTCCGGTCCTGTTCGGCACTGATCACCGAAAACATACAATTTTTTGTAAGTCTTGCATATAATTTAAAAATCCAACCCTTACACTGATTTCTCGTGTAGAAAAACCTGCTTTTCCAAAAACTATTTTTTACAGTTTGAGAAAGCAACTGTACCACTACATATGGCTTTTTAAACCATAGCATCAAGTACGGAAACAGTTTTTGCTAATTTTAAGGGTGGATGAAGTAGAACTCGCATTGGTAAGCAAGAATTACATAAACAAATTAATTTGATAGAACTCTAACATTTTGTATGATCCTTTGGTATAGTGTTTGTGTGAAATTTTCCGTTAGGAGGGTAAAATTTTCCTTTCTGTTTCAGCGTTAGACAGGTTCCGTTTAATCCAGGTTTTCTAACGTGTATTTTGGCATTGAAATCACCTGACCAACATTTTCTTACCATTGAAAACAGGTTCCGTTAACGACAGATTTTACTGTATGAATCTTTCTACTGTATGTTAGAAATTTAAAACTCTGAAATTTACATAGTGTTATTGGAAGGACCTAAAACTGTTAAATTGTAATTTAATCTTAACATTGTTAAATAAATGTTTTTCAGCTGAATTTTTTTTGTCATTCGTTATTGCATTGCGCTGATGATTTATTGTTGGGAAACAAAAAAAAACAGGAAATGTACTAAAGAAATCAGAACACATCGTTCAGTTTCTTCATAGTTCTGTAGGGTCAGTCTCATGATGTCTGGTGGCATGTAGAGAAGTCGTTACTGCAATTTTTGAGTCAGGTCTGTCCTAATGATGCTCACGTTGGCTCCAGTGTTGATGACCATCCTACATGAACCTCCATCAATTTTGCCTCTCACATAGAGTCCATGGTCTCTGCTATGCAACAGCGAGACTTACACTCAGCATGGCACATCTCTTGTACCGGCAGCCGCAACTGAGCATGCGCTCCTCAGGTGGCCTTTATCATGGCATTTCCAGCACACCAATGACTTGTCTCTCCGGTTCCCATGATCATTCCTGGCACTCTTCAGAGTTCTTTTAATTTTCTGATGTCTGTGCCATAGAGTCCTTCCTGACATCACAGAAGCATAGCTGCCAAGTCTCCCGAATTTTTCGGGAATCTCCCGAATTTTATCTTCATCGCTCGATCTCCCGAAAAGTTCTTAAATCTCCCGAATTTTTACGAAAATCACAAAAATCCCTAATTGTCCCTAAAAATTCCCTACTTCATTAAAAAAATCCCCGCTTATGAAAACAATCCCTAAGGAATTTCTTGTGGGGCATGAAGCCTCTTTTTTTTCCCTTTCGAAATGACGTCACACGTCGTAAATGGGGAAATTCCCTTTTTAAGGAAGTTTTACAAACCCTCTGATGGTAACAAGAAAGTTGTTTGTCTTATCGTGCAGGGAAATGGCTTAGCAGCCAATAGTCCTGGATAATAATTGAAGATTATGGTGATGCACATGTGGTCAAAATTTCTTTTGTTGAAGTTACGTACGTGCGATATAACAAAGCATGAATAATGATAAGCATTTATCAATATTTAATCAATTTTAAAGATACTTATTCCGATGAATTTCCTTTCATCAAACGTTCCAGAAGAGGACTGACTTTTCCTTTTTGTACAAGTTGTGTTACGGACATAAACATCGGTCATGGAAAGACTGCCATCATCAGTCGTGAAGTGAAAAAAAAACATCAAGCAAGTGTCACAAAAAGTCAGTGTTCTTCAAAAATTGACGTTGTTTTCCTTCATCTTCCGATGATTTTGGGGTCATTCGCGCAGAATGTTTGTTCACAGCGTTTCTGATTGAACACAATATTAATTTTTACATCATTGAAGTTTTGGCCTCCAATTTCACTTGTTTTTTGCGTAGGAATTTTATTCCCAAGGGTTTAACTTCCATGTGTGTAAAATCCCTATTTTAATTTGACTTCAGTTTTCGAGTAGGGATTTTATTCCCTATGCTTTAACTTTTATGTTTGGAAAATCCCTATTTTATTTGGAAAAATCCCTATTGTATTTATTAGGGGGTGGTTTTAGCATAAAATATTGGTGTGCGCGAAAATCTCCCGAATTTTCATTTTCAAAAGTTGGCAGCTATGCAGAAGGCTCATCATTCTGTATTTGAGACCTGTCAGGCTGCCTCAAACTTTATATCATAGACAAGAGCATTTCTCACACCCTTGTATTCGCCCAGACCCAATGCCTGCTGGATGTCCGGATCCTTGACAGAATCAACAAAGCCCTGTAGTTCATTCATTCCTGATGTTTGGAAATCAGTCCGGGTAAGCCAACTGCGAGAGCCTCTTGATGCCCATGGCCATTTCTTGAATTATCCTCCTCCTGACATGTTCTGGATAATGTCTTTCACAATCTCTCGCGATGGCATGAAGAAAATCTAAGGACAACAAACATTTATTTCACAGAAAAGCTATTTATGTAACTTATCCATATACCCCCAGCGGAAGGGTCCTTGTCTAGTCATTTTTAATATTCTTATTATGCCTTGCCATGCCATCTGGGATTGATCTGTGTGATTGTGTGCCCCAGATCGCGGCTGATCAGTGTTACCTGATCTTCAATGTTTACAATTGTGTTGATGCCAGATTTCGATTGTCATAATCAGTCGGTATTATAAAATTAGGTAAGCGCATGTAAACTAGTTTTTGTCTGTCCAAGATGTTATGCTAATTTCAATATCGAGTCTCAAAGCGGATTGACTCTGGTGAATTCCCATGATGGGGAGAATTTCCCTTTATAACCGGTGTATGTGTTGTGAACACTCACTCTTGTTTGCTCTTGTATCTTGTTCTAGACTTGACCTGAGATTAGCTGTCTTGAGTGCTTGTGCACTTCCTGAATCGTTGGAGTCCTGTAAGCCTAGCCTTGGTGGTTGTTCCTTCACTGCCATTGAAATGATTGGGAGGTAAAGATTTCCTCCTGGAAATTCTCGTCTATACTTCAGCTATGATGAGATCCTGCAGATGGTGATAACTTCATAAAGCATCATAATTCCTTTGATTTTCCTGTGTCGGCTGGTCGTGAGAAGGTGTAGATCCTCATGGCCTCTTAACTAAAAGAAAACTGGTGCTGGCTTCATGGAGGGACGGTTCCTGTGCAATAGACTTTGGGAGATGTTCTAGTTGGACAGATCTGGTGAGACTGTTCAAATTTTAATTGTCATACTTGTGTGATATATTTAACTTTAATTCTTTGAGAACTTTAAAATTTGCATTGTGTTATTGGAAGAATCTAAAACTGTTAAATTGTAATTTTATCTTAACTTTGTTATGACATGAATGTCGCTCTCCACTTGTTAATACAAGATATACAGAAGATTGGATGTTGTGAAGATATTTATTATTTCAGATGTTAATTTTTTAAGGAAGGAAAAAACTCATCTCTGCCTCTACCGGGAGTCGAACCCGGGTCCCTCGATTGCCGGACGAGTGCTCTGACCACTAAGCTACAAAGGAGATAGAGATTTTCCTTCACTAGAGCGTATATATGCCGAACGGAACCGTGCAATGGACGGTGCAACCGATCAGCTAATAGCTCATGGACGACGAGCCACCAGATGGCTATATATATGACATGAATGTCGCTCTCCACTTGTTAATACAAGATATACATCTACAGAGGATATCTCCTCTGTAGCTTAGTGGTCAGAGCACTCTTCCGGCAATCGAGGGACCCGGGTTCGACTCCCGGTAGAGGCAGAGATGAGTTTTTTCCTTCCTTAAAAAATTAACATCTGAAATAATAAATATCTTCACAACATCCAGTCTTCTGTATATTTTGTATTAACAAGTGGAGAGCGACATTCATGTCATATATATAGCCATCTGGTGGCTCGTCGTCCATGAGCTATTAGCTGATCGGTTGCACCGTCCATTGCACGGTTCCGTTCGGCATATATACGCTCTAGTGAAGGAAAATCTCTATCTCCTCTGTAGCTTAGTGGTCAGAGCACTCGTCCGGCAATCGAGGGACCCGGGTTCGACTCCCGGTAGAGGCAGAGATGAGTTTTTTCCTTCCTTAAAAAAAAAAAAAAAAAAAATTAACATCTGAAATAATAAATATCTTCACAACATCCAGTCTTCTGTATATCTTGTATTAACAAGTGGAGAGCGACATTCATGTCATATATATAGCCATCTGGTGGCTCGTCGTCCATGAGCTATTAGCTGATCGATTGCACCGTCCATTGCACGGTTCCGTTCGGCATATATATGCTCTAGTGAAGGAAAATCTCTATCTCCTCTGTAGCTTAGTGGTCAGATCACTCGTCCGGCAATCGAGGGACCCGGGTTCGACTCCCGGTAGAGGCAGAGATGAGTTTTTTCCTTCCTTAAAAAAAAAAAAAAAATTAACATCTGAAATAATAAATATCTTCACAACATCCAGTCTTCTGTATATCTTGTATTAACTTTGTTAAATAAATGTTTTCAAGTGGAAAAATTGCTGTCATTCTTTATTGCTGTCCGCTGATGATTTATTGATAGGAAACAAAAAATTAACCATTAATGTGCTAGAGAATGGTATATTAATTACACGTATTCACAAGCAGCAATTTGATGAAACACACTAAACAGAGAGTGGCTTCTCTAACATACAAGAGATCTCTAACATGAGGGGCCCATGGATTGTCCGTGATGCGAGACCCCCATGGTGGGTTGTCGTTCTCCTCAGTTAAAGAAAATGCTATACTAAATGTATAGTATGTTTTTAGTTGAAATTATCTGGAAATGTGTTTATATATAAAGTAAGTGCAATATTTACCATCACGCAGATTATAGGCCATGGAATGCAGTACAGTTTATAACTATATGAAAATTTTCAACCTGTCATAGGCCTTATGTTGTAGACCCCACCCAAGTCTTCAATGTTTAAATTTGTGTTGTTGACAGATTCTGAATATTATAGTTGCACAATATTGTTTTATTATATAAATATATGCAAAGTAGATTTTGTCTATCAAAAAATGTTATACTAATTCCAGTGCTGTCAAGTCCCAAAGCTGATTGGTTCGTGTGTGATGGGGAATTTCCCTTTATATACCAGCAGTGTGCTGTGTACAGTCACATTTCATTCCACTTTCCTCCTGTGTTCTCTAGGAGCCATGTGTTGATATACCAGAGCAGCGTGCTTTGACACCTGATCCATCGAGTCGCAGTACTTGTGGTCCTGGTGGCTATCACTGTGCCTGTGCAGAAGACAACCGGAAAGTAATGGTTTTCACATAAAAACTTGTATCAATGTCTCTCATCAGTAAAGGAATCTTGCTGAGAATGACATGAGACATTCTCCCTGGACTCTCTCAATGCTGTTCCTGTGGGACTCGAATCTCTCAGAGGTGTTCATCCACTTTGCTCAACTAAATAATGTAGCAATGGTTCCTGTAAAAAAGGACATTTTGAAAAGTGTCTAGTTGGAACAATCGGGTGAGAACATTCCGATAACTGTGATATTTTTAGTGCTAAAACTCTAAAAAAATTTTGTTGCATTATGTTGTTCAAACTTAAAAATGTTTAGTTGTAAACTTTAAAATTTAACTTTGTTAATAAATGATTCAAGTGGAAAATTGTTGTCATTCTTTATTGTCGTCTGCTTGATTTATTCTTGGGAACAAGAAAAAAATTAACCAGAAATGTAGTGGAATGGTACATTTCGTATTATAAAAATTCAAAACTCTTTACAGTTTTCTCCTGGTGGCGCTTTTGTATAGGCAGAGAAAAGTCAGGAAGCTTCTCAAATGATGTTTAGGTGTCATGACATAGCCAACTTATTAACACTCTCGCCAAATGTACCAAGTTCGTCGTAAATTTGGCAGGATTTACAGAGAATTGTGTTAATCGCTGTTTACAGGCAAAAAATTTCATGATTGTTAGTGCAAAGGTATGCTACCTATGGGATTACACGGGAAAGAATTATTGCATGTTTGGTTAGTATGTCATTGTGAGTAATATTGGAGCATAATGTTAGTTATTAACTTTTTCTTTTTATATTTTTATTTTCTAATATGTGGTTAGGTTAGCACGAGGTTACCAGATTTATCGCTGATTCGTCATATAGAGATAATTAAAATTTCTTGTCAACCTTGTACGTGAAGTGGTTAAATAGATGATAAATCCCCATCTGTTGATTAATCACTTTTCTAATGATTTGCATATCAACCTTTTTGTATTAAACCCGCACCCCATAACATTCTAACATTTTTCAGAAAAGTTTGAATAACTTTCATTCTTTTTTTAGCTGGGGAGTTGCATGTAATTTTGCACATTTCTATTTTTCTGTAGTCAAAGTCCAACTGCTTCCTTAATTCAATTTTTTTGTCTCATCCTGAACATGTTTTCCTTTTGCCTTTGAGTTCTGTAGTGCTATTTCATTTATAGCGAAGACAGGGTAGTCAGTATGACTCACTTTAAGTCTTTCATCAGAGATAATACTTAGGCAAGATTAACTTTAATCTTGATATTTCTTCACCTTAGTCATCCATTTATAAAGTTGATGATTCTGTATCAACTTATTGTTTTTGGTCTCTTGAATTGTGAAATTTTAACAACTACAAAGAGATGGGGGTTGTTCACATTGAGCAATTGAGATTTCAAGCTTTCAATATAAGTCTGCTGTGCATGTTAACCATGATTCTCTTCGAGAATCCTTTTTTTCTTTTCTTGGTAATGATCCATATTCTTAAAAAGTGACATGGCATCTTTTAAATTCCTGTTCTGCTGCATACATGGTATTGCTTTTTCCAACAGTTAGCAATACTAACTGAAGAGTACTTTTGTATATTATTTTCGCTTATAATATTGCAAAATTTTGAGGGGGAAAAACTTTGCTACTTGTTAAAACAGGAATTTGGTAACAGTTTTCTGTTCTAAAGTAGGGGTCTTCAACCTTTCTTGAGTGCATCTATCAGTGGTTGCCTCAGGTTTGATAGAAAAATAACTTATCTATGTCTTTCCCTAGAATAGAAACCTTCACGATAGTAGATGAGCATCTTGCCACTGTGCCACTCGGCTGCTTCATTGGGCTGGTGAAGGTGAAATAATTTCACTAGTAACACTTGTTAAGGTACATAGGTTGATACCAGTAAAAAATTTGTCATTAGCATAGGCGGGAGGGTGAGAGATGAACATTCACCCACCCGTTTGAGGAGCATGTATTTGCTTCTACTAAGGTAACATAGCACACATAATTAAGCAGTTTCAATAATCAGAATGTCTGATTTTTAATGTCTGATTAGTTTTTTCTAACTTTTATATATCAAAATGGGTGTTGAAGTTTTCATAGCCAAGAATTCATATTTCAAGGCTTTTAACTGCAATTAATGTAAATGTTTCTGTTGCATACCCTTCATATAGGCAAATTTAGAAACTAATTTTTTTCTTCTGTAGAATATTTCTTCCTATGTCATTATTAGTCCTTATATGATATTTCATGCTATTTCAGTTATTGGATTGAGCTGTGGATGTCCTTGAGTAGTGTCAGTTTAATATGCCATCTTGTACATTCATGATATCAGGACCAGAACTACAGGAGGGCACAACTGTTCCAGGTGGGAAATTTAAGGAGCGGTAGTTTTAAATGGGAACAAAGAGAGAACCATTATAAAATTATCAAATTTTGAAGTTGTGGAGTGTGGCAAAATCATGTTTACCCTGGGCAGCAAAAACCCTAGTTACAGCCTTGCATGATGTATATTTAAAATACTGTATATTTAAAAAGCAAAAGGTGAATTATTTTAGAATTTCATATTTGTGCAAGTTCTTTTTTTTTCTGTAATTATTTTATTCATTTAGATTTTTATTTTTTAGGTCAGGCTGAAAATGTATTTCCTGGTGTTATATACCCTGGAATTTTGAGGTTACTGAATACTTCTTGAAGAAACTATTTATTGTGCTTAAAAATGAAATTACGAACTTTTCTGTTCCTTTTGGCAACCTTTACATTTGTTGCAGTCGTCATATTTTTCATGGGCGACCAGAACTTTTGGTATCAATCTCAGGAAAGACAAATTCAACATGTCAAGGTATATTCAATATTAAAGTTTAAATACGTATTATAGTAGTAAAATAGCATTACATTTTTAAAATAGTATTTAAATAAATTAGTATAAATAGTAAAATAGTGCTTAAAGTAGTATTTCTCACATTGAAAAAAATATTTTATAAAATTATTTTGAATGTAATGACCATAAAATAAACCACATGATCTCTGAATTTAAATACAGTAAAACCTCGTTAAGTCGTCATCCTAATAAGTCGTCACTCTGGTTAAGTCGTCATTTTTCTTCAGGCCCTTCCACCTCTCATAGACAACAATGTTATTAAACCCTTGTTTACTCGTCGCTAATTTCGGTTAACACGTCACTATGAAAAAAATTGAGAAAGTGGAACAGACTATTTTTATGGCTCCCATTAAAAAAGAGCTTGTTAACAGCAGTGTCATATGCTTAAAAAAGTCACCATAAAATCCTATATACCCAAACGCAACAGTTTAAGTAACGAAAGTTACGCTGAGGAAGTTCATTTGCAGACTAAGGTTTTTGGAACGTTGGGGACTGTTCAAGCGAGATCTCATTTCTGCATGGGCTCTACTGGAGAAACCGCGAAACACCCAGGCTCTGTCACAAGAAGCAACGTAAGCACTTCGGCCCCCCCCTGGGGGAAGGACTAGGGCATCTCCGGCAAAACCAAAATTTATTCTGTTTACTTTTCCCTGCCCAGGGCCCCTCCACCAAGTCAAAAGTGTTCGAGATTACTTTGTAGTTGCATCATGAACTACTGATGAAGAATTAAAATACTAAAATTTTTTAAATTTGATTTATATGTAAAATTTATGTGCAATAGAGAGTTCTATTATGAAGAAAAGCTACTTATATAGCTACTTAAAGCTACTTATAGCTTTAGACTAACAGTTGCTCTGTTAGTCTAAATTAAAAATTCCTAAAAATTACTAGTATAAATCAAAGTGTTCAGTTCATTTTACCACAATAATTTAAGTAATAAGAGGTAAAAAAGATAAAAAATTGCTATTATTTATTCTTTCACGATCTATGAATTTTATTAATATTGTTATTTTGATTCGTACTTTAATAAATTTCATATTACTTTAAATTTATATGATTTTCACAACATTGCACATTGAAACTGACGGCACTCCGCTTAAGCCATCATAATTTTTCTATAACTTGAGGTGACGACTTATCGAGGTTTTACTGTAGTGCAAAAATATGACGACCCATGATATGTCAATAAAAATAAAATTTTATAAATTTTTGTTTATCTTCTGTCCCTCATCATGATTACAAATAAAAGAATTGGCTCTAATATATGATTATCCTGAAACATATCAAGACAACAGAATATATCAGAAAGAAAAAATAAACAGTAGAGAGGCACTCCACCTGATTTTAGGGTCCATGTTAGAAGTTTTCAGAACTAGCATTAAGTAAAATAAAATATTTTCACATTTCTTATTGTCATCGTAGATTAAAATTTCTACATTATTAGTCTTTGGGCAGTGCAACATTTTTTTATGGAAATTTTTAAATATATCTCTTTTTAAAGAGTAAGTTTTTGGGGTTTTTCTTAAAAACGAGAATATCAACTAATTTTCATGAAATCTTATGTCGTTCTTTTTCTATCTGCACTATCAGAATGTGGTCGCTACAATTTTTAATTTATTTTTTACTTACCCTGTGTAGGTCAGAGAATTGTCCGGTATATTTAGCATCTTCCTTATTCAATTGATTAGAAACTGCAATATTCATAACTTGCTCTGAAAACCTCAGATTAAAAAAACATGTTTGATGAAATTTTCTTAATACAACATTTTATCTGTGATGTAGTGCATGTAGTTGGTGTTCATTGTTGCCTCCAACTCTGCGAACAATTAGTACAAAAAAGAAATACTGTCTTTATCTTTTATTTTTAGATACCTATTTCATTAGGCTATAGGCCATATTTTCAAACTGTTTCACATCCATGGAAATTTTGGAAATGCGAGCAGTATTTTAACTATATCACAGCACTCCTTGAGGCATAGTAATAGCAGGCTAAAGTGCTGTGGTACATTATTTGGGAATCACAGCTTTATAGTTGCTTTCATTATAATGTTATTACTGAAATATGTGTGTCATGGCGCATCATCTGGGAATCTCTGATATAAAATTTTTTGCTGTGCGTAGTTACTTTTGCACTTTTCATTTTATTTAAATTTTGCAATAAATTGTTATTTTATGGCATTACTTCTAGTGGAATAATGAGTACATTAAATAATATATTTTTAATAATGATAGCTAAATATGACCACCATACCCACCATTATTTTTTTACCCTTAAGGGGAAATTAGCAGTTTACAGCTTAACCCCTCCCCTCCCAGAACTAGGCCAGTACTTCTTTTTGAAAAGAAAAAAAAAATCCTTTTATCAACTGATAAATCAATTATAATTGCTCCTGTGAGAAATTGGCACATTTTTCTCTTGGTAACTGCATTCAGAAAAGGTGTTCTAACATGCCTTTGACTTACGTATCTTGTGCAATGCAGTGTATTGCAAACAATATATACAGAGATCATATGAGAGGATTCTTGATTAGCATGTGCTGTAATTTGCTGTAATAAAGCTTTCATTTCATTGCATTTATTGGTGATATTTAATAATTTTTTTTTGAAAAATTAAGAGGTGTAAATTTTTTTTAATTCAAAATTTTATTTAATCCAGTACTCTTCAGTATGCACATTAAATGCACTTTTTTGTCAGACTTGAATTGTTTCTTTTTTTTGCAGAGTGCTCAGAGGACTGCTCAGGCAGATGACATTGATCCATTAGAAAAATATATGGTGAAACTTGGTTTCTATGAAGATAATTTTTATCCTAACCACAAATGGAAGTTTCTTGCTATTCCAACATTTGTTACTGCTTTTTCTTCTGCAACGACTGATTTAGTTCCTGCATTTTTAAAATCTTTCCAAACTCATCTTCCAAACCATAGCTTAGTCGTTTATATGTTGGATGTTGATGAAAATTCTGAGGATGTAGTTCAGGTAATTGATTAATACTACCGTGCAACCACAATTCTAATTTATTCATTACATTAATAATGAATAAATATTTCATAATTAATTATTTAATATATTTCCTATTTACATTTTTTTACTAAACCTATTTACAGTTCTTTGGATTTCCGGGATCAAACTTTATATAAGAAATATATTTAATTCATTAGAAATTTTTTTTTTGTGGCATGTTATTGATTGCTGAGGCACTGAAATGGACTGAAGGGAAGTGATAGTAATTATGGATATGGTATAAGCAGTGCGGTAGCCAGAAATTTCTTTTGGAGGAAGGCAAAATGTGTTTTGGGGGGAAGGGGCAAAGTGATAAGATTTTACAGTGTTATTCTATGTATAGATACTAGCTGAAGTACAGGGCGTTGCCTGGGCTTTATGGGCAACGTGAAACTAAGATAGGTGATGTGATTTCAAGATTGAAATTGTGTAGAAATATAAATATTTATTTTTTGTAAAAAAAACCCAATAAATTCATTGCTTACCATGTATGACTTCCACAAATAGCAGGAAGGCAACAACGGCGACGGGAATTTAAGATGGGTGATGTGTACTCGAGATGGGTGTCGTGAGCACAACATTTTAATATAAATGCTCTGAGTTCAGACAGGGGCTTATAAACAATCCCTACATTTCTAGTTACATTGTAGAAATTTAGCGCATCATGATTGGCCAAAATGAGTTATGAACCATACGTCAATCCTGATGAAATTTTTGCTGGCGACGTTTAACAATAGATACATTTAGTTGTGCTGGAATCCAATATCCACTATCAAAGATGAAAAAAAAACCAATTTTTTTTCCATCTGCTGGCATTTATTGATTTACTAAAAGATGTTTCTACTTTTGTTTCTGATATAAGCAAATGTGGTTCAGGTGTATCGAGAAAACAATAATAACGGCTCGCGAAGCGAGCACCCAGCTATCATTTTCTGATTTAATAAAAAATGCTTTCATTTTTCGTCAATGAACTTTGAAATTGTTTTGCCCAAAAACTCAGCCTCTCGTGACGTCTTGCTAGTTTTTTTGCTCACAGTAACCAATCACTGGCATGCTAATGCTTCCTGTGTTACTAAGAGAGTAGGGATTGTAATTATGTGACCGGGGGGGGGGGAAGGGTTACAAGATGCCCTTTTTTTTACTTTTTTGAAGAACATGTCTTCCTTTTTGATGTCATTTGAGCATCCTCCCGCGTTATGGAAAATTCTTCCTTTTGTCTTCCTTTTCAGGTTTCTGGAATTATTTTTCTTTTTTTCCCACTTTGAAACACATATCTTCACTAACATGAGTATTTTTGTGGTTTTTTTCCATTGATCAATATTCATTAAAATTCCCAATCAGGAAAAATTTTTGTTGGGGCCGGTTTTATCAGTCAGAATAGTGATGCCTGCTATTGTGAAAGTCAGGGAAAATGGCGTCACTGAAGGTGTGCGCAGGCATCCTCCTTTCTCAGTTTTGAATCTAACTCTGATTAAAAAACTGACCTTCAACAGATGCTGATGTTGATAATGATGTCCTTGGGGAAGAGCATGGGAGTAGAGGTGAATGAGCATGGTATTCAAGAACTAGTGGAAGACCTTGATCAGGAGTTGACCAAACTGATGGATCTCTATTGCGCGTAACAGCAAGAACTTATGGAGGGTATCTTGTCTGAGAAAGATAAAAGGGAGAAGTCCCTCACACTTCAAATAAAATTAGATGTGCAGAGATGTTCATTCAGTGAATGTTAGAATCTGTGCAAAATTTTGTGGAAAAGAACCATCCAAACAAAGCTGTAGCAGTGCAAGCAATAAATCTGTCAAAAAACAATTTCCCATTTCCAAGAAATATTAAAAAAGAGGCCAAAGCAAGTGCCATTGAATAGGTTCTTTTTCAAAGTCACACAAATGAAGAAGACAATTGACTTAAACAGACAACAGTAAGTCTGTGAATCCTCCTACTTGATGGCCCTTCTCTCTCATTGTTTAGAGTAAGTTAATTTATAAACATTATAGTATTGTATGTTTGTTTATGACAATATCGTATTATTTTATTATAAGATTGTATTGTGTGTGTGTGTGTGTATTATGTATATGAAAAAATTGTTCCACTTTTGTTCAAATACAGATTTTAATAGCTATTTTTATGCAAATGAATAGTTGTAGAGCAAATTATATCCAAGTTTTCATTATTTCCTGGGGGGGGGGGGTGATTCAATATACGAATGATTCAAAGTTTCACTAATTTTTTTCTCATTTACAATATGACACGCTCACATGCAAATATCAACACGGGAAGTACAGTAACGATGTGTGTACCTCCTCCTATTCCACTTTTCATGTGCCCCTATCATACCACATTAAAGGGTTATATGGGGAACCAATATTTCGTAAGATTCATACTATACTGTAAATATTATGTATTCATAATTTTTTTACAATGATTAGGGCTCGGAAGCACTAAAAATGGTTAAAATAGGTAGACATAAAAACATTAAAAATGCCTAAAACAAGCACTGAAAAAAGACATTTATAAAATATAATATTAAAGGTCCGAGAAACTGGCTGAAATCTTGGCTGCACTTTCCAATGCAGAATATGCCAAAATCTGTGACATACATCATAGAACAATCAGTGCTACTGTGGAATAGTCTGAAAGAATTTTAAGAAAGGTGTAGAAAACATTTATGGGAATTTTGACTGCAGAACATTTCCAGTCAGCCGAGGGCTCATTGCAGAACAATGAAAAATATTCTGCTTTGGGAACTGCTCCCACTGTTTCATTAATCGATTATAATACCTGCATTATTAGCCAAGTTGATTTGATATAATTATGCCAAAAAAGTGTTTGTGGTCCATCAAGATGAGTTGGAATTTGATTCAATCAAATACAAAATATGTAATTAGGTAACATGCAAAAGAGTGCTAGAGGAAAATGAAGAATAATTAAATCAAATGATAATATTTTCATATGGAATTATTTAAAAACATTCTCATAATGAAATATTTTTCTCAATTTTCTAATATCAATAGTTATATTTGGTCAGTCTGCATCAGTTAAAAAAAAAACTCGGTCTCAAATTCTGCAAAAAATAACTTGCCTTGATTGTTTGCATTTCATTTATCTAATTATGGTGTAAGAAAAAATCAAAATAATAGGCTCTCTAGGGCTAGAGTCAGTGGCGTAGCCATGTTTTTGTCAATGGGGGAGCGAAATCTCAAAAGGCACCTTTTTTCTGTTCCGGTTTTAGGTGCAAATTTAAAATTACGCATTCATTGAAAGTACTAATAATAGTAAATTATCCGTTTAAGACCAATCTCGATTGATCGTGTGGGTGAAATACGTAGCAACATTCATATTTTCGAAAATTTCCCAGTCTTAAAGGGTTAAAAAAATCAATGAATTTATTCCTTATTTTCACAGTTTGTTTTTATTCTAATTAACTACATTAATTGTTTTTAATTGATTTAATTTATTTTTATTTTTTTAATCAAGTTTTATAGACAAGGCCTTTGTTTAACTCATTGTTTGACCAAAGGGTCCTGGGGTAAGTGCTGATTGGAAACCGCTGATCCAGATAAAGTTATGAACAGGTAAAAGGCTTATATCCTGGAAGGGACAGAGCCTGGGTCGTGTCTGGTCTGTCGGATAAAGTTATGAGTAAGAGTAAACTGAACATAGAGGGTACTCTTTTTCTGTGATACAGTAGTCATGGCCCTCACAAGGGTAGGGCTGACAGGGTTCCTGAGACAAGTCTCATTACTTTTGTAATTTTTACATTATAACTTCACTATGGAAGGCCCCATCAAAGATCTCAGCCTATCTTAGTCTAGGGGCCCAGATCAAAGATGTGGGAGCCATGTATACAGTACCTCCCATAATACTCCCCGCAAACGGACACCTCCCATTAAAGGACACTTTTAACAATCAACAGGACTCTATGTATTTTACTATCTTTAATGGACAATTCCTGTTGTGGGACAAAAATTTTTGGTCCCAAGGGTATCCGTTATCGAGAGGTTCCCTGTATTTCTTCAGCTACTTTTTCACATAATTTCCATTGTTTATGAAAGATCTGACAAAGTGCGAGACTGAGTTTTAAAAGACCCATGACTGTGTCAAAGTAGTGTTTTGTATTTCTTTATTTGCGTGGAAACGCTTGTGGGAGAGGAACTTTTTCAAAAGCAAAAAGGCCAAGTGATCTCACAGGCTCTCGTTCTGCGTGTGGAGGGTCCTCAGAACTAAGGCGGCAAAAAAATTTGCTTCTAGGAGCTCAAGCCTGAACGATCAACAGGGGACAAAAAAAGCTTGCAAAGAAATAGGTAAAAATATTCTTTTAGAAGCGGAGGCTGCTCTGCCCATGATTTCAGATAGAGAGCTTGAAAGCAATTTTAAAAAATGATAATAAGGAAGTTCCTGTACTTCTCTTTCTCTCAAATGAACAGCACAAGTCCAGTCAGAGTGAAACTGCGAGAGGAAGCATGTAAAGGAAATTTTGTATCTTTCTCACTTAGGGGTATTTATCCTCTCAGTCAACGAAGGCAGAAATTAAAAAAATTGTTTTTTCTAATAAATAATATATAAAAAATTGTTTTTTCTAATTTTTCTTTTTAATGATCAAAAGTCATTTACGAGAACAGGCACCAATGTAGACAAAACTTTAATTGGGGAAGCAACCCCCTGGCTACGCCACTGGCTAGAGCCCTGTCAGCTCCCAGATTGCTATCTGAAAGCTACATATAGCAGAGATGAAAAGTCTTTGTTATTTCTATGCCTAACACCAATTTTCCTATCTTTCAGGCACTTATGCCTATTTGCATTTAAATGGGGCTAGAAGAAGGAATGGTTTCTGATAAAAATTAATATTAAGTGTTGAAGATTTTATAAAGGAATTTTTTTTTAAAGTTCTCTGCTAAAAATATCCACGTTTTACAGAATATCACCTCTAAAATTCATGAATAAACATAAAACAGTGTCAAAATAGGCATTTCAACAGAAATAATAAAAAAAACCATTTTACAAAAAAATTTAAAATTGGGCAAAAAAAGGTATTTATGACATTTTGCGTGAACTTCTGAAATCTAATGATATCCACAGAAATTGATATCCATATTTCATGATTCTTACTTAAATAATTTTTTCTTTTTAGATTACAGCAAATTGTAACTCATCTAGATGTGCTGTGGTAAAATTTGATTTTAGCTTTTACCCATCTCATGTGCGTGATTTAAAGTTATCTGCATTTAGGCCAATAATAATTCAGGTAATTTTTTTTGTATCTGAATTTTTTTTTATCTAAGTCAATCATATTATGCGTTTGGATGAAAAACTTATTTCAAATAACACAGAAATTTTATCTTATGAAATTACATTATACTGAATGTCAAAAGTCAAAAAGAATTTAAAAATTAATTTTAAAGAAAAAAATTATAATACAAGAGCTCTGGTGCTATCATGAAAAGTATTTTTGGGTGAAACCTCCTCTCTACAGAGGCTCTGGTAGCCCAGGTTAATAATATACTAGCCTAATGTACCAAAGATGTTTGGAGGTGTCACGAGTTTGATACTAGGTTCATCCTTATCAGAAACTTTCCTGACACGGGTACAACAGGTATGGCGACATGACCACAGAAAAAGATTGCTACTGCAGGTAGGAGTTAGCGGTAGGACTTAGCACCAAGGAGTTAGCGCACCAACCTCTTGGCGAGTATAAAAAAGGCTGCAGTTTGGAATCAGCAATAAATTGTTGGTCCCTTGTCTAATTAGCCCTCGTGTGCAGAAAATGACAGTAGTGTGACAAAAACGATCAAATGATCCTCCCTACCAAGGTGAGATTGTTTTTTTTGCATTTACATCCTAGTAAAAAAATGAAGTAACACCCCCTTAGGAAGAACTAAATTAAATGAATGCCTTACTGTTTGGGGACAGTTCTCACTTAAGAAAATCCTGATAACGTTCCTGTATAAGAGTATGCTTTCAACATAATTTAGTTGGAAAAGGACAGTTTTTGAAACAAAATAAATAAAAGGCACTAAAACCCATTTATCTTGAAAAAGTATGCAAATGAAGTGTAACTTAATTGCTAGGTGTATTGTTCAATCAATTCATTTGTTGATATGTGTAGGGGAGACTGTTATACCTTGGCACATTATTTTTCAACCTTTTTTTTCCTCAGTCAATTTTTACTGTAAAGTTTTACTAAATTCATTTTTAGTATCTGTATACTGTATGAAACATCATACAAATTTTAAATTACCTCTCTTTCTTACCGTAATCATAAAAGGTCTTGTACCTTAGAGCATGAACTGTTGTACCTTTAAATAGGGTAAAATTACAAAAAAATAAAAAATAGATATTACTGGAAAAATGATGTAATGAGTATTTCTAATATAAATCATATATTAAAATAAAAACAATGACACAAAATAAGATTATTAATATATATGCATAAAAGTGACTATAATGAAGATAGGGATGTATTTATGCAGATGAAATGCATAGTTATTCTACCCTATACTTGTAGAAAGAAAAATTATAAATGTTTTTAAATCTTTAGTTCTGTCAGCTCATTTGATTGTAGTCAATTTCATTAGAGATACAACATCTGTGTCAACATTTTTATATCTTGTATTGATGAACAATAAAATATTTTCTCACCTCTTTTTCTAAGGAAATTCACTTGGTAAAAGTTTGTGTTCGATGCATTTGTTTTCCAATAAATTTGACCAGGAAATAACCAAAGGTGGATGGGAGAGAAGAAATGGGGGTAAAGTTTTTGTGTAAGAGGAAAGTATAGAACTAAAATATAAATTTTTTGTGTAAAAGTAAAAGAAGAGTTAAAAATTAGTGTAAGTTGAGTATTCAAAGTTAAACTAGGAAAAATTTTCAAATTTTATGCTGTTCCAAGGTACTCAATCTTTCTTGTTTCAAGATACCACAATGCTCTACCTACTCCATCCCAAAGAATTCAAAGATCAAGCATTTTTTTCAAAGCACCTTTGTTATTTAATTTTTGAAAGCCCAAATTGAAAAAAAATATTGAAGTGCATATTAGTAAAAACTTTCAACAGTTTAAGGGCATAGGCCTTTTGACTTGAGCCCCTTCCAAGCCCCATCAGCTTATTCATAGCCCAAGCCTATGAAAGACCTGCTCATCCTCTTGTTGTGTGCGAATGGTAGGGGAGATTCCAAAGTCACGTTCTGCTCTTTTGTATCATTCCGAAAGTACTTGAGCCTTCAATATAAAAATGAGTAAAACTACAATAATGTGCAATAAATGATGATGCCACCAATAATGTCAAATAAATCCACTTGCACTTTTGTAAAGCATTGTAGCTGGGAGATCGTTGTGAAACAAATCGTTTAAGTTTTCATTATTTCTTATGTAAAAATTTGTTTTCACATATACAAGGGCTTTGGATAGCAAGCATGTTCATGTAAAGAATTGCTCTTAAAACTAAAGTTCCACTGTATAATATATCCAGTGATCTCACTTACTATAGCATGTCAAATACTCTAAATTCCATAAAAGTAGCATTTAGTTAATAGTCGAATTGTTTAGTTAACGCCTAATAGTTTAGTTAATAATTAGTTAACACACACAGGTAAACTTGGCTAGTTCAAATTTCAAAGGGACAGCAAAAAAAGTTCAAAATGTAATTCATCAACATAAGATGACTATACTTTCATAAAAAAATTAAACAATCTTTTAATTATGAAAAATGTATTGAATGTTATCACTTACTATGCTAATTTCTCTTTGTTACAACTAGTGTTTGTATAAAATGTAAACAATTACAAAATCTGTTTCATTTGCAAATTTTTTATTTATTTTTGGATGCTTTTAAACATTGCTCAGTCTTCAAGTTGATTTAGAAAATTAAAAACCTAATTTTCGAGCTTCAGCAGCCTTATTTTTTTCTAACATGTCCATAGCTTCTGCAAGTGTTGAAATAGGAACTATTGAACTGTTGCAGTTTCTTAGATTCATTTTCATCCTTTTCGTGAGAAGATTCAATATGACTTTCATTCTCTTATTTTTTCACTTATGTCTGCATCTGTAAGCTAACATTTGTTTTTATAGAGTACTAGCTATAATACCCGGCGCTACCCGGGTTTTCTTCAATGAGACTTTTTGGATCACACGATTTCCCCCTTCTTTCTTTGAGGGACATAGAAACCGTGTCTAAGTTAACCAATTTGGCGACTTCCTGCACGACTCATGAATTAAACAAATCTAGATTTAAAGAAACGTAGAAATGAATATATATATACACTGCTGGCCACCGTAAATGCAACACCCTGAAGGAAGCATGCAAATAATATGAAATTTACAACATGCATTAGCGGAGGTGAGATATGCAAATGATTAGAATTTCAGCGCAGACGCACATCACGCGCGCCTGTGGCGCTACTTCAAAGCGCTATTTAAGGCTTGGAGATTTCGACGATTTGAAGTATGGCAATTGTGTTTTTTTTGTGGTTTTTTCAAAAAAACGATCAATTATGCCTCGTAGAAAACAGCGATCATCTTTTGATCAAGTATCCGAGTGCGACAGAGGAAGGATAGTGGCCTACCGAGATTGTGGATTATCTTTCAGGGAAATCGGTAGTCGTGTTGGACGAAACCAAACAACTGTAATGTGGATATGTGATCGTTGGATGCAGGAGGGTATGACGGACCGACGTGTTCGATCGCATCCACCTCAGTGCACCACTTCGTGATGACAGGCGTATGGCAGTGACGGATCGCGCAGCCACATCACGAACCATAGCACAGCACATTCAGTCTGTACCGCATCATCCAGTGTCTGCGCGTACCATTCGACGCCGTTTACAGCAGAGTGGTCTGTCCGCAAGACGTCCATTGCTTCGTCTACCCTTGACGCAGAACCACAGACGTCTCCGCCGCCAATGGTGCGATGAAAGAAGGATGTGGACGGCACAATGGAATGAAATTGTCTTTACTGACGAGTCACGCTTCTGTCTGCAACACCACGATGGTCGGATTCGAGTCTGGAGACACCGTGGAGAGAGGATGCTGAACAGCTGCGTTATGCACCGCCACACTGGTCCTGCACCGGGTATTATGGTATGGGGCGGTATTGGATATCACTCTCGCACTCCTCTAGTACGCATTGCCGGTACTTTAAAAAGCCAGCGCTACATCTCCGAGGTGTTGGAGCCAGTTGTCCTACCTTACCTTCAGGGCTTGCCCACAGCCATATTTCAACAGGATAATGCGCGATCACACGTGCCACGCATTGTCCAAAGGTTCTTCGTCAATCGCCAGATTGAATTGCTTCCCTGGCCAGCTCGCTCTCCGGATCTTTCGCCGATAGAAAACATGTGGTCCATGGTTGCTCAACGATTGACCCAGATTACATCCCCAGCTGCCACACCAGATCAACTTTGGCAATGCGTGGAAGCTGCTTGGTCTGCTGTACCCCAAGAACACATCCAAAGTCTCTTTGAATCAATGCCGAGGCGTGTGGCAGCGGTGATCTCCAACAATGGCGGCTACTCTGGCTACTGATTTTGGCAGGAACCACACTTCACAGAAGTCTATAAATTTAATCATTTGATGCTTGGTCAACATGTTATCTACAAAATAAATATTGTTGCGATATCTCTTGTCTTTCTTGGTGTTGCAATTTGGGTGGCCAGCAGTGTATATATATATGCACAAAAAGTTGTAAATGTAAAACACGTAAAATTCCAAAATCCCCAAATGGGGATCGTGGCAGCTAATAGGTTAATATTATGCATCTGATAGTCATAAATTATTAGTGAAAATTATTCCATTTTGCATGAAAGTAAGCTTTTGTTATTTAACCGTATCTGTGGCGGAAAAACATGTTTTTGAATAGGTTTTTGACAAACAGTCTGCACAAAAGTGAGAGAGAAATTTATTATTTAAATCGTGCAATTAGAATTTCATTAGGAAGTTTAAGTTTTTTTTACTCTTAAATTTTTCTTAATTATGCACACCAATTAGTGCCCACATATTTTATTGAAATATGCGCTAATTATTTCTTATTATCGAAAACAGTCTACTTATTTCTATAACTTTTCAATGTTATATATTTTAATGCTTAGAAAATATTTTCATATTTTGTATTGCCTTCCTACTCGCATAAGACCAATTTACCATTCAGCACTTTGTGTTTCCAATGTTTTGTATTTCCTAATTAGTAATTCCGAAATCATTATTATTGCATGGATATCCAACTGAAAAGTTAGGTCCGGCTAATTGTTTTATATTTAATTTTCTGAGCTTCATATATCTCTAAGTGAGCTCAATATTTCCAAAATCGAGAATTCAATAGAATTTTTAAAATGATTGATGTGACAGGAAATCCCACCGAATTTCTGCATTTCTACATTAAAATCGACAATTTTAACACTGATTTCTATGAGGATCACTCTTTTCCTGACCCTCAGAGCGATGCTGATGATAATTATGATGTCTATTCAAAAAACCTTATTACTGTGAGTATTGAAAATGTGGCAAACCATCATAAAGGCATAAACTATTATACATGTATTGACAGTGTTGAAGAAATGACAAACTATTGTAAAGGCATATAGACTTCTGAAACACAATGCTAGGGAACCACGGTAACCAAAGTAAATGTTCGGATAGTGATTGTTGAGGCCCAAAAACCATTGTTGTCTGATATTTTTTGCCCATTTGGGGCATTTGCCCTGCTCTGACGAAATTTTAAAGTAGCTTATCATTCAAGTCGGATGCCATTTGGTATATATGTAAAATTTGGTGATGATCGATCTAAAATTGTAGATTTGTATAGAGAACACACACACACAGAAAATCAATTTTATATATATATAGATAAACCTTGTACTGGATGGAAGATGTTTTAATGTGCAGGAAGGCTCCTCCTCAAGATGATAAAAAATTAAAAATATTTTAAAATATCTATTTGAAATAAAATACATTTATCTGGTGTGCCCCCTTCAAAGGTCAATTCTGCATATGCCCCTAATTGGCAGGTACTAATGAAGTCATCCAAAGATACGATAAAACACCAGCTGCAGCAGAAAGAAAAAATGCCAGTGCGTGAAACGTAACAAAATCATTACTTAGAACCAAAATAAAAATCCAGATATTTTTTTTAATTGTAATTTTTTTTAATGCTTAAATGTAGGCTACATGTTATGTTCTGGGAAAGTCCAATAAAATACAGAATAAAGGAAAGGATGACTATGTATAAAAGTTATCTAGGAATTCTGAGAAAAGAGAGAGAAATTTTGCAAAAATGACATATCCGAATCAAACTTCAAAACATTAGGGAAAAAATCAAACTAAACAAGTAATTTCAACATTAAATTGAATAAGAAACTAAATGGAAATTTCTGATATTCAAATTATTAAAAATTTTAAGATAGCCAAGTTCGCATGTAGTAGAATTCAGTTGATTCCTGAATCTTATAGTATACTTTTGCTCAGTAAGGATCCAGATTTCCCAACAACCAAGTTCTAATGATCCAGGTGAGTTAGAGTGACTTCACTTATGGTTTTAGTGAATAACCATTACCTAACACGACTGAATGTTATTGAGATGGATGGGCTGGCTCTAACTGTACAGCATATTCCAGTTCTCTGCTTAATGTCTGAGTCTTAGCAAATCATTTATTGCTACTTTCCTGTTGACTACAGAAATATTCCACATGCTGTGATATGTATATAAATAATTCCACATGTCATAAAATACATGGAAGTATATCTAGTCAAACTTGATATTTCTTTGAATCGTCATATTTCTGCAATATAAATGGGTTTCTAATTTTTTGAACTATTTTTATTTCTGAAAAGTCATTCTTTTGTCATTACTTTTGGTACAAACCTGCATTATCTATCATAATTTCTTCTTTACCTTTAAAATAATTTTTTGATAGTTTTTTAGGACATGCTGAGTGTATGCTATTTGTATATATATGATCTATCATATAGTTGATTTTATTTTCATCATCCTACCAAAACAGGAATTAATTGTAGAAGCTGGTGTTGTCTTCTGGCTTGACTGTGAGTATGTTATTACTAGTGGTCATGTGAGAAATGTCACAACTGCAGCAGAAAAAGCAGGAATATTTTCATGGAGCATTGAGCAACCTACATCTGCTCTTACACATCCTCGTATGTTTGACTTTTTTCATACTGTTCAAGAGAACTATTATTTTCATCGTATGGTTGACCCTAGTCATATTCTTTTGTTCAATACTTTATCTGTGAGCTCAAGTTTGATGAAGCCATGGGTTCATTGTGCTCTTGTGCAAGATTGTATTGCTCCAATTGGTGCTCAGAGCACAGGGTGCCGCTTTGATAAAAAGCCTCTGTTTAGGTATTCAGGCTGTCACAGATATGATGAGTCAGCTTTAAATGTGGCATTAGGTCTCATGTTCAACTTTTCTGCTAGTCAATATGTAGCAGCAGAAAGTGATAGGTTTTTTGAATACCAAGAGATAGTAATGTTACGGAAAGATCCTGGAAAGGAGCTTGTGATTTATGATATTCCTAATCCCATGGGTCCCTTGCCAGACTATTAAATAATTCTATGTTTTTGTGAGTGAGTTTATAAAAAATGCAATTTTTGTTGAACACTGTTATCAGGTATAAAATACTTGAAAACTATCTTGGTCATTCCAGGCAAATTAAAATTTTTTAACTTTTAAGACCTTCATCTTTAATTTTTAAACTTTGATTAAATACACATATATTCAAAATAATATCTGTGATAAAATGCATGAACTTTATGTATCAAGATTGTGATGGCTATAATTAAATTGAGTGATTGTAAAAAACAAATTTTTGCATTCATAATTTGTTAAAAACCAACTTTCTCATTTCTATTCTAAATAACATAGAGATTAGAAACTGAGGATGTGGTAGTTGATGTTTTTGATATGAAAAGGGGACACAATACCTTTTTTTTATTCATCTGGTTTTTTTTTAACTACAGGAAAAAAACAAAAAACTTTCAATGAAATCTTAAAAATTTTCTATTTTCATCTCTCCTATTAATGTTTGTCTAAGACATTAACATTTGTTTCCTTTGGAATGTCAACATTGCAGAAAAGTAGGGCTAACATAGAAAGTATTGAACAATATTCATACATTGTTCACCGGTCATGAGTTAACTCATGTTTTTATACTCGTACATAGTTGGTGTGATGAGTGAGCTTTTCAAAAACCGATCTACAATATGTTAAACAGCAATGTTATTGGGTTGTTCCAAAAGTTTCAAGCATTTTTTTTTATTCAGCAATGAAAAAAAGTTTGAGAAATTTCTCTATTCATCCCTATTTTTCCCAACAACTTTAAACTATTTTTCGGAATTTTCAAAATTCCATTCTTGTAGAATAAATGCAAAAAAAAAAAAAAAAAAAAAAAAAAGAATCTATGACTTTTGACAGCATCCATTTAAAGAATTTCAAAAGGGTCAAAACAAAAATGGGTAGTGCCGTGCCTGGTTAGTATGATGAGCATGGTAGAACATTCCAGCTTATCTCATAGATGTATTTTTTGATGACCAAACAAAAATTTGACCTTTTCTTTCTTTTCAAAAGCATTTTACAAACTGAATGTCAATTCATTCAGTTTTTCTCAGACTAATTTCACGAAATGTTTGTGAACTGTACTTTTCAGAGTATTTAGAATCTCCATTGAGTTTTGAGTTGTTGGCTTTGGATTTTCTTTAATGTTTTTCTATTAACCCTCTGGCTGCTCATCCCGCGATTTCCACGGGCAACTCAAATGTAGCAAAATCTGCTCATCCCGCGATTTCCGCGGGCATGTGTTTTTCTTCCTTTATTGAGGAGCGCATCCTGTTTTTCCCCCGTTTAACCACTGAAATAAATTATACAGTATTAGACGTTTCATTTATGTTTTGGCCAACAGATGTCGTTAGTTGTCCACTAAATTGCGGCATTTGAACGCACGTGGTATTACCGCACAAACTTCACTTTTAAAATTCACTGAAAAAAATTACGCAATTTTTGAAGCAATTTCGGTCCACAAATTGAGCAGTCAGAGGGTTAAGACATAGTCCATTCCAACCCTTATCTTCTTGGCTGAAATTCCTACATTTAAAACTTTGTAAAACCACCAACCTCTTGATTCATTTAAAGTAGTGGATCCTCACTGTTTTTGAGGGCATCATGCAGGTTTTGATCTCCTGCAGGCAGCATTGAAAAGTGATCAGCTAAAATGGATTTTCGGTGGTTTTTGAATTTTGAGACACTAACAGAAGCCATTCTCCCATTTAAAAAAGTCTTTCCACAATGAGCAGACAGCAATAAACATGGTTTGAAGGGAAAGGTGCAGGAAGAAAATATGGTCAATAAGGGAAAAATAGTAAAGCATCACCTCCATGCTTGTGTAAACATTTATACAAGTTTGAACAATATTAGCTTTGTTTCTTTTAGAAGAAACCATAACATCAAGTGCACCTTAATGCAACTTTTGATCAGCTTTATAAAAATATTAAGAACACACCTCTATTTTACTTCCTTGTGCCAATAAAACCAAAATCCATCCAACCCATTGTGCTAAAATTTAGACTAGACATCTATAAATGTTCACTTTCCCAGTGTTGTTGTAAAATGTTTGCTTTAATATGACAAAAAGACACCAGCAGCAGCAGTAGAACATGTGCCTGCCAAAAATGCTCAGAACTTTTGGAAGGACCTCATATATTGTATTTACCTAAATATGAGAAGACATATGAAAGACTCTCACTCTCTTTTGATGGGATAAATTTTATGAAACCTTTTTCACTGTGGGAAAACAGTATCCAAGGAATGAAAAAAATTACTTTGTTTTCATATAGTATATACGTGGACTGCTATTATGGGAAAAGCAGAATTGTAAATTCAATCATCCCTTCAAAAGTCTATGTGAATGCTCCTTCAGAATATATTCATTCATCTGTATACTGAACATATATTAGGCATCAGACTAATGGGTATATTTATTCATCTCGTATAAAACCCCTGATTTTGGAAACAAAATTTGGGAAACCAAACCTTGTCTTTCAGTCGAGTAAATGTAGTGGTTTGGATAATAAATTGAAATTAGATCTGAAACTTTCCAATAAAATTCATAAACATTTCAGAAATCCACTAGAGTGGCTTACTTTTTACTTCCCATATTCTGAGAATGCAACAGCTTTTTTAATGAAAGTTTTTTCAATCCTAGTAACTTATTTTTTAAAAATTAAAAAATTAAAATCAAGCTGAGTATATCCATTGAAAAATGAATTTCTAGGAGTTTGTTTTTATTAGATAATAGCTCGCAGAAACGTATGTTGCATATATGTATGTTTCATATTCATGAAGGTCCCAAATATAAACAAACATGCAAACTACTGAATAATTATTCCTAGAATTACTTATTGTGAAATATGTATTTATTTTCTTGTGTGTGTGAGATATATATAAAAAAATGAAGCTTAAAACCGACTTTCCAACTGGAACACTAGTCACATTGTGATATGAACTTGTAAGTGCTGCTTCTAATTGTAAATTTCTACATTTCTTAAGATTACTGTAGTGTGAGTGTTTTGTGTGAGTTTTATTTAATTTTAGAAACATAATTCAAAATGGCAAGTATTGAATAATGTAATATAAAAAATGAAAAAGATAAAATGATTCTGATTTTTATAGTATGTTTATCAAGTAGAGTCATTAGTAAGATTATGGCTTTGAAAACATAAGATAACTGTTAAATTCACCATATTTGAATGTGTTTTGTTTCATCATTAAATTTGTTGTGCTCGTACGCATTTTATGAATTTTTGTGTATTTTTGAAGTATCACTGGGTATATGATCATTCCCATTAATCTGTGTGATGTTACACTGTACTCTTAAAGTTTTATTGAAAATATATCCTAGTGAATATCAGATTTTTCTATTTTCATTTGGTATTTAGTGCTTGATTCAGATTTGTTTTGAGAAATAAGTGCTTTAAAATTAAAAATACACACACATATATATTTCAAATTATGGCTTAGATGAACAATCACAATCTTTGGTTCACGTAATCTTTGTTACAAAGCTTTCTGTGAGTACTTTGGTTGAAAAGAATTATTAAATATTTTTCGTTTTTAGATTCCCTTTCCTTGAATTTTAAAATTGAACAAACATTGTTTAGATCATTTCCAACTGAAAATAAATATTTCAAGTCATTCAGCATTAAGGGTAAACCAAAAGTATGCATCCTTCACTAATATAAAAATTATCAACTCTAGAGTTTTCCGCCTTGTAATTTCTTCAGTCTCTTTCAACTTCGGTTGGAACTTTTTCAGCTTAACTCATTTTAACCAATACACAGAGTCGGTTGGTCAGTTGAAAGTTAAGAATAAGGTACAGGAATGATTCTTTCCTCAATACAGGGGGGGGGGGGGTAAACAATGTCTTGAGACAGAATTTATCAATGAATAACAGCAGAGAGAGAGAGCTGGAATGGAATTGAATGCATGATTGAATGTGGTTTCTCATATATAGGCGAAGTTTTTGTCTTACATCCTAACTTTTGATGACCTTATAAACATTTATCTCAAACATAGTGAATCAATGAAAATACAGTCTACTGCATTCTGTATTTTATAAAGCAAGACTTCATTAATTTATGACATTTTATAACCCAACATAAATGAATGCATAAGTGATGGAATTTGTTGTTGTTGACCCAGTTTTATAAAGTTTCAATGAGAACAATGTTTTAACTTGCTTCAATTAGTTTTTACACAGATGGAATTTATGAAGGTGATTGGTAATAAGCCTTAGAAATATACTATATGAGATATACATTTTTTTAAACTAAGAAGAAAAATTGTAATAAAAAGAAATGTTTTATTTAATAAATAAAAAATATCAGAACAGCATTGATTACTAACCAGCACATTTCCAGATTATAACATTAGGATTAAAGAAAAGTTTCTCTTAGGATGCCTTTCATAGAAGTCTGTCTTCCATGCACCTTCATACTGATTCCTATATACTCTATGATTCTATAGAGAGTGTGAAGTTTTTGTCTTCTATTTCCCCAGAGGAAATGAAGAACCTATGAAGCATACATACTTAAAGTGCCCACTGTGTTGATTATATTTTTTTATTTAAACCATATAGTGTCAAAACAATATCAAAGTTCATCTAATATTTTTAGAGCTGAAGATATTTATCTCTCAGGCTTTTAAAAACTGAATTTACCCACATATAGTGTAATAATTAAGGAAGATTTAGGGAGTGCACAAAGGTTTTGTCAATTAATGTACTGTCAAACTCATTTAATATAAGACCACAGCTAGTACGTGCATTTCTAAAACTAACTTTGGTTTATTATCATTAATGCATTCCAAATTCCCCACTTTTTGTGTTTATCAGTGTTCAAATAAGTTTAATTAACACACATTTCTTTTTGACTCTGTGCTAATAAAACTTTTGGTAAAATGTAATGTGCCAAGAAACAATCCAAAACCAGTGAATTTTTTCAAAGTATATGATAACAGTACATGTAACCAATGTTAAGGCACATACATTAGTGAGTGGATTATGTAATGTAAGCATTCACAATTGGTTGTTCATTAATTTGTATGGTGTTGTGAACGATGAGTTAATCTTTCTTGAGCCACTCGAACTGGACCACTGGGAGTCAGTTTTTTCAATGAACACAAAGGAAGTTTGTATACCTAAGAACATATTAGAACCATTTCAGGGAGGTCTCACCTTACATGTTCTGCTTGAAAATGTATACGTGCCTTTATATATTTGTTGAAGTGGGTCTCTGGACTCCTAGGCAGAATTCTAAACACTATAAAAGACAAGAATTATATATATAAGTATCAAAGCATGTTTATGTTACATGAAAGTTTGTGTGGTCTCAAATAACTTCAGAGAATTGGAATTTTTTATAGAGTTAGAAAATTTCTCTAAAAGGCAGACCCTTTGATGAATTAGAATTACATAATGCCGGGTTCCTTGATTCATTTGGTATAAAATAGTCCTTCAGTATGCATTGTGGAAAACATATTAGACTGGGGCAATATAATTCCATGCTCAATCAGAGTAGATAATGTATTTGTTATGGTGCTTTTGCAAATTACCAATGTTACTTATTGATTTTCACATTTTTTGATAGATATGATGAGTAACAGTTGATATGAGTAAATGCTAGACTTTTCCCTTCTCGTATTATCAGAGTTCGACTGTATATATTTTTGAACAAAGTATCACGTTGCTGTGTTTGTAGTGTCTGAAAAACAAAGAATATTGCGATGGGTTTTACACTTTTTTTTTGATTTACATACGGCAGAATCTGTTTGCAAATGCCTGCTCAATGTACTGTCAAACCTCGTTAAGACAAAGTCACAGATACACCAAAAATATTTCCTACTAATTGGTGGTTGTATTAAGTGAGTTTGTCTTAACTATAGGTTCAACTGTACTTCTGGATACATTTTTTTTTTAATTTTTGAAATCAATACTACATTATTTCTTCAACAGATTAAGAGGATGTTCTAAGTGACTTGATAAATTATTGCATACACCTTCTATCAAGATATCCAATTCTTTGATATGACCTTTTGTTATTACTGACCTTAAAGGCCTTTACACGTACAATCTTCCCCGCACGCCCGGAGTGGGATGCTCTTGACAGTTAGTTGCACAGCATTCCAAGAGCATGTTAAAAAGAGACACATTCTTGCTCACGCTCTTTTCTGTATGAAGAAAGCCCTGTTCTAAATAGTGTGTGTAAAGGTAAGCATGTGGTGCAATTTAAACACTTTTGCGTGGCGTGTAAAGTTTTGAAAAGCGCAACACTCCACATTCAGGGTTCCCAGCAACCTGGAAAGTCAGGGAATCGGAAAACGGTCAGGGAAAGTCAGGGAAAATATGAAATATTTGTCAAAAGTCAGGGAAAATTCTAAATACTTGGGAAAAGTCAGGGAAAATTTGAAGGGGAAAAAATCAGAGGATAAATAATTCAAATGATTTACCTTCACTTTTTTCCATGGAAGATTATTTTTCGGATCCCCAGGGAGAGGAAAAAAAATCCTTATCAGCATTTTCCTCCAGATCCCCTACTGAGAGAAATGTCTTATCAGTTGAAGGGTGGGATTTTACAATGTTGGCCAAGAAAGAATCTGCCCTCTGAGTAAATAGATGAAGGGATCTAAAGTGGAGAGACCCTCCTTTCCATTGTTGAAAGCAAAGCCAATATACCAGCTCTTAACTTCTTTTCTATTTCTTCGGGAAAAACATTTTATTTTCTTGTTTTTTTTTCCTGCCTGTGGGTAGAGAACCTTTAGGCCCATTTCACACTGAGCGGACCTGGGTCCAGCAGATCTGGATCGCATGCCCTTTCACACGAGCACTAAAGTTCTAAAAAATCTTTAGTTTGAAATTTTTGCATAAAAACTTTTTTCCCCCCAATTTTTGTAATTGTTTTTCTCCTTCACCCCTGATTCAGTGCTCATAGGCAGCCTAGAGCTATTCTTTGGTGGTTTAATCTAGAGCCCCATAGAATAATCTTAATAGTTTAATCTTAACATAAAGATGCCTTTTCAGTTTGATCATCACAATTAGTCAAAGGGAGAATATATCTCAAAATATTTTCAAAAGGTTGTGAAAAAAAATCTAAGATCTGTCTTTTTAGAAAATATGAAAAACAAATTCCAAAAACACATCCAATGATGTTCCAAAAAAAAAAAAAAAAATCAGGAGATATCAAAGACTTTGCAAGTAGAAAAAGGGGGAGGGGTGGAGACTTTCAAAATGTCTGTGCTTAGAAATATTCACATCACAATTCTGTGTTAAGCCTGGATTACACTATAAAAATTTTATAATTCTTTTACAAATGCTACCAATAAACTGATCGGTTGCATTTTCTCGAATGTAACCGATAAATTTATTGGTTGCTTTGTTTCAAGTTTTATAAAATAACTTTCATAAACCTTTTAGAGTGAAATCCCATCCTTAGATTAGTCACATTTTTTTTTAAGTTTATAGACTCAATATCATGTAACGTATATATGTAGGTATTGGGGGTGGGAGACACACACCAAAACTATTCAAGTGCTTAGGGCTTTCAAACGTGTTAATCCACCCCTGAGTGAATGCCGTCCATGGATAACGTTGTTTAATAAAAGTATTTAGTTTTAAAAATAAAAAAAATATTTAAAACAATTTTAAATATTTATATTTTAAAAATTTAAAAATAAAAAAAATTTGTGATTAAATTTAAAAGTTATTAAAGTATTCAGTCAATTATATTTGTAATGAATTACAGAACGGCTTATAATTTTGGTCCCGTCAGTGTTTGTTGTTGGCAGGTTTTATGATATAAAATTGTAAAGTATGGACAAAAGGCAGTTAAAGTTGCTATATCTCCTTTATCTCAGAAGGAAATGGAGGGATAGACATAGACAAGTACATCCTATTGATGCACAGGGACCTTCATATGATGTTTTTATATTTATGTCAAATAATTAAAAAATTCCATGGGAAATCATCTTGAAAAAGTAGCCAAAGATGTGGACTAATTTGACCTGCATCCACGTTGTGTGAATAGCTCCAAATAACCTAATGTACGATACTTGTATGTGCGGATGTGGAGCCCGCATGTAGGTTTTGACACATGCGGATGCCATCCGGACCCACATGAACACTTCAAAGGTGCGGGCGCATTCCACATCGTCTGAAATGCTCTGTATATACCAATTGTTAAAACTTCTTCCGGACCTGCTTCCACATCCACTCCATGTGAAAGGGCCCTTAACCTTTATATGTTGAAGAATGATTTGAATTCAGTTATCTCTGTGAAATTTCCAAGGAAACTAGTGTTGTGTACAAGATCATATACACTGTTTGATTTTGTAAGGAGTGGTGGTGGCGGCAAAATATTAGCATCTGTCTGTAATGTGCTTTTCAATGGTGTATTAACGTGAAATGATATACAGTCGCACCTTCCCGTATTTGTGGTTTTTTTCCCTTCATTGGATTTTTTCCTCAGCAATCGTCATTTACATGTTTTGTTTACAAAATTTGAGTTGTGCCTGTTTAGGATGGCTCATTTGTCTAGTGCTACTGATAATGCTCCGAAAATACAAAAAAAAAAAAAAAAAAAAATTATATATATTGACTATGCTTGGTGAAAGTAAGTCAGTTGCTGCTGTGGCTCACCACCAGATGATTTTCATGATGTAGATCCCTCTATATTACGTTCTTCACATGTAGAAAAATTGGTAGAGGAAGTCTTGTCAACATACTCCAACATGATGATATGAAGAAGAAACTGCAAACAGAAATTACAATGTTCTTTCAGGAAACATCACCAACAATCAATCGCTGCACCCTCGTTTACATTTCCTTATAATTTTGCGTTACCCTGCTCTTCTCATGATGTTCAATAAACAAGATAAACAAAAAATCTATGGTTTCAGTTATTTGCAATTTCCCATATTTTCCCCACCCCCAGAATGTAACCCCCACAAATACGGGGAGGGGGTCGACTATAATTTAGAGCATAGTTTCCTAATCTTTTTTGGCCCATCACCACCCTTCAGAATTTTTTTTCACCCATCGCCCCCAATGCAATTAACCCATAGGATCCTATTTTATACCTGTAGCTTCTACTGCCCCCTGGAACATTCCATCGCCCCCAAGGGGGCGTTAACGCCCACGTTGGGAATCACTGATTTAGTGATATTAGATGGTTTAGAATTATATATGCGTGTGACAGTGTACGTGCATTTGGTCAGGGAAATTTTTGAATTTGGTCAGGGAAATGATCAAGCGGATTTTGCTGGGAACCCTGACATTCCTGGCCAATGTTTTTCCCGTTGGCAGATCAAATTCAGCTGACATTTGCTCAGAAAAAATGCAAATTTCAGAAGCTTATTATTACTATGAGGATTATTCATTTTGAAAGATAAATTCAATAATAATCAATTTCAATACTTCATTGAAAATACTGTTTCATGAATGCTAAAAAATTCCCTGGACAGATCATACAGATCTCTTGGGAATATGTGAGGATCACGTTATTAAAAAAAAATCATAGTACTAACTGTATTTTTAAAATTTAATCTGTTATTCTTGAAATTGCAATTTTACTGGAAAAAGAAAAAAATACAGTGGCATTCAAATACGATTATCTTTTTTTCATCAATTATTGACTAGATATGCAGCCAATGTTTGTTTTCTATAGTACCAGCTAGAAAAATTGGTAAAAAAGCATTTTAAAATTATGCAGGGGTTTATTTTAGATGGTCAAACCTCTCTATCTCGAAACTGCCGGGACTGGAAAAAATTTCGAGATAGAGAGTTTTTGAGAGAGTGTTTTTTTCAGTGAGAAAGGAAAAATAAGCCAAAAATAGTGAAAAATTTGATTGAGAAGGGCTAAAAATACTGTATTATATTTTATTACATATTAATGAAATTAGTAGTTAAGTTACACAATCAATGTTCAATCACACTATATACAAACACGATATTTGTATATAGTAATATAAATCTGTTTTTTTGTTCAATTCAATTTTATTTGCATACCTTATTTAAAATAATCCATAAGCTTAGTTTGATGCATATTTTTTTGCTCATTGAGCCTTCACAATTTCATCTATACTAGCAGGAGCTGTAAATATTTTGGGTCCCATCTTTTCAGTTTGCTCCAGAAAATGGCACAGCGTTTTTATACAGCATTTTTCACTGTTACTTTTTTCTAATTCCTTTAAAGTATTTTCTGCTGTATTTTTGTCTTCCTAATCTGCTTTACATTGAGCAATAATTTCGGTATCAGTCAAGGTGTTGCAAGTTTAGTGAACTGTCCATTTCCACAAAGTCGGCTAATGAAATCTCTAGCTGCAAGTGTATTTAGTAATGCCCTAATGTTTTGAAATTTCATCTTCAACATTGTTCTGAGATTCATTGAAATTTGAGTGAACCACCAGATCTGATTTGATTCATCACTGAGATGACTGGTATTTTAAATTGTCTGTTGGCTGAGGGGTTAGCGCACCAACCTCTCAATGAGTATAAAAAAACAAGCTTGCCGTTTTAGCGAGCCATCTACATGGTATCCACCCACGATTGACAAAACCCATCAACACAATGTGCTGTTTTACTAAATCCTTTATGTTTCTCCTTCACCTCTGGAGAAAAACCAGATTTGCGTGAAAGAAAAGTAAATTCTGTGTTTTCTTTTTAATATCATTGGGCTAGGCCTTCGAGATATTAAATCAATGTTAGTAAGCATGAGTAGCTATAATGATACAAAAAGTAAAAATAAATTGAAATTTTTTTTCTAATCTATAGTATTCTTACATGTGAAAAACATGCTGTTTTGTATTATAACAGCAGTAAAATTAAAAGAGTGAATAGTAATACCTGTCTAGTTGGATATCATTTGTGATATTGGATGGTTTCAAATGAAATCTGCAGTAAGGTGATTTTTGAACATCTCTTGACCTTGGGCATCTTTTGTGATCTTATCATGGAAAATGACAGCACATTGTACACTGAACACATGCTGTGAATTGAATACTTTGTAAAGTTATGAATATATACAACATACAACACGGGTACAACAGACATGACAATATGACCACAGAAAAAGATTGTTACCGCAGGGAGTCCCCCATCAAAGAGTTAGTGCACCAATCTCTCAATGAGTAAAAAAAAAGGCTGCTGTTCGGATTTGGCAATAAATTGTAGGTCCCAGTCTAATTAGCCCTCGTGTGCAGAAAATGACCGTGGTGCGACAAAAATAATCAAATGAATATATACAAAGTTGGCTGGATTTAATCAATGGGGTGGTTTTTTTAAAACAACATCATTATTAACCTTCTATTATCTGAAGTTCTTTCCACAGCCCTTCTCAATCCTTTTAAAGCTTTTTTCTAGTATGTCAGAGTTAAATTTATACTGCCAAATTCAAATCAGATTTTCTTAATCTTTTTAGCAGTGACTTGAAAAACAACACAATCAACTTCATGACCCATATGGATCTATTTCAAATTTAAAAATGCATATTGAATATTTCTAAATAATAAAATCTGCGGGGTTTTAAATTTCTGTAACCACTGAATGGTGTCTTATCAGGTGAGCGAACAGAAATGGAACCGCGGTCCCAAATCAAAAAAGGGCCTCAAGTTATTGGAAAGGTGTCATTTATTTTAAAATTATTTCTTTCTGCAATTCTGGATTTTTATCAATTCCAGAATAATTGATTTCAAAATTTTCACATTCTTTTGCATTGATTATGAATTTACAAGTTTCTATCATTAATTTCAAATTCTAAAACTTATCCTTTCTTTAAAATATTTATTTTCTATAAAAAGAATAAAAATTATTTTCTTTAAACAAATAAAGAAAAAACCCATAGTTTAAGAGCCCCTAGTTGAAATATTTAAAATTTCTTCACACCCTGAGAGTGAATGCAAGCTCGTGAAGTTACCAAAAAATCTAAGATATCTGTAAATCTGATAATATCAGAAAGAAATCAAAGTTTGAAAATTGATTATTGCAATAACCTTAATAAACATGATTACAGTACTTGAAACAAATTTATGATTTCTTTGAAAAATAATTTGTTTTAAAAAAGAAAAAAATCAATGAATAGACTATAAAAAAAATAGAAGCAATATTATCTCTGAAAAAGTATTTACATTGTATAAATCTTTTTTTTAGAGCAATAATGAAAAAAGACGATGCTGGAAACAAAGGATTTGCCCCGTTTTTGCCTTTAGGGCTGCTTTGCGTTTAGTCGTACGATTCAGAGTTTGCGATTGAACACTGGAATGACCAGTTCTAGCGCGCACTCCTAACTGCACACTTTTTTTGCCTTTACACACACGCTCTTGATGGCAGTTCTGGAGATGTTTACAGCTATTGCACAGAAGCATACGTGTAAAGTGGCTTTAAGACTATTAATAATGCACCAAGTTTTTTTTCTTATTTTGATTTATTTGAAATGCACATCAAACTTTGCTCAAGCCATTATCTGTGTACATATTTAAGATGGTAAATTTTCACAAATAGTGTAATTGCAGAAATTAAATTTTATCCCCAAATGTGCAAAAGCTATGATCTTTCTCTTGATTAATTTCTTTTTTTACAGTTATGCATGATTTGATTTCACACGACTGAATTACAATGGTTTCTTCTGTCAGTACACAATTTCTTTAATGTTTTTTATATATATTTTTAAAAACAATTCTGAAATGAATGTCTGTGATATTAATCACTCGTAACACTTGATGCACTTATAATTTTCATTAGAATGCTCAAAATTAATGGAATAATTTTATATGCTTATTGATTTCAACATTTATATTTATTTTACTATTTGCATAGCCGTGCCTTTACCTGTTTCCATTTAAATTTATGTAGTAATGCATGAACAATTCAAGAACAATATTCATGCAAAAAATGCTTTTGTGCCATAAAAAATTAAATTCATCTATTTCATTTAAACTGTTTACAATGTGTATGTCTGCTCTTATCAAAGAAATAAATTCTTACATTGTATGCGTTTTTATAGTAGTGTTTTGAGTGTTTCTTTTATGAAACCTTAGTTTCTTCCCAATAAAAAAACTATTTTATAGAATATTCATGTATGTTGGTGGGCTAAGAGCAATTCTTTCGAGTTTATCAATGATATTTGTATGATTTCAAAATTATTTCTTTCGTTTCGAAAAGGTATTAGTGGTAACCCACATCTATTGATTTGATTTTGGGAATCAGAAGAGGTATATATCAAGTCTTTCTAGAAGCAGCGTGTTTTCCAGTGTCTTTGTTGTTTTACCCTCCCCCTTATCCCATTTTTGAGAAATATTTTATGCGTATCCAGCTTTTTTGGTAAAATTAGCTTTCTGGAATCACCTCAGAACAGTGTGATCGACCCCCAGTGGGCCAAAATGAGTTATGGTAAAGTTTGTTTTATTGATGTAAAGCAATAAGTTGAGCCAAATTAGTGAAAAGATTTTTTACTGTATGTGCTATTTAATCAAACTTGGCACACAATGTGTTAAGAAAATGGTTCAACACGGTAAAATGTGTCTACTTTTTATTGCACTACAGCAGCATTGTAAACGTCATCAAACCTAAATTTAATAGGGAAAAGTGTGAATACACATCCTTCCAATTATAAAACTAAACTTTTTGATCTTTAATAATCCTTAATGAAACTGACATAGTAACAAAATTGAAATGATTTAAAAATTGCTCTATAGGACTGTGATACCTCGGCTAATAAACTCCTCAGCTTACAAATTTTTCAGCTAATGAAGATGTTTGTAGTGATTTATCTGCCTCAGCTAACAAATGTGGATTTGGCTAACAAACATTTTTGTGGACATGGATGCATGCGTTAACATGAAACAGTTAGTAGTCAAGCAAAATTAGATTAGGGGGTCATCATTCAAGTATTACGTCATCATCGATGGGGGGGGATTTGGATGATGATTACGTCATCAACCACCCTTTATAAAAATATGAAATATTCTATAAGATTTTAATGGAATCTTATTCGGCTTGCCAAGAACAAGAAAACCTTTCTGTAGTTTGTGGGCACTTGAACTAACATTCTCCGTATTGATAAGTCCCCTACGGAGCCACTTTAGTGATCTCTAAATGTTTCGCGGATCCAAGTGATCTGGAAAAGTGTCCGGACCGCTTTAAGGAACTGTGCCGCGGATCACTTAAGTAATCTGGAAATGTGCCGTGGGTAACTTGAGTTATGTAAAACCGCACTGGGGGCCGCTCAAGTACTATAAAACTGCACCACATGCCACTCAAGGGATCTATAAATGTGCCGCGGATCGCTTAAGTGTTCTGGAACTGTATCGCGGGTCCTACTTGAGTGGTCTGAAAATGTGCCACGGGTCCCTTAAGCGATCCGTAAATGTGCTGCTTAGTTCATTCATACAAAATTAGGTTTGTGGGCGAGCCACATTTAGCCCGAGAGAACCAAGGGTTTACCATACATGACTTCGAGGGTTGGTAGCAATGAATTTCTTAGAAAGAAATTTTGAGTTCTAGGCCTTCAAATAGCATTGAAAAAACAAATTGATTATAATGACATAAAGGTATTTTATTTCGAAATTTTAATTTTTTTTTTCATTAAAAACAAATTTTTGATCGTCTGTGGGGGAGGGCGACCACGACTCCCGTTATGTCCCCCCGCGTACATCTTTGATCCCGCCAATATGCGTTAAGAGGTAGGGCGCAGAGCTGACGAGATTTTGCTGATAAGGGGGGGGGGGTTCAGAAATGACTAAAAATTTGCTGACGTAATACTTGAAAGGCCCCCAGAGTGGAAGAAGGGTGGCCTACGGGCGGAAATTCCGTAAATGTGCTTCTGACTGAACATCAAAAAATTACACTCAATCTTCAAACCTTAATTTCTCGTTTATGAAAAAAAACTCATAAAGGATGAAAACTAATTTGGAATCGCCTTAGCACGAGTTTCGGAATTACTAATTAGGAAATACAAAACATTGGAAACACAAAGTACTGAATGGTAAATCGGTCTTATGCGAGTAGGAAGGCAATACAAAATATGAAAATATTTTCTAAGCATTAAAATATATAACATTGAAAAGTTATAGAAATAAGTAGACTGTTTTCGATAACAAGAAATAATTAGCGCATATTTCAATAAAATATGTGGGCACTAATTGGTGTGCATAATTAAGAAAAATTTAAGAGTAAAAAAAACTTAAACTTCCTAATGAAATTCTAATTGCACGATTTAAATAATAAATTTCTCTTTCACTTTTGTGCAGACTGTTTGTCAAAAACCTATTCAAAAACATGTTTTTCCGCCACAGATACGGTTAAATAACAAAAGCTTACTTTCATGCAAAATGGAATAATTTTCACTAATAATTTATGACTATCAGATGCATAATATTAACCTATTAGCTGCCACGATCCCCATTTGGGGATTTTGGAATTTTACGTGTTTTACGTTTACAACTTTTTGTGCATATATATATACACTGCTGGCCACCCAAATTGCAACACCAAGAAAGACAAGAGATATCGCAACAATATTTATTTTGTAGATAACATGTTGACCAAGCATCAAATGATTAAATTTATAGACTTCTGTGAAGTGTGGTTCCTGCCAAAATCAGTAGCCAGAGTAGCCGCCATTGTTGGAGATCACCGCTGCCACACGCCTCGGCATTGATTCAAAGAGACTTTGGATGTGTTCTTGGGGTACAGCAGACCAAACAGCTTGCACGCGTTGCCAAAGTTGATCTGGTGTGGCAGCTGGGGATGTAATCTGGGTCAATCGTTGAGCAACCATAGACCACATGTTTTCTATCGGTGAAAGATCCGGAGAGCGAGCTGGCCAGGGGAGCAATTCAATCTGGCGATTGACGAAGAACCTTTGGACAATGCGTGGCACGTGTGATCGCGCATTATCCTGTTGAAATATGGCTGTGGGCAAGCCCTGAAGGTAAGGAAGGACAACTGGCTCCAACACCTCGGAGATGTAGCGCTGGCTTTTTAAAGTACCGGCAATGCGTACTAGAGGAGTGCGAGAGTGATATCCAATACCGCCCCATACCATAATACCCGGTGCAGGACCAGTGGCGGTGCATAACGCAGCTGTTCAGCATCCTCTCTCCACGGTGTCTCCAGACTCGAATCCGACCATCGTGGTGTTGCAGACAGAAGCGTGACTCGTCAGTAAAGACAATTTCATTCCATTGTGCCGTCCACATCCTTCTTTCATCGCACCATTGGCGGCGGAGACGTCTGTGGTTCTGCGTCAAGGGTAGACGAAGCAATGGACGTCTTGCGGACAGACCACTCTGCTGTAAACGGCGTCGAATGGTACGCGCAGACACTGGATGATGCGGTACAGACTGAATGTGCTGTGCTATGGTTCGTGATGTGGCTGAGCGATCCGTCACTGCCATACGCACAATACGCCTGTCATCACGTGAAGTGGTGCACTGAGGTGGATGCGATCGAACACGTCGGTCCGTCGTACCCTCCTGCATCCAACGATCACATATCCGCATTACAGTTGTTTGGTTTCGTCCAACACGACTACCGATTTCCCTGAAAGGTAATCCACAATCTCGGTAGGCCACTATCCTTCCTCTGTCGAACTCGGATACTTGATCAAAAGATGATCGCTGTTTTCTACGAGGCATAATTGATCGTTTTTTTGAAAAAACCACAAGAAAAACACAATTGCCGTACTTCAAATCGTCGAAATCTCCAAGCCTTAAATAGCGCTTTGAAGTGGCGTCACAGGCGCGCGTGATGTGCGTCTGCGCTGAAGTTCTAATCATTTGCATATCTCACCTCCGCTAATGCATGTTGTAAATTTCATATTATTTGCATGCTTCCTTCAGGGTGTTGCATTTACGGTGGCCAGCAGTGTATAATTTATCCGGCCAAAAATTTCAAAAAAAAAAATAAAATTGGCAGATATTGGTTTAATTTTCAGATTTTTTTGTCTGAAAAGATTCTTCTCGTGGTTCAATTCCCGCAGAATATCCGAGACTACAATTAATTTTATGTAGTGGATTCCGCTTATAAAGCGTTCCTCAGGGCCGAAACTTGGAAGGAGGAGGTGAGCAGGCGTGAATTTCTCCTTTTCACGTGCCCTTTAACATTACAAGGGGCACCAAGATGCTGATCTAGTATCTGGTTGCGGAACAGCTCTAAGAACCTTTTCCCGCTTAATACGATTCATTTTCGCGCTTCCATCTTTAACTAATACTCAATATTTCTCTTTTAAAGCGTTTTTCCGCTCACAACGTCATTTAGGACGGTTTTTGGAAAAGCGTTATAAGCGGGATCCACTTATAACACTTAATCCAGGTATTTATTTATTCGCACCTGAACGATTTCAAATTATAAAGCCTAAATTTTCATAGATATTATAAAGAGGCTATGTTTAAATGCTCAACTATTTTTTTTCATACGTTTAGGTTCCACTATAGTGATTTTGTAGCGTGCAAAATCAAAAAATGATGAGAATCGTCCTGAGCCCAGTTAGCTTCACACTGTGGGGCCCCCTGTTAATGCCGTTACCAGTGAGTCCGCAAACGAATGCAGCTTCATTCCCTGGGAAAACTCCAGATGTGCTACAAAAGTAATAGAATTAATTTTCTTACACGCAACCTACCTATTTTAAAACTTTAAAATTTTCACTTACCAAAAAAAACTTTTTTTTCGAAGATCCGGTCAAGCTTGCGTGTTTCAGGAAGTCAAAAAAGGGGGGGACAAGGGCTAGAGGAAACAATGGTTCATCATATTCGATGGCTTGTGCTTTATTATGCGTCACCAAGAAAATTGAAGGGTGTACCTTTTTTTTGCTCCTCTCCCACGCAATAAATTACACGTGTGCCCTTAGGCGCTAGGGGTATATATGGTCGAGTTACAGCGTGACGGCCGAATCTCATGGGGGGAATCCCTATAGAACCTTGGCGGGAATACAATTTACCCTCCTCCAGCTATGGCTTCATTCTTTCGACCTTACCAGCAGGAGAAAGCTCAAGGTCGAACTTCTGCGAGTGCACAAATTTTAGCGAAAGGAAATTTGAGAAAAAAAAAATCAAAGATTAATAAAGAAAAAAAGTGAGGCAACTGGAGTTATGTTTGCTTGAAGGCTCTTGGGAGGGGCGATCACCCCATCGCCTATTGTTCGATGGCTCTTGGGGGGGGGGGAGCGATGGCCCCTCCCTGGATCTGCCATTGATTTGGTGGCAGGATATTGGATTTTATAGGGCTTGAAGACTGGACAGGCTGTCAGAGCAAATTAGGGTTGATTTCTTACTTTGTGTTGCTGCTTCCATTCCTCCTCTGAATTGTCATTTTTCGTGGAGATTACTTCTTCGACAGGTAGCTGCGTTATCTTCGGCCTCTCCAAAGCCCCGCTCTCTCCCGTAACGCTTCGACCTCGAGCTCTAACCTAACCATCTCTAGACAACTCTCGCACTTGAAACTATCTGCTACAACCCCACTAAATCAGGGAAACCTCCCCTTGCTAAACCTACATATAAAGATCTCTTCTATGTCTTTCATCCTCCTGTAGATTCTCATTTATCCAATTTTGTAGCTGTTCATTTTAGCCTTCACTCAACTTTTGTTTTTTTTACAGCGTTCCTCGATGTTTTAAAAATTTATCTTCAAATTTTGGGGGGTATACCGGAACGAATCAAACGATTTTCTATAGAAACCCATGGGGAATTGCATTTCGGGTAAAGAACGAATCGTCTTCGTTAGCCGCCGAGGCATCACTGTCTATATGTATAAACTTCACAGTTTCATCATTACGCTCACTTCCGATATCGCTTATGTTAAGCCAGTGGTTCTTAACCGGGGCTGTTCGCACTCCTAGGGTTGCGGGAGAGCATTTTTGGGGGTGCGAGACACACAAAACAAATTTACAAAATGTTGATTGATTATTCAGGAAAATCCAAATGATAAAAATAGAATTTTGCGGTTCTTAAAAACAAATTTTTGACACATTTTGACACATTATCTTTTAACTTTCGCTTGTAGAAATGTATCATATGAAATTTGCATTGCAAGTTTTTTTTCCGATTATCGTTCGTACTTATATTAGATTTAGATTTTTTATTTTATGACACACTGTATTTCACTTTCAAAACTGGTAGAGTGATTTTTGAACACATTTTGAGTATTATTGAATAGAAACCATACCTTTTTACGACGAATGGTTGAGATAAAGACAAACTTACAGGACACCCTGAATATTGTTGAACTTGCTGGAATTGGTAAGTGAAGAACAGTTCATTAAAACTTTTGCCCAAATTTCGAAAAATGTTAAAAAACAGTAACTTTTTTAGTTTAGTTTTAAACTTATTTCATAAAAAAAGTCAACACATTTTTTAAATTTTAACAGTAGCCGAAAAAAGGAATTAAATAATAAGTATATAAAAAGAGTTTATAAAAATCAATTTTAATACAGATAATTGTGTTGGGGATTTAAGCAGAGATATCATTTGAAAGCATGAAGTTATTCATGGTGGCTTTTCCTTGGTGGCCAATTCGTGAAAAATTCACGACTAATGTTTCTGTTATCACAGAAATGTTGCCGTAAGAGGCTCTATATTTTAAAACTGATGTAGGAAGGTGCATCAACATGATCGAGACATCTTTTTGCAGTTTCGGAAGCACGGAATTTTGTAGCACATCGGAACATTTAATAACACTGATGATGATGATGCAGGGCACTGGACCGCATTGGAAAGCGAGTATGGGACTTTGTGCAATTTACAAAGTAAATTGCACAAAAATTTTCTCTGTTGCCGACTTTTTTCGTTCAATACATTACTCGTTAGGGAGCCTCTGAACACACTTCACTTTATTTTATAAAATAAAAACTTTGAATTTTTAAGTCAGAATTAACTGAGAAGAAATTTACTAACCGATATTATTGAAGAAATTGAGCAGTATGTAGAGTCAGTTTTTGCTACAATATTTGCTGTACTATTGTCACAGTTTGCCCCAGTCGAAAAAATAAATCAATCAAAGGCTATAGCAAGACCTAGAATTCACGCGTACATACTTCACCATGAAAAATAAATATTTTTTATGTTTAATTAAAAACTAGATTTTACGTAGAGCTAATTTTGTATAAAACTAAGAAAATACAAATACAAATACAAATACAAATTGCCCAACGAGGTGGCTGACTTAATAACATCATGGATTCCCGAACCATTTTTCCCCGAGCCCACCCCCCCCCCCCCGCGGAACCCCCAACGAATCGGTATATGCGGGAATGTGCGTGTATGTGTAGTGCAACCTGACGTAAAGTTTGTTTTCTGTGTAATGCTTGTTATGTGTAGTGCTGCCATCTGCCACCAGTTTTTCTAACTATGAGGGAAGTGTTATGATTGAATGATTTATCGTTGTAGGACTGTTGCTCTCTGTGGCGAGACTTTTTAACGGGGAGATCGGCTCGCATTTGCGCCTTGATGTTGGGAACCACAGAAAACCAACTTCAGCCGACCAAAATATATGTATTGTCAGTTCCTGAAGAGAGAAAAAAAATAGTACCAAAATTCGTCTTCAATCGGGAATCTATTGTAAAGATAGATCTCTTGGAAGAGATTATTTTCTTTCTTCTAGAGCTGCTGAGAGAGAGAGAGAAACGGGCATTCTATTAAAAAATAATACATAGAGAATATTCTCGACATCGCAAAAATTCTCGACATCGAAAATAAATACTACAAATCTATACTAAAGGGCAACTATATTTCAAACAACATTGTAAAATATACTGACAGGACAAATTGCTATGTATATTTTGAGGAGGAACATACAAATAACTGTGTCTAGTCAACTGACAGCAGAAAAGTGACAAACGCTACAAGTAAACGCTGGTCTATACATCAAAGTTTTTGGACCATAATCGGCAACGTCCTATTTTTATTTTCTTACCTGCTCCGACCTGTTTCTTGTGTGCATTAAAAGGCAATATACCGTTGTATACTAATGGTGTATTTCAGGGTTGGACAAATTGCAAAATAATCTAGGTGCCAGAACAATTTTTTAGGTAAAAAAAATTTTTTTACCTAAAGAAAAAGGTCCAAAAAAAAAAAATTCTTCTTTTCACTTTTTCAGGGCGTAGTGACCCTCTTTCATGTTTTTGGATATGTTGCTATAAATTCCAAACATTTTGTACTGCTCTCAGCCTGCAATTTAGTTCTGTAAGACCACACAGAGAAAATTTTAGGCGCCAAAACCAATTTTTTTAGTTACCATGGCAACCTGGCACCTGGGAATTGTCCAGCTCTGGTGTCAGGGGCGGCTCGAGCTTACCTCCGGGTGCAAAGCCCATGTGCCGCCCCAAAAGACGACACTGGCGGAAGGTTTACAGGAGACAATTGCCCACTTGCTACTACTTGTGATAGAATACAGGGTGGCTCTTGGTCCATCCGAGCCGTGCAACTGCACGGGACGCCGCTCAAGGGGGAGGGGGCGCTAAATCTGAGGTGAATGGGAGAAAAAAGTTCATCGACAAAAATAAAATGAGAATATGATTTTCGTGCTCTCTGGAGGGGTGCCTAATCTGAGATGAAAGGACGAAAAATAGCCCCTTTTTTAAATTATTTTTTTCCCTTGGGAATTGTTGAGATAAATTGTGAGGGAGGAAATGCCATGATACACGGGCTCACCCGAGCACGGCCCGGAGGTCTCAGTACAGAGGGGGCACCTAAAAATGAGATGAAGTTTAAATTTTCAAAAGTAAACATGTCTGGTGAGAGGTGGGGTGCCTCAGAAGAATCACTTTGCCCAAGGATCCAGGATACTTTTAAGACGGCCATGGAGGAAGGGGTAAGCAGGAGGAGTCAAAAATAAGTCCTGAACGGGTAGAGATTATGTCTCAAGACGCCCTTGATAGATTGCACTCTTGTTTCTGATATTACGGTCCCATGCCTTGTCTGTTCCCTCAAGTTTTCTCAACATCTCCGTCGTCGAGGTTATGACTCGAAAGTGTGATGTTATGTGAATTTTTACAGTTGGAAATTTTTAAAAATTTTCCTTGCTTAAACCACCCCTGCCTGGTGTATTTAATGATTTCACGTGCACGGAATCATTGCAGAAGTTAAAAGTAATTTTAGTGGGTTTCACATCATTCACAAACTGTCGGAGTTCGTAAGTTGCATGATCGATTTCAATTGCAAAAGTTTTGGCAGTTTCACACACACTCCGTTACACAATACAGTATCATTACACTAAACGTGATGAGATATTTATAAAATGATAGCTCAATTCTGGGAATTCGCAAGTGGGGGCGGCGGTGTAACAGTCTTAAGAACATTTACGTATATAGACGTCTTTACTCGTACTTTTGGTGAAATATGTGAGCCTCATCGTATATTAACCATGCAGCTGATCATTTATACCAATTTACTACGATTTTTTTAAGAATAGCAATGCTATTTTCCAACAGGAGGGTACCACACTCAAATTGTTCACAGCTGACGCAGAACTTGCTGCAGAAGCATTCCAGTTGAATTTGTAACATTTGCTTTTCTTCTTACGTCATCACACGTGAATCCCATTGAGAATTTATGAAACGAACAAAGAATTACTTTGAACTTTATTATTTAAAATTAAACTTTTATTTTTTTATTATATAAGATTATTTTTAACTTTATTATTTAAACAATTATTTTGACTTTTATTTACCCGGCTCTGTTAAGGACTTACGTAGGTACTTATGGAATACTGGAAGACAGCGCTACCATGGGAAAACCTAAACCTTATCGAATTCTTTCCAAGACGTGTAGCTGTCTTTTATTCTCGCGAAAGATGAACCAACTTTTGACTTGCTGGTTGGGTATGGTAATTTGTCTTTATAATATATAAATTAATGGTACTGGGTGTGCTCTAACACACATATATATAAGAGAAAAAATTGATGGCATAAGTTTAGAGAAGTATTTACTAAACTGTGAAGATTTTTCTTATTGATAGGTGTGGCAGTTGATTTTTTTCAAGTACGATGGAGTTGAAAAATAGTTACTTTTTTCCCTATTAATTACGCATAGGCCTACATTATGAGATTGCGATTTAGAAAATTATACGTAGGTGATACGGTGCTGTATCTCAAATGAAAAGAATGAAACTAAAACTTAAGCGAAATTCACTATATGTCGATAAATTATTGATAATAGAAATCGAGATCTGTGTAAAGTGAAGTATGTATATTTTCATCAGAGGGACCATTCAAGTATTACGTAAGCAGATTTTCAGCCATTTTTGACTCCCTCCCCCACTTGTCAGCAAAAGTCAGCAAAACACTGACACTCCCTCCTCCCTGTCAGCAAAATTTCGTCAGCAGCTTAGAATATTTGATATCTTCAAAAAGGGGTGGTTGATGACGTAAGCAACCTTCAAACACCCTCTCCCCTTTATCATCAAAAATCAGCAAATCGGAACCCCCCCCCCCCCCGATGCTGACGTAATACTTGAATGACACTAGAAAGAAAAACAAGTGACTTTATCTTTAATTAACTACTCAAGATAACCAGAATAATTTTTTTCCTCTCAAAAATTCGTAACATTAAATATTATCACCGAGTGTCAAACGACTGCAAATAATTTGTTATTTAATTTAATTAAAAGTACTAATAAGGAACTCATGACTTCATCATGAAGAAATTAATTACGTATTTTAACGCGTGCCAGCTGTAGCTCGTGTGATCAGAAGTTTTAATTATAGTTGTTATTGTTAAAAAAAGTGAATTGAGTTAGCAGAAAAAACATGATGTGACGAATTTGGGAAATTCAATTTACTATGTGCATTTATTCAAAAGTGCATAGCAGAAAAATCTAAGAAATCATATTTCCAGTTAAGCTAAAGGGATACACATAGTCGCGAGATTCAGTTAGTACATAAAAAGTTCCAGTGTTCCCTGATATCCTTCGAAACTAATTTCTGAAAAGCCTGTGGATGGAACATGAATTCTCAATAGATTATTAGCGATACAAAAAATTCAACGCATCTAGAAAAATCAGTTTATGACGATAATAATAATGTTGATTCAGTTTTTATTTTATACCAGAAAATTCTCTCTCCTCTTGAAATTAAATGGTGAAAAGATTATTCTTGAACGTGAGTTGCAAAGTTTAGTGTTGGTATTTGTTGCCGCATTGATCCATTCGCGTGGAAATGTTCTACACCACGTTGAAACGATTCCCATGAAACCACCTTGTTTCTTAATTTAAAAAAATTATATATATATAATATATACATAAAAGTAGTGACCTCCGATTTTTGCTAGAAGAAAAGAATTTTCGACCTTGAGGAAAATCTGCTACAACAGACAAAAAAAAACCATGTTTTTACTTCCATTGTACACAAAGTTACCAAGTGTGTTTATTATTCTAGTCATTCAGAAAATTGGCTGGACATTATTATGTACTTGTAAGCAACATTAATAAAACAGGCAAGCTTTTGTTTCTTTTAGTCATCTGTGATTAACACTCGAGGCATACTTCGTTACGGAAAACCTTTCGTTCATTACCTGAGCCTACAACAATCCACAAGCGCAATATCTTATAACCTATAAACTTATTTTTTTAATACGAAGGCAAAGATGTTCATGGTCAAAGAAGCAGAAAAATACATTTATTTTGAACCGGAATAGTCCAAATGAAAGACGAATGAACTTTTCTCACGCTTCTATTTGCATGTTAAGCAAAAAATATGGAATTATGCGACAAAAATGACCAAATGATTTGAACATATGGACACATCTCTTCTAAACTTATAGCCTTATTTAACATCTGTGGCATTGTGTCACAAACCTGCACCAAAGAGGGATATTGTTGCAGTTCGTCTGAAAAAGTGTCTGCGAGATCAGATGCATAAAGTTTTGCAACATGACCCAACGAAGGTGGGTCTGACAGGACTTCATCCCATCGCCCTGGGACGATTCCTATCACTTTTTGTTTTTTCACACTATAAAATCGTTATAGAGGCCCCCGTGAAAAGTCTGGCCTGGGGGCCCACGCAAAAGATTCCAGCTTATGGGCCCTGCTGTAAGATATGGAAGCCGTGTTTTACAAATATACAGAATCTTCATGAAGATTTCATGACTTCATGTCGATCAAACATGCAAACTTTCTTGTTATCGTTTCATAAATAATTTTATGGTGAAAAAGATGTTAAATTAAAGAATCACACACAACATTGACAGATTGAAACACATTTTTTCAGGAGTCGATATAGTCTCCGTTGAATTCAGTATGTCTGGGTCTTTAGGCCTATACTTCGGTGTTTTCTTTGCTCGAAGAATTTCATAACTTTGCTTTGTTTTGTCAGCGCACATGCTGTATACTAATGATTGGTACAATATTAAAATTAATATTTAATAGGATTTGGTAACAATAGGCACTTTGGAAATAGTATGACGTGATTTAAGGAAACTTCTTCCAAAATTTTACAATTTAAAATTTATAAAAATTTGAGTAAAATGCAAACAATGATAAATTTGGAGCCCCCCAAAACATGGGGCTCAAGGCAAATGCCCATGTTGCCCATGCGAAAATCGGGCCCTGGATGTAAGAAGATATGTACGCCAAAAAATCCTAGTCCATTTTTTGGATTCAAAAGTCATGCCTATCAAAATAATTTATCATTCGATTTCTTATAAAGAAATTGTCTTCCTATTCGAAATGCATTTCCGTTTTTGAGAATATCAATAGGATTTTTTATAAATGTGGCAAGCCATTACTACCTTTTCAGTAGCGTAAAAAACTTTAATTAATCTTCATGAAGTGGGGGGGGGGGAGTCGAAGTGGAAAACAAAATTTATAATGAAAGCTATTTTTATATTGCGTCGTGGTTTAAAATATGGAGATGAAATGCATTACAAATGAAGTTATCTTTACGAGTCATTATTTCTCTTGTGGTTACTAAGAATAGCGAAGTATTAAAAATATTGCTTATACTAAGGGTCTGTTTGTTGTTTAAAGTAAATATTGACGATAAAAAAATTATATTGGCTTGCTGGAATTACTTTCAAGATTAAAAGCCAATGTAACGAACTCCAATATTAAACGAATTTCTCAATTTAACGAATATTTTTCTGAAATTCTGACGAAAATAAAGGCCAAATCCTATTTAACGAAAAAAACCCTCGATAAAACGAATTTTTTTTTTTTCGGACTGTCCTTAATTTTTCTTTCCTTTTGTCGTAACCCCAATCCGAAGATTTGACTCTTCAGGGTTTAATCTTTAGCTCTTTTTTTAAAAACACACAAAAAGGGGGAAGCAGGAATTTCTGTACCTTTTTGATTAAAGGAAACAATATAAAGTCATTTAGAGTATGCCATTTAGAAAAGTTTCAGTGGCCAATTGGTGCATACCAGCGGGGACGCGGTAGTCCAGGTCGATAAGATGCTCGCCTAAAGTACCAAAGGATGTTTAGAGGTGTCGCGAGTTCGATACCCGGTTCGTCTTTGTCAGAAAACTTTCCTCACACAGGGGTACAACAGAAACTGCGACGTGACCGCAGGAAAAAACATTGCTACCACAGGGAGTCCCACATCGAGGGGTTAGCGCGCCAACTCCTCGACGAGTATAAAAAACAATCCTGCCGTTCGGAATCGACAATAAATTGTAGGTCCCGGTCTAATTAGCCCTCGTGTGACCGTGGTGCGACAAAAATTATCAATGAGCACACCAGCGGTTGTCAAGTGGGGGTGCCTGGGCCCCCATAAGTTCACGCTTTTTTTACTGGGGTTCATGGCCCAAATGTAGAATTGTAAAAAAAATATTAAGTTGAAAGAAATACGTATAAACGGAAAGTTTTCATTTGAATTAACGCTCAGAAGCACCGCTACAACGTTGGTAGACTGCAGTAGTAATATTGTTATGATTTGACAAAAATTGTACTCGTGGCGACATCTCTCGACAGGAGTATGAAACGTTGTTTTAGTTCTTCTGCAGTCCAATAGATGACATTGCTATCACATCCCTTCACTAGTACTGGCTGGAATGTTCTCCATTGGTTCGAGAACATTCTTGCGCGCTTGCTGTTTCGCTGTAGTTTCTGCTGCTATAAATGGGGGGGGGGGGTGATTTTCGGGATTTACGGGGTGGTCCACGACTAAAAGTATTTGGGAACCGCTGGGGAGTGTACACCAATACCATAGACATTGTGCTGTCCGCTTGTTTAGATTTCAGTGAAGAAATATAGTTACTTGAAGTTTGTGTTCTGTCTTGACAAGTAAAGAATGGCAGGTCATCTGAAGACAAAGCGCATTTCAGTTAGAAAAAAAAAGACAATTTTGACAGTATTTGATAATAATGTCGGACGTACGAAACAAACTACTATCAAACAATTTTTTCATGCATTCTGACTTCATTCTCAAGTTTATTTATTTTTTTCAAATGCGGTCAGTAATAAGTTGTGATAGCAACCCCAAAGTTAAAATTAGCTTTAAGTTTTTTGCAATGTTAAAATAGCTTTCAAAATTTGCCGTTTTAAGTGTGCTCCTGATGAATTTGATTCGATTTAATTATTTCCTCGTTTTGACAAATAAGATTTTCGATTTGTTCTAATTCGTTAAATCGGGGTTCGACGAAAACGCATACAGTGTTGGAAATTTAAAATTAATATTACACAATGTATCCAAAAAAAAGTCCATACCCACGCCTTTCTTCTCAACCGTTGACAAAAATTTCCAATTGAAAAAAAAAATTTAAATGAAATAGAGAGACATTCATATTATTCTTTTGCATAAACAAATTAGTTTTTAAAAAAATTACAAAACTTGACTTGTCATATTTTTTCCCATTCCCTATAGCAGAGGTCTTCAACCTTTTCCTAGTTGCGAGCGCTGCCTGTTCCTTTATCAAAAGAAGAGCACCCTTTTCGGCAAGTTCGACATACAAATGCATGAAATCAGGATGGTTTCAATCCTTGAATGCAATTTGTACAAGATGTTTATTCGGGACGTTGATTAAGTGCTCGCGAGCACGAAATCGAACCGAGTATGGGTGCTTCAGGGAGCTCTGTGGTGTTCGCGAGCAACAGGTTGAAGATGCCTGCCCTATAATGTTGTATCTAAAAAAAGTTTGTCTTTTCAGAAATATGACAAACAAAGCAAATTTTATCACCGTAAAAACCGACCGATAGAAAAAAGAAAAAAAAAACATTGACAAAAATTGAGCGAGATATTTAATTTCAAACTTTGCGACTTTTTCGATTTTCTTTGGTACTTGCAAGCCTGTCATTGAGAGATTAGTGCAAAAAATATAAATTGAAATAATTATAGGTTGGAATTTTCTACGCGTAAGTGAAGTTCTCTAATAATTTTGCTAAGCATTCCGTGTGCAAAATTGACGAATAAAATTAATTAATTACGTGTTATCAAACAAGTAATTTATTACAGTATATTGTACTGATAAATTTTTTTTCATAGCAGTGGAATATTACTTATAATCACTCAATGTATCAACATCAGAGACATGTTTTAAACCGGTATCGAATTATTTGGTACAAATATAACAATTTTGATCTTCGATTTGTAAACGACTCTAGAATTCCCTCTAAAACTTTAAATTTAATACCTCGGATAATATTTGTCATACAGCAATGAAACTTGTTTTGTTTTATATACTGTATTTCCGAAAGGAAAAGCTTATTTCTAGATATGTACAACTATAGGGAATTGGGGAACATATAAAAAAGTTAGATGTAATTTTTGTAAAAACCATTTTTTTACGTTAATTCAACTCAATTAAATCTTATTCTACAACATTAACAAAGTTAAAAGCCTGTAACATGGATATTTACCTGATTTAAAACGTTTTTGTCTACGACAAATGATTGAGAAGAAAAAGGCCTGATACGATATGAAATCTTAAGAAATGATTTACTATACATGGATGATTAAAAGTATATATTGATATGACACAATATTGCGTCAATACGTGGGTTTCTAACAATGTTTGCATATTTAAATTTTTCCTTTTCATTTCAAAACTCTATGAGCTTGTAATTCGAATACTGTGAAGTATCATTACACATTGATAAGAGACAAAAAATATGTATGGGCTTTCGAACATGTTTTGCAAGTATATTTTTATAATTTTATAACACGTAGAAAAGAGAATTTTTTTCATCATAAAGTAAATATGTTTTAAATGAACGATTATAACCAATTTATATAATTTACATATAAATCAGTTGCAAGAAATCAACATTTTATTTCGCTACATTCGAGTAGACTGTCAAGAAAAGGGTGAATAACTTTGATAATAGCGGTAATAACTATAATAGGAGGAGAAAAAATTCAGCAAAAAATTGACTGGCAACCGAAGCATAGCGTCTACTAATGTAGTTCGATTAGCACTAGTGAAGTTGAGTAGAACTCATGTTAAGTTGTTGATTATACTTTGATTGAGGACGTTTCAAGTGGGGAAAAGTTGAAGAAAGTTTTTAAATTAACATTTCACTACTGCGTGGAACCTACCAAGCAGCCTACTCAAAGTTAAAATCCTAATATATAATTAATCCGAAAGTATTGAAATGCCATCATTCTACGTATCTGATACTGTGGATCTCAGAAGGATAATAATAACCTCTATTGTATTTGCGGTTGCCTAAGAGTTAACTTAAAACCTATTTAACATCGGAAAAGACAAGTGAGATGGTGAATAACCACCGGATAAAAGCGAGTTCACTCCAACAGTAGCTAAACATCTTCTCACTTGCTTGCACAATTTGTAATTATAGTTTTAAACAGGACACATATAGGAGAATTTCACGAAACCCTATTCTTCATTCAAGATCTGACTTCTATATAATTCGATGAATTAAAGAGATTCGATTCAAATTTCTAATCGATCAAATAAATCAAGCTGACGGAAACAAGACGAGATCAGTGAAGCAGCCGCATTACGTTAGGTCGCCATTGGCCTTCCTTAATTAATGTTTACCTGTTGGAAGCATTAATTAGATAATAAAAACATCATCGGAAGAGAGGAAGATGAATTCTTCACACTTTTTCACATTCTTCTTTCAAACTTTTAGTGATGTGATTGGTTCATCATCAAAACCACTTTGAATGATAATTCAGAAGACACATCGATATTAAAACATTGACATAGATACAAACAAACACATTGGTTTCTTTAACCCTTTATCTACCGCGCATTAAGAAAAAGTGAAATAACTGTTATGTAAAATTTTTGGTAGATCATTTTGGTTCTAATTAGAGCCTAAAAAGAAAAAAAAATTTTTTTTCAAAAATAGTTAGTACATAACGAATTACTTTGCCTGGTACTTGAACGTGCAGTTGACTCTCCCAAATCCGGCACATATTGTTGGCCCCAGAAGAAAGAGGGCAACAACTTTCTTATTGAAAGTTAGAAAACAGGGGGACCGTATAAAAATTTAAATTTTGTAACTTTTATATTAATAATTTTTTTCATTTCAACGGCATTTAAGATGATAAGCGACATCATTTGAAACATTTTCTCTAATTGAAAGTCATTTCTAAAACCACCGATTCAGGAAATAGCCATTGTACGATGATAAGAGTGGACACCCTGTATATTCTTTGTATTCTTCTGCAATGGTTCTTCAATGGTTTCTGCGTGTACTCACGTGAATTAGACGTCACCCAGATACGACAGTTATGGGCGTTAACGTCGCCATGAAGCGAAAAATTAGCTTCACCTGTCCACAAGATGTTAAAGGTCCAGGTGGGATTCTGTTGGATTTTGGACGCCCACCTCGCAAATGCTTCCCTCTGTACGGTATCCGCTGGTAAAAGTTCATGGCACGACTGCAATCTGCATGGGTTCAGATCAAGGATCCCATGAAGAATATTGCGTATCGAGGATGGTGGTAAGCCCAAGCGTCTGGCAGCTTCACGAGCACAGCTGGTCCCTACAGCTGATTCGGACGCTAACGCTTGCATTTCGGCTGCAACACGCGGCGAACGTGCCTTCCTTAAACATGGTCGTCCGGCTCTTATACGATCCTTCAGCATTCCAGTTTCCTCAAGCCTCTGAACAAGCTTTATGAAGTCTGTCGCTGTTAAAGGCTCTTTTCCAGTCCTCACATTCTTGTGAACTCGGAATTTACGCAAGGCAATGGTCGCTGATTCCTGGTTCACGTAAAACAACTCCACCAACAAAGCTTTATCCTTCGCACTCAGCATCCTTGTTCACATATACGGTTTACAACGGTGAGCTGGTTGTGGATTAGGAGCGCGCCAGTTCTTATAACCGTCTCATTTGCATGTTTTCACCGAAGTCGCTCGTACCAGTGCCATCTATCGGCTCTTTTTTGAGTTTTTTCCTGTCTTAAAAAAAATTCTCGTGACCTAGCGATGCTAACCCTGCAAATCGTTTTTTATTTCTGTTATTTTTCCGGTTTTTATTCATTTTTAAAACTTCTACGGACTTTTTGCCCACTATGTACATGTCACACACACACAAATACACGGTAAAAAAATTCCATTATACCTATTTCTTTTCTCAATTTTTGTTTTTGGTATTTTAGAACGTAAATCTTTTAGTGTCATTTCAATACAAAGTATGACTATGTAAATTCAATACTTTTTTATCCAGAAAGAATTGATTCCTTGTTGGTGTTATTTTTTGAGAGCAGCTGAAATTTTACGAGTTCAGAGATTTATAAAATCGCTCCAAATTGATGGTATTGGGAACAAACTTCAACGTAAAAACTATTCAACTTTGCTAAACAAGATTTTATCTGTTTATAAATAACATTAAAATCAAAGCAAAATGTATATATTTACCCTTAATTAACCATTTTAGATAATCGAAAAATACAATCAAATTAATTTAATTGCTGTGCGGATGTTTTGTTTCGATTAAGAACATGCTAAGAGCACTCATTTACACCCGTATTTTCTGGAAAAAAAGATTTAAACACGTTTTTATAGGAATGAACCATATAGAGTGTTAAAAAAAATTGAATAAAAATAATTAAATTAAAATTCCGATTAATAAAAAAAAACACATTTACAAACTGGAAAGGATCAGATTCCGGCTAAAAAAACATTTATGGTATTTCGTATAAACTTCCGGGATCTAATGAAGATTATCGGAATTATCTATTATGAGGAGAGAGATCCGCCGCTTCAAAATTACTAAGCAAAAGTTATTAAATTTTTTAAACGATAATAACGTTTAATTAAAACCTTTGCCTCCACGCTCAAACGGGAAAAGCCGATATATCGACACCTGGAGCGTCGAAGGGTCAACGTAACTTTACAATAAGTAATTATATTTAAGAGAACTCATTTATATTCACTATTTTCTCTCGGAATATTTTAATGCCAGTCTTTTTTAAATACCTATACGTGCATATCTCTTTTTTTTTCAATCTTTGTTGTTTCGCTTACCTTATGTTCGAACTACCCTACAGTCGACTACACATCTAATTAAGTCCTCAAAAGTTTTGTGTTTGTTGTAGCTTCATCGATTGCAGTGAAGCTGAAGGGTTATTAATTATTCACATTGGCGGATTATTTACACAGTGTATCAGCTTCTTTCAAGGTGAAAAAAATATATATAAGAAAAAAGATCAGCTGTGTGAGTATAAAAATTTTGAAATTTTATAAAAACGATGATTCAATCTGGAAAAAGTGCTTGTTTCATAGCTCTCAGGAGCACCGTCAAATTTTGTCAATCGTGCCGAGGATATTGATGTATATAGGTTGATTTTTAGTAGTGGACAACTATTTATTTTCGAGATATATAGTATACATAGAAGGCTCTAAGTTTTACAGGTCTTCGATGTAACCACCAGTTTTGAGTACAACGTGCTCCCAGCGATACATAAGCCTCTGGATATGCCTAATATCTGAATATTAAGAAGTCACCAACGAATGAGGCAAATACACGAAAAATACGAAAACTCCTAATGCATTTCGACACACAATGGGTGTCGTCTTCAGAGGAAGAAATACTCAACTACTAATCACACTGACCTAGGATCCTACTTGAGTTGAATACCAAATCTCAACTCTCGGTTGCTCAGCGGAAAAAAGTACGTCTGTTCACTTTAAATGTGGTCAGAATGACGTTTGAAGTGAACAGACGTACTTTTAGACGTACGGAGTAGTGTCAGTATAATTAAAGTGGCACTACTCAGATTAATTATACTGACCGACCTATGTAGCGCTCGTTGTGATGGATGCACAGTTTTATTGAATCTTGTCCCCTCCCCTCATGGTCCCCATCTTCTTTATTCTGCACCAAGTTTCATCAAAATACCTCCATCAGAATGGGTGCTACATACGTCTGAGTAGTGTCAGTTTATTTATAACCCCCTCTGTACTATACAATATGATACCAACTGTTTTTTTTAGAATAAAATTATAAAACGGATAAAACGCAAATGTACTTTATATTACCATAATATCAATGATGAACGGGAAGCTTTTCCTTGCTTTTAACTTCCGCCGTGATTACTTGATGATATTAAGAACCATATTTAGATAACACATCTCGTTTTTAATGTTTTTATGAACTTGCTACAGCACATACCGATATGCTTAGATAATTGCGTTAGCGCATTCAATTTCGATGAGTGTTGACTATCTATGTACCATACTGTATATTTTGCGAAGGTTCTCAATCCTCATCACAGGAACGAAATAAGAACGTTTCACATCCACACAATACACATTAGCTCTGCCGTTCACATGAAAAATCGATGTACAGTATAGTTCAGGGGCCAGTCCTGGCCCATCGAGCGGGAAGGGGCTGCCCTGAACCCAAAGCCCCCATCTTCGGCTCTCTTCGAGCCCTGCCCACGAGAGGAAGAGAAAAAGTGGTCTTGTCTTGGGTGTCTTTCTTGACCCCAAGACCCCTCTCGGTTCTCGTCGAGCCCCCAAAATGGAGATGGTCCCTAAAATGGAGATGTAATAATTTCACAAGAGAGGAGAGAAAACTACCATCTTACTTGTAACAGAATAATACATATGTAAATAGAACAGTTCAACGGAGTTCAATTAATTTCCATTTTTTATTCACAACAGCAAAAAAAAACCACCATTTCTTCTGATTCGTATAAGTGTAGTTTCTCTCCCGGTATATTTTTCTCAATTCCAATGGTATAATTTGTAGAACTTCGATAAATTGATAAATCTCAGTTATTATATGATCTATGATAGTAAAAACGTGGCGATTTGGTGTTTTAACCCTCTATGGTCTCATGTATATTTGAATATACAGTGCGAGACAATTATAAGACACCACGAATATTCACGAAAAAAAAAAAAAAAAAAAAAAACGGAAAAAATATTTCCACAATAATGAACCTCAAATACATGTATCGGTCATATTATTGTTTAAAATTGTAAATGAAATTACAAAGGACGCCCGAGAAATAGTTTTTGATATATCAATATTTTTGTGAATTCTCCATTAAGAGAAATTAGAAAGGATAGAATATAAGACATTTTCATTTCAACCAGTTTACTGTAGTGTAGCGCTGCGTTATTTTATGCATATAATTTTTTTTCACTGGATAACAAACCAATAAAAATATTCCCTCTTTGCAACTACCTCATTAGCAGAAAAAAAATGCTACGGCGTACACAGCTGCAAGATAGTGAAATCGTAAAATCATGAACTCGAAAAGGGCCCAGAAACGGAAATCGGTTTGGTGTGACGGAAATAGAGAGGTTACGATTTTGGGTCAAAAGTTTTCATTCAACTCTCCTGAATATATCGCGAACCGTTTGGCTGCTCGGGACCAAATTACGAGTATGCACTGAGAGGTATGTGCCCAGGGAGGTGCATTCGACAGATACCTTCATGGGGGAGTTGACAGGTTTCATTTCGAGAGACCTTTGAAGAATCTCATTGTTTTCTTGCTTTTTATTGCGTATTGTGCTGTATTACTTAATTGTGGTGCACTGCAGATAGTGGTGCACCGCGTGCTGTATTGTTATTGTAATACAGTGGTTTTTGCGTATTGTGGAGCATTTCGTATTATAGTGTTTTGCTCATTGCGATGCATCACGTATTGTGCTGTACTGCGTATTGTCGTGCATTGCGTATTGTGATGCAATTATGCATTACGTGTTGTAGTGCATCGCGTGCTGCATTGCTTATTGTAAAGCAGTGCTTATTGCCTATTGTAGTGCATTGCGTATTATGGTGCTTTGCCTCTTGCTATGCATTGAGCATTGTGGTGCTCTGCTTTTTGTGACACATCGCGTATTGTGCTGTATTTTTTATTGTGGTGCACTGCATATATAGTCGTGCATTGCTTATTGTGGTGCACTGCAAATAGCGGTTAATTGCTGATTGCGGTGCATTGGGTACTGTTATGCATTGCGCATTGTGCATTGTGTGGTGTATTTCTCATTGTAATGCATTGCGTATTGCGTATTATGGTGCTTAGCTTATTGCAATACATCGTGTATTGTGCTGTATTGTTTTTTCTGATATTTTTGAATTCAAATATCTCAGCGAATATTGCATTTAGAAACTTGCGATTTTTTTGTTGGCCTCAAGAGAGACAGAATAAAAACTTTTCAGATGCGTTTTTGAGAACAGGATGTCCATATAAAAAGTTACTTTTTTTAAGGGGTTTGTCCAGCACCTCCTAGAGATAGAAGGCCTCTGCACTGTTTGCCATAAACGTCATTCAGACTACCTAGCAAGTTTGTCACATTTTGAAACACAGAATCCTATTTCGTTTCTTCTTATTTTGGCGTAGAATCTTCCTGATTGGCTCACAAATACCACACAGTGATTGGATATGGGGTATAGAAATCGCCAATTCTGAGCCCGATCATTTCTTTTCCTCACAACGATGATACTGGCACGAGCAGGGGAGTTTTTCCCCTGAATATGCTGAGGGGGAAAATGGACTACTTACTGACGTCACAAGCAGAGTGCGGAGGCCTTTTATCTCTAGGAGGTGCTGGTTTGTCACGTAAGTTTTCCAAAAAACACATTTTCAAATTTTTCAATTTTTAAATACTATGAAATATTCTGCATCTAACTGTGTTCAAGTTTTTGTTCTAAAATGCATTAGAAATATTATTAAAATATTTTGATATATACTGGTGGCAGGCATTTATACACCCAGTGGCCAAAAAATTAGAAACATACCTCACTTAAACTTCGACTTGTCCGTGCAGCACGTGCACTGACGTAATAAACCGGATTTGCTGATGAAAGCTTTCTGTTGGTTAGAAACGCTAGTTAGCGTTGCAATTTGCCTGTTCATGGGGGAAAACAAGGGATTTGTGACTTTGAGCGCTACATGATTGTGAGCACCAGAAAGGGCTGTTCCTGTATGTCCGAAGCCGCTAACCTTCTTGGCTTTTCTCGTACAACAGTATTTCGAGTCTTCAAAGAATGGCAGCTAAGCCATAAAAACTTCGAGCGAAAGCGGAATAGTGGGCGGAATCGCTTGTGAACGAAAGAGGTGCCAGGCGACTTACACGCATTGTGTGCAGCAGCAGAAGAGCTACAATGCAACAAATTGCAGTGCAATAAAACTCAGAATCTTTGCAAAGCATATTCACACACTCTACAAGACGGATCTTAAAACGAATTGGTTTTAATAGCAGGTGACCAACAAGAGTCCCTTTGATTTCACTGCAAAACCGAAGAAAACGGCTTTTGTCGGCTAAAGAATGCCGAACTTGGACACTTGATGAATGGAAGAAGGTTGTCTGGCTTGACGAATCGAGATTTCTTCATGATGTTGATGGCAGGATACGTGTATGGCGCAAGCAGCACGAAGCCATGGATCAGGCATGCCACATGACAACTGTTTGAGCGGGTGGCGGCGGAATCACAGTCGGGGGGGGGGCAGCATTTTCCTGGTATACTCCTGCTCCTTATATCCATTGGAAACATCCGTCAATGCCAGCGCCTACCTCCACACCGTTGCTGACCACGTACACCCGTTTATGGCCATAATGTTTCCTGATGATGATGGGCCATATTTCCAACAGGGCAATGCACCCTCCTACGGGGCTGTAATTATCTCAGATTGGTTTGAGGAACATGATTCAGAGTTTCAATTGTTTCAATGACCCCTTCTCTTTTCTTCATTCGTTTTCGTCCTCCTCATGAGAATATTCAATGTAACTTCATCAATGTCCACATCCACACAGTTTGTTTTTCTAGAGTTAAACTATATAGGTATCAACCTTTGTTTGGACATGGTGAAAAATATTGCTAAGCTACATTAGTATTTCAAAATCAACGAACAATAATGTTAGAGAGACATTTATCTCCAACACATTTTACTGGACAGGACTAGACTGGGATTTCAGCTCCAGCTTTCAAACACTCTCCTCTATGTAGAGATTGCTACTCTTACACACAAATTTTCGTATTTCCTGAAAAGTAGCTTTTGCATCTGCTCTTGGCTGGTGTTACTCCAAGAACCGTTGAAGCACCAGCTGCCCACGGAGAGGCATGTGTGGAACTAGTAACGAAAACATTGCGTCTTATTAAGAGATAGCATGTTTTCGGCCCGAAATATACTGAGAAATTGAATTTTCTGGATGTTATGCCGAAACTATGCCGTTTCGGCATAACATCCAGAAAATTCAACTCCTCATTGCGTCATTGCTAGGAACCACAACAAAAAAAGTTTAGATTTTTTTTATTGTAATTTTTTAATGATGGCTACGTGTTATATTCTTGGAAAGATCAAGTAGACCACGGAATAAAGAAAAGGATGATCAAACTTTATCCAGAAATTATGAGAAAATTGACATTTTGCAAATGACATATCTGAATAAAACTTGAAATAAAACAAAATATGACGAAAAAAGATCGAATTAAACAGATAATTTTAACATTAAATTTAATAGAATACTCGAGGGAATTCCAAAAATTCGAATTAGCCAAGTTCGCCTGTATTAATTTTTACAGTTTCGTTGAAAGTGTAATCCTTATTTATGAAGAAACCTTTATTAACCCTTATTTATTTCACCATCAAAATTATGAATTAGCTTTGATAGTAATATCAAAATTCGGTTGATCAACTTTTGATGATTTCTATGTCAGTTTTCTAATCCTTTTTCAAAGAAAAAAGAAAAGGTTATCTTGTGAGAAAACCAAAAAAATTCATTGAAAATATTCAAGTAGCGATTTTTTGATTATCGCAAGATGCTGATTAATTTATGAAGCGTAAGAAGATCAGTTTAATCTCGTGCCATTTTGGTAAATTAATGAGCTCACGAATATATTTTTTCTATTTATACAATTTGCATTTTTTATTTCTCCCTGGAGTTGCAATTAACAGTCCGGCAATCATTAAAGCATTAAGCGGAAAGCACTAATTGGACCATAGATTTCTTTTTCCTTCCCCGTGAAAGTGAATGTCGAAGCATAGACTTGTGATTTTACTGTCACTAAAAGATAAGCTTCGAGAAAAACAAATTTTACAAAAATTTATGCAAAAATACATAGAAATATCTTAAATTTGTTTTCCCTGTATTTATAGAATTTCTGAAATGTTACGAGAAATTACATGTTATTCTTGCAGAATCAATATGCAGGATCAAAATTTCCCACTCTATACTTTGAAGACAGTTTGACATTTTGAACATAAATTTGACATCATAATAAAATGTAACTAGAACAATTTTCCTTTAAAGCTTGAGAACGACATATTTTGAATATGGAGAACTTATTTTTCATTAAAAAGTTTTATACTAAAACGTCAGTTAAATGCTGCATGTGGAAAATTTTTAACAATTCGAAATTTAAGGAATTTCTATTGTTGTTAGAAAACTTTAGTAATTTATTGCGCGTGAAAAAATTAAAATATTTACGTCATGATTTCAGATTTTTTTGTATTGTATATTTACCTTGAAAATTTCCGATGTAAAACTCCGGCATGCAACATGTAAAAATAAGTTTGTCTCGTGTGATCTGCTTTACATTCAAAATTTAATCGATTTGAATACTTTGGAATATGAATGCAAAGAATAAAAAGATGATATATTGTTGATACATTGTTTTGAAAATACATAGATACTGCATTTAAGGAAGTAATTTGAGATAAAAGCATGAGAAGAAATTAATTTGCTAAGTTGTTCATGTGCATCCATAATGATTACGGAAACAAAACATTGTACGCATCTATTATCTCAATAATATCTTACTGTTGCCACTAATTACAAATTTGCTTTTGTGTAACTCTACTTTCCAAATCTTTCTTGCATATCTAAGCAAACGAACAGATTTTTTTTTACTGTGTAAGGAAATGAGCGAGTTTGTTTATTAGTGGATAGCGAAGGAAACAAAAAAAGTTTCCAATTACAATGGTTAATTAAGGCGCGCATATGAAATTGAAAGAAAAACCAACGAAATGCCAAATACTTTTACTGCAGTTTTCCTAATAATGCCTAAAGGAATAACTAATTTAAAGAAGAAGAAGAATCACAAGTACAAGAGTTTTTTGAATTCTTGATTCCACACTTTAATTAGCACGTTATGAGGAGTAACAATACTGATGTTTTTTTCTCTGTGAGCATTTTTCTTAATTTAGTGCGCCCGTTTACTTTTCTATATAAGAGAATTTTTATATTGTTAGTGGCAAGGAAACAATATCAAATATATAGTTTGGTCAATGATGCAAAAATGAAATATGTTTAATTAAAAAATTTATAATTTTTCATTTTTAGAATTTTCGAGTAGTCGTTAATCAGTTGGTATAGGCATATAGGATGTATGTTTCTCCGTTACTTTAAAGTTTTCCTTTGGAATCATAGGTAGTATTGATTGTTCTAGGTTTTAAAATATTTTCACTTGTTTCTCTCCTTTTTTCCAACTCGGTCCCTGAATTCTTGAGTACGGTATTTATACTGAATTTTCCGTATTGTATGTAAGATTCTGTGATTTTTGGAGGAAAAGAGTTTTACGAAGTTTTTAACAACTGATGGATGCGAAGATGAATTTATAGGAAATAGAGAAAATTCAACTTTTCCTTGCGAGCGCACTAGACTACAAAGGTAAAGAATTTCAATCTTTTCTTAGAGCTCGTGTGCCATGAACGGGGCCGTACATGGACAGTCGGACTTAACTCAGGCAAAGGATCACAATTTCTGATGCTGCCACCAGATAGCGACTTGTGGAAGCATAATGTCACTCTCCGCTATCCATACGAAGGTTTTTAACAACTGCCTAACGTGAAGATGAATTTAGGAAACTGAAAATTCAACTGCTCTTGCGGAGAATCGAACCCACTTCCCCAAGTCACCATCTGATGGCAGTGTCAGCAATTGTGAGCTCAGACCTCAGTTAGGTCCGATCGTCCATGTACGGTCCCGTTCTGTGCACACGAGCTCTAAAGCCGGGGTTTTCCTAGGAGTAGAATTTCTGCACCGAGTACAGAGTGGAATGGTTTCCTAGGAATAGAAACCTATTCCTAGGAAAATCTGGCTTAAGGAAAGATTGAAATTCGTTGCCTTTATAGTCTAGTGCGCTCATCCAACAAGTGAGAAGACGTGGGTTCGATTCCCCGCAAGCAGTTGAATTTCTCCCTTTCCTAAATTCATTTTTGCATCAGCCAGTTGTTAAAAACCTTCGTATGGATAGCGGAGAGTGATATCAACCTACCAAAACATTTTTATTTTAGAGTTTTAGGGGTGTACTCTGATGCGGTGCGTGTGCTCATTTTTATTGTGAAAACGACAGTCGTGAAGAAATTGATAAAAGAATAGCCTAATGGTATCTAACTCTTTAAAAAAAAAAGATCACCGTCTTATTATTTTTCGACATCAATTCATTTAAATGAAATATACTTTAATAGTAGAAAAGTATGGTGCATCTGCTAATGGAGTTTCACGTTAAATTCCCTATTTTTTCATTACTTTCTCTCTTCTATGTACTACTTCTTTTGTAGTGCGTCTTAATAAAAAAATTTTTAACATGTTGTTAACAAATGTAATATCGATATATTGCCAAAAATATTGGTTATTGCATACCTAGCATGCCATGACACAGAGGCCATGACACAGAGGACGCATGTGGATGACTTTTTACGTGGTAGAATTATCGGCCGCCTGGAATGTGGGCGTACTCAGATGGAAGTATCCGAGGAACTTGGAATTGCCCAAAGTGTCATCTCTAGGCTTTGGCAACGATTCCAAGATAACGGAAATGTCAGTAGACGTTACAGTACAGGTCGCCCCCGAGTTACAACGCCGATTGAAGACCGGTATTTGGCAGTAACTGCCAAAAGAAGCAGACGGAGCACAGCATCCGACCTGTCTCGTCAGCTATCTGCAGCCACGGGTACCACAGTTTCAAGGCAAACCGTGTACGTTTACGAGATATTGGTCTATATGCTCGCAGGCCTGTCAGATGTGTTTCGCTCACGGCAACTCACTCGGCAGCGATTAGCCTGGAGTAGCATTCAATGTGGACATCGTCACAGTGGGCTTGTGTGATGTTTTCCGGCGAGTCCAGGTTTAGCTTGCAGTCTGATTCACGTCGGACTTTCATATGGAGAACGCCAGGTACCCGTTACCACCAAGACAACATCATTGAACGACACCGTTACGGTGGTGCAGCATTGCTCGTTTGGGGTGGAATTATACTGGGTTCCAGAACAGATCTGCATGTTCAAACCGGAACCATGAAAGCCCAAATTTATCGGGACATCATTCTGGAACAACATGTACGTTTGTTTAGGGGTGTCATGGGCGCAGAATTTGTGTTTATGGATGACAACGCCCGTCCTCACCGAGCAAACATCGTAAACGAATACCTTGAATCTGAGGATATAACCCGTATGGAATGGCCAGCATTCTCACCTGACTTGAATCCGATAGAGCATGTGTGGGACATGCTTGGCCGACGAGTTGCAGCCCGTCAACCACCTCCTACACGTGTACCGGAACTTCGGAGAGCATTGCTTGCTGAGTGGAGTGATCTTCCCCAAGATCAGATCGATAATTTGATACTCAGCATGCCTAGGCGTTGTACGGACTGTATTTCATCGAATGGGAGACATACAATGTATTAACCATCATACCAACCACGTAATAGTAAGTTTTTGTAAAGGAGATATTTTTTACAATTGCTCCAGGGAGCAAAAATCGTAGTTTTTATGAATGGTATCATACATACACCATCGTTTTTGTTCTTTATCTTTTGTTTAATAAATGGGCTTTATGAATAAGTAACGTTTGTTTTGTTTGTGAACCTTTATTTGCCGGAGCTGGCATTATCCTTAATTTATGGACATGAGTGTATTTTTCGTAATATACGCATTTCAAATCGGGTGATTGTTTTTGAAACACCCTTTTATATTTTCTTTTGAACGTGTCTATTATAACGGAATTAAACTATTTTTTTTGCTAACAATATTTACACCATCTATCTTACGTCAAGAGCACATATACCACTACACCATATAATACAAATTTTATTTTTAAAAACTAAAGAGAATCTGTATGGAAGTTTTACTCTGTGTCTAACTAAAAAAAATCTAGAAGTTCAATCTCTTAAAGTAAATACGCATGTAAATAATTTATTCATTCATCCACCCAATGTAAATAATTTATTCATTCTCCGGTACTGAAGAAAATTTCACACTTAACAATGACGTAAATCTCTAAAATGGTCTCAATGGTAGGCTTTTAAAATAAGTGTCTTAGAAAATGGTTATAAAATTGGCTTTTGTGTTTTACTTTATGCTTTATTTCTCAAGCTGAAACTTACAAACAATATTCTATATAAACTTATGATCTGATTATCGATTTCATTTCCATCCGATGTATTGCTTGACACATTGCATTAATACTAAAATACTTCAAATATATTCAGGTTTATGCAAATTGTAATGAAACTGTTCGCTGCAATATTTGGCATCTTTTAGATTTCCGAATCATGATTTTAATGAAGATATAAAGAATAAATACGCCGCGCTCACACAAGAAATTCACAACAACGTCATTCAAATACCGTCCAGCTGTTTCTTCTATGCAATGTGATTGAGTATCGATTGTTTGATACAGTGGGTAATATGTTACGTAAATGTGATAAATCGGTTATTATGCATAATAACCGTACATGTTTAACCACCAATCCTCTCAATAAGTTTGATAAATTCGTCACATTTACCGTGATTATACGCAATAGCCACAACTGCCGTTAGTTAATTTGATAAATACTAGAAAAATTATAACCTTTACAGGTGATCATGAATAATACCCAAGCGTCGTTGGTTATAGTTAAGTTACAGTTAAGGTTGTAAAGTAAGAGCTTATATACATACAGGGTGTCCACAAAGCCCTGATTCGGCCTTTATCTCATCAATCGTTCTTTATAGAGGTATAGTTGCAATCTAAAAAATGCTCGAAATGGGTTCAAAAATCACCCTGTACCGGTTTTGAGTGGGAAATTACAATATGTCACAAAATAAAAATTCTAAATTTTTATATGGACACCCTTTTAATAAGAAAAACCAAAAACAAAAAAATTTTTTGAGAAGGTTATGGCTCTTTTCCTTTTGAGGCAAAGCAAAAAAAATTCACGTTTCTAAGGGCAATATTCACTGAGATATTTGAATTCAAAAACGTTGGAAAAGAACAGCATAAATGAAGAAAAGGAGCATTGTCCATTAGTTTATGCTGTTCTTTCCCAACTTTTCTCCGATTTTTGAATTCAAATATTTCTGCGAATATTTCACTTAGAAACATGAAATTTATTTTATTTTTTGGTCTTAGGAGAGACCGGGCAACAACTTTCTAACTGGGTTTTATAAGACAGGGTATCCGTATAAAAATTTAGATTTTTTTATTTTATGACACAGTGTATTTTCACGCTCAAAACTGGTACGGGGCGATTTTTGAATTCATTTTGAGCATTTTTAAATTGAAACCATCCCTCTACGACGAACGGTTGATGAGAGATGAAGGCCGATAGGTTACAAGACACCCTGTATACTCTGAGAAATTGAATTTTCTGGATGTTATGCCGAAACTGATATTTGGAAAGAAAAGTGATTTTGCCTCCTCCGGGAATCGAACCCGGGTCCCCTTGCATACCGAGCAAGTGCGCTAACCAATACACCTTTTCAATTCCTCATAACACGCATTAGTAGCGTGAAGCGCTAAGTGGAGTAGCAGCCTTAACTACAGCAATTTTCGCCCCAGTTGGCGTTTTCGTATGTGAAGAGATGGTATTTTTTTTTCAGGCCGAAATTAAGTCGGAATTAATTTATTGTATTTTTATTAAATATTTGTTCCTTTCGTCAAAACGTGATCTAATTTCGTGACTGGGATTTTCCATTCAATGTTTTACCCCAAAAAGACAGTTTTTAAAGAAGGTAAAAAGTTAAAAAGAGGGGCAAAAAAGTAATTCCTCCCTCGAATCTTCAAATTCGACGAGGACTCCCATCCCCATTCCAATATGGTATATTTTGACTCGCAGAGAAGCCAGAATTGTGGATTTGTTACTAGTTGGAATATTCATGTATAATTTTAAGTAAATTGGTAATTAAATTAAATTTGGGGTAAGAGTGGAAGCATACATGATTTGTGAAATTCCGTTAGCTTCTGGGAAGTCTCTTGCGGAATTTCTTTTGTACTTGCTCTATTTTTCAGTAAAAATGTACTTGGTGTAATAGCTGCGTGCGATAGCTACTCGTGTAAGGTTACAAGGAGCTTATGGAGAAGTTAGATTTGTGATCGTGTTGCTACCTGTTGTGTCCTTTACATTTCAACTATTTGTGAAAGTTCGAATTGACCTAGTATCGATATTTTTTTATGTCAAGTTCTTCCTTTCTTATTATTTGATCTGTCATTTTAATATAATTGTGGTATTCCTTCAGGGAGAGAGTAGGGATTAAAAAGGTTACGCCCCCACCTCCATTTTTCTTGTGTTGAGGTAACTGGAACCAATGAATATGTACTAACCTAGTACCTACTTAAGAAAGTAGGCGACTTTATCAACTGTGGTGTGAAAATGAAGAAAGATAAAACTCCCGAGTCAGCACAGGCTTCTTTCATAGGCCGAAAAGGTGAGTATCGAGAAGTAGAGGACAACGAAACTTCATAGATAGTTTTGAAAACCTTTTTAAAAGCAAAATTGGTAATTGGTTCTTGTCAACCTCACAAATAAAAAGTCAGTAAAGATTTTTGTTAATATACTAACCGCGAAGTTAAGGCTCGTCGGGAAGCAAAATTTGAAGGAATAATAAGTACCATATCTGCCTTTTAATAGCCCCACGTTCAAGACAAAGGTATGATTTGACGTGTTCTGTCCTTTCTTTCACCTCTCAATTTTTATAGTGCGGGAAAAATTTTTTCTCCCATTTGCCTCATACAGTATAATGCCGGTTAATATTTACGGGAGGGGAGTGAGTTTTCTATATACCAAAGTTGTTGATTAACATTGTGAGTTTTCTGGATGCTAAGCTTGCTTTGCACACCGGAACAATAAAATGTTTGAGCTTTTATTATTGAAAGGAATTTTCCCTTTTTATTTTGATTTTTAAGCACAACCAGCCTTGGTTTCCACTTGCTTCCTTCAGGGGAAAGTAGAACCAAAACGACCAAATAGAAAATGAAATTAATGTTGAAAAGGGGACACTGCAGAAAATAAATTTAAAACATTAGCCGTAAAAAAAGTATGGTTAGAAAACTGCTGCTAAATTTTCAAGAAGTTTCGTTGACTTCTCCAACGTAGGTGCTACGTTGAATTTGCGCTATAGAAAAGTGCACCTCGGTGTATCTTATCTACTAATAAATATTCATTAAGGTCAGGTATTCGTATACGTTTGATATTATGTTTGTCTCCAAGGGCCACATTTATCCCGCAGGCTACGAGTTCATCATATATGACCTAGAACATCGTTGAAAGATGTTTTATTGTTGCTTGGGGGGTAATAACCACTCTATGATGAAAATATTTTGTCTATATAAAACTGGCATATCAAATTTGTCGATGTCATGCTCAATCAACTCAAAACATAAAATTTGCCCATAGAATTTGTATTTATGTCATTTTAAACTCCCCAATGCAGTTTATAATGCATACTTTGGCTAAAAATCATAAAAACTCACAAATTTATCAGTTATCACAGATTTTGTGATTTTTCTTGAGATTTATGGAAAACCGCGTACTAGTTTAAAATTTTATTCATACAATGTTTCAATTTCAACGCAACACCACTTTGCCATAATATGTTATTGAAAAGATCAAAACAAATTCGTACTTAGTAGTTTCGTTGTCATTAATAATTCTTCCGACTGAAATAATTTTTGAAATAAAATGCTTTTACTCAAAATAATACAGAAGCATAATGAATACAAATCTCGTAAAGAAAAACTTTCTTTCATGGATATGTTATGTATGTGAATATCTTTCTACCATGGATATGTTATGTATGTGAATATCTTTCTACCATGGACATGTTATGTATGTGAATATCTTTCTACCATGGATATGTTATTTATATGAAATCTGTTTCAAATATACTTGGCTGCTACTAGTGAATTTAACAGATGAGTAACTGAGCCGAAAACATTTTTTCACTCTATCCCTCTAAGCCTTATCTTAAAGCCCAAGGGGTTTCAGATAAAACATTCTGAGGAAAATATAAATAAATAAATAAATAAATAAATATATATATATATATATATATATATATAACCGCCTTTAAAAAAAATGCGGTTATATTTATTGACTTTTTTTAAAATGTGAAATAGGAAATTGGCATATGGATAGCATTAATATTTTTAGTTCCTGTTTTCGTGTTTTTATTTCTGTATCAATACTGATTAATTATATGAGTTGTTTCACCAGAAATGTTCGTAAGAAATATAAATTCTACGGTTCATTTTAAAATTCAAGTAAAATATGAAAAATGATCAGCAAAGAAAGCACAATTTTTATCAGATAGTTTATTTCCTCGAAAATGATCACTGAGGAAAATACAAAAATCAAAATTTTTATACGGTCCGCAATTAACAATTGTCAGTTAGTAAAATTTAGCCTTTCTCTATTATACCTTTTCTTAATTCCATAACAGTTAAATGAAAATTCACTGATATATCGGAGATGGAAATTCCTGGTTTTCTTGAATTTTTCATTTGAGGCCATATAAAAATATCAATTGTTGATTTTATCTAATTATCATTCTTTTTTGGGGGAGTGTCAACTGTCACAGAATCACTTTTTACTGATAGTTTTACATATTTTACTTGAATTTTAAATTAACCATAGAATTTTTATCTCTTTAGGACACTTTTGTCAGGCATACACAGGAATCCAAAAATATATGATCACTTGGCATTCATCCATTTAACTGAAGATGCTTACACAGCAGATGTTGAGACTTTGAAACCAATAGGCAGTTCAAGAATGACTTTATGCGAGAAAATATTTCTCGCCATTGTACGGTTATACTGACTTGGAACTTACTTATACTTATTTAGAACTTACGTTTTGCAATAAAACTGAAGAAAATCTACAAAATAGTCCAGCTGTGGAATGAAATTTTTTTCAGTTGAAAAAGTTAAATGTGCTAATAATTTTCAGAAAGAATTAATTTGATACAGAAGAAAAACTGGTAATGCTTCTACCTAAATACAGTATGTGTTTATTTGAACTGGATATGATGTAGAATATTTCTTTGCATTTTCACAATGGTGCTGAGTTATGTTCGTACATCTCCTTTATTTTAATACCATTTACATAGTTGCTAGCCAGACGTAAATAAGAAAGATGTAGAATGAATGAGCAGCAAGTGCAATTTTCAACTACTATCGCCGTAAAACAGCATCTTTGACAATGTCAGGAAAAGCAATGTATCAAACAAGAAAATAAGAGCAAGATCATTGAAAATGTGAGAAAACGGTAGCCGAAACTCTCCAGTTTCACTGCATTTTTTGACGTTTGTGAATTATGATAGTTTTTTCACCATAAACATTTTTTCACGTAGTGGTTGAATATAATGCACAAAAGAATCTGAGGATTTATAGAATACATTTTATGCAGACTGAAGTTGGAATAAGAAAATTCTATAAACTTTCTCATATAAAGGATCTGTTATTACAACAATATCCTCTGTATAATATTTCAAGGTGAGGATTGTTTAAATTTTTCCTGTACTCAAAACCGTTTGAATTTTTTAAGGTATCAGGATTTTCTACATTTCTTTAGATGGTATAGATTTCACTATCCTATGTATAAAAGATATTACTTTCTTCCATGTATCATTGGATTTCCGACGTTATCGAGATAGAACATGAATGACACTGTGGGTTACCATAGAACAAACACCGGAAATTCTGACGATTTTTTTCCTAATTTTATACGAAAAAAGCCAGATAGATTCGAATAATCCCTATATTTTGCAGACGAGGAAATGTTTACTTTAACTCGAAAAATCGGGCAAAACCAGTTCGTTCTTGGTACACGTGAAAGAACGGGAAACTGGTTTATCTACGCATAACTTGTGTAATAATTTATTTTCAAGTAATTGAGAAGCATCTTCAGTTTCTCTTGAACATATTGGATTGATACAGTGTTTCTCAATCTTTTTCATCCCATGGCTCTATTTTTACCATATTTTCTTCTCGTGCTCCCTCCCCCGTTTTATCCAGGGCCTCAATCCTCATCGTTTCAACCTCAACCCTCAACATTTTCAAGAAGGTATTCGTTTTTATAAATAAGATCGATCTCTGGAACCTCGGGCCAAGCATGAATCTAGAAGGTTGTATGGTATTAATTCCTTCCAACAGCAAAATTAAATGGGGAAAATAGGCTTGTGTAAAATATGGGACGATCCAAAGAATTTTATAAGGTTATTTGAATTACCTTACAACTTATACATTATTACTTATTCATTAAGAGAGTTAAATTACGAATTGAATTTAGCGTTCATTAATTTAGAAATTTAGGTTTAGTGGAATGCTGTGAAGAGGGGGAGGGTTCGAAATATATACACCCAAGTTCATCTTAAACACCGAAAAAGAAATATTAATCAAATAGAATGAAGTAAACATCTAGACACAATGAGTCAGTCACATCAATGAAAGATTAAATTGATTCATTACACTTTTAATGAGAGAAAGGTATTTAGAAAAAAAATAATGGGGGCCCCATTAGAATAATACCAACATTAAAATTTCTATCATGAAATTCTATAACAAAAGGTGACCTTTTAAACAAAAAGAGGGACAAAACTCGGGAAATGAACGAGAGGGGTTCAAAATATGTGGGACGGTAAATTGATTTCAATTAAGGATACGTCCGGGGGAAGGCGTCAGAAGCCGAGCCGTAGGGGCGACGTTGACCTGGAGACTGGCAGCAAGTAGGCGGTGGATGACCTGAACCGGGAGACTGGCAACTCAAGCGCAGTTAGGCGTTGGACGACCTGGACCGCGAGACTGACAGCTCAATCGGAGATCGGCAACTCAATGGATGAAGGACCTGATCAGGAGTCAGGCCATACTGCTGGATGCCTAAGATGGGGGCCTCGGGCTGAGTTATCCTCCATGTTCGGAAGACAGCCCAGTCAAATCACAGATGGGTGGCAGTACTTGCCAAATGTATCTTGTGAAAGAAGTTCAAAAGATGGAATTTTCAGAGGAACTGTCAGATCTAATTAAGGGTAGATCTGTATCCGTTACGAGTAAGCTAAAATGTCTCAACCCCTTTTTTTTGGATCCTACTGGTGTTTTCGTGCTGGACGACGACTCCTCAACAATGCTGAAATTGCCTTTGACAGTAAATATCAAGCAGTGATTCCTGCAAGTCACAGGCCTTCTCTTCTGATATTTGAGCATTACCATAACTAAAATTTTTATGTTTTTATAACTAGAACTTTCCACAATCCTTGCTGAACCTTGTTCGTGCTGTCTTTTGGCCACTTGGTGGAAGAAATCTGCCAAGAAAGGTTGTACATAATTGCGTAACTTGCTTCCGTGTTCCCAAAACTGTGTCTCAAATTATGGTGACCTTCCAAGGGACAGAGTTACTCCGAACCCACCATTCAATATCTGTGGTGCTTTCCAAGTTAAGATCACTGGTCAGAGGAAGGGATCTGTGAAGAAAAAATCTATATTATCTTTATCTGCTTTGTGGCAAAAGCGGCTCTCGTAGAGATAGTTTGAGTTTTGACTTCTGAATCGTTCATTGCATGCTTGAAGCGGTTCTCTGCAAGAAGGAGTTTAGTTTTTTTTTTCTGATAATGCTACCAATTTCGTAGGTGCTCAAAGGGTGTTGAAGAAGCTCAACCAGTTGGTTGTTGTGGTTCCCAACTTCGAGGCGCGAATGCGAGCCGATCTTCCCCCTTTAAAAGTCTCGCTACAGCGAGTAACAGACCTACAAACGGTACAAATGTAATTCAATCATTTCACTTCCCATAGATGACGATAGACCTGAGTTGTGCTCGGCTTGAAAAAAAAGTCAGTTTGTTGAAACACCTAATGTCTGTGACTGATTCCTGTCGTCGCAATCTGTAAACTGGAACTTCATTTCTCCTCATATAAATTAATGTTATAATAGCAACCTGCAGCCGCTACTGTTGTGGTGGGTTGGTAAGTCATGAAGTCAGTGATGGGAAATAATCAGGGTTCAAACCAACACCTTCTAAAGCTTTTTCAAACCCACCCATATGAAAACTAGACTTTTTTATTTTATTTCTTCTGAAAGGGTGCCATCTATCGCCCAAAAGTTGAAGTACTTGTATTTATCACACATTCATGATATAGATCTATTCATCTCTGACTATGCCTTTTTTAGCCAGAACGATATCGTGGCCCAATATAGATCAATATTGGAAACTGAAATTTTAAGGTATAGATCTATATCTTTGTGCTACTTGACTTGGGTTTGATTCAGCAGATCTGGAGCCCCTGACACCGGGTCATTTTCTCGTCGGTCGTCCCATCAGAACTAATCCAGAGCCAAAACTGATTGATGCAAATGACAATCGTCTGAATCGTTGACAACGTACATCCAAGTTTGTGCACAGCCTCTGGAAGAGATGGTATAAGGACTAATTGAAAACACAGCAGCAGCAAACAAGTGGTGCTTCAACAATGAAAATGTGAAACAAGGTAACGTTGTTCTTCTGAATGAAGATTACAGCGCCCCTTGTAGTTGGCGACTGGATCGCATTCAAGGTGTGGTCAAGGGGTCTGATCAAGAGGGTGAGAGTGGTGTTCGTCAAGACAAAGAATGGTGTCATAAAGAGAAGCGTCTCTGAAAGTTATCCCCTTCCATTCCAAGAGCAATATCCCTGATGTAAAAATTTGCATCTCTTATAAATTGGTGTTGTTAGTACAACCATAAAAAGTATTTCTAAGAATTTATTCGCAACAAAATATTCTTATTAATTATTTGATTAATAAAACTGGGTGCACCCGCCCAGAGCCGACTTGAAAGGGGGCCCCAAAATGGGCCATTTTCTGGGTCCAAAAATGGGCCAGAAGAGGCCTAAATCCAAATTCTTGCACAGGAATGGCTAGTTACGGCACTGCTCGGAAGAACAAAAACTGGTGTTAGGAATTTGAAAATACATGGTGGTTTTGAGCGAAATATAAAAAATATCGTTGCAGAACACACCAGTTTCAAAATCTTCTCGAAAGATAACGTTATAGAGAGATTTATCATAGTAATGGTTATTGTTGTATCGAAAGAAGTTTAACACTAGACTATAGGCAATGAAAAAAAATATCATTTTAGATTATCTCAAATTATAATACACTTACAAATAATACACTTACAAATAATACACTTACAAATAATACACTTACAAATAATAAACTTACAAATAATACACTTACATATGGATGAAATAACCCTGCTGCATCAGAATGAACTAAAAAAAAATCTGATGGAGAAAAACATTTCTATGATTTAAGGGGGATCGAGTGAGAAAAACATTCTTCACTGTAATCAAAAATATTTTCACAATTCCGTGCAAATAAAAAAAAAACGGAAACGATATAGGCCGCATCCGTCTACTCATGCTTCAAAATACGTTTGGCATTCACTAACGAAAGACTTGAGAAAGAATAATAAATAGCGTACTGTAACATCGGTAAGATAAACAAAATGTGACTTGGGAGAGAAAAAAAGTGTAATAATAACTTTTTGGCCCATTAGATTCCATCCGTCTTTATATAAGAATCACCGATTAAATGAAAGAAAGGTTAATGCATCTGACTGCTTCCGCATTTAAACTGTCGAAGTTGAGCATTAATGTCAGAGATTTTCAATTTGAGCTCCCCTTGAAAATGAGTAGTTGAACCTTTTTTTTTGTGAAAATGATTTCTTACATTCTTATACCGACTTTTAGTTTTATACCTTCATCCTTTTCGAATCGTTGTTCATGGGACATTTGGAATGAAACTCTCTTTTAAACGAGAAACTCTAATGACTTCTAAGAAATTATCTATTCCTCTCCTTTTCCGGAACGATTTTTTCATTAGAAAACCTTTACCGTAGATTCATTGAAAATTTTACGTCGCGTTGGAGTTTATCTCATCCGTACGTGTTCCTAGTTTTGTTTTTATTGTGCAAAATAGTTTCAATTTCCTATTCTTTGTTTGCGGTGTATTTTCAACAGAAGTAAGTAACGCACAGAAGCAGGGAATAATAGGATTAAATTTTCAAAACCGGAAGAGGTGTTCAAAAGATTCTGAAAACTACTTTTTTGCATTGAGAAAAACATATTCGTTCGCGTAGATTATAAGAATGAAGATTCACTATATAGCCGAAAGACAAAGGACACTTGGGATTTTAGACAGTATATATATATTTCAAATATCTAAAAAAATACTTGATGAATTATTCTGTAACGTCGGGCATGTAAATAAATATGTTGATATATGAAGCGCATGCCTAGTGAATTTTCCTTTAAAAGCTCATATCTTATCGAATATTCGATATTTTCATTTCAAATTTCAGAATAATGCCTTTTCTTGGACATTGCCAAGTTTTCTGTAAGTTTTGTGAAGTCGAGTTCAAAGTTTCGTATGTTATAAACATACGAAATTGGACACGTGAAGAAAATTGGAATGCGTTCTGAAGAAACCTCAAAGCTCCGCGAATATACATGCTATTTTTACAAAAATGCCTACAAATATTACACATAAGTAAAATATTTTGTGAAAGTTGCATGGTTGACCTAAAATATATCCTTTCTTTAGATTCTATTTTTTGTTGGTTCTATGAGTCCCGACTGAATTTTGATGGGAAGTGTGAGCTTCAGCGTTTTTTTTACAGAATAATTCACTAAATATTTCTATAGCAATTGGAAATAATGTCTGAAGTCCAAAGTATGCGGAGACTTTTGGCTATATAAGTGAGAGTTATATAATAGTTCTCATATATAACTAGATAAATATTTCCAATTTGAAATTTCTGAAATTTATTATTAAACACAAAACATATCACAGATGCAAAACACATATTACATTCTAAAAATTACACCCAAGGGATCACACGATCCGTCCAGGGTTCCATAATTTGTATAAACTTGTCAATAGACCATTTTTTTATATTTCACGTTATTCAAGTTATAATCATGAAATATGCACACATTGGTTTGAATTTTCTACTCAACAGATCTTATTGACGTAAAAATGTTTTACCACATTTTTCTGATTTTATTTCATGATTTAAATTGTTATATTCTGCAATGTATAAAAATTGTTTTTGAGTAACGGTTTTATTCGGCTTTATAACTTCATATTGGATTCCAGTTTGCATATTTTGTCCCACTGTTTTATTTTGAACCACACGGGAAGGTTTTTCTGAATAAATAATAACATTTTGTAAAGGTAAAGTTTTTGATTATTGAATCTATAATCATTATATTGCAGTCCTGGATTATTGAGATTTTTTGGGATACATTATTAATTACTTTTTGCAAAGCATTTTTGACCATGTCGATATTAGAGTCATAGTCCTCACCCCAAACTGTAATTGGCAGAACCCAAGCAAAATATATTGTTCGAAGAAAAATTGGGGAAATGATATTTTTCAATGAGTAGATTCTAATATTGATGAATTTCAGTTTATTACTTACTGCCATTGTTTAGGATTTCCATTTAAGGTTTTTATTAATTGTAATACCCAAATAGTTAAATTCGTTGGCTTCTGATATCTGTTCACAGTTACAACATTCTCTTAGGCAATCTTTTATATGATATTCGATTTTAATAGGCTCTATGTTTTTATTAGTATATAATTAGAAGTAAATAAATTCAGTTTGTTTAAGATTCAGGGTTAGCTTGTTACATTTCAACCAACTTAAAATCACCAAGATAACATATTCAGCTTTATTTTTGAGAGGTGATTGGTATGTATAACTATTGCTGTATCATCGGCGTAACTTATGATGTTCTAATTTAATTGCAAATATTGAATATCGTTTACATAGATTCGAAATAAAATGAGGCCGAGTACAGATCCTTGAGGGACCCCACAAATAATTTCCTTAAATGAACTGGTGTGGTTATCAGTTTTAACTGCCGCTGTGGTGGTCGAGTGGTTATAGTGCCGGACTCGTGATGCGAGGATCCGGGTTCGAACCCCACAGTGGTGGTCGGCTGAAGTTGGTTTTCTGTGGTTCCCAACTTCAAGGCGCAAATGCGAGCCGATCTCCCCGTTAAAAAGTCTCGCCACAGAGAGCAACAGTCCTACAACGGTAAATCATTCAACCATAACACTTCACTCATAGTTAGTAAAACTGGGGGCAGATGACAGCACTACACATAACAAGCATTACACAGAAACAAACTTTACGTCAGGTTGCACTACACGTACACGCACATTCCCGCATGTACCGATTCGTTGGGGGGTTCCGCGGGGGGGGGGTGCATGTGTGGTGTAGCAGTAGTAGGTAGGGGCTCGGGGATCCATGATGTTCTTAAGTCAGCCACCTCGTTGGGCAATTTCCCTGTTGTGGCGTTATATTTGTATTTGTTGTTTTCTATGAGTGAGATAACTTTTAAACCAATTATAAGCAATTACCCTAATTCCGGATTTATATATTTTTTCCAAGAGTATATTACGATCGACACTGTCAAATGCTGTGCGTAAATCAAGAATAATTGCACTAGTTTTTTATTGTTATTAATATTTTATATATACACTCGGAAAGTTTAAAAATTGCCATTTTTGTATTTCTATTTTCAAAGAAGCCAAATTGATTTTCAGCGAAGTATGCTTTAGAGTTGAGGAAGCTCATTATTTTACATTTGATTACTCTTGTTCTATTATTTTAATACTAATTTAATTTTGAGAAATATGTACTGACAATTAGGTACTGAAAATCTAAAATTTCAAATATCCGATGAATATTTTATATACAGGGTGTCCTGTCAGTATTCATGCGGTGTTTATCTCATCAACCGTCCGTCGTAGAGGCATGATTCCCATTTAAAAAATACTCAAAAGCCGTTCAAAAATTAACCTGTACTAGTTTGACAGTGAAAATACAAAGTGTGTCGCAAAATGAAATAAAAATCTAAATTGTTATGCGGTCCCTTCCAATTAGAAAGTTGTTGCCCTGTCTTTTCTGAGCTCCCCTCCCCAAAAAATCCCATGTTTTTAACTGCAATATTCACTGAGGAATTTATTTTAATTCAAAAATCGGAGAAAAGTTGGGAAATAACAAAAACTAACGGACACAACGCTCCTTTCCTTCATTTATGCTGTCTTTTCCCAACTTTTCTCCAATTTTTGAATTCGAATGTCTCAGCGAATATTGCGGTTGAAAACATAGGATCTCTTTTGTTGGACTCAGAAAAGACAGGGCAACAACTTTCTTGATGGAAGTTAATACACAGGGGACCGTATAAAAATTTAGATTTTTTTTTGTTTTGATTGTAGTTTATTTACTGATTATCTTATTATTTTTTATTGGGACAGACTATTTTCACTCTCAAAACTGGTACAGGGTAATTTTTGAATACGTTTCGAGCATTTTTTAAATTGAAACCGCACCTCTACGAGACAAACGGTGGATGAGATAACGCATTAGCACTTACAAGGACACCCTGTATGTTTCTACTACATTTTATCATCGTAGTTTAATGAACATTTTTTCTGATAAAAGTAACTAAATACATTTTGACATGATTTTGGGCGTTGTACAATTTTTAACGCAAAAACATGCATCGCCGAACAAGGGAAACGTTTTAATTTTACACACAATAACCATAACTTTATATGAAATCCCAAAAACACTACTTTGAGAATAATACTCATGAAAGCAGGTTCCTTACTTATTATTTATTCTAAGCAGGTTTCGAACTGTAAATTTGTGCGCTAAAAAATCCGTCGACTGCCAAACGGCAGAATAATTAAAATTCATGAGTGTTAATTATGTTTTCTGACAAAAGCGTGAATTTAAAGCAATTCAGAGGTCTCTGAAATTTTCTTACAATGCAAACATAAAAAATGAGGGTGTTGTATTTCTCGATATAAAACAAATTGTAGTTGTAGTTTCTTCAATGGTGAATTATCATGATATATGGTCAAAGTCAAGTATCATACTGTTTATTTTTCTTTCAAGTAGGAAAGTATAACTACATATGAAACTCTTTTTGAGAAGTAGGTTAGTAAAAAACTAAAACTCTAAAACTTCTTTAAATATCTGTCAAGGTTAAGGTCTATTCAAAAATGTTGACTCTCATATAAAGTACCACCTGAAACAACACAATTGAACGTTGGAACACAGCCAATATATCTATATATACACACATATCATAGAGTCATAAATTAAGTCGAGTGACTACATTTTTTTTTCGTATACATTTGTTTAGACAGTCACCAAAGAGCATTATGGCAGACTTGGTCGAACGAAACAGCGAAAAATAGAAGTAATCGAATATCTCTTAGATAGACGGAAATAGTTCCCTTTAATACACACAAAAAAAATTTTTCTTCACATTTTTATTTTATCTAAAGAATAAAATAATCGAATAAAGGATGCAGAAAATTTCTCTCGGTTGAATTTAATAATACTGTTCTGAAAGCAATTACAGTCAAATCTCGATATGCAGTGGCCGATAAAAACTTCAGGTTATCGTGAGTTTGACTTATCAGAAATTCCGATTTAGAGAGGGGAAAATTATTTATTAAAATACCAGTGCTATTTATGGATATTGTGTTAGTAAAACATGTCAAACTACTGGAGATGAAAAACTTGCAAATTATTCTAATGCACTCATATTTAATTATTGAATGGAAATATTTAGAAATAAACTAGACGTACACACTGTATTATGGAAATAGACGCCTACATGATACTCGTATAAATCAAATGAATTGCAAATAATTTGTACACAAGATTGTTTTCTGTCAAAAAAGCAGTGATGTTTGACTACTTGTCTCTCTCTTGTCCTTCTTTCGTGAGAAAGTCATTCACTTTTGCAAGCAGGCAAATAAATCCGCGTCAACACATTGTCTTCACCAGAGGTTTTTAATGTTAAAGGTCTTGCGGAACCCTTGATGATTCCGAGGCTTTTCCACGGAACATAATTTTTTTAAACAATTTTTCTTGATGTACGGGTGTCCTGTAAAGTTTAAAAGTTCTGCGGTTGAAGAGAGAGAGAATTCTCATACACTAGTTGTTCTAAAACATTTTTTTACGACTCAAAATTTTCAAATGAAACAGAAAATGCTATTTATAACGTTTTATCCGTCGCACGGACATGAGAACCACCTTAAGGTTTGAAAATTCAATATAAAATCCTCCAACGAACTGCACAAACCAATAGAATGTGAAGTAAAACAGAGTCAAAGTACGGTCAGTTTTAATCCAAATAGCACACAATTCTCTTTATGCTAGCAAATGTTTTTTTATTATCACATGATGTTACATGACACGTTCTGAGTGGACAATGAAAGCGCCAGTGGGTTATCTGGGGATGTGGAGTCTCGAACATTCCAGTGCGCCCGCTCACATGCAGATAATAGTCACTCGTTGGAATAACAAAATAACTTGAAGAAAAAAAAACTTTTGCAGCGGTTCATTTCCTGAGAACTCTTTTACTAATTGAACACTCTATTACGATAAAAAATTCATAACAAATACAAAATATTTTTATAAGAGCATAAGTAACAAGAAAACTTGTTTCTTTAAAAGTTTTCCGGTTTTCGAGATTTTTAAGGGTTCCGTGAAGTTTGATTCTCCGATCCACGGAACTTTCCGTGGATCGGAGAATCAAACTTCACGGAACCCTTAAAGAATCATTGGAAACCTAGGGTCTACACTCTCTATAAAACGTCGCACTGTACCAATGGCCAAAGTCGCTTCTTTGTTCGAAAGAAGAGGAAAAAAATAAGAATCTTTGTCCCCAGAATTATCATCTTTATCATGCAATGAATTAACAACGTCCTCATCAGACATGTGATCGCTAATCAGTACCATATCATCAATGTTGAGGAACGTATCTACATTTGCCTCTACATCGAGAGTATTGTATTCATCCTGGTGGAATCTTCCAATTCCCACAAATGATACATACTGGGTACATTTGATCATTGATCATTTTTGTCGCACCACGGTCATTTCCTGCACACGAGGGCTAATTAGACCAGGACCTACAATTTCTTGCCGATTCCGAACGGCAGGCTTGTTTTTTATACTCATCGAGAGGTTGGTGCGCTAACCCCCTCGATGGGGGACCCCCTGCGGTAGAAATTTTTTTCTGCGGTCATGTCACCGTTTCTTTTGCACCCCTGTGTCAGGAAAGTTTTCTGACAAGGACGAACCGGGTATCGAACTCGCGAAACCTCTAAACATCCTTTGGTACTTTAGGCGAGTATCTTATCGACCTGGGCTATCGCGCGCCCCCTTGGTACATTTTGATCACCAAAGAAGTCCATAGACTCTAAAACAATTGACAATCGTTTGTGGTGAAACATCTTTAATCCAGGCGCAAGAAAATATCTTTGGTCTCGATTCGGCTCGTGATATTATTGGTACACGTCATCAATTGCCGCTCTTAACAGTCATTTTCTGTACGAATGTTCAAGACGCTTAACAATGCCTTGAACTACAGGTTGCAATTTTGCGGTTATGTTGGCTGGTAAAAATTTCAAAACGATGGCTTTAAAATTAGGAACTTAATAATGTGCAGGACAGTTGTCAACGAACATTGACACTTTGCACTTTTCTAAATGAAAGTTTTGATCCAACTACAGAATGTACCGTTCAAATAAATCTGAGGTTATCTAAGAAAAGATTGTTCTTGTCGTAATGTTTCTTGTTCAAAAATAGAAATATACTGAAGAGCCAAAAAAACTGGTACACCTGCATAATATCGTGTAGGGCCCCCGCGAGCCCGCAACACGACGTGGCGCACGAAGTGCCGCAACACGACGTGGCATGGACTCGACTAATGTCTGAAGTAGTGCTGGAGGTAATTGACACCATGAATCCTGCAGGGCTGTCCATAAATCCGTAGGAGTAAGAGGAGGTGGAGATCTCTTCTGAACAGCACGTTGCAAGGCATCCCAGATATGTTCAATAATGTTCATGTCTGGGGATTTAGGTGGCCAGCGGAAGTGTCTAAAGTCAGAAAAGTGTTCCTGGAGCCACTATGTAGCAATTCTGGACGTGTGGGATGTCGCATTGTCCTGCTGAAATGTCCAAGTCCGTCGGTATGCACAATGGGCATGAATGGGTGCAGGTGATCAGACAGGATGCTTACGCACCTGTCACCTGTCAGAGTCGTATCTAGACGTATCAGGGGTCCCATATCACGCCAACTGCACACGCCCCATACCATCACAGAGCCTCCACCAGCTTGAACAGTCCCCTGTTGACATGTAGGGTCCATGGATTCATGAGGTTGTGTCCATACCCGCACACGTCCATCAGCTCGAAGCAATTGGAACCGAGACTCGTCAGACCAGGCAACACGTGTTTCCAGTCCTCAACAGTCAAATGTCGGTGTTGTCGGGCCCAGGTGAGGCGTAAAGCTTTGTGTCGTGCAGTCATCAAGGGTACACGAGTGGGCCTTCGGCTCCGAAAGCCCATATCGATGATGTTTCGTTGAATGGTTCGCATGCCGACACTTGTTGATGGCCCAGCATTGAAATCTGCAGCAATTTGCGGAAGGGTTGCACGTCTGTCACGTATAATGATTCTCGTCAGTCGTCGTTGGTCCCGTTCTTGCATGATCTTTTTCCGGCCGCAGCGATGTCGTAGATTTAATTTTTTACCGGATTCCCGATATTCACGGTACACTCGTGAAATGGTTGTACGTGAAAATCCAAATTTCATCGCTACCTCGGAGATGCTATGTCCCATCTCTCGTGCGCCGACTATAACACCACGTTCAAACTCACTTAAATCTCGATAACCTGCCATTGTAGCAGCAGTAACCGATCTAACAACTATTCCAGGCACTTGTTGTGTTATATAGGCGTTGCCGACCGCAGCGCCGTACTCTGATTGGTTCCATATCTCTTTATTTGCATACGCATGCCTGTACCAGTTTTTTTGGCTCTTCAGTTTAAAATGATGAATCTAATAAATAATTTGATGATGCTAAACAATTCGAAACAAATGGCTTTGATATCTTTTAAATTCGTATAAGTTGTTTCAAAAGTAATAACTGGCTTTTAGAAATTGCCGCCATTTGTTTTTGGGCTTGGTGATAAGGACACGCGATGAGCAATTACGATATCTAATATAATTGGAGTAATTAGTATGGTATAGACGATATTATTTTGACTAGTTAGTAAACAAATGACTAGTTCGTAACAAATGGTAAAAAGCTTTTCACGTTTTCAATTACACTTGCCTGTTCACATCAATAGTTACTGAAAATGCTCTTGACAAAATGAAATAAAATATATATAAACTTATGTGTGAGTTCAGTAAAACTCTTCTTAACGGACACCCTCAGATGTGGTTTCGAGATGTGGGTACAGTCAACACGGTGTCGTGTGCAAAAGCGAGATACATCTAAAGCTGCAGACTACTGGGTTGTAGACTTTAAGGATGGCTCTTCAATGAACTTCATGCACACAGTCCACGTTGCTTCAAAGGACATCGCATTAATAAGGTCGGGTTTACACTGGACCGATGCTACAATAATACGATCCGTGATATCCAGAAAGACTGATTAAAAACCTGAGTTTCAGGTTTTTAACAAATCCGTGTCAATGTCGCGGTTGTTTCGCTTATCACATCGGTGCAATGTTAACCCGGTGTTTGTATTGTTTCCGATGCGCACCGTAATTAATGATCTAGAGTTACGTAACGTAATGGTACAATCCATTAGGGGTACGCGTAAGATCCTCTGGAATGTTGGTTGTTCAGGACCAATATGATACTCTCCGTGTCGGTACATACGTCCTTTTTGACCTAACCGATTCGAAATTCGCATAGCGTTGTTCAGATTACGGTCAACACGAGCGTCGGTTTCGAAGCACGATAATCTACAATCGCAGAACTCTGCAATTCTTCCATGGTCGAATTCGGACACGCGATGAACAGCGTTTCGGCTTTTTACATGATTCATTCTTAGATCTCCCGAGTAGAAAAATCGGGAGAAAAGGTTTCCATTATGAGGAAAAACGGCTCTCTGGTAGGTACAAGGTGCTTACTGGTGCAAATGATTTTTATTTGTCTTGCTTTGCTAATTACACACACACATGCTTTCTCTACCATGCCATACGCATCATCAGATTTTTTTTCTTGATGTAATTCATACACCAGGTCTAGTAGTGTGCTAAAGTATCACGGTACATTCATTTTCATTAAAAGGATTCTCGATGTTACATTTCATCGAAGCAATAATTCAAAAGAATTTGGTGCTTATCTCAAGACTGACATTTTGGTTCAGTAATTCACGATTTGTCCAATAAAAATAAAATTTGGTTCTTAAGTAAAAGAGGTAGAAAAAGAGAATCTTTAATTTCAGCGATCTAAAATCAGAATAAGGATGTAAGGAACATCTTTGCACACCATTAATGCACGCTTCATTGCACTTGAATAATTGTCCTCTTTTGATCATTTTTTCTCTCAAGATATATAAAAACCTTACATTTAAATGAGGAAAAACAAATTGCTTAGACTAATTAGTGTCAGGCACCAGTAGAATGGCACTTTTAACGTTTTCACGCCTATAACGCCAGTTTTCAATGGTTCTCATACCTTTAGCGTGGACGAAAATCCTCAAAATTCGTTTAGAAATATCATTAATAATATATTAATATATTTCAAACTTGTTATACATATTTTCGATTTTATATGCTTTTTTATGCCAACACAATGTTTTACACATCTTCAATTTTTTTTTTGCAAATTTTCAAACATTAAAAAATGCGTTGTTAAAACCGTTGCGCGCATGATAAAATAGTATGACATCAACGCAATTAAAAAAAATGATTCAAAATAAATAAAACGGTGTATTTCATCAAACGATGTACAGTAATTGAGATTCATTCATAGTTATTTTAGTTATAAAAAAAAAGTAAAGTGTTGGAAATATTTAAAACATTACATCAACATAGCATATAACAACCAAAAATTATGTGTACGAAATTTGAAATAAATCAATGTTTAAATAATATTTTTAATGATATTTCTACTAGAGCATAGTTTTTGAGGCTTTTTGTCCATGTTCAAAGGTATGAGACCCCATTAAAGGTTCTTGCTAGCATAATTATTAAATTGAATCTACACGTTATTGAATCATAACGTAATTAACAATTCATTTTATCAGGTTATACCGTACGATTAGATTTTAGATAAAACACATGGATATAATGTATCATAAAGAAAAAAAATATGTGGAGTTCATTTCACATGATTTCAATTATAGGGTACATTTATTTCACGAAAACATCATTTATACAAACACAAGGCCACAACAAGCAAAATGGTCTAAGCGGTGTTTGAAAAAAGATGCCCATAATACAAATATGGCGATGAGATGTCATATACAGGGTCTTTATAATTAAAGTTCCACTTTGCCATACAAAGAAAACTACTGGACAAAATGTTAATCAAACTTGGTAATAGTTTACAGGAGGTCATGGGATTTAATTTTCCTTCCCCCCAAAGTTCAAAAACTCACCACCAGCGGGGAATGGCGCTGTATGCAAAACTGTTAAACGAAATAAGACATGAAGAAATCGGCTGTTTAAAATGTTTTTAATCGTTTCTAAAACGTGTTTACAAAGCATGTGGCGTCCACCATTTTCTGAAAGCAAGTTAAATCGCATTACTGCATTCTCAACGTAGCTCTTGGCATATCAGGAGGAATGTTACGGACATGACGGCGTATCACATTCTTCAATTCCGCCAAATTGTTTATGTTATCACCATAAACAGTGGCTTTGACGTAACCCCATAGCCAGAAGCCACAGGGGTTGAGATCTAATGACCGGGGTGGCCAAGAAATGGGGAAGTGTCGGCTTATAATCCGGTCATCCGTGAAATGGTGCTGGAGTAACTGTTAGAAACATGTACCAATGTCAGGTGGAACCCCGTCCTGCATAAAAATCGTGGTGTCTAAAATGCCACGTTGCTGAAATTCAGGTATCACGAAACGTCTTAACATCGACACTAAGCGAACAGCAGTCACAGTGCATGTCACGGGCCCAACAGTCAATTGCTCTTCAAAGAAAAATGGTCCAATTATGACACTAGCTGTCATACCACACCAAACGGTGACTTTAGCATACAGCTTTATATGCATACAGCGCCATTCCCTGCAGGCAGTGAGTTTTTGAACTTTTTTTTGGGAGGGAATTGAATCCCACGACCTACTGTAAACTATTACCAAGTTTAATAACATTTTGTAACCAGTAGTTTTCTTTTTATGGCCATTTCTAAGTTGAACTTTAATTAAAGACCCTGTATTTTTAAAATACAGCAAAACTGCAATTAAAAATGCAATTATAAAAACTAAAAACTATATACAGGGTGGCAACTATCGACCGCCCACATCTGATTTTCATAATTGAATGAAATATTGTTTAAAGTCATGTTTGAAAAATTAACTTCAGGGGTCATGACACTCTTAAATGAATAAAGTATCTCCAGCAATTTTGAGATACGATTTTTTCCAATTCCAATTCAGAAGTTTGGAAGATTTACGTGTTGCATCACAGCTTTTGATTGTAATTCTGCAACACAATCGACTCGAGTAACACAATAAGCATAATGAATGCAATCGATCACAGTTACAAGTTGTCACGATGAAATCTAACAGGTACAGTTTAAAAGTTTTAGTGCGTCTCATTTATGTTATGAATGTGCGTATGAAACAGTAGGCCCCTACTCAAAACCATATTTGTAATAACAGACAGTAAAGACATGGCTTTCATTTCGAAAAAATAGGCTTCATTTCATTTCGAAGAAAGAAAAGGCTGGAATAAATTTCAAAGTAGTCCAAATCTTTCATGTGAAAAGGTAAAGTAAAAATTTATTAATATTTCAGCGCGATAAAAATCAATTGTAGTCAAAAAGAAATGAAAACCTTCATTGCAACATGCAGAAATCGGTATGAAAATGTGACTCGATGAATAAACGATAGAAAAAAAATCCGAAACCACTAATTATTTTGAATATTTCAATTCATAACATGACTAGTTTGACTAAAGATGGAATCGTTGTTATTATCTTACTGTTTCCACAAGTCACCTTCGCCAAGCTACCATTTTTTCCAATCTTTGCCGAAGTTTTTTTACACGTAACTGTTTCGATGAAATTTTAAAATAACGGCAAAAAATATTGCACTGTTTTATTGATCAATATGTAATTTGATTAAAACGACAGCGTAGAAAAATGATCGCGTAGTAAACACAACGCACTATATGCACCTTCCCTCAAAAAATTTGACTTCACAACCAAAGAGAACAAATTACCACATTTTGGCCAAAAAAAGTGTTTGATTGAAAAAAACTTTCAAATTGATCTCATTTGGCTAACACTTTACAAATCTGGTGATGAATTTGCCAGTATAGTGGTTAAAACTAACACGTAATTACACGTAACAACAAGGTTATAATATCACACTTCATTAAGATAAAAAGAAGCAGAACCTGTCTTCACACACACATATATGTATGGAATTGAATATTTTCAGTTCATTTTCAAGAAGTGGCAACCAGCTGCTCGCGGAAAAATTGGCTTTCGTTGGGTGTTTGGCACGTTAATGACCGTTAGAAAATGACACGTCACAAAAAATTAAGAGCATCATAACTCATTAAATATTCGTCCGATCATAAAACAGAAAACACTTTTCTATTTATTAGTTTTTCACAAGGAATCACGTGTGTAATTATTGGGTGGTAGATAGTTACCACCTTGTATACATGATAAAATGTAATACAAAGCCCATAAAAGATAATTATTGTCTTATTCCAAGTATGTATAGCTTCTCGATTTACCCCAATATGTCTATCGCATTTCTTTTAAACGTGTCAATTGTGTTTGAATTTACTACTCCGGGGGCAAACCATTCCATTTATTCACAACCTATTATAGAGCAAAACTCTCTGCCACACCACGACCCGGAGTTGTCCCTTATTAATCGGTACTGGTGTTCCCTTGTCGAAGCAGTCGATTCATTATTTATTAATCACGAACCATTCTATCCATCCCGTTGAAAATTTTGAACTTTTCGATCATATCTCTCCGACACCTGCTTTCATCCAATGTAAACATATTGAAAAGATGAAGTCTCTCTTCATAACTCTCCAAACCTTACGGCATACCCCAGTTTGGGACGAACTAAGCCTCGGAAAAACGGAAGAATGACTTTAGGAGAACGCGAAGACACCTTTTAGAAAATAAAACCGAACATTCTCTATTCGTTTTTTTCACCACCGCTGAACGATGTTCAGAAAACCTAAGCCGCTGATCAATAAGGATACCCAGATCGGTAATCCTATAGTTGCATCCGGAATAATAACACCATTCAATTCGTAAGAGAAACGTGGGTTGTTCGAACCAAAATGAGCTACCATGTAGAGAACTAACTATTAGGTAGGGAACAAAGTTCTTGCCAGAAATTTATTGTTTGGAAAAAAGGATACAGAGAAAAAGCAAGAAATATCTTTTCGGAAGAAAGTCGTAGAAGATTATTTCACGATGATCCCCACAAAGACAGACAATATGACTTTTTTGTGTGTCAGTGTACGTCTGGCTACCTTTTTCCCCCTCGCATGGGACAATTTCCAGCTGGATTGTCGAGAGGAATGTTCATAGTAGAAACAGTATCCTACCATTCTGGCACATACATTGGACTCTCCTAAGACAGAATTTATCACGGTTGCAGCCCTGAAAGCACTAAGTTTAGATTTTCAGTGGAACAAAATGTGACGAATTTTAGATTTTTTAAGAGACATTTTACACGTCCCGTATCACACCTAAAAGTTGCGAACAACGAAAAACAATTTTGCGTACTACTAGAACACACTTTAGCGTTTCCAAAACGATCGCCATTATGCAAATTAGACTGCAGACACAACTACTGCAGCTCATCTGGCGCTACCTATCATTTCTGGCAAGAACTTTGTTCCACCACCTAAAATTTTCAAGAATAGTTACGTTTTCGATGATAACAAATATTTTTGTAAAATTTTTATTTCTTATTTTTAGTTAATCAAATTGAGATACCAACTTCAGGAAATACCCCCTCGAACAAAAATACTGATTCATTTCATGATGTTTATTAAGAAACAATTGCATTTTTTGATTGTTTCCTCAATATATCTCGATACTTTTTTGGAGAAGAACATTATTTTTTCTCAAGAAATAATGAATAAATACAAATTAGTGTAGTAATTTGTTCTTAGTTGCTTTTTCCTAACGTTTCTTACTTCTATGTAATGATTCATGAGAAAAAAAAAAACAATTACGGATTGGGGGCATTTGGAAAAAAAATACTTAGGAAGTATTATTTGATATTCAAAATATTATACAGGGTGTCATGTAAGTTCTAATGTGACTTCTATCTCATCAACCGTCCGCAGTAGAAGTATAGTTTCAGTTTAAAAAATGCTCAAAAGGAGTTAAAAAATTACCCTGCACCAGTTTTGACAGTCAAAATACAGTGTGTAACAAAATGTCCTTTCCCAAGAGGAGTTTGAGGCCAACAGGAAAATTTAAAATTTCCAAGTGCAATATTCTCTGAGATATTTGAATTCAAAATTTGGAGAAAAGTTGGGAAAGGACAGCATAAAAATGAGGGAAAGGAGCATCGTTCGTTAATTTTTGTTGTTCTTTCATAACTTTTCTACGATTTGTGAATTTAAATGTCTTAGCGAATATTGCACTTAGAAACATGAAATTTTTTCTGTTGGCCTCAGAAGATACGAGGCAACAACTTTCTGATTGAAACTTAGCGGACCAGAGGACCGTTTACAAATTTAGATTATTCATTTTGTGACACATTGTATTTTCACTCTCAAAAGGTAGGTGCAAGGTAATTTTTGAACACCTTTCGAGCATTTTTTAAGTTGGAATCATACCTCTACGTCAGAACGGTTGATGAGATGAAGGCCGCATCAGCACTTACAGGACACCTTGTATAGTTCATCAAATCCCTGAAATAAAGAGAATCACATAAGTATGAAAATTTCTTGAAAAAGTAAATACAAGAGAATTATATCGGATAATTTTCAGAACTCTTTTTGATTCAAACTTGAATCATTGTTCTCCACATCCAAATTTGCATTGATTTTTTGTGAGAGCTATTAGAAATTTGAGTAGTTTCGCTTTAAACTGAAATGTTAAAAAAAACTAACTTGTATCATAACTTCAGAAAACATGGACCTAATTGCATTGCGAATTGCTGAAAAGATTTAATTTATTCCTACATTTTACATCCATAATAGCTTTTATGCCTTTTAGTATTTCAAAATATTTTTAATGTCATTTTGAACCTCACAATATAAGGTTTCAAAAGAAGAATGTTTCACAAAAAAAAAATAAATAAAAAATAAAACCCAACTAGATTTGTGGAATGAAAGATATTAAGCTGATAAAACCTATTTCATGGGATTTTAGAAGTTTTGAAACAAATTATGATTCTAATCTACGATGAATTTTATGTTTTTGTTTAAAAATAAAATTCAAGTTTATTAACGTTTTGATATAAAAAATCTGGTTCTCCCATGAACGGAAATTAAAAATACGTTGTTCAATCACCTATCATTCGCTTGCCTCGAAATTCCTCAAGACCTTAGAAACTTGATATTGATTTTTATGGTCTGAAGATGGTTTTATGGTAGAATCGACGGGAAAGAATATATTTTATTATCAAAGTCTTAGCTTCTATAAGTAGGAAGTTGATAAGGTTTAAGCCTGAGGCACCGAGATCGACCTTATGTTTCAAAACTTTTTTTTACACAGTAAATTTACTAGAAAATCAATTTATCAAAAAGGAAGGGATTCACCAGATATTCCAGTATTAGGATTCAAAACATTTCTTGGACCTTTGATCAGGATTTGTTTTACAATCCAGAATTTGGTCCTGACCAAATTTCAAATTCGATGCAAATCTATTGATTGTGACACAGAAAGAAGTGGCAACTCAGAACAATAAGGCATTCAACTATAGTTTTTTTACCAAATAAAGTTAAAATGTTTCCCGGTAATGTTCTCTCTCAGAATCTTCCTATACACACGGTACTACAGTTGACGCTCTTTATGATATGATTCCCATTCTTCCACTGAAAACGGACGTTATATTTAAAGGTTGTAGTTTCTTAAAGGGGTATTTTGAAAACCCGTGAAGTCGAATTTTGAAAAATGACTTCAGAAATATTTCATTCAATTTCAAATAAAATACTAAAAATTTCGTGTCAATCGGCTAATTTGTCCTTTCAATATAAAAGAAAACGTGGTTTTCTCAGGATGCAGTTCATCCGTTATGATTAAAAAAAGACTACTACACCAAAAATTCTTAAAATTTTGCAGAAATGTTTACTCGATGTGTGAGTAATATTGACCTCGGATTTACCAATTGACTAATAGGAGGTACTTTTTTAAAAAAAATTAAATTTAGATTTTTGAAATTTATAATTTTTTTTTCGCGCTTTAAAAATTCATAAAATTCTAACGAATGGTCAGATATCCCCCCCCCCCCATGTTCGAGTCGAGGTTTTACTGACACATGCCAAATAAACATTTCTGCAATATTTCAGAATTTTGTGCAGTAGTTTTCATTAAATCTTACGGATGAACTTAAGAACTGCAATCTGAGAAAACCACGTTCATTGTTTTTTATTGTATACATTTACACTATAATTCATTACTTCTTTCATTTATTTTGAAAAAAAAAAAAAAAGCGACTGACACGAAATTTTTAATATTTTATTTGCAATTAAATGAAATATTTTTTGAAATCCTTTTTGAAAATTCCACTTCAAGGGTCGTGAGACCCTTTAATAGAATTTCATACGTCAACGGAATAAAAAATTATATTATTTACATTTTGTTATAATGTGAGCTGGTGCAGTGAAAATGTATCAGGTTAGAAATAAAAATAAAATTGTAATGGAATTTAATTTTGGATGCACGTAGTTATCTACGTGCAATTTAAGGTCAAAACGCATCGCGATGTGCTTATTTCAGACAGCTATGTTGAATGGATGGAAACATGGAATTGTTCATTTTCTGCATGGGAAATAAGTCCGCTTGCCTGTACAATATCGCTTGTCTCACATAATCCACAGACAACAAATTGAAAACAGAAAGAAATATATTCTGTCAAACATTACTTATTATGAACAATTAAATTTCCCTTTCCTTTTCTATTTACATTTCAAACATAAAATTTAATGATCGTAAATTATGAGTCGCAATTAGCCAGTTTTCAGCCACCTCGTTGGGCCTTTTTGCCTGTTATGACCTTTATATTTGTTTGTATTTATATTTTTGTATATTCTTACTTTATTTACATAAAAGTGAATCATTTTAAATGCTTATTGACGACATGTCTTATATTCGTGGTTAGAATCTTCCGTACACTCTCTTCATTCCGTATTCCGAAAAACCCTCACCTCGAAAAAAAAAGAAAAAGAATCGATTGGTCAGTCAAACAAGAGTTTTCATCAGACATCTCTTTGTGTCTCTTACTATTATAAGCAACTTACATCGAATCCTTCAATTTCAAAAGTCAAAGTTAAATAAAATAATATCACGTTAATGTATACCGTCAACTGGGGTGATTTTGCCCAGTTTTAAAATTGAAGTAAAGATTTTCTGTACTCGTTGGTTAAAAGTCAAAAACAAAATTTTTATGTTCGGTTCATAATCCGTAGATATGATTTATGTAGTTTTTACTTTAATGAGTCGCCCCTTCTCTTTATGAAAAAATAAAAACAGGGTGAGCAAAGTCAACCGACATAATGGGGTGATTTTGCCCAAAAATAATAAAAGAAATTGATCGAACGATAATTTCACTGCAATATAAGTTGAAGCTCTAAGCACGTATTATTGTGTACGCTAAATTTGTCCTCTAGAGGAAAATAAAAACAGGTAAGTTAGGAATTCAATGATTTTAAAACCAAAAATAAATCAACAAAACTATGATAAAAAACTATGACTGTGACAAATAGAAAAAAAAAAGATGAGATGCATTTTTTTACTAAGGGTAAAATGTCATATTTACTTACCTTTTTTTTGAGTCTCCCACGAGCTGGTTTCCCATGAACAACTGCTTATCACTAGTTTATATCCATAGGAACCACCACCCTACATTCCTCCCGTTTTCAAATTTTAAAATGAAATGTCCAGTACAGTGACCGGCCCTGCTAACACAAATAAGACAGACCACATACATGGTGGATCTGACCTATTCTGCCAAATGAAAGAGGGTGATAGACAAGCCCAAGTGGATCATGAAACACCCCACCAACCCTGTCCTATCTCAAACTCTTTTCGAGTTATAGTGGATTATGGGATAAAATGAATCAAGTCTGCGGAAATCAGCTTTTGTAGAAGTAGATATTCGACGAAAATTTGTGTGTGTAATTGGCGGTTACAGATTTCGGCGACATTTTGATTTTGCACAAAAAATCCTATAAGATGACACTACCTTTATCTACAGGATATCCGTATTTAATGGCGAGCTATAATTATACGTATATAATGTCGAGCTTATACTTCGTCAAACGCAGATTTAGTGATGTACTGCAAGCAAACGACTAAATTTCTCTTGAAATTTGCATAAGTAAAGGCATAAATGGTAAGAATTGCGATTGATTAAATAGGACGTTTTTTACACTGTTTCAAAATTATGATTACAATTGCTCCCATTTATAACGTTCCCACTCGGAATGTTTTCCAGCTTAGTACGACTGATTTTCGTGGTCTCAACTCTAATTCTCATAAATATTCTCATAAACCCTTTTAAAGCGTTTTCCCCACTCACAAAGTTTTCTCATGACATTTTTTGAAAATGTTATAAGCGGAATCCACTGTAAGTAAGTAGCTCGGCTTTGCACAGGGTAATTGAAATTATACTGAATTTCAAGGAGAAACTGAATTATGGTGATATTTTAGTAATTGTATTTGACCATTTTTGTCGCATCACGATCATTTTCTGCACACGAAGGCTAATTACACTGGGACCTACAATTTATTTCCGATTCCGAACGGCAGTTTTTTTATACTCACATATGGTTGGTGCGCTAAACCATCGGTGTGGGAGTGTCCTGCCGTAGTAATCTTTTTCTGTGGTCATGTTCACCGTATCTGTTGTACCCCCGTGTCAGGAAAGTTTCTGACAAGGATGTATCCTGTTATCGAACTCGCGACACCTCTAAACATCCTAACATCCTTTGGCACTTTAGGCGAGTATCTTATCGACCTGGGCTACCGTGCCCTGAAATTTTATAATTCGATAAATATTTAGCACATTACCTAGTGTTTGTTATCCGAATTTGGTGTCATTCGGTCCCGTAGAACAGTCTCCATAAACCTCCTAGTAGGGGAAGTTTGATTTCTATAACCTTGCAAATTTTCTCAAAATCATTTTTATGACATCCTACTTATCCTTCCGTTTGCAACCTAAGTTCTTAACATTAAAATGAATATCTTATCGGTTGAGATGAGATGCAAATAAGAGAAAGAGAGACATGTTCTTTCGATAAATTATATATTTTTCTACCGGATTTAATTCCGCTAATGTGACCAAGAGTCTGAAACTTGACCGCAAGTTAAATAACACGTAAAAAAATTTTCTCGATACAGTAATTCACCTTTAGTTATCAAAGGAATCACTGAGTGAAATACGCATTTGATAAACAGAACTCTATAGATTCAGGAAGCCCCAAGAAAAGTTCTTTTGCCATTTCACATTAGCTTCATGATATCCGTTACGATTGAATTTCTAAACATTGATGGAATTTTTCTGAATTATAAAGAACCACACACACACATATATATATCTATATGCACTTAAAAGCCATCAGCTTATATCAGAGTATTTGTAAATATTTAACACTAGCTGTTAACACTAGCCGCAGCTTCACTTGCCTGGATTTGGTAATCTCAAAATTAATCGGCGATGATTTCCTCGTGTAATATTTGAAGACCTCATCATCCCCTTGAGGGAGATGAATTTTCATATATCCAATCTTATCCCATATTCAGCTCGGCCATAATTGCCCCATTATGAACTTTGAACCGCCTTATCTCCCCCCACCCCCGCACCACCAGAGGCTAAATTTTGAGAAATCACTTCTTGGCGAGTCTATATTATAAAATAAGAACATTGACCAAATTTTATAATTGTAGCTATAGTGGCTTCGGCTCGGCGTGATTTCTGTTACCTTTGGACTCTCCCCTTAATGACCCACTTAAGGGTCGAATTCAAAAAACTCCTCCGAAGTTAGTTTTTACGTCCGTCATGAAATAAACATATATACTGATCAAATTTGATAATTATAATTCAGCGGGGTTAGCTCAGCGTGACTTCTCTACGTTATCTTTGAACCCCCTTATGATCCCCTAATTGGTCGAATTTAAAAAAACCACTTCTTAGTGAGTCTTAATATCAATAATTAGAACTACTGACCATTTCTTATAATTATAGCGTCAGCGGTTTTGGCTCGGCGATGATGAATCAGTCAGTCAGGACATGTTAATTTATATATATAGATTACGTAAGATGATAGTAATTCATTGAGAGAAAAATTGAATTTTTTAGCATTTTATCAATGGAATTGAATCACAAACCCATGACATCATAATCGTGGGTGCTGGAAAAAAGTTTAATAACAACCGAAAAATTACCATATATTTTCGAAAACCTGTTGATGTAAATACATGAACATTTTAGAACGATAATCAAAAGCAAAACTAAACATTTTCCAGTGAAAATAATTTTCATGAGTGCTGCACTGCTCCAGAAAAAAATAGTTTAAATTATAGTAAAGATCACAAAAACTTGGAATAAGGACGCGTACTTTCTGACGTCAGGGAAAGAAATTTGCATTTTTCTCAAGTTGGGCTAACAGTAGAGACTGTTTTGATCAGTCTCAGGGTGTGAAATCAGTTTTTTTTTCTGAAAGTTTAGAGATGCCAAAGGCAACATAATTATTGGACATTGAAGAGGCAAAAAGCTTTCTCTAAAGATTGAAAACTGTTGGTTACAGTTTCATAAATGGGCTCAAAAATTATGGAAACTTGCACAAGAAGGCTTCTTTCTGTTATCATTCGTCAAGAAAGACGATTGTTCAGTTTTTATGTGAAAAAAATTCTGTGTGTAATTCAGAAAAAATGCAACTTACCTTGTACAAGTCGAACAGTGCGCAATGTGTTAAGCAACAATCCCAATGTCCAAATTTTGTGCTTATAGGCATGAGATATCAAATACAGTAATACATAACTCTTATATATTCATGACATGATCAGATGACCATATTTCATTGAGGAAAATACGGTAAACTGGGATCTTAAATTGGGTAAAATACGGGACATTACCCAATTGTCATACAAAATGTTGCTGGCAAAATCACTAATTTTTATTAAAATTTTTGAAAAACTGCGGAAAAAAGTTGAAGCTGATAAATATGTGAAATGGATATCTATATGAATCACGCTATAGTGCAATGGTGAATTTGTATGTACAATCGTCGGTAAAAATGATAAATTTATCAAACTAACTGAGACGATTAGTGATTATGCATAATAACCGATTTATCACACTTACCGTGATATAAAAACTATTCCCTTCCACGTAATTATGTTCCATAACTTTTCTGGTCGCAAATTCCTGTGCAGACGATCTGTATGTATGTGTACGTATGTAGTACATATTTTTCTTTTCTATATTGAGTTCTGAATCTTTACAGAATTCTGCATTAATTCCCAACTTAAAAAGGGAGTTTCAATTCATTGTATGCTTCAATAATATTTTTGAAGTCAATATACAAAGCGGAGCATCAGTTTAGAAAGCTCCTATTAATTTCAGTTGCTTAAGTAGAATGTAGTTTGTTCATTGGCAAAAAATTTTATTTGAACGGGTAGGGTTTTAGCATCTGTTGTATTTTTTAATATGCTACACTATAGTTAATCTATCCATTGCATTTATAACAGCAATTTTCACTTGCAACGATTGCAATAAGACCGGAAAAAGAATCCCTAAAATAAAGGTTCTTCAAAAAAAGAAATAATGCTGAAGAAAGTCTCTCCCGTAAACCGTTTTCTTTATCGAAAATAACTAACTAAACCAGTGCAGAAAAGAACATAGAATTGAAAAACGAAACTACTTCATCAAATTGACAAGTTGAAGATTAGCTCTGAAGTTAAAGATCAACTTCAGTTCACCAAAAATCGATATTAGAAAACAAGTAATAAGGAAACTTCTAGAAAGTCAAAACTGTTAAAATAAATAAAAAACATTAGATCTATGTGTTTTTTTTTGCTTCTATGATCATGTGAATAAGGTTTTTTCTACTTTTTAACACTCTCAACATTTTTTGCTTAACGATGCCAGTGGTACGCATGCCGGGCCACCCTCTGCGAACTTTCTTCTGATGTCCCTCCGGCTCATGACAACCACACCAACGCCTCCTCTGGATCCTCGACAGACTGCTTTACACACGGTCGGCCGCTGTCCACGCTCGTCGCCAATCGGCAAGGTTCATCTCGGCAGCTCACTAGCACGACCTGCCTCAATTAAGGATCCCGTAGACTTACTCGATCGCTTGAAACCCTTAGCTTTCTTCGGTACGTCAAACAATTACTCAGAATATAATATACAATACAATATACTCAGAAATCGAAGAGTACTTACGAACGCGAACTACTGTCTATTTACATAGCGATAAAATATTTTCGCCATCAGTTGTTCCAAGGTCGTCACCTTACAATCGTGACTTATCATAAGCGAATTTCCCATGCATTCTCCACCAGAAACTTGAGTCAGCGTCTCCGATCGTACAACGACAATTGCGTTACATAAGCGAGTATACTACCGACATCCGATATCTGCCTAGCATTCTCAACACTCCAGCAGACGCCCTGCGAAGCTGACGCACTCCATCTCGACGAAATCGACTACGCTCTACTGGCCGATGCCCAACAGACTGATCCAGAACTCAACTCTAGTTCGACAAGCAATCAAAATTCGCTAAACATTCAACGAACGTTTCTCCCCGAATACAGACTGAATCTTTATGCTGATTATTCTCGGAAAGTCCCACGAATATTTGCCCCTCCAAGCATTTCGCAAACAAGTGTTTGAAAAGTCCCAGTCTCTATGCTATCCAGGGTTCAAAGCCAAAAAAATTAGCAAATCGTTTTGGTGAAACACAATCAAAATATATAAATTCATGTCTGAGTATTAAAATAAGTTTCAATATTTGGTATGTTAGCAATGTATTGTTGAAGCCGTCGTTTAAAAGCAGGAAATGGTGTTATATTTTGCAATTCAATAGGTAAAGTGTTATAAATTTTAGGAGCAATGTAAAAAAAATGTTTGCAAAAAATATTTTTTTCTATGTGAGGGAATCTCAAAGACCACACGAGGTCGTTTCAAAGAAACATTCATTTTGGATGGGCAAAGATTTTTGTTTTTGTGCAGAAAAATTATTGCTTTATAGAAGACAAGTTGTCGTAGGTTTAGGATATATTTATTATATAAAGAAATGTCATTTGAAGTTGAGTACTCTAAAAACTCTTCAGCGAACCTTTCGTTTGGCCAAACATAAGACGAGATGTCACTAACTTAACCCATGCTTGTATAGCCTGTCAACGAACCAAAGTGCACAAACACACCCGATCGCCTCTCCGAATTTTTCCTGTGCCGTCGGGGAAATTCGCTCATCTGAACATAGACATTGTGGGCAGACTCCAGAATTTCCAAGGTTATGAATATCTTCTAACCGTTATCTGAAGATTCTCAAGATGGATCGAAGCAATTTTTATCTGTGATACGTCCGCAGAGACTTGTGCCCGTACATTATACACCAACTGGTTTTCACGATATGGAATACCCAGAACCCTCACGATGGATCAGGGTTCGAAATTCGAATCACATCTATTCCATACCTTCACCAGTTTGTTCGGTGAACCATATCCATACGGCCACTTTCAATCCTGAAACAAACGGGCTCATCGAACGCCAACATCGACAACTCTATAGTCCGTTTCAGGTTAACTTTGCAGTGCAGAGAAAGGTAGAGAGTGTATTCCTTCGCCACAAAATATAGTTCCCATATATCGGATGCTTACGATGATCATTTATGCAGAATATTTCAATTTTTTGAATGATTGAAGAAAATACTGAAAAAATATTGTTCTGAATCGATCTTTATTCGTTTAAGAATTTTAAATTAGAAAAAAAAATGGTCACCATTATACATGAAAAGATTTTTCTCAGTGAGAATAAGCTATACCTTACCGCGACCGCGCATCGATACATTGGTTGAAAGGCTTTCGTTGTCATAGTAACGTGTGATGCGGTTCCCTCGTAGCTTCCCTTCTACTGCAAAGTTAACCTGAAACGAACTATAACAAGCCAGCTTAACATCTGATTTGTTCCACAGCATTTCTTCTGCGCTCTTCGGTCTCCTCACTGTGGTGACAACATTCACCACTAGATGGAGCTGTCCACGCGATACGGAAAGAGCACGCCTGCGCGATGGAAGAACTCGACTTACGTTTGACCGCTCGAAACAGACGGTCACGTGGTCCGCTTGTATTGATACGTTCTTGTAGGTTCTGTAACGTTCTTTAGTTGTGTAATAAATGTTTAATTATCTTTGAATTGTGAAGGAAGTATTTGCCTGTAACCGCCTCTCATTTCTTCTACAGTACATGTTTGTATATTATATTGACTATATATTATCAATATATGAATTCTCATATTCACACACACGCAGATTGCAGTGAAGGTTTAAATGAATTGGAAATAACATTTCAATATGCTTTAATTGGGGCTTGTTTAAATATAACAGGGCTCCATCTGTTTATCACTGTAGATATAAGCAAACAAAAAATATACTTGTGCACCGCAGATCGCCGAAAGTAAAATTTTCCTATACAGTTCTTCGCACGTGAGGATCAAAAGTTGGTTGAAAAATAAATAGATTCACTTTTCGTATTTGCAGAGTGAGGAAGAACTATCCTGCAAATATCACGAGAGATACGCATTCTACTTCAAAGATTCATAATACTTCAGAGACTACATCACGTGAAAGCCTCGTGGCTAACCCAGATGAAAGCCATACGAAAGAATGAAAAGAAATATATGGCTCTCCTAGGAGACATTCCGAGTATAATGCCCTAATTCTATTTCGGATTCAAATATCACCAAGGAGTTGAAAAGTGGAAAGTTCATAGAATATTCGCATAAAATTATTCGCATTTGGATAATGTACAATATATTGTTCGATTCCAAGGAATCCAATTCGGTGCAAACAGTGTGCCATGAACCTACTCATAAATTTATAACCAGCGAAAGTAACGTAAATATAGATGGGATAAATGTTTCAGGACGTATTGATGTGAAATTTTTTAGGATGTGATATCAAACATATAAGTTGATTATAAAAATTGATTCATTTAACTTTTGAATTGTTCATTATAGGGACATACTTCCAGTTGGAAAAAATATTCAAATAACATTTAATATGATCTTAAATGGGGCTTATGCAGGGCACATAGCTAACACCTTGCACCGCAAATTACTGGCGAACCGATGATCTTAGAGGCATACTTCCAATTAGAAAAAGTGTCCAAAGAACGTGGGGATCTCAGAAACGTCATTCATATCGCAAGGAGTTGTATATAGTTATGAAAATAAAAAAATTACTTTTTATACGGGCACTCTGTCCTCAAAATCCCATTAGAAAGTTGTAGCTCTGTCTTTCCCGAGGCCAACGAAAAAAATTCACGCTTCTAAGTTTAATATTTATCGAGATATTTTAATTCAAAAAATCGTTGAAAAGGTGGGAAAGAACAGCATAAACGAGAGAAGGAAGCGTTGTCCGTAAGTTTATGTTGATATTTTCTAACTTTTCTACGATTTTGAATTCAAATATCTCAGTGAATGTTGAACTCCGAACCGTGGGTTTTTTTTGTTGGTCTCAGTGGAGACAGGGCAACTACTTTCTAATTGAGTTTTTGTGGACTGTATAAAAAGTCAATTTTTTATCTTAATAACTATACAACTACTTGCAATATGAATGACGTATCTGAGGTCCACACGTTCTTTGGATATTTTTTCAAACTTGAAGTATGTCTCTGGAATCAGCTGTTCGTCAACGGCGGCCAGAGAGTTAGCAGTGCAACCTGTATAATAGAGCTGTTATTCTCAACCAGTGTGACACAATATCTTTTGATACTGTTTTGCTCATGCTCATATCTCTTCCCTTTTACTGAATGTATAATGAATGCGTTGCTCTATTATATTTATTTGATTTCTTATGATCACAATGTTGACTTGAAATGTCTGCATCGATATATTGGGCAACGAAAATTTTTCATGCTGTTATCAAAACTCTTCCTGTCACATTATTGCCATTGCACATGAATTTTAAATATTATGTTTACTACAAATCTCTTAAATATTACCGCCACATGTATACTGCGAATGATACTTTCATATATGTAATTTCAGCCAAACTTTGTGTTTGCCCTTACTTTTGGATGTACCACTACATTGTGATGAATACTACTTTAAAAAGCATAAATTACCCAGTGTTAACGTATATTGGCATACGTATTTCAACATCTTCACTTCGTCACTGTTCAGACCAGTAAAATAATGTCACGTATTCCAGTCACTTGTGAGAGAGAGAGAGGTGCTTTTACTGATTAAAGTAAAAAAAATGTTTTCTCTCCTTTCACTTCCTAGCGAATACGAGAAATTTATGAAATTAATTAATTATGAATGAGAATTATATAAAGAAAATTTTTTATGAATTCTGCATATATTCTATTTTAAGTTCTGTGCATCCTAGACTAGGATAACTTGCATGGAGGGAGGCAATCCACCGCTTGCTATAAATATAATAAAAAACAGTTATTTCTTTAAAAGAAAGGTTGAAATTGGCTTATTGCCAAATCAATAAAGTAAGTCTAAGTCTAAGTTATTTCTTTAAAAGAAAGGAATAATATAAGGATTTTTTCAGTATTCCTAAAAATAGAAAGAATAGTATAGCAGCTTTCTGAACATTGTTCAGCGGTTGTCAAAAAATCGAATAGAATGCTTGGTCTCATTTTCAAAAAGGTCTCTTCGCGTTCTCCTAAAGTCATTCTTCCGCTTTTTCGAGGCTTAGTTCGTCCTGGACTGGAGTATGCTGTAAGGTTTTGGAGACCATACCTACAGAGGGACATAGACTTGGTTGAAGGGGTGCAGAGAAGAGCTACGCGTGTCCTTATTGGCACACAGGGCTTGAGTTATGAAGAAAGACTTCATTTTTTGAATATGTTTACACTGGATGAACGCAGGTGTCGAGGAGATATGATCGAAGTGTTCAAAATTTTCAATGGGATGGATAGGATGGACCATGAACTTTTAGTACACCGCCAATCGACTGCTTTTACAAGGGGACACCAGTATCGATTGGTGAGGGACAATGCAAGGTTATGGTGTCGCAGGGAATTTTTCTCCAATAGGGTTGTTAATAAATGGAATAGCTTACCCCCGGAGGTAGTAAATTGTAACACAATTGACACGTTTAAAAAGAAATACGATAAACATGTTGGGGTAAATCGAGAAGCTATCCATTCTTAGAATAAGACAACCATAAGTATTCTTTATGGGCATTGTATAATATTTTATCATGTGTATATATTGTTTGTAATTTGTGTTAATTGCATTTTTAATTGGGTTGCTGTATTTTTGAAACATATGACAACCATATTTTTATGGGCATCTTTTTATCAGCCACCTCGTTGGGCATTTTGCCTGTTGTGGCGTTGTATTTGTATTTGTATTTGTATTTGAGTATCTTTACATATTTATAAAATGGAAATAACCATTTCAATTAACATTAAATTTGATTAAATTTATTAAATTAAATTAAATTAGATAATTAAACTTTTATACGCCAGTACTAAAAATATTTTTTTATGCACCAACGTTTTTCCCATGTTGATTTCCCGGGCTGCTTAATGGTTTGAATTTTATTTCTTATATTTCTAATCGTTTCTTTACACATCACAAAATATTCACAATAACAGTAAAAAATAATCATAGCAACCTATAGGAGAAAACTCGAATGCCATAGACTGTTCATGCTCACTGCTAAAAGAAAAGATCATAAGAATGAAATGTGAAGCGTGTATCGTAAAAATATTTCCAGTATAGCAGTGCATTTGAATGAACGGAATCGAATGAAAAAATTCACAAAATAAGAGATATTTTTTGTCCATGACATTTTCAGCATAAAAGCCTCCAACCACGAGATGATACCTGTGTGGCTACGATTTTATTCAATTCGTTTAGGTAAAACGATTGTGCATTGAGAATGACTCGCCAGCGACTGAACTTTCACGGCACACAGGCTTGTCCTTCTAGCAAAGAATGAAATGAAACTTAAGTTCTCTGTGAGTTTACAGTTCTTTTCCTCATTTTCGGTGATTTTTTTTATCTCAAATATCTGAAGTGCATTTGGAATTTTTTTTGGGCTTGGAAGGGAAACAACTCTTTAATTGGAAGTCAGAGGGCAAGGTATAAAAAATTAAATATTATATATCAGGTTTACGACCACTGTCAAAAATGGGCACGTTTTTTTGAATACTATTTATAATTGAAAGTATATTTCTGTAACCAACCAATTTTTTACGAGTTATTTCAGCGGATACGGTCTTAAGTTTTCACCTGTATATGCACCACCCGTATAAAATGCTTCTATACTCAAATTATTTGTCAGGCCATGTATTAAAAATCGGTATGGCATTGGATACTATGAAATATCATCTAAGCTCCCGAACACTGTGCAGCTTTCATATTATGTTGTTTCAATTGGATGAAAAAGGGGATTTTTTCAAGAGGGGTTCTCCACTTTTATACGCCAACGTTCATCCATCTTTGATTAATGTAAATACAACATGTTGGTTTGAATTTTAATTTTTGATACTATTTGATTCTTTTTACACCTATTTCTTTGAAGGTAAGTTATTGTCATTTATTTCTCTCGAGATTTTTTTTTATTCCGTTTTTTTTCTTGTCACGAGCCATTAATATCTAATGCTACTGGTGAACTGATATCTAATGGTAAAGTTGCCATTAATATCTAATGGTAAAGTTGCCATTAATATCTAATGGTAAAGTTGCCATTAATATCTAATGGTAAAGTTGCCATTAATATCTAATGGTAAAGTTGCCATTAATATCTAATGGTAAAGTTGCCATTAATATCTAATGGTAAAGTTGCCATTAATATCTAATGGTAAAGTTGCCATTAATATCTAATGGTAAAGTTGCCATTAATATCTAATGGTAAAGTTGCCATTAATATCTAATGCTATTGATATTTTATAGATATCCAGACCACAATAAATGAGTCCGAAATTTTTTCTATAGACGTTGTACGTTTACAAATTTTCTTTGAAATAAATTCCAAAAAATGTCAATAAGTAAGAAAGTTTTAGGATGTATTAAATTAAAAAATAAACTTTTTTTTGTAAAACATATACGTATTATACCAAAAAAAAAATTCAAAAATAAAAGTGCAGATGATAATAAAATAATTGTTCCTTTGCAGAAAAATACCCATTTCGATTTTATTCATATTCCTTCATAAAAATATGGCGGGAAGAAAGTGGTTCGTAGCTTATTAGATAGTATGTAACCGCATGTGGTTTTTGTTTTCTAGATTTAATTAAAAACCACGCAAAGAACGTTTCTCAAATACCAAAATGAAAGCAGTCCACAGTATTGTCATTAGACTCCACAAAACAAAAAGACAAATTCACGATGAAGATGATAGTAATGATTATGTTATAGTTTAAGAGATGTCTCTGCGGCAGGGTGTGAAATTCTTTGGTGTCTTTTAGAATAATTTGATAGTGATCTCTGAAAGCTCCAAATGGTATTTTCTGGCGAAAAAATAAAGGAATGCCATTCTTCTGTGCAGTAGTGTAGTAATACATAATAGATGAGAGAGCGACAGTGAAAGGACCAACAGAAAGAGACCTTAAGCTTCTTATCTTTTTATGGCAGGGCAACTATTTTCTGCTCTCTTTTTGTCAAGACTTTGCATGCTATTTTTTACTTTTTTTTGCCTAACACTTTTTTGACACCTAAGTTATTTAGATACCCTAGGAAAAAAGTTTTTTCTCCTTGTAGAGTTTCCTTCATGCTCAAAGAAAGTAGAAAAGTTTCTCAATATTTACTCTCTCTCTCTCTCTATCTTTCTCGATATACGTGTGTATATATATATTTATCGGAAGAGTTTGATAATATTTTTTGTTATAGTGCCGCAAGTTCCAACAGACATCCCAGAGAATAAAACTGCCCGGATGAACTTACAGAGATTTCTCATTTACAGTCTGATGCTACAACTTATGGTTTTCCGTCTCCAGATAAAGGATGATGACGAAAATATGAGCTTTATTTCGGAGGTAATGGTTTGAGAAAATTATTTTTCAAATTATTTAGAGAGAGAGAAAGAGAGAGAGAAACTCATACATTAAAAAAACTCATATCTATCTATATATATCTATACACACTCATGTCCATAAATTAAGGATAATGCCAGCTATACCGGCAAATAAAGGTTCAGAAACAAAACAAACGTTACTTATTCATAAAGCCCATTTATTAAACAAAAGATGAAGAACAAAGACGATGGTGTATGTATGATACCATTCATAAAAACTACGATTTTTGCTCCCTGGAGCAATTGTAAAAAATATCTCCTTTACAAAAACTAACTATTACATGGTTGGTATGATGGTTAATACATTGTATGTCTCCCATGCGATGAAATACAGTCCGTACAACGCCTGGGCATGCTCAGTATCAAATAATTGATCTGATCTTGGGGACGATCACTCCACTCAGCAAGCAATGCTCTCCGAAGTTCCGGTACACATGTAGGAGGTGGTTGACGGGCTGCAACTCGTCGGCCAAGCATGTCCCACACATGCTCTATCGGATTTAAGTCAGGTGAGAATGCTGGCCATTCCATACGGGTTATATCCTCAGATTCAAGGCATTCGTTTACGATGTTTGCTCGGTGAGGACGGGCGTTGTCATCCATAAACACAAATTCTGTGCCCATGGCACCCCTAAACAAACGTACATGTTGTTCCAGAATGATGTCCCGATAAATTTGGGCTTTCATGGTTCCGGTTTGAACATGCAGATCTGTTCTGGAACCCAGTATAATTCCACCCCAAACGAGCAATGCTGCACCACCGTAACGGTGTCGTTCAATGATGTTGTCTTGGTGGTAACGGGTACCTGGCGTTCTCCATATGAAAGTCCGACGTGAATCAGACTGCAAGCTAAACCTGGACTCGTCGAAAAAACATCACACAAGCCCACTGTGACGATGTCCACATTGCATGTTCTCTACTCCAGGCTAATCGCTGCCGACAGTGAGTTGCCGTGAGCGAATGTATAGTGCGACGAAACTTTCAAGTACCAGGATAGTTAACGCCCGAGTGGTGCAGTGGTAGGTGCTCGTCTTCCACGAAAAGGATACCCTCAAGGTATATGAGTTCAAATCCGGGCCAGAACATTAGAAACAAGTTCTTTACCTGTCGACCCGGAGGGGGACCACTGATAGATGGCGCCTTCATTTCTTACCCAAATCCACTGGCTGGCAATTGCCGTATGGAGGTATATGACCAAAGTCAGTGTGCGGCAGGTTAATTAAATCATTGTGTAATAAATAATTTTTTTGAAGTTTTTCTTTGTTTTCGTTTTTAGGCCTTAATTAGAACTAGAATGACGTACTAAAATTTTTCATGATAATTATTTGATTTTTTTCATAAAGTTGTACTGAAACTGTGAAAGAGAGGCGGAGCAGGAGCAAACAAGCATTTAGAATTGCTTAGACAAACAAGCATCACAGAATGCGTGGTCGAAAAACAACCGCGAAGACGGTAAAAGGGTAAAAATATTTTTTCCCGAGCTTACAAGAGTGATTCACCGTGTACAAGTGCCGTTATTTTTCTAGCTGGATTCACTGAAATATCTGCCATCAACCATCTCAGGACAATGTAATTCCAGCAATTGAAGCTTGTTGGCTCCTTTTTACCATTTGTAGAGCGGAACTTATGAGTAATACGCTAATCTTGTATTTCTACGCTAATGATTGTTATGGTTGTCGCATATAGTCTCCCGCTTTCCAGAAGCACAAATGTGACCATGTTTCCTTTTTTTCCACCAGGACCGGATGATATCTATCGGAGGGTACTCAGGGAATGTGTTAATGTGTAACCAATATCCTTTGCTTCTATGATCACGTGACTAAGGCTTTGGAAAAGGGCAAAAATGCCGATGTTGTTTATCTTGATTTTCAGACGACATTCGATCGGGTCGAAGATGGTAAACTCTTGAAGTGTTCACACGAGATTGGGATTGGGGGCAACTAGCTGAAGTGGATAGAATTGTGGTTAAGAGAATGGTCACAACGGGTGAAAGGGAATTTTCTTATCTGACACGCGTCAAAAGTGGAGTCACTCAAGGAAGTGTCCTTGGCCCCATACTTTTTTCACTTTTACTCGTGAACTCGATAGGGGAATCGATGGGATTGTTAGCAAATTCACAGATAACGTAAAGCTAATGGGATAGTCGGAAATCAAAGCGATAGGGAGTTGCTCCAGACCAACCTAAACAGGATTGCAGCGTGGGCAAAAATTAATGGGGCATGTCTTCGGCAAGTGCATGGTTGCTCACTTTGGTTCGAACAACCCACGGTTCTCTTACGAGTTGACTGATATCACTATTCCGGATGAAACTGGGGTGACCGATTTGAGAATTCTCATTGACGAGCGCCTATGTTTCCGAACATTATTCAGCGGTGGTAAAAAAATCGAATAGAATGCTTGGTTTTATTTTCAAAAAGGTGTCTTCACGTTCTCCTAAAGTCATTCTTTCGCTTTTCCGAGGCTTAGTTCTTCCTGGACTGGAGTATGCCGTAAGGTTTTGTTGACCATACCTACCGAGGGACAGACTTGGTTGAAGGGGGTGTAAAGAGCTACGCGTGTCCTCGTTGTGAAGAGTGACTCCATTTTTCGAATATGTTTACATAAGATGAACGCTAGTGTCGGAGAGATATGATCGAAGTGCTCAAAATTTTCAACGGGCTAGATAGAGTGGACCATTTTTTATTAATACGCCGTCAATCAACTGCTTTTACACGGGGACACCAGTATCATTTGTTAAGGGATAATTCTAGGTTATGGTGTCGCAGGGAATTCTTCTTTAATAGGGTTATTGACACGTTGAAAAGAAATACGATAAACACGTTAGGGTAAATCAAGAAGCTATCCATACTTAGAATGAGACAACCATAAATACATTTTATGGGCGCACACTTATAGTTTTTGTAATTGCATTTTTAATTGTGTTGCTGTATTTTAGAAATATATGAGATCCATATTTGTTATGGGCATCTCTTTCTCAGCCACCTCGTTGGGCATTTTGCCTGTTGTGGCTTTGTATTTGTATTTGTAATTAAAAACATTTTCCTGGAAAAGCCTTCTTTCTGTTTTTTGGTTTACTATAGATTCTTTGGCTCTACACCATTTCGATTTTCTTAATGTTTAGAATCTTTAACATTTCGAGTGGTTTGGACGAAATTTCTTTCCCCCCCCCCACTTGACGTTAAAATTTATAACCAAAATCATTTTCAACTATATAAAGAATTTCCAGGAGTAGTTTTTCGTGTAAAATATTTTTAAAAACCTTGCAAGAATCATTATTAGTTCTGTATAGAAAGTTGAAAGAAAAATTTCCCAGTGTCAATCGTTCATTCAAGAGTTAGATACCCGTAATAAACATTCAAGAAATTTGAAGTTCGGATCCATTTTTAAAATCAGAGTGTTAATTCCAATGCATATTTTATTCCGTTTCTCTGTCAGTTACTTATGTTACTTGGTATTACCATCCGGACATTTGAGAAATGTTTAGCTTCGAAATTAGAGCTGCTGCAGTGATATTTTCATAATGAAAGTAATTACACAGCAGCGTTGGATGTATAATTGTTCAACAGTAAATACTAGTTTTACGTAACCCACAATTTATTTAAAAACACATAACGGGGTTTTAATGGCATGCTCTAGGTGTTTTTGTTTCTGGGAAATCAAGATGAACAAAAAACTTGCTTTTCAGACGACAAAAGCATATGATACCTAACCCAAAAACTTTCTTTGACAATTTGATTATTCTCGGTGTTTGTATTGTTGTAAAGTAAATAATGTCTTAGGCTTTGCCTGAAATTATATGCGCGAATGCTGCAAAAGCAATCTAGTAACTAAACCTTCGAAAATTCTCCGTAGTAAATTTTATAATTACAGCTATTTTTAAATAAAGAGGAACTGTCAAGATAGAGTTAACAATGATCTGATACTTCCCAGTTCAACGAATGGATAGGAATAGGTTTTAAGGTAATTTTTTATAGCCAATACTGGTCTCATTCTCATAGAAGTTCCAAGTTTTTTGGTTCCATTCTGGAAAGATGGCGTATAAATACAAGCATTAGCCTTGACTACAGAAATGACCACCTTCAAAAGTGTATAGACACAATTAGATCTGTTGAAATAAACCAAAGGCAAGTTGCAGATAACTTTAAAATGCCTCAAAGCACTATCAAAAAGCAAACTTAAAAATACATTTTCTAGCAAACCAGGTAATCCTAAGGTTTAAGTGTCGAGAATGAACTAGCTTTGCTAGTCACGTTGAAAAAATGGTGAGTATGGGTTCTTAATAATATCAAGTCTCGAAATCCTGTTAAAAGAGGTATTTTGTCTTGGTTAATTTTGTAAGACATAAGATTGTTAAACATTTCAAAAAACGCAAATATTGCTATTTTTATGATCAATACAAGTTGGAATATAACTTTTCTTTCAAAATTTGAAGTTTTATTATGAGCTCGGGTTTAAGAAATACCCTAGCTTTTCATTTAATAATTTAAGACAGGAAATGTAAAGTGGGACAAATTTACCCACATACAAGGGTAATATTGGCCCTTTTAAAAATATCCTTTTTTGTTTTTAAATTAGCTTAAGCTAAAAAAGTCTGTTTTTTTGTTTATATATACAGTACATTATATAAGACAGCCCATCGATATAAAAGATTAATAGAACTTAAAAGTAGTAATAATATTGGGTTATTGGAAAGTTAATTTGAAGTTTTAAAAAATGGGCAAAAGTAGCTTGCATTTACGGTAGCTTGGAAATTTAGTAGTTAGGAAACTGGTATTGAATTCGGTTTTTTAGGATAGTTAGATTAATTATAGGGGTAGATTAATTATGCATCAATTAATCCAAAGATTTCTGATATACCGCCTTTCAATTCTTTTTTCAAAAGATATTTCGCAATGCAAAACTTATTATATTTTTTATGTAACCAAAGTAAATCGAATAAATTTTTTAAAGAAAAAATTTAAAATGCGTAATTTAAATGTAAACATAATTTGAAAATTAATCAAGTATTCATATCAATTCTATTTCAGTAGTATTTGTAATGAAGTTATACGCATGAAAAATACTTCAATTAACATATTTTGTTCTCAATTATCCTTTTTATTTTTCACCACCCCACTCATAAAAATTTTAATTTTTATCATTTATGAGAAGATGTAGAGAAAAATATGAATATTGACACGCACACTTTTATTGGATATCGCTATTTTCCATTAAATATTGACATTAATATATTAAAGCATTTTAATCAAGTTATCTCAAGTTCATTCTGGTCATTCTTTAATTATTATAAATTACTGTTTTCTTGCAATATTTTTGACATTCTCATCGAATATCATTATACAGTTGAACCCTAATACCATGACAATGTCATTCGGGATCCTCAAAAATTTTAACTTTAACCGATATTCACGAAAACAAATATTGCGGCTAAAATTGAAGTTTAATAAAATGAATCGATTTATTGATAAGCTGTAAACAAGTATAATGGTTCAGAGGGTTGAAAACGCATTTAAATAATAAGAGCAAAGTACTCAATGTTGATCTATATATATATATAAAATAATATGTGCTGACTGATTGATTCATCATCGCCGAGCCGAAACCACTGAAGCTATAAATATCAAATTTTGTCAATAGTTTTGTTTCATGACGTAGACTCACTAAGAAGGGGTTTGCCGAAAATCGACCCTTAAGGGGGTCATCAGGGGGTTCAAATGTAACATAGAGAAATCACGCCGAGCCGAAACTGCTGAAGCTATAATGTAAATATGCAATTTGGTCAAGAAGTTTTGTTTCATGACGTGAACACTAAGAAGCGTTTTTTCGAAAATCAACCCTTAAGGGGTGTCATAAGAGGATAAGGTGGTATTCATGAAATTTGGTCAGTAGCATATGTCATTTCATGACATAAAGACTAACTAAGAAGAAGTTTTTAGAAATTCGACGATCATAAAATGGATGGGTGGGTAATAAGGGGGTGAAAGAGGTAGCATTCATAAAATTTATCAGAAGTTTTATTTTGTAATGTAGAAACTATCTGAGAAGGGGTTTTTCGAAATTCAACCCAAAAGGGGTCATACGAAGAAATCACGCAGAACCGAAACCGCTGAAGCTATAGATATGAAATTTCGTCGGTATTTTTGTATTGTAATGTAGAAACTTGCTGAGAAGGGATTTTTCAAAATTCAATCCCCAGGGAAGGGGGGGGGGGTGGGTGGGCAAATGTTATGTGAAGCAATGATCACTGTGCTGAAATCGCTGAAGCTATCAATATGAAATTTAGTCATATTAAATATTTTATAATGCACGCACCCACTAAGACGGAATTTCTGAAAATTCATCCCCCAAAGGTGTCATGAGGGGTTGAAATGTTATGCGAGGGAATCATCGTCGAGTAGTTTTCAGATTACCAAATTCATGCGAGCGAAGCCGCGGTTAACAGCTAGTTTATGATATATTCAGAATTTTGTTTTTGGGAAGGGAAATATTGTGTGCGATCAATCTGAAGTTTTAAGACGGGGGAGGGGGGTGCAACCTATATTGCAGATCGCGAGCCACTTAAATATTTTGACTACGGTTCTTCGTTCACGTTGAAATGAAATGGGTCATAATTTTGAACTGTATGTTGTTTCAAAAGAACACGTGGAATCTCAACCACGAGATGTATACGATAACTTTCATGCCATGATTTTCATTATGTTTCGGGTTGCTGAATTTTTAAATTTTTATTTTAAATCCATACATTTATGGTAATTTTTTTTCAGTCATTTCGTTAGGCGGTTTTCCTGTCGTAGTCTACATATTTGTATTTTCTAGTTAGATTTGGTTGTAAGCGTCAAAACTGCAAAGTTTATCGATTTGAGATTCGATGTGTGTGCGAATTTCGCCCTTATTTTCTATACATAAATCTAAACCAAAATTAAAATGTGTGTACCTATTTGTATCGACATTTTGACATCAATTTTTTTCTTGTCATTCTCTACCATTTACCAGTTTTGGCGAGTGACGGATACAATTCTGGTATTCATTGAATTTTTTTTGGATATTTGAATAACTAAATTCTCCAAGTTTTATTTCGTTCATTGCGAAACAATGTGACTTTTAATGTGACTTTGGACTGAATGTTTCTAATTTTCAGAACTCCTCCTTTTTATAGGTCCTCTATATCCTAACGATGTTTGGGTCATCTCCAGGTACATACGCGCTTTTCATATAAAAGGGAAAAAAACATGGAACGGGTCATCATTAAAAAAACAAGTCGTCTGTTATCACAAAACTTCCACATTGATCAGAGTAAAAGTTGGTTACTTGGTTATTTTTTTAAAAGTTCTTTCATAAGGTGATAGAGAGAGAGGTGTACAAATATTACTTCAGGATAATTTTCATTAGCCCCGTTTACATGTGCAAGATTGGGGGGTTGCTTTGGTGATTATTACCTGCAAGACAACTTTTTTACTCACGCGGAAAGAAAGAAGCGAAGGAGATCCGTCAAAAGACGCCCATGTTTGTTGCGGAATAATGGTGGGGCACTCCGACCTCTCCTCTCCCATAATCGTTTGTGCCGCAAAAACTACTGTTAGCTCCTTCGTCAGCCATTTTGAGGCAACCACTTCCGTTCAACCCACGTGACCGGTGAAGACTTCCGGAAAGCAGAGGGAGGGGATACCGGCATAAAATAAACGCCATGTAAACAGGTTGTAGCGAAAAAATCCCTGTTACAGCTAACTTCCCGGGATATTTTATTTCCCATGAAAACGGGGCTATTGATTTCCAACCTCTGCCGTACGAAATGCCAGTCTGTCAGGACACTTTAGGATGATTGCTCTGTCTGGTTGACTTGCTGGGCAACAACAGTGGATGTTGAGGGCCGGCCACTTCTTGGACGTGTCTCTAAAACCTGCGGCTTCGAACTTTTGTATCATTTTTGTAACTGCGGAACACGCCATAGGTCCCTTACCATCTCGCATACCATGCATGAGTCGATATACACGCTATGTCGCACTCAAAATTTCCTCATTCTTGTATTAAAGTTTAACTAAGAGGACTTTCTCGACTAATGACAACATTTCTTATGCGTACAATATCGACGAGACGCAATGACTTCCATTGTCTACTACAAGAATGCCGTTCTCAGACAAAGCTTCACTTTTTAAACCCCCCGCTAATCTGCATAATCTGATATCTGCAACTCAATAGCGCCATCTGTTATTAAAAAAGAACTATTCTCACATTATTATTTTTAGTTTCGGATGATAAATCCGGCTTCGTAGTCACCCTTTTTGTGCAAACAGAATCTTCTTAGCTTCGTTGGTTTACGAATTATTGAACTTGAAAGTTTCTTCTGACTTCTGGATACCCCGGTATTTGAGGTACATCAAGGAAACATATATAATAACAAGTTGGGCCTGGGCGTGGTAATCCAAGTCGATAAGATACTCGCCTAAAGTACCAAAGGATGTTTAGGGGTGTCACGAGTTCGATACCCGGTTTGCCCTTGTCAGAAACTTTCCTGAAACGGTGGTACAACAGAAACGGTGACATCAGCGCAGAAAAAGATTGCTACCGCAGGGAGTCCCACATCAAGGGATTAGCGCACCACTCTCTCGATGAGTATAAAAGACTCCCGTTCGAAATCTTCAATAAATGGTAGGCCCTGGTCTAACTAGCCCCTCGTGTACAGAAAATGACCGTGGTGTGACAAAAATGATCATGTTAGGTCTCTTAACCACCGAAATTGTTGTTTGATGATGCGTATCAGTTATAAATGTGGGTATAGTTTCTTTTATTGAAACAATCATTGATCGGAGGTGTTATTTCCAGTACAGATAACACAACAGGAGCTTGATTGCTGAAATCCGGAAAAGTTGTATCTGGTCACTACATCATCTTTCTTATCAACATTGTCGAAGTTTATAAAAAAGACGATGCATTTAAATTAGCAAAGTGATTAGAATGTATTTTATCGCTTGAGCATTAATACTCAATTATCAAAAAACTGTTTTCTTCAAACATTTGGTCGTCCTAATCGAAAATTCATTACCAGATTACTGTGCGAGTCCAATAATATTCACGCTATCAAAATAAACTGAAAGTTTTGCCCATGTAACAGCAACAATCACTTTTCCTATATTCGTTCTTATGCCCTGTAGCTGCATTGACTTCGAAAATTCAAATGTTATTTATTTATTTATTTATTTATACAATATTGTTTGGCCGAGGCCTACACAAGAGGTTGCGGAATTATATATGGCAAAAGTGTCGATTGATGGTACGAGAAAATTCAGAAATCGTAGGGCAATCTACAATATTTGATGGTAGGTTGTTCCAGTCGATAATAGTTCTTGGAAAAAAGCTAAATTTGTGACAATCTGAAGAGGCAAAGATGGGCTGTAATTTTTTGGAATGATTGAGTCTAACAGCGAAATGTGAAGGTTGGATTAGAATATTGGATGTGTCAATATTAAAAACCCCATGGAGGAGTTTGTAAAGAAAAGTTAAACGAGAGATAAGTCGAAGAGAGGAGAGCGGTTGGATATTGAGTTGTCGCTTGAGTTCCGTTATAGAGACATGTGAAGACCAACAGTTGAAAATGAAACGAGTGGACTTATTTTGGATAGATTCTAATTTGTCCATGTTGGTTTGGGTGTGGGGGTCCCAGGCTTCACAGGCATAGGAGAGGGCAGGGAGAATATATGTTTGGTAGCACAAGTGACGAACATGACGAGTGGAGTATTTTAGGTTACGGCGAAGGAAAAACAGTTTTTGGAGACATTTATTAAAGATATAATCAACGTGAAGGTTCCAGCGGAGATCGGAAGAGATTATAATGCCCAGGCATTTATCTTGGGAAACCTCAGAGATCCTAGAGTCGTTTATAGAATAGGGGAATTCGTGAGGGATTCTTTTACGGGTCACTTTCATAAAAACAGTTTTTGAGAAATTGAGGGGTAATTCCCAGGTTGAGCACCATTTGGAAATAATATTAAGGTTGTGTTGGAGAGATTCTTGGCAAGAAAGGTTGGACACTGTTTTATAGATGACACAGTCATCAGCGAAGAGTCTAATGCGGCAGTTTATGGAGTCGGGTAGATCATTTATGTAAATTAAAAATAATAAAGGCGAGAGGACCGAGCCCTGGGGTGTGCCAGATTTGCCATGAAGAAAAGGAGAGTTCTGGCTCTTGTACGAGACAAACTGGCTACGGTTAATAAGGAAGGCCTCCACCCATTTCAGCAGTTGAACATTTAGTCCAAGGTATGAAAGTTTTAGTAGAAGTTTATTATGGGGCACCCTGTCAAATGCTTTGGAAAAATCTAGGAAAATTACGTCGGATTGGAGGTTTTTATCAATGGAGTCTGTTAAGTCATGTATGAAAAGTGTTAATTGGGTAGATACTGATAACGATGATCGAAAACCATGTTGGTTAGGGAAGAAAAAGTTAATCGAATCGAGGTGGGTACGGATATTCTTGGCAATTATGTGTTACTCATATTTGAGAAGCGAGAAGTTGAATTAAGAATTTCATCGTATAACGCGCAGTGTTCGCCGATGTACATCTGATGTGGTGCGTGATTCACACATCAAAATTAAATTTTACTCCTCCATATTTCGTTGAGGAGGGAAAACACTCTTTTTCAAATTTTAGGTAGTTTGTTTTAATAGTTTCAATTTCTCTGTTTCATAAGCAAGTGCCATCTTTTTACAAAATTACCCCTTACAACTTTAAAGAGGACTGAAATTACTCTTCGAAATAATTTTTTTGGATGACACCGGTAACGAGACTATTTTTTGAGGATAAGCTACTATTTTGCATTTTTAAGGAATGTGCTTTGAAGTGGAAATTACGACTTTTTGATAGGAAATATTGATATCAGTGTGATTTTACATTATATAGAAATGCAGCTGCTTTTCAATGGATGGAAAACTATTAAAAAAAACCTTCGAGGAATTTTCTACGGTTCGGTTTTCTTTTATACGTTTCTATGGTTACTGCGGTGATGATCACTGAAGTAAGAAAAACCTAGAAATGTGCCCATGACGATGGGTTGTATTGAACTATTCGTAGGTTGATGGAGTAGCTCCAAGTAGAAATAAGCGAAGCATTTTTTCTATTGATTGATACTAGCATCACTGCTTGGAACATTGTTATTAACACTCTAATGGGTTTCGAGTTTTGTTTTCAGTTCTTTTCTGCACATTTGCATTCGTTTTCAATAACTTCCCTTCACATGGAATAGAATTTCTACATAGTTCGAAACGGTATGTTTAGAAGTTCTATGTTGTTTACACGAATCAGAAATAAAATTTTTCTCACAAAGATGTGAGTTACGTACACAGTGGATTGAGTCCTTGCTGAAACTGCTTGAAGTTTAAGATTTTTTATTCTCCGATTCTCGATTTTTGAAATTGGGTACGATATTATTTTTCCTTCAATTTTGTTTTCCCATCCCTTTTTTCTCGTTTGACAAGTTTTTTAGACTTCTGGTTTGTCATAGAAAATATTTCTAAGAACTGTCAAAAGTATGGGTGAGTGCAAAGACATGATTTATTAATCATTTTGATCATTTTTGTCGCATCACGGTCATTTTCTACACACAAAGGCTAATTTTAGACCGGCACCTACAATTTATTGCCGATTCCGAACGGCAGGCTTGTTTTTTTATACTCATCGAGAGGTTGGTGCGCTAACCCCTCGATGGGGGACTCCCTGCAGTGGAAATTTTTTCTGCGGTCACGTTGCCGTTTCTGTTGTACCCCTGTGTGAGGAAAGTTTTCGGACAAGGACGAACCGGGTATCGAACTCGCGACACCTCTAAACATCCTTTGGTACTTTAGGTGAGTATCTTATCAACCTGGGCTACCGCGCCCCATGATTTATTATTTAACTGATTAGAAAAACAAATTAAATCAATAGGTAACTTAATTCCTTTATGAATGGTTCATCACCACTTTTCATCATTACTCGTGCTCAAATACATACATTTATTGCACCTATGGTACGGAAATTACTGTAAATTTATCACATAGAGAAGTTATATGGAGTTTATTTAGAGAAACAACAGAGGTGAAGAAATGAAAAAAAATTAAAGGAAACTTAAATTCAGCTGTGGTCATCTTTGCTCACTTGTTATTATTCTATTTCCGATTGATATTTTCTGTTTTGTCTCAATATAGCAACCGGACATAAATTTTGGACATGCGTGTATATTTTGAGAATTTTTATAAAAAAACCCGAATAAAATCTTTATAACCACTGTTCTTTGAGGGTTAGCTTTTACTAGAGTAACCATTGGTAAATTCAGAGAGAAACAAGCAGGGTTGAATCCTCTTGGGGTATTCAAAATTTTAAAGCTGGAGAATACAGTATTTGCTGACGGTCGCAGTATACCGCTTTATGTGAAGAGATTTTCTTTCTAACTTGTTCAAGCAGGTACGCTACGGGAAAACTTTTCACAGTTTGCGTTTTGTTGTTTAAAATTCAGAAGCAGATTTTATTTTATACTATCATATCCCGTTTTTTTCTCTGATGCACGCGGAAGTTGCATTTCATATCTCACTACAGCCGAAAGAATGCTCTAAGATATAAATCTTACGATGTTCTTGTGCAAAAAAACTCTAAAAGCATTAGGATCTGTTGCAGTGAAATGTCACAGAATTCTGAAAGTACAAATAAGCGCAACATCTTGCACATAAGTTATTCTTTTACGTTATGGCATCAAAAAAATAATATACAAAGATACGGATTCCTTTTAAGAAAATACTAATTTCAGAAAATTCATACTCACACAATTTGATTGTCAGAGGTTAAATATTTATTAACATATTAACGTTCTATAAATTACACCTATTATTTGCAGCATCAAGTAAAAATGATATATCGTATTGGGGTGTTTTGTGTAAGGCTGTCTAAAAAAAAACAACCAAATTGCCACTCGAAACATTGACACTTACCCTTGGCCTCTTGGTGGGACATAATTTTATATTCTTTCTTATATTATTGATTTTTAATTGATAATAATTACCTTTTAGCATTAATTTTAGAACAAAGAAATATTGAACTAAGGAACTTCTATGTGCAACTGCCTGACTGGTCCTGACACATTGAAAGTACACCACAGACATGAAAAACCACACTTAAATATAGAGATGCCTATAGGCTAAAGGTTATCACATGCTTTTTTTTTCTGTAATTCAACTAGACATCACAGTGGGAAAGATGTGACGGCAGTCATACCCAGGAAAACAAAACAGTCTCTCACATTTGGAAACTTCAGAGGCTTTCATCGAAGATAAGAAGTCAGTCACGCCGTGGATCGGCAAAAAAGAGAACAAAAGAAAAAGAAGTGCTCGATTCTATAGATTTCTATATATTAACCCTTCATTCGACAGTGTTGCTCTCGAGCAAAAAAAAAGTCAGTTTCTTATATTTCACAAGTAAAGCCATTGTATATTTTGAGCTTGCTTTGGCATCAATGTCTCTAAGCAACTCCTAAACATTCGATTTTTACATATGTTCTGTTCACGAAGTGTCTATAGTGTGTCCCACAATCGACTGACAGTTTTCGAAATGGGATAGCGAGAAAACGGTGACAGATATCAAGATCATTCTTGCGGAATGTAAATGTGTAAAGTCAGGAATTTCAGCTACGTCATTCATGTTGCAAGGGGGTGCATAGCTATTAAAATAAAATGAAAAATTAAGTTTTTATATGGAGGTTAATCAGTGTTCGAGAAAAAAAAATATAAATTTAATCTAACTCTCACTTATTAAAGCAAATTTGTGGTTTCTAGTGCAGCTCTTCATGTATGCGAAAAAAAATTCCCTTTCGAATAATATAATAAATATCTAGAAATAGAGTAAATCATTAAAATGGATGTAAGTGAAATTATACATTAGAAACATTTCATGTAAAAAAATGAAGCTAATCTCGAGATTCTCTACCCGTAAAAAGTTGTGATATCTGATGCAGAGCTAAGTCAAATGCTGTTATTAACTGTGACACTTTGATTCACAAATCACTCCAAGGCTCTACACCTTTAGTTGAAAAACATTTTGGGACTTGGCAATTACGCAGCACATATTACACCTTACCATGTTATGTAAAATTATGCTGTAAATACACATATCCTTACATAAACAGTATTTGATGGAATTTTATTAATGCCGTGAATAATAAAACTTGACCACGGCCGACAACACATTCTCGTGCTGCGTAATTGCCAAGTACCAAAATGTTCTTCAACTAAACGTGTAGAGCCTTGGAATGATTTATTTATCAAAGTGTTACAGTTAATAGCAGCATTTGACTTGGCTCTACATCAGATATCACAACTTTTTACGGGTAGAGAATCTCGAGACTTGGCTTCATTTTTTACATGAAATGATTTTGATGGGAGTTCACTTCTTTTTGTAAGTAGTCCTCTTTTTTGAAGTTGCGTACTTTTTGGATATCGTTTTTTTTTTTTCAAATTATATTTTGTACATTGTTTCACCATAAAATTTCGAGTTGATGAGTTGAACGGCCTTCTTACTACGGTGACAGCATGATTCCCATTTTAAGAGATATTCGAGTAATTTTTCTGTCCCGACCATACTTTTAAAAATATGTCCAGGTTTTTCATCGTAGCTTAGTGCAGTGGAAAGACGGTAACATTTACTAGAGTCGTGGACAAAGATAATATGCATAACATATAAACTATATTATCATAATTGTGACAAAAATTTGTATATATTAATCATATATATATAACATATTTTTATCATGTATAACAAATACTGTACGTACATTTTAACATTTTACAAGACGAATTGAGATTGTGTTTTTCATTATTTTTACTCTTCTTATCTCCTTCTTTAGAGATATCATCCGGAAAATTCACGGGGAAAAAATTTGCCGTATGTTTTTCGGATTAATTTGTCCATGAAACAAAATTAGAATAAAATTCATATTGTTTTTGCCATCGAAAATGGGTGATTTTAGGAAAATATATCAATGAAAATAGTGCTATAATAAAATAATTTTTTTTGTTTTCGAAATCCACACTGAATTTTTATATTGACACCACTAAACCGACACCAATGTCGATGTACGTAAAAAACTTTTTTTCCCGTTTACGGCAAATTTTGAACAATTTGAACTATAGTTGGCAATCTTGCAATCATTTGTCATTGCTTTTTGGCACCAATTAGTAATATCTCGGATTTTCCCGTGTTTCCGATCCTGCGAAGAATTTTCATTATTTTAATTTTCCCTGGCTTTGGATCCTAGCCACTACCTTCATACAGGGTGGCAAAAAATCCGTAGAAACTTTAAAAATTCATAAAAACCGGAAAAGCAACCGAAATAAAAAACGGTTAACAGGATCGCTAGGTCACGGAAATTTTTCGACAGAAAAATAACTCAAAAAGAGCCAACAGATGGCGCTGGCATGAGCGACTTCGGTGGAAATATGCAAACGAGGCGGTTATAATTTGTGCTCCATCTCCACAACGAGTTCACCGTTGCAAACCGTGTATGTGGACAAGGATGCTGAGTGCGAAGGATAAAGCTTTGTTCGTGGAGTTGCTTTACGTGAACCAGGAATAAGCGACCATTGCCTTGCGTAAATTCCGAGTTCACAAGAATGTGAGAACTGAAAAAGGGCCTTTAACAGCGACAGATTTCATAAAGCTTGTTCAGAGGCTTGAGGAAACTGGAATGCTGAAGAGGATCGTATAAGAGCCGGACGACCATGTTTAAGGAAGGCACGTTCGCCGCGTGTTGCAGCCGAAATGGAAGCGTTAGCGTCCGAATCAGCTGTAGGGACCAGCAGTGCTCGTGAAGCTGCCAAACGCTAGTCTAGGGCTTACCACTATCCTCGATACGCAATATTCTTCATGGAATCCTTGATCTGTACCCATACTGATTCCAGTCGTGCCATGAACTTTTAACAGCGGATACCGTACAGAGGGAAGCATTTGCGAGGTGGGCGTTCTCCAAAATCAAACAGAATCCGACCTGGGTCTTTAACATCTTGTGGACAGATGACTCTCATTTTTCGCTTCATGGTGACGTTAATAAACATAACTGTCGCATCTGGGCGACGTCTAAACCACGTGAGTACACGCAGAAACCATTGCATTCCCCAAAAGTGACAGTGTGGTGTGGGTTCATAGGTTCGTTCATCATAGGACCCTTCTTCTTGGAGACGCAGTGCCCAGTAAATGGGTGGAAAACGGCAACGGTGAATATATGCGCAGCGTTAGTTAACGCTTCTGCGCGAGAACTTCATTTGCGTGAAAGAGATGCGCTTTCTACCGTCACGTTTATGCAAGATGGAGCAACTAGCCACACTGCTACTCCGGTCAAAGCATTCCTGATACAGACGTTCGGGGAAGACAAAATCATTAGCAGGCGCTGCAGGTTCCTATGGCCTCCTCGGTCTCCAGGCTTGACCCCGGCAGACTTCTAGTTATGGGGATATTTGAAATCCCGGGTGTATCGATCCGGTCCACCCAATCTGTCGGAATTGAAAGATGCGATCCGCCGAGAGGTGTGATGTATACATCCGGACCTGCTGGATTTGTGAGTAGTGGTGTTTTGGCTCGTTCTGTGACTCGCCTGCAATATGTTATCCCCTGTGGTGGTCACGTGGAACACATTTCTGTAATAAACGATTTGGAGGTATTTTGTTCGTTATTTGCGTATCTTTTCTTTGACTTGCGTACGTCAGCACCACTTATCAGCGGTTTTTTGTTATTTTTTCTCCGTCTTAAAACAATTCCCGTGACTTGGCGATGCTAACCCTGCAAACCGTTTTTTAATTCAGTTCGATTTTCATGAATTTTTAAAGTTTCTGCGGATTTTTTGCCTACCCTGTACCAAATTTCATGTTTCTAGAGCTGTTAGAAGTTCCTGGAATTTTGGATGATAGGTGAGTGAGTGTCAGTGTCAAAATAACGAAACTTTCTCATTTCACATTTCTCAAAAACTACAAATGATGAATAGGGAAAAAGTGAAAGATGAAAAATTGAAATTCAGCTGTTTAATTTAATTTATTAAAATGCCTAGTTTCAAGTACCTGAGCAACTTCAATATGGAGATATGATGGTCTCAAAAATACCTCAAGTTGTTTCCAGAAAAGGATGTTACAGCCATGCTTGTTTTGCTCGACTTGGTGGGGGTACTCCCGTGCACCCCACATATAGAAAGAAAATGCTTATCATTAAAAAATAGCTTCATGGGCTTCAACATTAATCACTTGTTTCGTGCGTCTCATTCAAAATTCCTGATTATGTCTGATTTTTGTTACTGTGTATGCATACCTTATGCGATAATAACTTCAGACTATAGTTTGAATTAGAACAGAATTTGAACATAATTTGTTGTTAATTTAGGTATCACAATGTTGCTGTTTTCCCCATGAAATTTGAAATTAGATTTTTTCATTTTCTTCTTACAAAATTATAGGACAAATATGGTCTCTCTCTGCTGATGCTAACAATTTATTAAACTAAAAGGGAGTAAAGCTAAGGACTTTTAAAGAGGTTTAAAATATGTTATTTAATTTATGACTGAAACATTTACGCACCTTTAACTTCAACTAATTTATGGAAATATTCAGAGCATGTGCTTTTAATATATCGGATACGATTATAAAAAAATACTACCTGCTGTTACCAGTACGAGTGATGTCAGATTAATTAATGTAGCTATGACAGTAAAAAGAAAATAAGAATTTAATGAAGCAGTAATTACCAAATGAACACATTGATCGAGGGACAGATAAATTAATTATAACTCTTTCAAAAGCTGTAGATAGAAAGTTCATCAAGTAACACGACAGAAACTAGAATTATTTTAGTAGAACAAAGTTAAAACATTATAACGAAAACTATAATTATTTGTGTTCGGCAGTTTTCATAGCGCAATATTAGCGATACTCCTACCACTATGAATCAACCTCAGCTTATTGTATTATTTTATTTATTTAAATACACAAAACTACAGAAAACAATCGTATTACAGCAAGGTAAAACATAGAAATGTAAGAACAATAAAAGCAAACCGGATAAAATAAAATACATACATATAATATACAATAAATAAAAACTAACACAAACTAAAAAAATATGTAAAAATAAGTAAAAGGTAGGCCTATATAAACACACAAGTCCATTTAAAAAAATAAAATATATATATACTCGTATACATATATATATAAAGTTGCATTAAAAGAGCAACTGACAAAAACCAGATTTCAATGAAAAACTACAAAAGTCAGAGTATAGCGCCAAAAAAAGCAGCTTTATACACATAACTCGAAATTACAAATAAGATATTATGAAAAGGCGAAAAAAAATTAGAAGGAATTGAAAAATTGGAAAAAGTAGGAAAAATTGAAAAAAATTATGGAACAATGTCAATGGAATCGTTCTCAAGGGGGAACCCCCCACAATTGCTCCAAACTGCAAAAATGTTTCTAATGATGGTAAGCCTAATAGGCATAAAATTACCATCAGTTCCCCCGACATTTTTGCGATAAACAAGCTTTGGAAGTCAAAAATGAGAATACACAATTATAACCAAAAAACATGAAAATTATGAGTGGCACAATATAAAAAGATATTTACACAAAGTGTGTTTAAAAATTGAAAAATGAGAAAATATAATTGAAGAGTATTAAATATTTAAAATTGTTTAAAATGAGATCATATCTGTAGATGGACTGTTGATGAGCCGTTGACGGACGAGTTATAAATAATATATATATATATATATAGTTCGTCGGAGGAAAGCTGTTGAAATTGTAACATCATTTGTTTTAAATTTATTAAAATACAAATATTGCACAAATACATTGTGTATAATTTCAATATCATTAATAGCATCATTGTAATAAAGATTTTAAACAACAGATGCATATTCAAGTTTTGATCATATTATAGAATAGAAAAGAACAATCATTGTCTGTAAATTGTTGAAATCTTGTGTTATTCTTAAGCCAGATAAGTTTGCGGTACGAATTTGTACAAATGTCATTAATATGATCACGGAAGGTAAAATCAGAAGTTTAAATTTCATCCAGGTCAGTAGCAGAGAAAGAGAGGGAATAACTTCTCTGTAAAATCTCATTGCCAATATAATAAGAGTACATTATAGGATTCTTCATGTGGGTAAAAGACATAACAAAGGATCAGTTTACATTCAAGTGTAGATGATTCTGATAAATATAGTTTAACTTGTCTTGGATAATAGAACAAGATTTATAACGAAGTCGAATATTTTAAAATCATCAATAAATAATAAACAAGTACGAAAGGCAGATCTATTTCTAACAAAACCATGCTGATTTTGGGAAATTAAGTTACTTATTTTGAGCATGTTCTGCCAAACGAAAGGGGATGATTTCAGCAAATCGCGCATAGAAATATGGAATATTTTTGTTGGCCTCAGGAGAGACAGGGCAACAACTTTCTCATTAGAAGTTGTAGGAATTGAGAGCGTAAAAAAATTAAATTTTTCATTTTGCACACACACTATATTTTTTCACTGTCAAAACTTCTACAGAGTGATTTCTAAACACATTTTGATCATTTTTTTGAAATGAGATCATATCTGTAGACGGACTGTTGATGAGCCGTTGATGGCCGAGTTAGGACATATAGGACATCCTTTATAAAAATAAAATAAAATAGACAGTATTTTGTGGCATAAACAAAAACTGACAGCAATAATATTCAACATCATCAGCTATAAAACTGCACAGAGTGACACTATTTTGTGGCAGCTGTAAAAGGTTGATCCCGCATGAGAGGATGACTGATTTGAATGTAATAAAAATGTCCTAGATTTTTCAAGAATGCTTATCACGAAGAAACAATCACATAGAAATGCGAGAATCAGAGTATGCTGTTGCCATTCCGTGAACCCAAAACTTTCAAATCATAGATTTCACCCATTCGTAAAACATTTGCTTTAGTCAACAGTTTGCTTGAAAGGAATAAAAGAATGACTATAGAAACGAAAAATATTCACGAAAATATGGGAGTGGTAAAGTTGGTGGAATTTTATATTGTTCGTAAAAATTCGTTCAATATATGAGCTACACGAAACGTTTTTTCAAAAGTGGTCGGAAATAATATAAATTCTACTGTGTGTTTATTTTAAAATTCAACTAAAATATGAAAAAGTAGTAAAAAAAAACTGTTTTGTTGATGGTTGAATCCCTCAAAAACGATTATTGAAAATTGAGAAATAGATTTTTTTACGGCCCATAAAAAAAGTCAATTATCAAAATTTGCGCCACCTTCTTGTATATCGAGAAAAACTTTACACTGTAAAAATTGACTGAAAAAATTTACCAAGATATCAGTGATAGAAATTCTCGACCTGAAATAATTAAAATAATTAAGTCTCAAAACGTTTCAGGACTTCCAAAAGTAACAAAAATCAAGATTTTTCGATCGTGGATATCACAGTTAATTTAATGGTTACAGGGATAAATTTTATTCTGTATACAAGAAAGCACACAATTTTTATTATTTAACATTTTTTCATTGAGACAGTAAAGAAATTTTATTTTTGTATTTTCAAAAGAATCATTTTTGAGAGACATGCAACTACACCAGAACAATTTCAGTATATTTGTTGATCAGTTTTTCATATTTGACTTGAATTTTGAAATAAACTAGAATTCACATTCTTTTCGGACAGTTTTGATGGATCATCTTGTATATAATTTTTTTCATTAAGGGTCGTATAAAATTTTTTATTTTTATATTTATTCTTAGAATAATGTTTGAGAAGTTTGAAATAACCGAGTCTCAAAAAAATTTCAGGATTTCAAAAAGTAGTAAAAATGGGAAACTTCAATATATATATCTCACCGAATTTTCATACAATACTTACGGGGAATTGTATTTTTATAATATTTCTCTATGATTTGACATTTGTAAACGAAATAATGCAATATAAGCGAATTATTTTGAAAATTTGAAAGAGTTAATATATTATAGGTTCTAATGATTTTTTTAAAAATGCGAAACAAATTCAATTGCAAATTTAAAGCTGTATTTAAAGCAATTTCTTTATTTAAAGGCAAATAAATAAACGAGCAAATCATATCAGTATTTATTTATGCTCACTACGAAATAAGACTTCTGAATATTTCTAAAAATACAAATGCATTTTTGAGAATTTCTACATATTTGGCTTATAAAAATACTGCTCTAAAATATGGAAACTCCTTTTCGGGGTAAACAAAGTTGTTTTATTTTCATTTTTATCATCCCACTCAGAAAATGCTCAAAGTTGTTCTGATCGTTTTTCTGTTTTCCGTTCGCTTCAAAATCCTAATCATGAATAAATTATGTACAATATCGTTCTCTATTTTTAGAGCAAAAGAATGCTTTCCACTCTGTGTCTGCGATCTAAGTTTATTAATGTATAAACAATTTCATTTCACAGCAGAGAAACATAAAAATTAACAAAATGGCATAGCTTTCACGTTGAAGCTATTTAAGATTTTAAAGATTGCGTTTTAAAGATTGCTATTACTGGTATACATGAAAAATGCTGTCCAATATCCTTTGAAATCATTGAATTAAGTTTCTCTTCGCTTTTTGAAATGAATCTGTAGAGATGATTAAATTTCTTTTAAATACCCGATGCAACTAATCTGAATAGCAGTAAATTTTATTAATACAACACCATTTAAAAGCAGATCATGGAATGAAACGCTAAAAATAGTGTATTATCAATAGTGTCTAAACAATTATCTTATGATTAAATCAATTATAAATTACCCATATATGAGAATCTGAAAACCTCGAGCAGCTTCTCGATTTATCTAGCATTAAATATCATATCTATTTCTAAATGTGTCTACTGTGATAGAATTAATAGTTCTAAAACTTGATCCATGCGTGAAAAACCCTACTAAAAAACTAAAAAAAACTTTATGCAGTCGGACCCGCTCATAACGAGGTAGGAAAAAAACAGAGAAAATATTCGTTATACGTGACCTTCGTTATATCTGTACCTACTTGATAAGCATAGCTGAACAATACGAAACTCACGAGAAATGGAAAAACCTAGTCCGAATCTGTATTGATTTTTCAGTACCTAAATCTCTCTCTGACTAATTCGAATTGATGTTTCTTTTCATAAACATTGTAGTGAATTGTGAGTAAAAAAATATGAGATGAATTTATTTATCACAGTTTTATCGTATTTTAAAACTCTTGAAAACTAAAATGTCCTTAGATCTTTTTATAAAAAGATGATTCTACCCTCTTTTCACACATCTCAAACTTCTGGGATAATATTCTTTATATTTGCATTCCTTCAATCAATTTTTACTACGTATTAACTCGTCTCATTATTTACCAATTCTCGAAACTTGGTTAAACCTATTCGATAAAATACGAAACTGCTCGAAGTTCACTAATATTGGGAATAAAATGCATCTGATTATATACACTCATGTCCATAAATTGAGGATAATGCCAGCTCCGGCAAATAAAGGTTCACAAACAAAACAAACGTTACTTATTCATAAAGCCCATTTATTAAACAAATGATAAAGAACAAAAACGATGGTGTATGTATGATACCATTCATAAAAACTGCGATTTTTGCTCCCTGGAGCAATTGTAAAAAATATCTCCTTTACAAAAACTTACTATTACATGGTTGGTATGATGGTTAATACATTGTATGTCTCCCCCTAGCTTGCTTAGCCCCTAAATGTTTTGTAACTGTGTTTGAAAATCTTAAATAAAGGAAATTTGAATTTTTGAAAAAAAAATACAGTCCCTACAACGCCTAGAGATGCTGAGTATCAAATTATCGATCTGATCTTGGGGAAGATCACTCCACTTAGCAAGCAATGCTCTTCGAAGTTCCGGTACACATATAGGAGGTGGTTGACGGGCTGCAACTCGTCGGCCAAGCATGTCCCACACATGCTCTATCGGATTCAAGTCAGGTGAGAATGCTGGCCATTCCATACTGGTTATATCCTCAGATTCAAGGCATTCGTTTACGATGTTTGCTCGGTGAGGACGGGCGTTGTCATCCATAAACACAAATTCTGCGCCCATGGCACCCCTAAACAAACGTACATGTTGTTCCAGAATGATGTCCCGATAAATTTGGGCTTTCATGGTTTGAACATGCAGATCTGTTCTGGAACCCAGTATAATTCCATCCCAAACGAGCAATGCTGCACCACCGTAACGGTAACGTTCAATGATGTTGTCTTGGTGGTAATGGGCACCTGGCGTTCTCCATATGAAAGTCCGACGTGAATCAGACTGCAAGCTAAACCTGGACTCGTCGGAAAACATCACACAAGCCCACTGTGACGATGTCCACATTGCATGTTCTCTACTCCAGGCTAATCGCTGCCGACAGTGAGTTGCTGTGAGCGGAACACATCTGACAGGCCTGCGAGCATATAGACCAATATCTCCCAAACGTCTGTACACGGCTTGCCTTGAAACTGTGGTACAAGTGGCTGCAGATAGCTGACGAGGCAGGTCGGATGCTGCACTCCGTCTGCTTCTTTTGGCAGTTACTGCCAAATACCGGTTTCATTCGGCGTTGTAACTCGGGGGCGACCTGTACTGTAACGTCTACTGACATTTCCGTTATCTTGGAATCGTTGCCAAAGCCTAGAGATGACACTTTGAGCAATTCCAAGTTCCTCGGGTACTTCCATCTGAGTACGCCCACATTCCAGGCGGCCGATAACTCTACCACGTAAAAAATCATCCACATGCGTCCTCTGTGTCATAACTATTCGCTTATGGCACTGAGCGCCTTACAGAACTCTTGTGAACAATTTCACTTCTTTGCCACCATTCCTTATATACCCCCCCCTCTTACACTCTCGTCATTGTGACGTACTATCGGCATCATCTGGTGGCTTACTGAAATTTGCATATCATTCTTGCAGATGTATGTGATAATTCTACAGGTGAAATTTTTACTTTAGATTTCGATTTCCGTGTGATTTGGAATTATCCTTAATTTATGGACATGAGTGTAGTTATCTGATCCAAATAAAGCAAAAGGAATGTAATATATTTTTTTAAACAGCAAGACATCGAAATTTCAGGTATTTTTCTTTGCGCTTAAGAAACTTTTTACTCCATTTTGTGTAGAATAAATTTCCAACACAGAAACAGGTGAAACAGAGGAAAAAGAAGAGAAGAAAAATGTAAGGTAAGATGCCTTCTACAGTGGCTACGAAGCGTAAAAATGACTAAGAGCGTATATTTAAAAGAAAAAAAAATTACAAAAACATAGTAACATAGACCCATAAAATGTATCTTGAGGGAATGAGAAGGAAACTTTTTCCTTGGTATATGCTTTTTAGAAAGTAAAAGAAATTCAATGCTGAAGATAATACATTTTTTTATGAAAAAAAAACCAATTTTATAAGAAGAGAAGTATTTTTGAGGAAAGTCCAAAGAAGAAAAAAACTTTTGTTTAAAAAGCAAAACAAAAATGCGAACGGCGGTGAAAGTCTGGATGAAAACAAGATGTGATCGGGCAACGTTGACAGAAGTTACAGGCACACGAAAAAATAAAATAGCGTAGTCTTTCACGGACAGAAATCGTTCCTTTCCCATAATATTGGAGAATCGAGTTTTCTGGTTATAGAAAACAAAGATTATTGTGCATATTTCCGTTTTGCATGCTTTTAGTTTCCAATCTACGAAAAAATATTGAAATATCATCTCTTAAAGTTGTGGAGTTGAAGTGGTCCGTGATTCTGACGACAAACCAAGATATTGTACACAAGAGAACAAACAGTTGCGGTTATCATGCAGGGTGGCCTTTAAGTCCTGATACAGCCTTTATCTCATAAACCGTTAGTCGTAGAGGTATGATTTCAATTTGAAAAATGCTAAAAATGTGTTCAGAAATCACCCTGTACCAATTTTGAGAATGAAAATACAGTGTGTTACAAAATAAAAAAAAAGCTAAATTTTTATACGGATACACTGTATCAAAACCAAATTAAAAATGTGTCTTTTCTGAAGCCTATAAGAACATTTCGCGTTTCCAAGAGCAATATTCGCTGAGATATTTGGATTAAAAAACAGAAAAAAGTTGGGAAAGAACAGTATAAATATTGAAAAGAAACGTTGTCCATCAATTTATGCTGTTCTTTCGCAACTTTTCTCTGATTTTGTCACAATCGAAATCCAAATATCTCAACGAACAATTGTACTTGGAAACGCGAAATTTTTTTGGTTGTCCTCAGAGGAGACACGGCAACAACATTCTCTCCAATTGGTTTTTTAGTACAGGGTGTTCATACAAAAATTTGGATTTTTTTATTTTGTGACATTGTATTTTCACTCTCAAAACTAGTACAAAGTGATTTTTAAACTCATTTTGAGAATTTTTAAATTGAAATCATTCCTCTACGATGAACGGTTGATGAGATAAAGGCCACATTAGGTCTTACATACGGCCTAAGAGCCGTATACATACAGAGATACAAAATTTAATTTTTTATACAGTCCCGCTATTTGTCAACTTTCGAATGAAAATTGTTGTTCTGTCTCTTCTGAGCCCAACAAAAAAATTACATGGTTCTAAGTGCAATATTCGCAACGATATTGCTCATTTGAAGTTAAGGGAGACATCTCAGAATTTAGAAAACTTAATAAACTGCGACTTCTCGCAGAATTTTTTAGCGCTACTTTTTTCTTGACTTTGTTCCTTGACATATCATTTCCCTCACATTCAGCGATGTCTGAATTCAAATATCTCGGTGAATATTCCATTTAGAAAATGTAATTTTTCTCTTCGCTTTTGAGAGACATGATATAGAAAGAGATCATATTTAATGCTAGATAAATCGAGAAGATACTCGAGGTTTCAGATTCTCATGTCTGGGTAGTTTATAATTGTTTTAATAATAGTATAATTGTTTTTACTTACAAATACAAATACAAGGCCACAACAGACAAAATGGCCAACGAGGTGGCTGAGAGAAAGATGCCCATAACAAGTATGGATGTCATATATTACTAAAATACAGCAACCCAATTAAAAATGCAATAAAAAAAAAAGACAGAATACACTATTTTTAGCGTTTCATTTCTTGGTCTGCTTTTGAATGGTGTTGTATTAATAAAAAATTTACTGTTTTTCAAATTAATTAGTTACACCGGGTATTTAAAAGAAGTTTAATCATTTCCACAGATTCGTTTCAAAAAGCGAAAAAAATTATGGACTAGAGAAAACCAATGGTAGGTGAAAGTGGTTTGGGAAAGGCGGCCGGCCCTGTTGCATCTGATCTATGCTGCTATGCATATCGCAAGAATTTGAAAGCTCTTTTCAAAATTAATAGATTAAAATACATCTACATACTTTTCAATAACAAAATCGCATAAATGGTACTTAAACATTCAGAGTCTGAAGGTAAATGCCAACACATCAGGTCTCGATTAAAAATCCCTACTGAGAGCATATTATTCTTGTCTTTGATTTATGCGTACTTACAAAAACTGACGTTTTATGCAAGTTTCAAGCTCTTCAGACTACTATAAATTCACCAAATACAGTATTCACTCATATACGTCTCCCGGTCTCCGTATGCTGTATATATTCATTGTCTATTGCTGCGTGTTATCTTATAAATCTTTTATTGTTATATATTGATCTTTACACACAAATAGCATGATGAAAACTAGTTAGGAATCCACACACGGGACAAAATCTAAATAAAAAAGACGCTTCTTTTCCTCCGTATTATCGCTCATTTATGCAATCTAATTTATGTAATTTACGTAATCTTTTCTGCTGAGAGACACCTGAAATGTGCATTTCGTTTAAATTGAAAGGATTTATAACATTCGAGGGGCTAAAGGTTTCCCACTTTTATTATATCGATGACGATTGTTATGAAAAGATCCTATGCCATTTATTTTTGTTCTTTCGGTGAACTATTCAATACTCTTTAGATATCCATTGTATCAAATGTACCACTTGCGTGAGGTGGTTGAATTTCAGCTTCAATGGTAATCGAAACGCAAACACGAAATCAGAAAATAATACCGATTTTTTTTGTTTAGTTCATCATTCCGATATAACTTCTTCGAAGTGGATTATTCCTTTCATCGAGAGAGAGAGAGAGAGAGAGAGAGATTGTAATCCCCTAAATTCAATCACTCATTTATATATATATTGCTCTTATAGGGACAAACGCGTGCGAAGATTGCCAAATTGACAAGAAAAACTTGATAATCCATGAAACAAAAGCAATACACGAAATGCATAGAACTGATTATAAACAAACACATTTTGCAATGTAATAATTACATATATAGGGTGTTCCGAAATTTGTAAATCGTTTAAAAATTCATAAAATGAGAAAGAATTGGAAAATCTGAATGGGATTTGCAAAAAAGTCTTTCTTAAAAAGGGGGATTTTTTTTCGGTACAGGAAAAAAATTAGTATAAATTAGTATTAAATCGCATATTTCCAGTGATTCGCTTTCGTGCAGCACTCGCTATGGACAAAAATTACAACTAATTTTTATTCCGTACCAAAAAAAAAAACCACAGAGAATAATTGTTAATAAACCACTTTGAGAATAATTGTTTTCGCAAACCGCATCTAAATATATATCAATTCCTTCAAATTTTAAACTATTTACGAATTTATCAATTTTTAAACTATTTACGAATTTATCAATTTTTAAACTATTTACGAATTTATCAATTTTTAAACTATTTACGAATTTATCAATTTTTAAACTATTTACGAATTTATCAATTTTTAAACTATTTACGAATTTATCAATTTTTAAACTATTTACGAATTTATCAATTTTTAAACTATTTACGAATTTATCAATTTTTAAACTATTTACGAATTTATCAATTTTTAAACTATTTACGAATTTATCAATTTTTAAACTATTTACGAATTTATCAATTTTTAAACTATTTACGAATTTATCAATTTTTAAACTATTTACGAATTTATCAATTTTTAAACTATTTACGAATTTATCAATTTTTAAACTATTTACGAATTTATCAATTTTTAAACTATTTACGAATTTATCAATTTTTAAACTATTTACGAATTTATCAATTTTTAAACTATTTACGAATTTATCAATTTTTAAACTATTTACGAATTTATCAATTTTTAAACTATTTACGAATTTATCAATTTTTAAACTATTTACGGACATCCCGTATACCTCAAAATTTGGAGAATTAAAGATGTAAGGTTTTTTCCCCATCGGGGAGAGGCATGATGGGATTAAAAGCAAGCATGGTGTTTTCTTTGAATTTGAGGAGTGGCTCCTGTAGACTCAAGAGGTAACTTGAAGGACTCACTGTAAGCAAGGAAGATGTGTTAATATTTTAATATTTGATTTTAAAAGTTATAGTTAAATCAACTATCATCAAAAAGTGACAGTGTTTGTGGTTGAAGGTAGTCAGTCATCAAAAACGAATCCGACATAGTGGTGTCAGCGGTGCGGTTAGTAGAACTATACTGGATAAAAGGAAATGGAATATGACTATTTTATGCGAAAGTGATAGCAGGAATACATCGTCGTTGAGCGGTGACAGCAAAGAAGAATCAGGACTGATCAATTGGTGTTGCTGATCACGAATTGGGTGAACACCAATGTCTCGAGGCATCGAAGCAGTTATGTGAAAGCTCGACTATCGGCAGAAACTGACTAGCGTCAGGAATTTCGCTTATACTGAGGAGGCGAGTTGTCACGCTTTTTTGTTTGATAGGTGAAACTGAACTATTTTCGCACTGTGATTTCATTGCATTCGGTACTGATTAAAAAAAGAAAAACTATACTAAAAATGGTTGTCTTTGCCAAGGAATGAAAAGAGAACCTGCTCATTTTAGCAGATGAGTTAGCGGGCGGAAGTCCCCAAAGACGCAAAGGTTGTGGATTTGAAAGAAATAATCATGAAAAGTGCGCATTATGAACCAGAATTTTGGAAAGGAATTATTAAATAGTATTACCGGTGAAAGAACAGAGCGAGAAGCTAGAAACCACAAATTAGAGGTAGAAAGAGTAAGACACATGAAAGACGTTAAACACACGGCAATAATGATTTAATCGGGTATTTTAATTTAATGAAGGGTGTAATTTATGGTGTACTTCTTGCTCTTCCACAAAGAGAAAGTGGGTGGTATAGAAGTAACTCAGTTGGTCTGACCAAAAGAAAAAAGATTAGAGAAGTGTTGCGAAGGGCCCATGAGAGAAACCAGGGCCGTAGCATACTTTCTCGGGGCCCCTTAAAAAAGGGAAAAATATACAAAATAAATGTACATTTTCTGTGAGGCCCCCATTTGGTTCGGGGTCCCGGTAACCCCAGGTTAGTTACGGCCCTGCATGAAACCCCTTTTAAGAGAAATATGAGTGCTAAGAAAACAGGTGACAGAATCCGGTACTTATTTTACTGTAAGGGGATCGTCAAGTATACGAAGGAATTTCGTTGTGCATGTGAAGCTTGCCAGTTGAGAAGAAAAAACGAAGTGCGAGGGGCGATATATCACGCTTGCGCACTGAATGAAAAGTGAAGAAAAAAAGAGCAAACATTAATCTCTCTTTTCCCAGTACATTTACTAAATTATTTATTTACTCTATGACTATTTATAACCTCATTAGTACCGTGTTTTTGCGTCATACCCTAATCATGATTATCCCTATATATGTATGTGTGTTGTAGCGAATTATATCGCTGAAAAGTGTGTAGTATATTCATATATCATGTTCATCGTATATGCTACATTTCAGTTTTGCTATGTTTGTTAATATAATATATGTACCCAGGTTGTCTTCTAAAATATGTTATGCATATTTCACGCTTAGGAAGAAAGGTTTCCCATCGGGAAGAGGCGTGATGGGATTAGAAAGCATGAGGGGCGAGGAGAAAGGCCCTCGGCGGAGAAGTGGAAAGAAGCTTGGCGTTTTCTTTGAGTTAGAGAGTGGCTCCTGTGGACTCAGGAGGTAACGAGGAAAATGTGTTAATATTTTAATGTTTAATGTTAAAAGTTACAGTAAATCAACTATTGTCAGAGAAAGTGACAGTGTTTGTGGTTGAAGACAATCAATCGTCAAAAACGAATCCGATAAAAGATTTTAATTAGCAAAATCTCTATTGGCAACAAATCATGCATATTCACACGTCGATTTATATATGTTCCACACTGTTTAGCAAGATTTCTAATTCGTAGTTCAGAAAAATTCATCTGGAAAAAATATGTTGGTTAGTGTTACATTCAAAATAGGAATTTAAATATGCGGTACGTTGTAAATTAAATACAAATACGAATAAAAGAGACACAACAGGCGAATTGCCCAACGAGGTGGCTGAAAAAGCTATGCCCATAAAAAATATGGATGTTAAATATAACCGAAATACCCAATAAAATCACAAAAAAATAACATTCCATCAGAAATATTGAATTTGAAAGAAGTATATGAAAATTCAAAATTCAAAATTGAAATAAATAAAAACCGATGCCTAGGGCTCTCTCCATTTTTTTATCCACTTTCCATTATTTTTCATGTTTATACATATACATATATGTATATGTATAAAAACATTGTAAAATATTCATTGTTTATGTATATTTTATCTGCCTATGGCGCTGGTATTGATGAGTTTCGACAAAAATTATTAATTTTGCACCATAATGTTGTACATTTTTCTATTTATATATTTAATATCAAAAGTTAAATATCCAGAAAATTAAACATTCAACTGCGAAAACAAAATTGAAAATTCAAAATTAAATTTAAAGTTAAAAATTCAAAGTTGGAGTATAGCGCCTGAGGCAGCTGTATATATTACACGTAACTAGAAATTATACGAGTGAAAAATTAGAACGAAGACGAACAAAAAAATGGAGTTAATGGAACATTGAGGCGGTCTTTCTCAAGGGGAATCCCCCCACATTGTCCCAAAAGCAAAAAATAATTCAGATGATGGTAAGCCGAAGATATATTATATAGCCGGGCATATTTTACCATCCGTCTCCCGACATTTTTAAAAACAAGTTTTCGAAGTACAAAACCAGGAGAAAAATTAAAATAGAATAATTGAGAAATACCAAAAAAAAAACAAAAAAAAACAAAAAAAAACGAAAATCCCTACCAAAAATTTAAAATACAGGGTGTTTCAAAAAGAATCATCCGATTTGAAGCGAGTATATTACGAAAAATATTGAACACAGACACTTAAGATTAATTTTATATAACATGGCCATTATATTAATGGCTGACTCGCACTTCGCGAAGCTTGGAACACAAAACGATTTCCGTTGTGCCGTCGTTGACACAAAATAAAGTGCTCCAAACTCTGCCACGAAGCTGGGCTGGAAGAGATCTCGGCAACGGGATAAGTCCAGTGGCAAAGTTCTGGCGTTCATTCAATCATTGTTGTGCAGTCGTCATCTTGACAAACACTGGAGTGGTGGCCGAAGGAAGAGCGTTAGCGCTACCTGCCGGTAACTGCGTGAAACTCAAGATTCCCCTCATTCTACCTATACATTATTGGATCAAAATGGGATTAAAAGCTGAAATTCATTTCAGAGGTGAGAATAATAATTTAAATATAAATGAGATAAATAACAATGATAATAAATAGCACAAAAGATAGATTTTTTTTCCTTTTTCCCAATCTTTGTGTTTCAAATTCAAATTTGACTTCTCAGGGAAAGAAATATATGTGAATATAGCTTTTTGAAATAGAAGGCTATCTTTTGCAAAGGTTCTTGGAAAGAAGTGAAAATACTACCTGTAAATCCCTTTTATATAGGAGTGACATTTTGAAACGCTATCTTTTTTCTCCGTACTCTCATTTGAATAAACTAGTGGACGAGAGAGAGAGAGAAAAGTGCGATCCGTTATTTTAAAATAAAAATTCCTACAATATCTCGAAAGGTACAGCGTGTGGTGGCTATGATTTTGACTTGAATCAGCCTGAAAATTCGCATTAAAATTTATGTAGACGGAATATATGTTGGAGTATCTATACTATGTATACTTACGTTTCTCATCAATAAGAATATCCAGCGTTAAAGATGTCTGACAACTGCATTGTTAGCACATTATCTTTTGGGTCGACAGTTCTGATTTTGAATCCCAGCAAGGATATATTCGTAAATGTTCGGCTTTGAATTTTATTTCTCGGTGCAATTATTCTCTCCTACTTTTATGTTGATTTTGCATCGTAATATGAGATGCGGAGTCTGAGTATAGTTTAGCGAAAATTCCGAATGACTGTTCCCATGCCAGGATTGAAACAGCAAGTTAGAAAAACGTTGCGTGCCAGGCATCTGTTAAACTCTACCTGAAGTATTTTGCAATAATATAACTAACTAGCTATAATACCCGGCGCTGCCCGGGTTTTCTTTAATGAGGCTTTTTGGATCACGTGATATCTCCCTCTTTCGTTGAGGAACGTACAAACCGTGCCCAAGTTGACCACTCATAAAAGAAAAAAAATCTAGATTTAAAGAAACAAAGAAATGAATATTTTTTTTTCCTTTTTCAAGGGGTGCTAGGTATTTCGATGTCCCCCCACCCCTTGAACTTCAAGTTATCCATCTGCCTATTTCTTTAAAAAATGCTAAATTAAAGCTGTTTAATTTCTTCGATGTACTTTACGGGCCCATAATTATGTAATTTTAAAACATCCTAAACTATATATGAATTTATGCAGTTGAATATTAAAAGACAATACGGAGAAATTAATTTTCATGCTAGAGAGGATATAAATAAAAAGTTGAAATCGGTGTTACTGCATGGATATCCAACTCAAAAAAGTAGGTCCTGTTAACTAATTCATATTTAATTTTCTGGGCTTTGTATCTCTAAGCGAACTCAATATTTTGCAAATCTAGAATTCAATACAATTTTTAAAATTATTGATGGGGTGGAAAACCCCACTAAATTTCCGCATTTCTATAGTAAAATCGGCAATTTTAACACTGATTTCTCTGGGAATCATCCTTTGCCTGACCTTCAAAGTGATGCTGATTATGATTCTGACTTTTATTCAAAAAGTCATTACTGGGAGGATTGAAAAAGTGGCAAACCATTATAAAGGCATAAACTACTATACATATTTATACTGGCAGCATTAAAGAATTGACAAACCATTGTAAATTCATATATATGTCTGAAACGCATTGCTAGGGAACCACGGAAACCAAAGTAAACGTTGGGCCAAACGATTGTTGAGGCCCGAAAACCATTGTTGGCCGACAGTTTTTCTCCCATTTCGGGCATTTCCCCAGGTCTGACAAACTTTTAAAGTAGCCTATCGTTCAAGTCGGGTCCCATTCGGTATATATGCAAAATTTGGCGACAATCGATCTAAAATTGTAGATTTGTATAGAGAACACACACACACACACACAGAAAATAAATAATATATATATAGATTACTTAGTGTTTCGCGACCAATAAAAACAACTACTATTTTATAAGCAAAAAAAAAAAAATATTCACCCAAAAACCAATAAAATTAATGATAGAATATGATGATGATTTTTCACAGTAAATATGTGCAGGGTGTCTCATAAATTTGTGAATAACTAAAAACTTCACAAAAAATGAAGGAATTGGTATATTTGGATGTGGTTTGCGAAAGAGTTATTTGCACAAAGGGAGATTTTGATTTTTTTTGCTAAAGAAAAAAGGAATTAGTAGATATTTGGGTCTATACAGGGTGCTGCATGAAAGCAAATCATGAAGCAAATATCATGGAAATAAGCAAATCAGAGTCCGATAAAATTCAGGATGAACGATTGATTGGTAATTTCTGAATTTTCCGAATTTTCCTGTAACTGGCACTTATGTAAGGTTTCATTGCGATATTGAATATATATATATATATATATATATAGGATGTATAGCAAACAGGAGGTAGGGCATTTTACAAGCGAACCGTTGATCTTAGAGGTATACTTCCAATTAGAAAAAGTTTCCAAATAACGTGTAATACTCATATATTTCATTCATGTTTCAAGGGTTGCATAGTAGTATGTGTCTCAAATTTCCTCCGTTTTTCGAATTTGAATATCTCAGTGAATATTGAACTTAGAAACATGGAATTTCATCAAGCGAGACAAGGCTACAACGTTCTAGACGAGGTTTGGGGCACACTGCGACTATAAATAAAGTAATTTTTTTATTTTAATAATTATAAACCCCTTGAAACAAGGTTAAAAACCAAATGTATTCTAAAATACGAAATTAAAACAATTCAAAAACCAGAGTATAGCACCAAAGGCATCTGTATACACATAACTAGAAATTAAAAAATTAGAAGAAAAATGAAAAGATAAAAAATACAAAAATAAATACAAAATAAATGGAACAAATGAGGAGGTCGTTCTCAAGGGGGGAACCCCCCGCCCATAATGTTTCAAACAGCAAAAATGTTACTAATGATGGTAAGCCAAAAATAGGCATAAATTTACCATCAGTTCCTCCGACATTTTTGCGAAAAACAAGCTTTGGAAGTCGAAAAGCAAATATGAGAAAATATAAGAATTGAAAAAACTAGAAAAACACGAAAAATACATTATATAGTAGCACAATATTAAATGGACACCTCCACAAAAGTGTGTTTAAAAATAGAAAAAAATAAAAATATAAAACCTATCTGAAATTAAACTTTTTAATACTAATGTCACAAATAATGAGCCACGTGGCGTAAACTAACAGGTCGAAAAACGTGAGTGAAGTTTGAAACCCATAAAGGAAGACGGATAACCGTTGCCACTCAAAACATTTAAAAAGTTAGAAAATGCTTTAAGAAAATCATTTACATGCATTGTTGCATGTTTTTTTAATTCTTGATAGAGAGAGTTGTCCAAAAAAATATATTTTTCAGAATCCTAATACTAATATTAGAATTGAAATTAGAAAGAAAATTAACTTTAAAAAATAACTTTAATTTTATCAAAAATTCCAATAAAAGCGATGTTATTAGAAAAACAAATTTTAAGATCTAGGAAATCCGCAGAAAGGGGTTCATGATTGGTTCTCTTGAGTGTCAAGTCCGTAGGGTAAATATCATCACTTAATTCCAAAAAATTTTCAAAAAATTGAAAATAATGAGATCATCGATATATCTAAAACCCATGATTTTATGTTCAGCGAAAATATTTGTTTCATAGAAATGTAAAAAAATATTCGCGAAAGCACTAGAAAAACAAGTGCCCATGGGTATATCCTTGATCTGTTTAAATACATCGATGCCATTATACAAGTAGTTCTCAAAGATGCAAACTTTTATCAAATTATTCCAAAAAAATTTTAAGAAAGTGAATAATGTTCTCGTATTTTACATATAAACTCTCACAAATATTTTAAGATGTTTTCATGAGGAATATTAGTGAACAAATTTTCAGATTTCGAATGTTTCAATACTATCAATTTTTGAATTTCTTAAAAAATTCAGAACTTACTGTGTGATTATTCTTTATAATTGAAGTCTCTTCTTCCATCTCCATTTTATCCAGAATATTTTTCAAGATAGTGAAGAAAGTTTTGACACAGTCACTATTATAACAGTTGGTACCAAAAGTGACAAATCTAAATTTAATAGGTTTTTTTGTGAAATTTAATAGTGACAAACAAATATGGATAACGAGACAAGAAATAATTGATTTTAAGTTTTTTGAGAAAAGAAACAATTTCTGTTGTATATATGTTACCACTAAAGTGCAGAAATCAGTTATTCTACAGATTATCTAGGTATCAAATCAGTTATTCTACAGATTATCTAGGTATCAAATCAGTTAATCTGCAGATTAGTATATGTAATAGCAGATAGGTAATGTGCACATTAACGGCTTTCGAGCTTTAGCGGTAACATATATATACGTATTTTACCAGAAATAAAAATTCTACTGTTGGTTTTGAACAAAAAGAAAATATGTAAGAAATATCAGAAAGGCTAGAGAATCTCACCTGTGATATGACATTTTCAAAAAATATTAATTCTGGGAAATCTGAAAATTAAAATTTTTAGATAGCAAAAACTTGGAAAGATGCCAATAAGTAAAAATTATGCAGCTACAACTGTACTGAAAGACAATTACCTCGTGACATTTGGATAAAAATGGGTATCAATGAGGTATCAATGATTGATATACTCTTGGTTTTTATCGCTATTTACGTGGAAAAATAACTATCAAATATTTTTTAGAACTTCAAAAAAACTTGAAAAGGGGGAAAAATCAAATGATTTTTATTCAATGATATCTCGGCGAATGTTCATCGAAATGCTGCGGAGTAGATTTCTTTCAGTACAATAAAAGAGGACCGTATATAAATTATATATATAGTTGAATCCCGTTTTAACGAATACCGTTATAGCGAAAATATCGTTTAAATGAATACTTTTTAACGGGTCTGTCAAACAGCTCTGAGCCGAATGCGTAATTCTGGTTATTCACAACCAATTTTTGTAAATATTCTTATCAAAAGAAATTTTTTTAGTTAATAATGTCTATTTTTTTCCAAAAATTCTTATTTGTTTTTCTTAATTCATAAGTTTTCATCGTATTTCAGAAATCTTAATCATTTCAAATTCATATTTGAAAAATCAAAGCTTAATGCGAAACATCCCGCGGTCTGTTTTCACAGTCATCATAACCGTTAATACGATTCACTGATACTCTTAAATCCATGTTGCCAGAGGCAACCTCTCAACCTCTCTCGTTTGCGTATTTGAATATAAAAGCCTGGATAAACCCTATAGTTTCAGAATTTCTATAATTGGAAATATTTTCTGAGGTCCAGTGGGATTCATTTTATGACTCGCAGTTTTAAAATTAATTTCAGTATTAGCAGCCTATTTATACAAGCGAAATAGTTATACGTTGATGCTGTATAACGTGAAAACAAAACTGCACAAATTGCACAAGACATTGAAAACAATATTTTTTTATAATAAAAAGAAAACAATCTTTTATTAAAATATTATGAACTCAACAAGTGTATGGTAAATCACTTGTAATTATTCAGTACATGTTTCGGCATCTACTACCCTATCATCGTGCATGACCTGTCTGAGTAAGCGAATAAATTGAATACTTCGACGAGAAATAATTGATAATGTGACATATTGATAATGTGATAATGTTTAAATATTTAAAATAACAATTTTATTCAAACTATACGCATGTTTCCTTGGAGAAAATAGGTGTAGCAGCATTATAGAGGGAATTAACGGAGAAAACGAAGTTTTATATATATATTCATTAAAAAATACGCGAACTTGGTGATGACCACGAATCATATCTTTTGTTATTGAACTTTAACCAGGGATCTCCGGTCATTTCGTGAACTGGTTGGCCGAAGCCCGAAATTGGGATATTGGAAAATTTCGGGCTTCGGGCTAAATCATTTTTTTATTTCTTAATTCATTTTTCATTCGAACATATTAATCACATAAACTGATTACATAAGCGTATATTCTTCAATTGCCTTATACTGCAAATTTTTAGTTTACAATTTATATTTATAAATATTATATTTCATATTATAATATTTTAAATTTTATAGATATTGTAATATATAGAGTGTATACTTCTGTTCTTAATTTTGAAAAAAAATACTCATATTACTCTATGCATCTTAATGTACCCATTTTTCAAAGGGTTATAATATATATAGTTTATAATAAACTATCTTTGAGAATAAAAATGTGATATATGATTTTCTAAGAATAAAATTATTTAGTACAAAAAAACTTTTTATAATAATTAATTTTTATTTTTATCATAAAACATATCTTTATTACATTGTGGCTTTAGTTATATTTCAGATATCATCGCGGTAAGCACATCTCGGGTGATGATTGCACTCGTAGTAATTGGTTTTGATTGCATTCGTAGTAATTTGAAGGGAGAGATTTTGATTTCTCAGTTTTCGAGTGTGTTTAAATTTTGTTTTTAATTTTCATCCTGAGAATATTAATTAAAACTGTTATCGTGAACGTTCACATCAGAAAAAATTATATGGACTCTATCCCTAGAAATATATGTTGTAATGAATTATGTTTTCTTTCCTTCAAAGTGAATGCATTTATTTTTCTCGTCTTCTATTAGGTTTTTAATGAAAAACAAATTTAACATCAATTCATATAACTAAGTGTTTTGAAATCAAAATGAATATCTTTGCTAAATGCATTCGAAATTTGTTTGAATTTTTTAAAATTAATCTAATTAGGTTATGTATTGATCTATTTGATCATCTACGGCAAAAAGCCTCAAGCTATCTCTCTCTCATTCTGGTTTTCTCGACATAAGAACGGTAATTTTCTGTATCAGTTGAAATTAGTAACTGCCAGCGGCAGATAATGATCATTGATTAAAATAAGTATTAATCGAAAAGGAAACTCCTCGTTCTTTAATTATGGCAGTGTTTTGCTTTTTGGCTAGTTTTTCAGATGTCTTAGCATTCAAACCTTTTCTTAAACACCATAGTTTTCTAGTATGAACATAATTTTTATAACAATATAAGCGTTTTCTTTCCTAAAATGTGATCGCATTATAAGGACTATAACCATGTGATTAAAATTAACTTGAAAAATCCATGTACATTTTGAACAATATTAATATAACACTTTTTACAGAAACTTAGAGATGAAAACTGAAGAATGTGTTGAATATATAAGTATATACAGGATGCATAGCAAAAAAGGGGGGTATGGCATTTTACTGGAGAACCGTTGATCCTCGAAGTATACTGCCAATTAAGAAAGGTTTGCAAACAACATGCAATACTCAGATGTCATTCATGTTGCAAGGCATTGTACAGTTATTAAAATAAAAAAAGTTAACTTATTATACAGTTCCCGTGTGCCCCAAAACTCAATTAAAAAGTTGTTGCTCTGTCTCTCCTGATGAAAAAAAACAATCCACGTTTATAAATGCAAGGTTTATAACAGCTGGCTGATGCGAAGATATATTTTAGGAAAGAGAGAAAATTCAACTGCCCCTGCGGGGAATCGAACCCACGTACTTTCACTTTCCTGGTGAACGCACTAGACTACGGAGGCATGTCCTTGTACGGTCCCGTTCAGTGTACACGAGCTAAAAGGAAAGATTGCGCTATTCGTTGCCTCTGTAGTCTGGTGGTCTAGGGCATTCACCTGGAAAATAAAAGGACGTGGGTTCGATTCCCCGCAGGGGCAGTTGAATTTTCTCTCCTTCCTAAAATATATCTTCGCACAGCGAGCTGTTAAAAACCTTTGTACAAAAATTGTATATGCACAAAAGGTAATTATTTGAAGGAAAAAAAGAATACAAGATATATATAGAATTGGGCCCCCTACACACACAACTAGTAATTACTTGTAGAAAAAAAGAATACAAGATGGAGAGAGAAAAAATTAATACATAAGAGTGAAAAATTATAGAACCTATATCTTCAACGACATCCCCTACATTCATAACAACACAACTGTATCCCCCCTTCTTAACGTATGTCCGGTGATTTTTGACTAATTTTTGGCTATATTTTGAATGTTGCAATTTATTTTTTGTAATTTTTTTTTAAATTCCCTGTAATTTCTGTATTTTGTGTAATTTTGTAAATATATTTCCTCATGCTTCATTTTGCTTTTAATCTGAAAGCTCTATATATTTTTAAATATTTTGTATTTCTTCAATATGTTTTTTACGCACTTTTCGTTCCATTTTATTCGTCCAGCACGTTTTTGAGAAGGCAGGCGTCGGGGAACAAGGGTTGATATTTTTAGGGCAATCAGGCATAGCCACCCTTCAGAAACGCCTACTCTTTTCGAACCATGCATGGGGGTTTCTTCGATGACGACCCACCGCATAGGTTCTATTTCACACTTACATAAACTCCATCTTGTATTCTTTTTTTTTTTACAAGTAATTACCAATTGTGTGTGTGTATGTATGTGTAGGGTTGGGGGCCCAAATATCGCCCACTTAAGCTTACATTATTTTAATTACAGGAATAATTCATGTGCAATTTGTATGAAAATTGTTATATTCTATTGTCTAGGCTGTTATCTAAAAATAAACTGAAAAACAGATAATTTTAACACACCCCAAAAAGAAAGGTTTTTGCGACCTCTGAATTTTTCCTATTAAAATGTTCCCAATATCGCCTACTAATCTGTTCCGAATATCGCTTACGTCTAAAATGGGTTGAAATGAAGTTTAATTTATGTCATGATTACACTTTCTTTATTAAAGATGAAAATTATAAGATATAACAAAATCGAAAGTAATACAAGACAGTTTTTTTTGTACTTTTAGAAATATAATTGACGTACCCTTTTAACACTTTTCCTAAAGAGGAGAAAAAAAACAAACTAACAACAACTTAGGAGCATTCTACACAAACATAACGTTTTGTTTTCTTTACTTTCCTCTTATCGAATTTTTCGTGGGACCATTTGTTTCATATCAAACACTTCAACCATGTTTCTCCATGACAATCGTTTGAGTAAAGTCTTCCACAAATTGAGCATTGGGCGTCATATCTTTTCCGCCACAACTGCTGCTGTTCTCGTCAGTTGACACATATGAAGGTTCTTCATCTTTTCTGAAG